>NW_023458559.1:62963959-63038082 GCF_013731165.1 Rhagoletis pomonella | reverse complement strand
AGGGCCGTTTTCTAATGTAAGCAGTAAAGTTGCCTTTACTAACAGGGCAGATAAATTGTTCCTCACTTTAAAGTGTTTTCGTTGTCTTATCTTACCTGTAAAAATAAATTTGTTATTCCGTAGAGTGAAACTTCACTACATTTCCGAGAGTGAAACTTCACTACATTCGTCATAAAATTTCAAAGGTTGGCAATGCAACATAAGCAAATATAGAGCAAGAGCAACTGCTAGCAAAAACCAAAACCTTGGTTGAAATATCTAATATATCTGACTCATGAACCAAAACCAAACCAAAATTTAAAGTTGGGTACAAATTTTAAAGGTTGCATCGGGTGAGCAACAGTTTATCGATTCGAGAAATTAATGCGCTGATGAGAAAACGAAAACGATCTTTAAATATTTTTTCTATTTCAAAATAAAAAAATAGGGGTATACTTTTTTCGATATAGAACAGGGGGTGAGAGCATTACAGTTCCGACTTTACTGCTTTTGGACCACCTTAATGTACATGCAGCAAGTAACTAACCAATCGGGTGTCCATGACAGCTGTCAAGCAGCAGCAACGTCGCATAGACACGCAGGAAGACAACGGAAAGAGCAAAAACGGCGCAAATGCAAGGAACTGCCAAGTCAGTAGCAAGTAGATGAGGAGGCCGTGGAGAAGTCAGTTGAAGTGACAGGAAACAACGCGGCAATGTGATTACATGCATATATGGGTGTTTCCATCGGAAGGTCTACCGATGGGCCGATTTGTATTCCTTTTTTTCAATATATACTGGTAATGTCAGCAAAAATATTTTTGCGAAAAATGGTCTTACTGGGTGGCGCCAGGGTCGAGATATTTTGAAAATCCGTATTTGTGGTCCAATTTGGTTCGAGTTTGGTGTATGTAGTTGAAACATAATAAAACATAGATTTCCAAATAATTGACCACAAATTGGCGCTGAAGTCAAAATATAAGCTATATTCGACATAAAATTCATGTTTTATTTGTGTTAAAAATTCGCTTAAATGCAACATTAACAAAAATATCACGATGGAAATTTATGTGACGTCACGCCATGTCACGTAACATTTCACACTTAGGATTTTAAAAGAAAATTTAAACAAGTTGAATTGACTAAAAAAATTCTAAAAATTACTAGAATTACCGTAAATCAAATTAAAACAAGTTTCATTAAAAAGAGCCCACCACAATTCGCAGAGTTTTGCGATTTTATAAGAAAAGAAAAGCATCAACTTCCATTTTTTTCACATAACGCCACCCTCTTTAATTGCAGTAAAAGAAAATAAATATTTTTCCTTTTTTGTATCTGATTGAAACGCACGACTGTCACGTTCGTTACGTATGGACATACCCATATGCAGAGAATATGGAATAGGTACCTCCTACAGCATATATGAAGACAGAAAACGTCGACTGTCATATGCCAATAAGTATGCGTTTATACATACATACATATGTACGTATGTATATAAATTGTATATAGTTTTGAAATGTACACACATACATATGTTTGTATACTCGTAAATGCTTCTGTGCATAATACAGCTAGATGACCTGCCACCTAATATTCTCAATGTGTAAGCACCATTCACAGGACTTTCCAGTAGATTTCGTCGAGCTGCGTGCTTACATAATGGCATGCATAAGCGTAAGTACGAGCAACTGGAAATTCGTTGTAAATGTCTTCAATGCCACAAATGTTGACAAGCTAAGCGCGTCTGACAGGATTTCCTTGGCAGCGCTGCCAAAGTTAGCGACAACGAAAGACTGCGATGCTGGTAAAACCAATAGCGAACTGTCTACAGTGGTAATGCGTAGATATTATGCAGCCAAGGACAATTACATATATAGGAAAACATACATACATTCATAAACTGTACATATTTTTATAATGTTAATTTTTTGCTCCATAAGAAACTTCACGCGATGTATAAGCAACTTGGCTAAATTTAGCACCGCCTTTTTATCCCTTTGACAGCCTGCGATGTTGATATATTAAAATTTTTGATATTTATATAAAATTAAAATATAATATAATATATATATAAATAAAAATTTTTTTAGTGAAACATAGTAAAAATGTCTTCTGTGTATAAAACCACACTCAGGGGCCACAGTTGTCATGTTTTGCAAAATATTTCTGTTTACGTTGATAACTTTTTTGCTTGCAGGAGATGCGTTGTGTCCCTGGAAAGGAAAATTTTTCCAAGAGACTCCATTTCCGACCCTCATTCTCGCGAACGGAACAGCCTAAGAAAATCTATTCATCACCTACACATTAGTTTAAATTGACATGAGGCTCATTTGTTAAGGGGTATTTGACAGCTATGAAAAGATACTACCTATGTGACGAGCAAAACTGTAACATGGTGTAACTCTTTTTAATTCAGCCATCGCTACATTTCCAAGTTCTAAAGACTTTCATCCTTTTGATGTATATTCTTGTTGGTACATCCCTGCTCCCTCTCTCATAACGATTTGAAGTCAATACAACAATAAAAAAACCAGCAGACAAAAATTTAAATTGAGGCAGATGTTACAGTTTCGCACTCACTCTCAGTTTTGCATTTGACAGTTATCTCTTACTTAGTTGGAAGTCAGATGACTTTTTTCTGTATTGTAATTTATTGAAGAAGTGATCACCAGTAAATAATATAGTTAATCAGGAACCATAAATGTAAATAATAGATTTACTGCGGAAAGGCGGGACCGCACGAAAAGTGGCAAACAATTTTGGAATTTGCTACTTGAAAATGTTAAGACTGAGAAAAAATAGGCTATATAGTGTTCCCAAGAACAAAGGAAGTCTGATAAAAAATATTACGGTACGATATCTTGTGAACTTAGAAGCAAGTAGCGATGCAGCCACTATTACAGAAGCGCTTAAGGTATTAAACTTTAATCCAAATCAATAGACAGAGAGGCGAAGAATTGCCAAATTGAGCGCAAAGGATCATAAAAGAAGAAAAAAACAAATTTGATCATAATACATGTGCGAGTGTGGCAGCATTTCGCTGCATCGCACGAAATCCGAACCGTTGCCTATTGGGATATGTGAGGTTGTTCAGAATGCAATAAAAAACATATTTTTAAGTTTCAATTGAAGGTTATTTGGTCCGACAATAACTAAAACGACTAAATTAATCGTTTTCAATCAGATGGCCGGGCATGTTATTGGATCAAAGACCCAAATTAAGCCCATGCGCAGCATGTAAGGCAAACTGTGAATAACAGTGGTCGGTCAATAATAGTTTGGGGTTGTATTTCAAACATTTTCTTGGTCTGTTAGTACAGATTATGCGTGAGGAACAGTATCTGTTCATATTTCAACAAAATTTGCAAGATGTAGTCGAAAAAATTAGAGTTTCTGCTGAAAAATCACCCAAAACACACTGCACATATTCGCAAAGACTGGATACAAAAGCAAAAATTTGCTGATGTCAAATGACCTTCACAATCCGCGGACATGAATCTCATTGAGAATTTGCGAAAACAACTAAAAGCACAGCTTACTAAGTATCCAAGTCCGTTAAATCGAGTATATGAGCTGTGAAAGCAAACTAAGGATATACCTCCAGAACAGAGATACAAATAAGGTATGCCAAATCGTGTCCAGGAACTGAAACAAGCAAAAGAGTACTTAACATTGTGTTAGTAGTTCTTTTTTTCGTGAAAATTGTTGAAAAGTTCTTAAAAATGTATGAGTGCAAAACTGTAACATCTGCCTTAATTTACATTTTTTCTGCTGGTTTTTTTATTGTTGTTGTATTGACATCAAATCGTTATGAGCGAGGGAGTAGGGATGTACCAACAAGAATATACAACGAAAGTAACTATGAAAGTCGTTAGAACTTGGAAAGATAGCGATGGCTGAAGTAAAAAGTGTTAAACCATGTTACAGTTTTGCCCGTCACTGTAAGTACTTTTGTGGAGAACCTGTTAATGAAATTCTATCATTTGCTATGCATGTGATGTGAATTAAAAATTAGGCGGGCCACTTCTGGCAACTGTGTTTAAAGCGTTTAACTAACGAGGAGGTCTTAGCGTGATTCTGTTTGTCTTTTAGAAATAAGATTTTCAGTACTTAAATATAATTAAACAAATACATATGTATATATTTTTCTTTTTAAAATAATAAAATTTAAAAATGCAGTTAAAATTAAAGATGAAAAAAAATTTAAACGGGTAATTTTTAAGCAAAAACAACAATTCTCATTTAAAACTTCAGGCGTACCGTTAATTTCTTCACGATCCAATTACCGGATATAAACACAATAAGTATGGGACCACCCTTAAGGTACGAATTATCGAAATCGCTTATCGTGGGCCAAAATTATGACGTAACATACATAAAAAAAATATTTAAAACTTGTTCCAACGAATTTGAGAGCCTTCCTGCTCTTTTTTTTTGAATTCGGTTAAACAAAAAAAAACCATATTCCGACGAATTGATAACCTTCTCCTTCTTTTGAAGTAGGTTAAAAACAAAAATAGATGAAAAATTAAAATGAAATAAAGTTAAGTATTTTTCTTTAAAAAAAATAATAAAATAACAAAAAAAAATTAAATTTAAAAAAGCATTCAATGAAAGCAGAAAATTAAAGGAAAATAGAATTATGTTAGAGAAAATTAAGTTGAGCAAAGAAATAAAGTAATAAATTTTAATAATGTTAAAAACAATACTTTTTTTCTTAAAAATAGAATATAAAAGTAGAAATAAATTAAAATAAAAAATTTTGAAATAAATCTGAAATTTACACCAGTTTTTACTATTTTTTCCAATTCCACAATATTTTTTGCCAATATTTCAAAGAAAATAGTCTCCGTTAGTTATTACTTCGAAAAGAATGTTTCATTCCGAGTAAATTTAGGTACAGTTTATAAAAATAAATAGACGAGTTCGGAAGTTATGTATTTTCTAAAAAAAAATTACAAAATCGCATCGATGTAATTGTACAGAAAATTTGAATTAGCTGGATTGGATTCACTTTGAGGTTTCAAGAAAAATTTGCATTTGCCTCTTCACAAAAAATGTCATAACTTCATAGTTTGTTGATTGATTTTAATGAGTGATACCTAGTTTTACTCGGAATTAAAATTTTTTCTTTTCAAAGTAATGACTAAAAGAGACTATTTTCTTTGGAAATTTTGCCAAAAAATGTTGTAAGAATGCAAAAAATAATACAAATTGGTGTAAATCTCAGATTTACTCATTCCAAAAATTTTTTACTTATGGAAATACAATGTAATTACAAAACTTATTTTTTCTTTTAAAAGTACAAATATTAATTTTTCTCAAGCCATATAAAAACTTAAAATTGGTTAAAAAATAACAGAATTAAAAATTTATTAGTGTTTTTTTTTTAAGAATAAGTTGAGAATTTGAGGATGTTAGAAAATTTTCGAAAACAGTTTTGTGAATTGCTCTGTCAGCTCTACGTCAGTATTAGGTAAAATTTCGTGCAATTTGTTTTGTTTTGTAACGCCGTTTTGTTATCATTAAGCTTTAAAAGAAAACTTTTTTTTTAAATATATCTGCATGTAAATTTTAACCCCACTCTTACCTTACGAAAAACTGGATAAAACTGTATAAAATCATAAGTTCTAACACAACTGCCGTTGGAAAAATCAATAAGTTTTTATAGCGCTTACTCTTTTACTTCCAAGGTATTATCGTATTTTCTTTTCGAAATATAGAGTTTATGTAAATTCATTTTTACACGTTCTGGAATGTTTGCAAGAAATTATGGTCACATCTTATGCATGCGAACATATTTATTTAGACATACAAACTCATAAATATTTCCCAATACAAGTGTGGCCTGAATGGATTTATATAACATATGTTTGTATATAAAAAAAAAACGCTCCAATAAATTGACCTAGCCTTTTGCTCAAGCATTCCGATAACCACTTATGTATGCATGCTTTTTTCTGGCCTCTTTTCCAACACAACTTCAATGCAACTTGCGGTCAATCGAGTTATTTATGTTTATTGCAAATTAAATTTATCTACCAATGAATTATGTTGTTTTCCAATTGGTTTGACGCACACGTGCACACATAACAAATGCATACACACAAACGCAAATGCACCTCTTATACATATTTATGTACATATGTATAGTTATAACTTTATACGACTTTATTTTACAAAATTATTCAACCCCGTTTTCCAATAACGTTTTTAAATTGCCCTACTTTCTCTTTCAATTCCATTTTGCGTCTTTTCTTTTCTGTTTTCTTCCTTTCTTCCCTCAGCACTGTCATTTTACCTTTTCCTCAAAGCCTTTAGCGTTAAGCTAATAAATGTATGCAACCGTGCATATGCTATGTTCTTTAAGCCTTGACCACATAAATCCTTTCATGCTCCTTGTTGTGCTCTTTCCAGCATTTAAATCATTATGCTACGCCTACACAAACTGTGTAAGTATTGTTGTTGTTTGTGGTGGTGGTGGTGGTGGTTGTGTTGGTGCCCTATTTATGTTTTGTGTGTTTTCGACGCCTGATTAATCATAAAAAGGCTGAATTTTATGTGCAATTTAAATTTACGGTTGACCATTAGTTTTTAAAGTGAATTATGATGTTGAAGACCTAAACAATCGTATGAGCATATGATAGCCCCCATTATTTCGTTGAATGTGCGTATATGTACATATGTGTTTACTAGGGATGTTAATTTTTTCGATTTTTACGATTCCGGGATTTTCGGGATGTCGTTGGTCCAATCCCGGGATCTCTGGTTTAGATATTTATTATTTTTCATCGACTTAACATGAAAAAATGGCATCAATATGATTTGAGAAGCTCTCCTATCATATAATCAATAATAAGTAAATGGGTTTGAAACGTACTTTTAATTTAAAGTGAAAATTATTTCATACGTAACAAAACGAAAGACAGTAATTAAATTTATATGCATTTAATAATACTTTAGTGTGTACGTATCTGATAAAGTAATTTAAGGTTTTTCGAAAAAAGCGAATTACAAAAAAAAAAAAATTAAAAAAAAAAATATTTTCTGGTTGAAAGAAGTTCATAATACTGGTGGCAGAAATAAAAGAAACGCCTTAATTCGACCAGTTTTGTCTATATTACTTTTGTTTATCCAAAATGTAATTTTTTTTATAAAAGTCTACCTCATATTACACATAATTAACTGCATATAAATGGGCATATCTCTGACGTCATAATTTTTTTTTAAAAGACTTAATCGAGCCCTAACCACAAAAATAACGCAAACGACATTTTTTTCAAAATTTTCTTTTTGATGCAGAAATATTCCTAGGGCATCTAGATGCATTTCTGCATCAACGCGAAAATTTTGAAAAAAAATGTCACATACGTTATTTTGGCGGTTACGGTTCCTTCTAATTTCAAAGATATGGTTAATTCCAAAATTTATTTAAAAAAATTCAATGCAATGTAAAACAAAAGTATGGGTACCAAATGAAATATTTTTTTTTTGTGTTCACAAGGACAAATAGGAATTGAAAATGCCATTTTAATCTTTTTTATTTGTTTAAGCTGATAAATTTAGTCCGTAACACATAATTTTTTCAAAAATAAGAACTGAAAAATTTCAAGGATATTCGAGGATAAAATCATAAAAGGGCATTTTCAATACCTATGCAAATAATCCCGGGATTTTCGAGACTTAAAAAAGACCGGGATCTTGCGATTAACATTCTTAGTATGTACATACATATGTACATACATATATGTACTTCATGTATGTAAATATATGCAGATGCGTACCTAAAATTTTAAGTTGAAATGATTTTCATTTGTATTCCATCCGCTTTGGCCAAAGTATGTACGAGCTTAACTTTCTGCCATATCCTGAATGAAGTTGTACCAAAACAAAGGGGGTTTCACGCGGAAAATCATATTCTTTGTCTGTCCGTTTATAATCTATCTATAGTACATCTTATTCAGCAGATTGCATACATACGTCGCCGAAGAATTTTTTTCAAATTTTATATTTTTAGCTTTTTATAAGGTAATCTAATAAAAAATTGATTTCATTGACAAGATAATTCTACTAGAAATAGGAAGGCTTTCGTTTCAAAGAAAATCCACTGAAATATCTTCTAACTTTTGTTCTATTTTATTAGATGCTTTTCGCTCTGAACCTGGGTCCTAGTTCGATATATTTTTCTTCTTATTTGGCACCACAACCGATACCAAAAAACTTCGCCAATTGCCCCTCTCTTTTCCGTATTTGCGCCAGTTGCGGACAAGTCCTTCTGCACTAGGTCGTTCCATTGTGTTCCTGTTCGTCATTGCTTTCGTTGCCCACCCATGGGTGCGGAGTCGAAGGATTTTTTCGCCGGAGCCGTCGTCATCCATGTGTACAACATGCCCAATCCAGCGCAATCATTGTTTTTATGCGCTTAACTATAACCATTTTGTTAAAAAACGTCACCTGTGTCGCTATTTAGAGCAAGTTGAGCAATTCTTAAAAGTCAATTTAATTTTTAATTTTTATTTTCAATTTGATTTTTTTTCGCTATTCCACATTATTATTTCAACTTTATTAGATTTATCAGAGTTGATTCCATCAAAAAAGTCACAGCAGTTATAATTACAAAAAAAAATTTTTTAGTTATAATGAAAAGATCTCAAATAAATACAAAAAAAAAAATAAAAAAATTTCCTACCCGCGGGACTCGAACCACGACCTCGCGGAATCCGCAATACTGCAAAACTGTTTTGATCAAAATGACTGCGCCGTTAGCCCGGATTATAAACGATCACGCAACAAAAATTCAACAAAAAAAAAATCGTGGATTACTTTCGCCCACAACTAAGCTGGAAATTCGGTGGTTTTTTGGTATGCATATTGAAGTGATGTTGAAAGCAGATTTAAATAATTTGAATTTTATCTTTATTCCGATCGACTTCGCTGGTTGGATTGAGCATAAAAACTTTAATTAACATTTTTTTTTTTTCTAACTTATTTGAAATTTTTATGTATTCTTGAATATTATTCTGCGACCTTAACCGATCTTCTGGAGCTTGTATATTTTTATAGCTCTGGATGCATAATTGTTACTGCGGGCACATACCTGGAAATAAAAATGAAATATTTCTTAATTAGTTTTCCGCATAAAAATTACTTTTCAAGTATAGTTAGTACAAAAAAAATAAATAAATACGTATTCTAGCATAAATATGGGAGTAATTAAAAGGAGAATTAAGAAGCTGGTTTAAAGAAGCAAAAGATTGTAAAGGATTCAGGATTATGTCCAGATCACATGAATTAAAGCGTAGAAAACTGCTCTCAGCCCTCAATAGGGAGGTCGCTTGGCTACCGGTCGTTATTCTAACGGACTTGAATCGGACACCTTTAAACTGACTTTGGCCGATGATAACGGAGCTGCGGAAGGAAAGAGCAGACGGTGAAACATATCCTCTTCGAGGGTCCTGTCCTTAACGGACTACGAATTCGTCTCCTGGAAGCGTATTGTGCAAGCCGCCGCCCAAAATACTGCGATGTTCTTCAACATTACTCCTGGTGCACAGAAATTGGTTGTAGAGTTGACCTTACTGGTTTCGGCGAAGCCACGCAGCTTACCTTACCTAACCTTACCTTCGAAAATGGGCATCGACTTAAAATAGTATTGATAATATTCTCACAACATAATTTTGATTTTACCGCATTACCATTTAATTTGTATGAGTATTAAGTTGTGGCTCTTTCGTAATTGCATAATTAAAAGTTTCTTCAGTTCATCTGATATTACTAAATTATCTTCCCAAACTAAAATGCATTAAATTCTTGGCAACTTTCCAAATTAAATTTGACAGCAGCTTTGGCTTTAAAATCCCTGTATATATACATACACATACATACGTATATATACATATACATACATACATACATACTTACTTACATATGTATGTCCATAATTATGGGTATGTGAATGTGGGACTCTAACAATTTTCGTTTAAATTTTGTGTATTAATGTACGCATACATAATTACCACACACATACTACATATATATATATATATATGTACATATGTATATACAAATATGCGTGTAAATATTTTTATCCCGTACATGCGATAAGTACGTACGTGCATATATGCTTGGTATTTATCAGCAAAACGAATGAAATGCAACGAAGCATTGAAGTAAACCATATTGCGAATAAGCAGAATAACGCTGTATATGCATGTATTTGCCATAGCAGTATGTACATTAGGATGGTCCAAAAACAGTAATGTCGGAATTGTAATGCTCCTACCTCCTAGGATTGTTCTGTTTCTGTATCGAAAAAAGTATACCACCATTT
This sequence comes from Rhagoletis pomonella, assembly GCF_013731165.1. Classification (NCBI taxonomy): domain Eukaryota; kingdom Metazoa; phylum Arthropoda; class Insecta; order Diptera; family Tephritidae; genus Rhagoletis; species Rhagoletis pomonella. The sequence continues at coordinate 63,027,771 of NW_023458559.1, read as the reverse complement.
TTGCATTATAAAATCAAAAAATGTTTAGAGGTCGCTTTAGAGGTCAAAGTTTTTCATGTATTTTTATATGGGAAAAATAAAGTTTTTCTTAGAAATGGTATAGAATTCTTGAAGATCAACATTTTTCTATAGAAAAACTCTGGCTCTCTTCAAGAGACATTCAATAATAATACCCAAATGTTTATTTAAAAATTTTTTTATACTAAAAATTTTTTATTGGTCCGCCCCCATTGCATTTTTCGGTGTTTTATGGGTTTTTGGCGGACCTATAAATTATAGTTGCGATGGAAAAATAGTTAAATAAACCATTGGGTATTATTATTAGGAGTCTCCTGTGATAGAAGAATTTTGATTTTTAAGAATTATATACCGTTTCTACGAAAAGTTGTTTTTGCCCATATAAAGTACATGGCAAACTTTGGGCGCTTTGAGCGACTTCATATTATTCCTTGATTTAAAAAAAAAAAAATAGGGATGTATTTTTTTCGGTATAGAACAATCCTAAAAATAAGGATAAACATTCCGACTTTACTTATTACATGCATTTTTGGACTACCCTAATGTACATGGACATACGTATATGTCTATGTTCACAGTTAAAGTCACCTACCACCCCACACGCATACAAACACACACAAAGTCGGCTGCAATTATGCTCGCTTCCGCACTGTTTGGCACATTTACCAAAAATGTGGTCACTTCATTATTAGCAGTCAAGAGCAGTAGGGGGCGAGGCGTGGAGTTGGCCAACATGGCGTATGAGTATCAAGCAGCGCTGGCTGTAGCAGACACGCAGCACAGCACAATACACGCAGCTTGGCAGCTGATTTGATGGGTGTGTTTTACGTGTGTGGTATGCGAATGCTTTCCTGAGGATGTGGCTGGACACCGCAGTTGAAGCCGCATACACAAGCAAAACATATACAAGCTAACGTTCGAAGCATACAAAGAATCGGATGTGTTTTATAGGGGACTAGTATGAAATTAAACGACATATTTTATAATATGCGATTTTGAAGAAATTCTTACGAAAGAGTGCTTTATAATTTATGGTAAAACATAGCCACATCGTCAGTGACTAGTTTGTTACTACGTATTTGGAAATTTACAAAAATTTTTGAATTAAAAAAAATGATGTGTTAAAAGATATTCTACAATCAGGTCTTCAGTGAAAATTTTAAGCTTCCCTACTTTTAAGATAAACCGTGCGTTGTGGAGACTGTCAATTCTTCTTTTATGGATTTTCATCAGTCTGAGAGCAATGTGTTTCTCTACAGGGTAGTCACAGGCAAATACCTACACGCATTTTGCCAACAGCTTCATTAGCTCACACACACTTGCGGTATCGTATATATGTAGGCACATACATTAGGCTGCATCAGAAAAAAGAGTTTCCCATTGAAATTATAAAATTTATTAAATACATTCGCCAGAATATTTCAGAACAATAATAAGATTCAAGTAAGCTACACCGATTTGAAAATACCAAAAAAAAACTCATTATTCAGATTCCTGTGATATTTTTTTTGTTTTAATTTTTAAGCAGGCCTTTTAAGCTAAAACTCTTCTAACATCTAATATTGTTAAAACTACTTTTATTTATAAAAAAATATATATATTTTTGGAGGTATTTTCATATGGCGCCAGCTTACGTAAATCTTAATACTTTTCCAAATATTTTGATTGAAGTGGTAAAATATAATAAGTTTTATAACTCCCAAGGAAAAAAAGAACTATTTTTTTTATGGAGACTGACCCACCCTAATGTACATATACATAAATGTAGGTGTATATATTGATCCACCACAGCTACTGATTATTCCTACGAAAAAGTCAACTTCATCACTACAGCTCATATGTTGGTACACGTGTTGACAAAATAGTTTTCTTAATTTGTGTCCCAAGTCGTTTGAGTGAATGCCACAAGCTGGACTGTTAAAAACCAACAGAAAACACCTCAAAATTCATAGCTAAGGATTTATGATGATTTGGAATGCGGAAAGGTAAACATATGTACGCATGTATTTACATCTATACATAAAGGTATTTGTATATGCGGGCAAACAGATTTTTGACTCATATTAGTACGGTAGAGTCTGCATTTGTATCTAACTAGTATGTGCGCACATACATATGTATGTATATGCCTTTCAAAATGCTCTCAAGCATGTTGATTTTTAGCCTCAATATCCCCAAAGTCCATACATCCATCAAAACATTTTAAAGAGCTCTTCTTCTAACTTTTTGTGTGAGTAATTCGCACAGTTGTCACAAAAAGCTAGCACTTGTCACAAGCATGGAAGTGAATTATGTGAGTGAATTCGGGGAATAATCTTTTTTTGTATGAAAATTGCAGGACTTGTGCATGGTTTGAAACTTTCTAATTTAAGTGGCGCTATTTCCTTCAAAATATTTCTTACGATCTACTTGAAAGCATACTTTTAGGTGTTATATTGTAAGCACATTGATCTAGCTTTCTATTTAGTGGCCGACTGCACAAATTTAACGAAGAATGTAAATGTTATTAAGTACATTTTCTAAATTTCCAAAAAAAAATTATCTTTATGAGAAAACTATATCTATACGAGAACTTCAGTGGTTCTTTTTTGCCTATCGTTGCATTTTGTTTTTATACCAAAACTTCCTTTATCGTTATCGATATTTATCGTTACATAGTGTTGCAAAATGATTGAAGGATTTAGTCATAAAAATATTTTTCAGTATCGTCACCGATAATTTTCCCATTTTTATTCGTATTTATATAGTAACCGCTATGGTATGGTGGCTAGCAGTGCGCGCTACCATTACGCAGGCCTTGGGTTCAAGCCCGGTTCAACCCAAAATCAAAACATAAAAGCAAAAAAAAAAGTTTTTAAATTATATTAATGGTATTATTTGTCGGTTCGTGAGTCTGATGAATTGCATCACTTTTACTGAAGCTGCCAGATTAAATTTCCAAAATGTACAAACATTTTCAGCCCTTGAACGTTTTTTCGTATTGCATAATTTGACATGAAATATTCCGTATATAAAATTTAGATACGAATTTGTGGAATTTTCCTAAAGTCTGTATAAAGTTTGAAAGTGTGATTCATATGATCTTTGTCAATGTATGTATCATATTTTTATAAAGAAAAATAAAAAAAAAAATTAAGCTTTAAAAAATTTTAAATATTAAAAATGAAACACCATTCATCCACTTTTGACCGCCACTGTATGTATCTAAAAGTTACGCATAATTTAGACTGTACTGTAAGCTAGTTTTAAAGCTGTTCTTCTTCTTCTTCTTATTTGGAGCTGTAACCGCCTAAGCGATTTTGGCCAAGTTCAACAAAGCACGCCACACGTTTCGCTTCTGAGCCAACTGACGACAATTGCAAATGCCAAGTGAAGCCAAGTTCTTCTCCATTTACCTTCCTCTTCCTCTGCTACCGCCAGCGAGTTCCGAGTTGAATGCTTTCAGCATCGGAGTTCATTCGAGCGACATGGCCCATCCAGCGGAATCGCTGTATTTTAATTCGCTGCACTATGTCTATATCGTTGTAGAGCTCATACCGCTCATAATTTCATCGTCGGTCGTTGCCGTAGACAACGCGTAAAGGCCCGTAAATCTTCTGCAAAATCTATCTCTCGAATACTCCAAGAGTCGCCTCATTGAATGCTGTCCATGCTTCTGTTCATGCTTCTGCTATGGTTTTTGAACGCCGAGAGAGGACTTTACTCCTGAATTGCCTACTCAGTCCAAAGTAGCACTTGTTGGCTAGAGTGATTCTCCATTGTATTCCCATGCTGACATTATTATCGGTGTTAATGTTGGTTCCAAAGTAAACAATATTCTCTACTTTCCCGAAATTGTAACTGTCAACAGTGACGTGGGTGCCAAGGCGCGAATGTGCTGACTGTTTGTTTGATGACAGGAGATACTTCGTCTTATCCTTGTTTACCACCAGACCCTATCGCTTTCCTCCCTTATCCAACTTGGAACTTCGCCGTTCTTGTTACCGACGATGTCGATGTCATCGGCATACGCCAGCAATTGCACGCTCTTGAAAAAAAATTGGCGTATTGTGAATACCTGGTATATGATAGATTTGGCAGGTCTAAAGCCACATCTATGCTAAGAAGACTGATCCCGCAATATTTCGCGCTTCCCTCTTCTGCTCCCTATAACGGTCCCATATGGCTCGCGTTGCGCCCGATGGAAATGTGACCCTGTAGGCTGCATCTTTTTTCTCTGCAGATTCTTGACTCTTCTCATCGTACCAGTTGTTCTTTCGGACTCACTGAAATCCTGAAAATTCTTCCGCGGTGGCGGTAGCTAATGAACGGGAAATGTGGTTCCTCGGTTTGTTTAAGAGTGCTCTCTGAGTGCAGGTGTGAAAGTCGAGTAGCGAATGCATTGGCTGTCTGATGCGACTGCAACTTTCGATGTAAAGCTTTCCTTGCATATTCGGGCGCATATTTTTCTGCACAGAGGCGGGTGCGTATTTTGGCTATAACAAGATAGTGGTCCGAGTCGATGTTTGGGTCTCGGAGTATACGTACGTCCAAAACACTGGAAGCATGCCTTCCATCTATCACAACAGGATCGATTTGGTTTCTCTTTTTCGATCTGGCGACAGCCTCGTAGCGTGATGGATATTTTTATGCTTGAACCTAGTACTGCATACTACCATGTTTCAGGCCTTGGCGAACTCGATCAGCCTCAGCCCGTTGTCGGACGTTTCGTCGTGGAGGCTGAATTTTTTTGGCAGTGGCGCCAAGAATCCTTGTCCACCCTGGCATTGAAGTCGCCAAGCACGATTTTGATGTCATTTAGGGGCAGCGTTCGTATTTGCGTTTAAAGCGTTCATAGAAAAGATCCTTGGGAGCATCGTCCTTCTCCTCCTTCTGGGCATGGGCGCAGATGAGCGAGATGTTGCAGAATCTCGCTTCGCGCTGACAACTTCAACATGGACCCCTCCAGATGCCGATCTCAAAGCGCTGACTCTATACTTCATAAATTCTAAAATAAATGCTGTCGTGAAGATTGTAAAACTATGATCTTCACGTAATAACTATAACTATAAAAAATTTTTAACACATGTTTTCTCAAATCGTTTATCATTTAATTGATAAGCCTCAAACAAAATTCCACTTCGACGCCTGCGCCGCACAGTGCGCAAAATTAACTTAATTTGCGACAAAATCGAATAAAAAGAGAACGAGTATAGCTAGCGAAGTAAAAAATGCGAAAATGTTATTTTTTCACACTGTGCGCCCTTACCGTTTTTTATTTATTTGTAATCAAAAAATGCTCGTAGATAAAGACAGCAAATAATAGCAAAAATAGTGTAAAAAAAATACTTAAGGAAAAGCACAACGAAGTAAGCGTTTGTATATTTTTTGATTTCTTTGTTTCTCTAAATATTTGCTTTATCTAATGAAATTCCATTTCTACGAAAAGCTTATCAAATCGAAGCGAATTTCATTGTCTCACCAGTGCTTAAAGAGGAATTTCGCAATTCATTAATTACGCCTGTAACCAGATAGAAATACATACATAGCTACATATACATATAAGTACATAGATAGATAATTTTCAAAGGTCTAAAGCAGCCCTGGGCGGCGCCTGCCCGGCGGGCATATTCGCGTATACATACACGCTCTGCTTTAGAAGGCAGCGAAAGCTTCATTCAACATACTACAAAAATTCTCTGTCGAAGCTGCCCACCTCTGGTCTAAAGCGATTTGTTTTGGTATTTTGTTAACGAGGCCGAAATTAGCAACATTCCAGTGGGTATGAAATGTCGCTGTTTGTAAGGTTGAACGCGCTTATAGATTTTTTTTATACCTTTGCACCTGTCATCGTCCAAGTATTAATTCGTAAAAGTGATATGAAATACCAATAAACGGATTTGAGTTGAGTATTTGCGGTAGCAAAGAGTGATACCCACCTTCTTTCTGCGAAGCAGAGATTAGTGTGTGCCTGAGGAGGAAATAAATAGGTGGCGAAATTGTGAATTATTTGATAATTTCGTAATGTTTATTATTTTCATATTTTATTTTCAATTTCTATAATTTACTAGCTTACCCGGCGAACTTCGTCCCGCCCAAAATTTTTTAATATTTGGTCCAACGTTTTCGCCAGCAATTCACGTTCACGTTTGGTTTTGTGGTCGACAGAAGGCATATCCTCCATTACCGTCTTAAATAACCGGGAAGAAGTCCTTGCGGCTCGATAGTGAATCGTTCTTGAATCTTTATAGTCTAGTTGGTTGCAATTTCCAAACTGGTGAGTATCATTGATCCACATTCTGTTTAGTCAACGTAAAGCAAGGACCGCAGGGTCAAGGTGCAGGAATGGTATTTTCAGGAATTGAAGTCAGAAGTCCAAGCCTTAATTTAAGCCTAAGTGGAAGTTTTCTTAATTGCGGTAGGTACACAAACTCCCCAAAATCAGTTTTTCCTGTTCAACAAATAACTATAAGCGATCATAAAGCAAAGGTGCAGGAATTTTGCAGGGATAGTAGCCGAGATTTTCTTTCTTTAATCTAAGCCTAAGTGGGAGGTTCTACCACCCTTTGTTTCTTTGCTAGAGCTTCTCAAATATTGCAAAATCGCAATTCTTTGACACTGACCTTGTTTTTCTTAAAATCTGGAGCTGACCGAAACTTTATGCTTACGTCAAAAACAGCGTTAACATTAGCTGCATCAAATTTGTTTCTATTTTTGATGGCGTGTGTTATAACTATTGTTAAATAGCCAATACCCTCATGTTTGCGGCGCCTTAAAACACCTTTCGAACTGTAAAACAATGACTCAATTCTAGTTTACGCATATCTATAATAGGGGTATCGAATTTCAAGCAAATCATGTCATCAATAAGAATTTTTAGAATAGATCGGTATCTGGTCCACCTATCACAAAAAGAGTATCTAATATTTTAACCCTGACAATAAGCTGCAATAGATCGGTATCTGGTCCACCTATCAGAAAAAATATCCTATATTTTAACCCAGACAATACGCTACCTACGTGCCAAATTTCAAGCAAAGCGGACCATAAATAAGACTTTTTCGAATGGATCGGTCCCTGGCCCACTTAACGGGAAAAATGAATCCTATATGCTAATTTAGGCAAAAGGCTACATACGTACCAAATGCATTTTTTAACGTAGCTCGACCCCTGACCCACGTATCGGAAAAATTAAAACTATGTGCACTCCTTCTAAACACCTTTCCAAAAAAGCAGCAACCATTCGAATCGGTTACGAAGCATATTTAGGAGAAAATTGTTCCCAATTGATTAATGTTCGCAATGAATATCACAATTACCCGAAATTTTCCAAGCTTTACAACGTATTTTCCTCCTTAACATTGTCCAAAATCATCAAATCATGCGATAAAATACAAAATTTTCTATTTTACCATTCGAAAGCCATCCCGAAGTAATTGCACAAAAAATTCCATACAAAGAAATCAATTTTCGATTTTTCCGATTTCCCGACATTCCCGGAAAGTTTTCCCAAAATTTTTTATCGTAAAAACCTTCTCCTGGAAATTGCGAACAACTAAAAGAAAATTTTTGCCAAATCGGCCCAACCGTTCTCAATTGATGAATTATTATACATTTTTCACACCATTTTTATATATATAGATTTCTAATGGTATCCTTTGGATAATTAAATTTTTGAGGTTCACATTTATTTTATTTATTTTTTTTTTGAATTTATGGCAGCTTTGACTAATTTAAACTCAATATTTTCACCAGTTAATAAACGTTTTATAAAATAAAAACAAATATAACACTTTAATAAAAAACAAAATATTTTTTGGCATGAATTTAAATTTGAAAAAATATTTTTTTTTTTAATAAAATTTTTTTTAGAGTTTTTACATGTAATAATTAATTACTTTCACTTTATTTAAAAATGTATTAGATTTAATTGAAAACATGTATAAGCCAAAGGCATTGATGACGAAATTAAGGCGTATAAACAATTTTTGCATTTGCAAATGTTATCGGTATTTATATCGGTATATTGTTATTTTTATCGATAGTGTAACCGATTATTTTTTTCTTGCTTTTTAAAGTATGTTTTATCAGCACATGATCTGCGTATTATCAAGTGATATTTCGAGCTGCGTTTTAGTCGATCGATTATTAATATTTTTCCATATTTTTAGGTAAATTTCGTTACTTTTATCGATAATTTATTTTCGATATTCGTAAATATTTATATATATGGTTTTCACTGATGTCAATATTTTATCGATATGTATTAGTAGTATGGCAAATGATTACTTCACCCAACTAGCATTTAAGCCATAATATATACACCTGATGTTTTGTAATAACTTTATTTTATTTATCGCCGCCTTATGTTATCGATTTCCCACTAATAAATATTATTTATGGTAAATTTATTCTTCTGTCAGCAAGACACCAGATGCAAAACAAATATAATAAAAGTTTGAAACAGAACTTGGCTTTCATTAAGGTGAGCTTATTCTGCGTCGTCCTGTGGCGCTAGAAACATACAATTCGGTTAGGTTATCGGCTGTGAAATTAGTGATGGCACTATTAATCAAACAACCGATCATAAGTTTGATATATTTATATGTACATAGTTTTTGCTAAAGAATAAGCTGTATTAAAAAAAAAATATGAAATTAAATAACAAAGCAAATTCTTGTGGTGCGCTTATAATTTTGACACGGGGTGTATAACGTATGCTATACTACTATACATATTTTTGTTTATTCTTTCCCTTCGTTTTTAGTTTTCTTGACTGTTCGCGCACTGAACTCATGGCACAATTTAATAATAAATGTATCCTTAAATAAAACAGTCAATTCTTTTAACTTATGTAAATGGTTTTTATTAATATGTATTCGATTTTAATCGAAACTACCGATTAATCGGTTAATTTTTTACGATTAAATGCTATTATTAATTGGATGCTTTCGATTAATTAAATAACCGATTAATCGATTATTAAAGTTTTTTGCCATCACTACATGAAATCGACCGAAACGTTTCAAGGCAAGTCTACAAATTTGTATCTTTCTATCAAGGAATGTAACTTTATTAAATGTATGTACATACATGCGTTTTCTTGATTCTTAGCTGCTGTTGAGTTAGGTTTTTGCACCCAGCTAAGTTTGAAAATCGCATGTAATCTTTACAGCATGCCAATATTTGATTTAAACACAGTCAATGATTTTTCGTCAATTTTCCAAAATGTCTCCAATCAATTCAAGTGGAACGTGTCTAAGCCACGCGAATACAGTGCAGATTTACCAACATACGATATACTTGTGCAGTCTTACATATGAATGTATGTACATATGTACGTACGTATGTATGTATATCTTTGAGAAAGAAGTATCGAATGCATGTGACGAAAGTTTATGCTTACCGCTGTGAGAAATTTTTAGGTACGTACAGGGTGCAGCAAAAAGTAACATCCGATTTTCTTTTGTTGTCAGGGCGTTAAAACGCCAAAATAAAACGGACGGCCCATTTCAAAATACTAAACAATATTGGAAATGCTAGTCAGAAATACATGGTTCGAATGTCATCTAAATCTTTCCAGCCATTTCTGAGTGAAGAGAGGTATCGTGTGGTGTCGGTTTTTCATTTCACCAAATTACAAATTAGCCCGTACCTTAAAAAAAATTCTGACTTGAAGGGTTAGTTGTTGAATTTAGAGGGGTTAAGAAGGATTTCATATCGGAAACCATCCTACAGAATGAACACCTCTGTTGAGTTTTGCTATTTAAAATCAAAGAGTAAGCTCCGTCAATAGGGACTTCCAGCAAAAATAGGCAACGTCTTGATTTAAAGAGAATCGATGCTCAAATAATTAAAAATCTATAGGTCTGGCCTTTAATTAGGTAAGAATTACGTTACTATCTGTGACCCCCCCATTATCCGTGATGCCAATAATTCAAATGCATATATAAAAACGGCGAGCTTTTTTTTTTAAATAACCCGATTCGGCCGGCAGCCATGACTTTTAAAACAGAATTTCGTTTAAAATTTTCATTCCTGAAAATAATAATTCATTTTCCATATCCACCTATTTAGCTTGGTATAAGCATAAATTTTTCAAACCAGTCGCAGAAGAACATATTAAAAATGAATTAAAACAACTAAAATCGAAAAACGCTGATGACGTTACAGGTTCCCCAAATTCTGAAACAGCCAAACGAATGAGAATGAATAATTATTTTAAATAAGTTTTAGAAAAACCTGACACATCTGGTTTGGCTTGTCAGCGCTGTTTATACAACGATCTCGCCATTACGCTAGATTCTTCAAGTGAAGATGAAAGTGAGGAGGATACACCCGACATTGTCAGCCCCGATGCTGTTCTTATTGCTTTTTACTATAATGCTCAAATTTTTTAATTCAAGTACTAACTAAAATAAATGCTATTAAATATTACTAACTTTTGCATTTTTTATTTACCTAAATAACTTAATTTACTTACCTAATAGTTTCTTATCCGCATCCGCGGATGTTAGCTGTTAGACATCCGCAACATCCCTAATATGCAGTTCAGCTGCTGCAAGTACTTGATTTCAGAAGCGAATTTTACTATAGGAAAATGTATTGAAATGCTTAGGACCTTTATTGTACTTCGACGCTTAGGTGCTTAGTTATTGTGTAGCCGCTTGATTTGTTATTGTCTCTATGCCAACAGCAAATCAAGGAAATGCCTTTTATGTATTTTAAGTATACGTATATGTATGTAAGAGTGAATACTCGTATGTGTATAAGTATGGATATGGGCTGCTGTTCTTACGTACGCCATTTTTCGCATAGACACGTACCACAACGTCAAATCGTCAGAAATTGTGTGCTTGTTTGCTTACAGCACCGTTCTATGTAATTCATCTAACATTCGCATGTATATATGTATGTATGTATGTGTGTTTGTACAGTATACGCGCTATTTTTGAAGAATGTGAATTTAACGAATCATGAAATACGATAATTGAAGCATGCAGTGTACCATTGTTGAATGGAATAATAAAATCACCCGAACAAAAACAAGTACAGGAATAGTAAGAAAATAGCAAAAAGGTTGCAAAGTAACACTGAACAGCTACACTCAAGTTAACAATAGTTTGAAAAGTATAGGACTAGCTGCCAAGGTGGCAACCAAGTAGAGCTAACTGACTTAAGCCTGAAACACATTGGAAACGACGGGCTACGGTCCACACACGATTGAGAGAAATATAGGTTGCGCCCATAACGGTACCGCCAATCCTCTCAGTGAATTTGACAGAATCGTTGTTTGTATGACGTCACCCTTGTGCAACTTGTTTACGTTTTTCTTGCAACATTTTTCTTCTTCCATTCTTCCTCACGTTTTGGCATTTCTCTCTCGCAATTGCACCAGCGTGACGTCACACAAAATTTATTCTCAAAAATCCTTTCTGATGGGCGCAATCTTGTATTCCATCATTATTGCGGACCACAGCTGTCAAATTATTTTAACACGCATTTACTCTTATGAAGATAATTATTTTGACGACGACACGGCAACACTGCGACTAGCAAAAAATCTAGCTGTGCCCAGATTTGATCTATTTCTAGTTTTTCTACCGACAGATAAGATTCTTCCTCTTCTTTTATGTCAAACTCGTAGATAAAATCTTAATGGCGTGTCGTGTCGTGTGGTGCTGTCGTTTTCGATGTGTTCAGAGCTTTAGGATGCTCACATTTCCTCAAACGTATGCACGTACATACATATATTCATAAGACAAATACGAGTGTATAGATAGATCTATGAATATGCGAATGGCCTTCGAAGAAATCGTTAGAAATGTTTTGAATTGCAGAATTTGTGTTTTTCACGCTTACTTCGAAAAGTTTGCGTCCAGCAAAGGTACCTACTCGTATTGTGCAAGTTTTGCTCTGAGAAAGATGGAGAGAGAGAGAAGGACATGTGCGGGAATAGCGAGTAGAATTGTTTGACAGTGTGGCATCTTTCTATTGAATTAGCTCTGAGGTGGCAAATATGAAATGAAATTGAATTTATATTTTTATTTTTATTTTTTGCCTGGCTAGTCGATATGAATAGGTAGATGGCCTTCGAAGCTGGTTGGCAATTTGTGTGCCACAAAGGGCACAAGTCATTGGTAGCGGCAAGTTTGCCAAAGTTTTAGAAACTAGTTTGCAAGTGACTTTCAAATTCACTTTTATGCTCAACTTTGTTACAAGATGAGGTTGCTTAAATTAAAATTGGTGAAAATTACTAGGGTAGATATAGGAAATGAAAAAAAAAACAACATATTTTTGAGTTTTAGTTTAACCCTTTACCGCATGCTATACTAACTTCCAGGTGCTTTCCGGCTTTTGATTGTGGAAAATGTGGGTAAATTTTGCTCTTGTGCACATGTTTACCACCGAAATAGCTTTATTCTTATTGTTATATTCAGCGTTGTCGCTTTGGTAATTTTTTACCAAAATTGGAATTTTTTTCTTTATTTATCAAATTTGGTAATGTGGTAACTTATTTTTCAATTTGGTAACCCTTTCGGTTCGGTCCTACATGTAACATAGTAGGTCAAAACAAGTCCTGATTTTTCATTAGAAATACCAGGTAATCGTGAAAACTTAACAAGGCGAAAAGTTTTTCGGGGTTCCTCGGTTACTAGAATTGTGTGATCTCTAGCAAACTGCTTGAAAGTGGCTATTGCTACATATATCTACCGTGTCCTTTTCCAGAATGAATTTCGAACTGAGGAACCAACTCATAACCAACCCTAGTTTTACAACGTTTATAGTATATTGGAAATACACTCGAGATGGGTTCGAAAAAAACATGGAATCCATAGTAACAAGAGAGAAAGTGATATCCAGCTCATTCTCGAAGGGAAATATAAGAAAATCACTCTCTCTCATTAAAATTCCAATTCGATAATGGACGGGATTTCGAATTCATAACGAAAGAAAAATACATACATTGATTAACGAAGGTTCCGTTTTGCTGGACAATGGCCTAGTTCTCGAATCGAATACTAACCTGTTTCATATTCGTTATCGAAGGTGAGACTCGAAAAGAGGATTCGTTTTCGAATTGTTAACCAGGCCGAATGTTTATTAGGCATTTACGTATTTGGAGAAAGAAATCATATGTCATCATGTACTTCGTTTATTTTATACGTAATAAATCTTGTCTTAATCCGTTCAGTAGCATGGTTAAAATATCTTGCCTTTCCTTACATAGTATATGTATGGAAAATAGTATTTAAAATAGGTGGCAACCCAACTGAAAAAACTTGAAGTTTTTGTACATGCGAAGGCCATGCACTTTCCTTTGGTATCTCATTTATTCATCCAACGAACTGCGAAGATCTTATAGTTTTTTAAACAGGTGGTAACCCTACTCAGAAAAATAATATGTTAATACACATCCAGAGGCTAAGTCTTTTCATTTGACAGTGAGGGTGCAGAACTACGCTTATTAGAATTGAATATAGTAATTTTATTAACAGTTGGCAACCCTATTAAAATTCTAAAGGTCACTCTCCTATCGATGCGGAATATATTAGCGAAAACTTCGTCAAAATCCGTTCAGTAGTTTTCGAGATTACTGCGAACAAAGATTCTTTCCTTTATACTATGTATAGATATATATGTATAACCGAAGACAAAAATAAGTACATACGTATATCTATAAAAATGTGACGAAATTAAAGATTAAAATGTCCCTAAAATCATAAATCGATTAAACATTAAAAACTAAATTTAATTTAATTTTTTCTATGAATTAAAAGAAATTAAACGAAAGAAAATATAATTATACGATACTTAAAACTTATCGATTACAGCATAAATAAATACCGGTGAGCGTTTCTGCGTATAATCTATACAAATATTGAAAAATAAATTATAATAAAAATATGAATAATTTATCGATAACAATTTCAAAAAAAAAAAAAGATTTAATTTAAGATATACATATATATATTGATGAAATAAACATACATACCTATATTTCTAAAATTATCGGTCGCAGTATCGATAACTATTATCGGCAACGGCTACTTGCATTACCGGAAGTCAATTGAGATGGTTGTTTTTATTCAGGCATAGAAAAGTAAGTATGCATATCCTCGGACCGAGGCAAAAGAACTCTTACTTACCGAACATTTTGAAAAATTAAAAAAAGTTTTTCATAATGAAAATAAGTAAGTAAGTATGTACGTTTATTATTTTATTTAATACACGCAAGCACAGCATTTTCTTTAACCTGCCAGGTTTTATTTTATTTTTTTTTATTTCCTTAGACTTAATTTATGCTGAACTACTTAAATGTATGTAAGTTATGTCTCCGTTAACTTTTATACCTTCATATATATACACATTTCCATATCTAACTACTTATGTATGTACATACATATGTGTGTATACTAGCTAACTAGTAATAGCAGGAAGCCAAGGTACTTAAGTAGTTTAGCGTATAAATTATGAGGATATAATTCATTTAAATTTATATGTCCGAGTTGATGGTACGATTGATTGATCGGTCGCAGTGTTAGTGGGTACACAATGTATTGCTTAAAATATAGACGCAAAGTCTCAGTTAAATAGTACATTCTTCCATTAAACAACATACATACATACAAAAATTTTTATATAAACTAAGGAATGCATTACTAACATATTGTAACTGCTCTTTGGCAGCTGCCTCATTTTTATGTTTTACAATATTTTCTTTACATATGTATTTACATACAGAGAGATAGGTTTACAAACAGACATTCATATAAATATATTAACTATTACAAAGCTATGCTTTTCTTTTGTTTTATTTTCGTTGCCGTTGAACGCTGACGCTGTTTTTCTGACTTTTTTCTTCGCTGCTACTTAAACTGATATCGTTGTTGTTATTGCTGCTGTTACTATTGTTTCTTATTGCTTTTTGTTTTTTTTGTAATTTTCTTAATTTTTTATTTTGTTTTTGTGCAGTAAGTAGCTGCTGCTGTTTTTTTCCTAGTTGCTGTTTTGGTTGTTGCACCACAGCTCAGCCAAAGGGGAACAAACTCCAACAGCGCCAGCACACTCCCATTTATACACATATTTACATATGTATTTACATATGCATATATGTACATATATTTTTTAGTAGATATATGCTCCTTATAGAAATATACATACATATGTACGTATTTCCAAGCTCGGTTGCTGGTGACTCACTCACACGTCAACTCGCGCCTGCTGTTGTTGCCTTCGTACGCGGCATGCAACTTCAGAGCAAAGGCACGCGGCGGCCGCTGTCGCTACTGGCTACTTGCTCTGGCGCTGTCACGCTGGCTAATGTTGCCATATCGAGCCGAACCTACTTAAATACACATGCACATACATGTGTGCTTGAAACACAGCGGACGCCACTGCAGCTGAGAAAATTGCAATGCCTTTTTGGTGCTTTCAGATTTGGCCACTTTTTGTTGCACAATAATAGATAGTCAATGGTGAATTTTTTGGCCTTTTTACTTAAAAAAACACTTTTTTCGGCTGGATGGTTGGTTGGCTGCTTGGCCCGTAATTATGTACGGTTATTGAAGGCTGCTTAGCTTTTGTTGCAAATATCATATGTGCTTTAGTGTTACTCGCATGCAGACTTCATTTACGTCAGCGAACATGGGCGTAGTGTAGGGGGGTTCAAGGGGGTCGCAGAGTCACTTTTGAAAAATATCAATATTTTGCTGCTCAGCCTACGTATACATGTTTAAAAGCCTCTTTTTTGTAGGAAGGGGTCCGGACCCTCTCATGATTCTCAATTTTTGTTTTTTCAATTATCGTTGGCGCATTTTCCAATAGAAAGCCGCTCTTTTACACCACCTTAGGTTTAAAAACTCTCAGAATTCCACTCTCACTTTAACCACGCTTCTGCTCCCTCATCGTTTTTTTTTTTGCAAATTTAGCCGCGTGCAAAAAGGGGGCGTTTATCTTCGTCACTCTTATCACAATGCTTGCCGACATGTGATGTGTTTACAGATTTGTTCCGCCATCAATTTCGCAGTTTCGCTTCTCCTTCCTCATTCCCGCGTGCCACAATGCACGCTCCCTCCACCACGGCGCTGCGCATTGTTTGCAATTACGTTGGCAAAACAACCGCCTGCAGTTTCCATTCACAGTCGCCGCCACCGCCACCGCCGCCGCCGCCTATGCTGCCGCGCTCCATTAAATGCTCCTTCACTTGTTCGTGCAACTGTTGTTTTTCGTGCTTCTCGTGCTCCTCGTGCGCTGTTGCCAGCAATTGTTGCTGCTGTAAGTTGGTAACACTGCCACTAGCCGCCACTAATAGCATGCGACTGCGCGCATCATGCGGCGTCAGGTGTTGATGTGATGACGCGAGTGGTTGGTGGTGCGCATGCGGGCGCTGTTGATGGTTTGTCACCTTGTACTGCTGCTGCTGCGCTTGATGTTTCTTATGCTTCTGTGTCGTACACGCTTCCGTAAAGTTCGCACGCAGCATGCGCCCTACATAGACCGCTGTCAAGACGGCGTACACTAGTCCCAACAATGCGCCTGCCAGCACGTCCGACCAGTGATGCCAGTAGTCGCGTACGCGGCTCAGCGCGATATAACAGCCGACCAACAGCAACAGGAACTGCAGTATGTGACGTAGCACGCGCGTAGTGCCACGACCATGCCACACCGCGTGCAAATAGAAACATAGCAGCAACATGGAGTAGAAGGCGAGCGAAGAGTGTGCGCTCGGGAAGGACACGTGCAGTTCGCGCAGCTGACGCGCGCTCAAATTGCGATTGGAGCAATAGTAGTGTTCAACGTAGACGCCGCCGCCCACTAGCTGCTGGTAGGCACTCTCGCAGGAGCTGCCGTCGGCCAAGCGCGGCTGGCAGGCGGTGTAGAAGTGCGGACGCAGGCGGCCCACCACATTTTTGCCCAATTCTGTGGTCAGATAGGTGGCGATGAAACCGTAACTGAAGGTCGCCAAACTGCGCGCCAGGTTGGTGATGTACTTGCGCAATCGAAAACACTTGCAGATGCGCATTATTTCAACGACGCTGATGAAGAGCATGGGAAGGAGTAGCGTGTAGATCAGCAGCATGGGTATGGTGATCGTGCACTCGCGATAGGGATAGCGCAGCGAGAGATCGGCGCAGAAGAAGCCGCGTTGGAAGGCGCGCATGTTAGCGAGGGTGAGCGAGGGTGAGCGAGGGTGTGCGGTAGTGGATGGAAAGTGAGTGTCGCAATTCACGACGTTTAGTTGCGAAGGGATTGCGTAGTGATCGGGGGCGTACGCGTTGCAGCGCCTAGAATTTGTACCACAAATGTGAGCAGCTTTTTGAGGTACAGCGATGAGCTTTCTGACAACGCAGATTTCTTGCGGATATTTCTTTTCACTTCACTAGTTCTGGCACAGGGGTTTTCAAAATCTCTTCGATATGTTTATTCACTTCTTAAGTTTTTCTTATTTGTCTGTGTGTGTTTATCTGTTGCTGACAGTTACCCTTTGTGCAAATTTCTTTGGCGATAAGTGTCTTTATATTGCAAAAACTTTTTTTAATACTGAATTGTTTTTTACTTTTTCTTCCGGCTTTCTACATTTCTTCTCACAGCAGCCGCACCTTTCGGTTTATTGTTATTTTAGAGTCGATGATTAGGCGATTTTTTCCGCTGTGCAGTCTCTTGGGTAGATCGCCACGGTTGATAAGCAAATTGCGCGTTTTCGTTTTGTATGAATTTTGGTTTCAGCAATAAACCAGCTGGAAATTATTAATGAGACGATTAATAATTTTGTTTTTAATGATATTAAATTCTTTAATATTTTGTCTTTAATTTATGCATGTATGTATGTGCAGTTTGAATTCTTGAAAGCACAATTAGAAATAAAAATGTGGTAGCTTTGAAACCGGATATAATCGTAGGCCTTGCGTACAACAAAAACTAACCAATGACTGCTTAATTGCTTCGAGTGGACATTGAAAACTGAGCAATGCACTTGTACTATCTGATTTTTAGTCCACCTTCTACCTATTGAAATATTTTTATCCAACTTGCAAAGGCGAAAAAATTTATCTACAATGTACTTGGAATCTACATACTTTTTATGGTAAACTTTATATGCTCAGTTTTTAATGAACCAAAAATTCACCACACTAAAAATGTATGTCCAATTTACAAATTTCCGTAAATAATGTCCATTTATTGAATAAAAAGTAGCACACCCAACCCAGTTTTATAATACCAATAATAAATGTCCAATTTTCAAGTTAACAAAGAGTTGTGTTCAGCTATCAATAAGTCAAAATCTATGTTAAGTCTTTAGGTGGACAAAGAAATATGTCCAGTTCTATGAAGACCAAAAATTTATGACCAGTTATTGAATGATGAATCATTGATTGCGAGTGGTGAAATCGTCAAAAACTCATGTCCCGTTTTTAAATGGCCATAAGTTTTATGTTATTTTAACGCATATTCTTTTTAACCCATCACTTAATGTCAATTTTTAAATGAACAAAATTTTTAAACAATAAAAACTGTATACCCATTTTTAAATAATAAAAAATTTCAAGAACATTTCCTTTCAAGAACTCGTAAATTTTAATTAGTTAAATGAAAGAAATCTTGTACAACTACAAAAAATTTTTTGGGTTTTTATATTAGTTAAATTTGGATTTAATTTAATTTAAATTAAATAATTCTTGTATTATTTGAATAGATTTCACAATACCGAATTAAATTTTTTTTTGGGATTCAATCGTTTTCAAAAAAAAAAAAAAAAAATTTTTTTTTTAATTTTAAAGTCTCGATTCTTCGGTTTTCTTAGCAATGATTTAACTTAAGTTTTTTAATTCAAAAAATAATATACATACATACATATATTCACAAATATTACTGTGTTAAAAATTATATTATTTTTTTATAGTTTTTTCGTTCATTATATGCAAAACTTTAAAAAATTTTTTCGCAATAAATACTAAACTTTTTAACACACGCACAAAAATAATTTTAGCATTTATTTGCAAGCCACTCACTTTCTTTTATAACAAAACATATCCTCTAGATTATCCTCTTCACTCACTTCCTCATTAGCTGCTACAATGTCATTCGCAAATTTTTCCGGCAACGCGCTTCAACCTTTGACCGCTCTGATACTATTTGTTTTGTCTCATTGAGTTTCATCAATTATACTATTTCTTATTGTTGTCATTAGTTGATATTTATGTATTATTATTATTTTTTCGCACGCCAAAATGATCATCACACGCGCACGTTCACGCTCAGCAACTGACTGCTGTTTGTCAAAGCGTTTCGCTGGCGATCTAGCCATGGACTAGAGCAGCAACGGACAGCGCAGCGTGTCGACTCAACTCCACACCAGCGTCGGCGCGACAGCGACTTTAACGCCACAGTAGCTGACAGCGCGGCGTCTTAAATGTGGTTAGTCGCACAGCGGCGTGCCGCGTCGCAAGCTGCCTGCACACACCTAAAACAAAAACACACAGCAAAAATGCTGTCAATGGCTGGCGTGAAAATGAATAGCAAAAGTGTACAAAAAAAAAACAAAACAGAACCGCAACTTTGTATTAATATCAAAATAAACCAAGCGCTTTGAAAACTTATTACTCTTAGTGTTTTTGTTAGTTTTGTAACTTTTTTTTTCATATATGTATAATCAGTTTACTTTCCTTTCACTTTGCTCTCAGCTGAGGAACGCCCAACAAGAACTTTTGTACTGTTGTTATTAAATTTCAAATCGCTGTCGCGTAAGCCGATATTCTTATCAAAAAGCAGCGACTGCTAGCTAATCGCGACTGCGCCTCCGGCTGCGCTGAACATAGCTAAGGCGATGGTGGAATCAGTAGCGTCGACGCTCGTGCACGGCTCTCAAATCAACGTACATATGTATGTATGCAATTGTATTTTATTTATTGATATTTATGCATGTAGATTTGTTTATTTGTCACACAGTGTGCGTGTTGATAACGTACACCGCCGAGTACTTAATCATCGGAACTTTCAGCCGCAGTCGTAAGCGATATTGGCGCGCACACCTCAACTGAATTAACTAAGAGTCGTGAGAAATGCGTTGTTGCGCAGTCTAGTGGGTGGGCCAAGATGCGCACCTTTTTTTCCTGTGCCATTTAAAAAAAGCAACGTTATAATAATAATGCGAGTAAGTGAAGCATACGCCAGTAATGAGAAGACACCAACTAAGTAGTTGACAGTGTAGACGAAAAGTGGTTGGATAGGAGAGGATGAGAGAACAATTTCTCACTCAGAATTTCCTGATTGTACGCGCCGACTTTCGTTCTTTTGGAATTCGCAAGCAGCTTATAGAATCCCTAGTAGGAAAGAGAAAGCTCAGAAACGGTTTATCATCAAATCGACATAAAAATGTGAATTATCTGTGGTTGTTTGATGATTAGCGGTGGGCAAATATGAAAAAATCGATGACGCAATTATTCATTTAAAATATACGGAGCAAAGGACTACATTGACTATTGATTGGGCATGTTTACATAACATAACATTTTAAAATTTTCTTTTACAAATGGATATTTTTCGAAGCATAGTTTGAAATTATTTAAGTTATTTAGTATTGTCCGACACTGTATATAGATATGATTCTAGTACCTATGTATTCTTAATGTGATCTCATTTTTTGTTTATGTAAGAAATTAATTTTTAAACTGTACATACATATGTATATGTATGTTTTTTACGTTTCTGGGCCGTTATCTTATCCATTAACGATTTAACTATACTTTAAAATAGGTAAGTTGGCGGCCCTTAATATGCTTTATGTGTTACACAACAAGTTTATTTGTTGAATAAAATATTAATTCTTTCCAGAGTTCATTGTTTTTCTATATCATTACTTATAGAAAATGTTTGCGTGTATACTTATATATTTATATGTAGGTAAAAAAATTTAGCTACCATTTTTAGCCACAACGATGATTTTTAGCTCCATTTTAGCCCTTTTTTAGCCTGAATTTAGCTACCGCTAAAAATTTTTCGCGGCAACACTGAAGACCAGCGACAACATCGAAAAAATTATTTTTTTTTATGGAAACATTACCTTGTTTTAAATGAAACCTTTACGTGGAAAACGATTACTTAGGTACACTTGCAGAACATCCACAGTTAAATATATAGATAGAGAGTTAAGTAGCTCAGAGTTAAATTGTTATATTCCTAAACCAGACAATGTCTTGCAGCATTGAAAACTTGCACAGAGTTAAGTAACCCGAGGGATTTCTAAATTCAATAAGCACCACTCTCTCTTTTTTTTACATTTGTTTACATTTCTTATTGCATTTTGAATATAGAATTTCAACTTACATACACAAAATAAATTTTTTTTCATATAACAAATAAGTGTTTTCTTATGAAATTCAGTTTTATTAACTTCTATAAATGAACCTGCAATGGAGCAGCATATTTCCTGTTCACTCTCACATAAAGAACGCAATATTTTCTCCGGTTTCAGGGCAACAAAAAGCAAGAGTTCCCATATAAGAGGGCACACTTTTTTTGTTTTTTTGAGAAAAGGAAACGCTATTAATTTCTTAAATTACATATTTTTTAAAAATGTGTCACACAGATATCAACCAAGGAATGAATATAATATATTTATTTTATAACAAAAATATAAAAAGAAATTGAATTTCGATAGGACCTAGTTCCGTTACCACTTTTTTGAGAATCGAAACCAGTTCAAATTAGCGGTTCTCCTTGAAACCGGACCCGGCAGAAATGGTTTTTTAAATCATTAACAAGCAGTTATAGTTATTTCCGGATCTGATTTTTTAGTCTGTGAAGCTGCTATAAAGTTCGATGTGGATATTGTGAGGAATGAGCTATTATTTAGATATTTAGTAAAATAAAATCCAATAACGGAAAGGGTCGTTTATTATTTAAATGTTATATTTCCGTTTACTGTAAAAATAAACGATTAACAGAGTTTTATTGTGTTGTTTTATTTTTTGCAAAATATTGAATGGCAGAGACTATCTAATACACGTATGATTACCTAGCAATACGCACATATAATATTGCCCTTTTAAAATATTAACGACAAAGAAAGCCGATAGCTATTAATTAACTGCAATTAAGTCGTTCATAGCGATTACAGTTAAAAGTGAACTTTGCTAATTTCTCTACCCTTCGAACTATTGTACTACATGCAAATTTGCATAAAACTAGTAGATATAAGAACAATAGGGCGGGTTAATTTGTACGGGAGATTTTTTCGACTATGTGCGTATAGCACAGATAGATTCTACGTGTAATTCGTAGCAAATTTTCCGAAGAAGCTATTGGTAAAAAATCCATTTAGAGTTCGTCAAATTCGTTTGGCATTTTGCAGTAGGAAAAAAAATTAACCGCCCTAATGAATATACCACAATATAAGCATTTACTCGTACATTCATAAGTTCATTGCCTAACGCTAATACACATTTAGTATTTGCGCCCAATTTAATCATTCTAGATATTACAATAACTTTTTCATATGCAAATCGCATACATCAGGTATTCAAAACGGTTCATCAAAACAATAGCATAAATTAGAATTGTATTACATATTTTCCAATTAAAATTAAAACAAACGAAATGCATACCACTTTTGTGGTAAGCCATGAAAAATCATAGAGAGACAAATATGTGTCAAATTGTTGCATGCGAGTACTTGTGTAGACATGTGGCTGCTTAGGCATGAGCGCATGCGTATCGATACATTTTAAATTTATAGATTTACAAAAATTCACATTGATTCCACACCTGTTTGAAATATTTATGGGATTCAACATATCAGAGCTTTATGGGTAGATGAAATAAGTAGTCATAAAAATCACACATGAATGCGGCATCGCAATTCTTTCCATGTGCTAAAGAATTGTTTACAAAATATCAGGGCAAAACCAGGCGAAACGAAACATTTTTCCACATTTTTTCTTTATAAAAAAAAATTAAACATAAAATAGCATTATGCCGAAACTGGTGTTTTCCAAATGGGATTTAACAAGACATGACGGAAGTTCGTTCCAAAGCACACCCTTCACCTTGGCACCTATCTTGGCATATGACAAAACCAAAGATTATTATAAGTCCTCAGTGATCTGAAGCCTTAAGGTGGGTATTGAGGTTCAGGCTAACTGCTTTTCAGCACGGGTTCCATCTTTGATCGAACTTATGCATCTCTTGTCATTCCTAGTTTGATTTTTGCCGCTAACATCGAGCCTAATATATCTTTGGAGTATGAGTTCAGCTTTTTCCAGCCGGAGCCTTTAAAGAAAATACTTAGCAACTTTCAAAGTAGGGCATTCAAGTTAGCGAAAAAGGGTTTCCTAAAGAGATGCTTTCGAATAAAAAGTGGCATCCGCTTTTAAGTGCGTGGTCTTTAATCAGCTTTAAGGAGTAGATAGTCTTAGCTGAAAGCTACTGCATACTGTGTAAAAGAGTGCAATAAGTTCATTTTAGACTAAGCTAATCGATATAATGTTACTCTAATATAAGCGCTAGGGCTCCGCAACATTCGTAACAACAAAATAGCATATGAACCAGTAGGAAAGATATAGACCCTTCGTTGAATACGTCCCTCTACCCATACGTTTCATCAAGAATGGTATCAACCAGTACTGAGTAAACCAGGCTAACTGGTGGTAGAAGATCTGCGATCCTGCAGGATCTACAAGTGGCTATTGTCATCTTTCTGTGCTAAAACCGCATTAGCCATAACAGACTACGATGGGCAGACGCGTAGGCCTATGAGAGTTTACAGAATGCGTCTGGACTCCTTTGTAGCTGTGCAGAATTGGGTATAATTATATTAAGTGTTTTTGAGCAAACCTTACTTCGATAACCTAACAGAACTGGGGTAATTCTGAGGTGCTTAGGTCCTCAAGCTCAATGGATCCATCGGTCGCCTTTAACCAGGGGTTTTGGCAATAGAACTACGTATTTTACTGCTTCGAAAAATAAACATTTTTTATATTTGGTTACTTTTCAAGCTGATATTTTCTAGGATGAGGGCCATTACAATTTTTACTAAATTCCCTATATATTTTTTTTTGCCATGTTACTTCCATTCAGTCAGAAAATATGCTTCATTAACCACACACAGCAGGTGTATGTGCATTTCGAAGTGTAACTCAGTGTTTCTGGGCTTTGAGTTAATTGTATTTGCATTAACTGCACCTTGATTAACGCAAATGGAAAAAAAAAATTAATATTGCTTCCCAAGCATATCGCCGTATCGACAACGAAACGGCTGACTGTAAAAATACACGTGTTTTAACAAAGTACGTGACGATAACGCTGGCTAAGGAAATTGTGGAAAAGCTGTGACGTTAAACTACTTAACTGCGCATGAATTTTTAAGCAAATAACGTCAATAAATGCCAATGCAAAAAAGCAATGAACTAATTCAAGTTCATAAGTGAGAAAATTTAAATTTGTGCAGATATAAAAAATTAAAACTTTAGCGGAATAATCTAACAGTGTCGTCACAAAGTCAGGTATTTTGTCACTGACGAATACTGTTATCTGCCAGTGTAAATGCATTTACATATGTACTTTTTAAAAACAAACATATGTATTTTAGCGCGGTGCATTAGAATTAACCGCAGCACGCGCCATCAGCGCGGCATGTAAACGTACATATATGTATATGTATGTATTTGAGGGTGGTCCACAAAAAAGTAAAGTTGGAATTTTTCATGCTCTCAGCCGCTAGGATTGTTCTATATCGAAAAAATTATACCCCTATTTTTATTTTGAAATAAAAAAATACTTAGAGGTAGCTCAAAGCGCTCAAAGTTTGCCGTGTATTTTGTATAGGGGGAAAAAAAAGTTTTCACGGGAATAGTATAGAATTTTAGAAAATCAATATTTTGCGATCGGAAAACTTTGTTTCATTTCAGGAGATTTCCGATACAAATACCCATTGGTTTATATAACCAGTTTCTATTGCTGGCTATTTTTTATAGGAACCCTAAACACCTCAAAATATGCCATGGAGGGCCATAAGAAATTGCTATTTAGAATTAAAAAATGGTATAATAAACAATTGGGTATTATTATTGGCAGTCTCCAGAATCCTATACCATTTCTACGAACACTTGTTTTTCCCCATACAAAATAAATATTTCAAAATAAATACAGAGGTATAATTTTTTGTGAGTATAGAACAATCCTAGGGGGTGACAGCATTAAAATTCCGACTTTACTTTTTCCTATGCATTTTTGGACCACCCTAATGTACATACATGTATCTATAGCAGAGCTGTGTAATGATTGAATCAATTGAGTGTGCATTCTCATTTTTTTCGTTTCAAAAATGTGATTGTTTGATTTAAAAAATTTAACAACCACTCTTGAGATTGGTTACAAATTGTAAACACAAAATATGTAGTGTGTTATGGAATGGTTGACACCCATTCACATAGAGAATGTGAATGCAAAAAAAAACTCAATCATGTATGATTGGACGTTTATGGGAATGCAATCTGTCATTATCATTCAGTACTAATACTATTTGTTGTATCAGGGTTGAAATTTTTGTACTCAAAATGTGAAACCAGAAGATTGCCATCTCCCTTAAAATAAGTAAACAAATAAATATTTGGTGCTAAAATATTTTTCTAAGTGTTTGGCCGAACTTCTGCTCAAACTTGAGGCATGAGTTCTGATTTTATAAGAAGAGTTTTCAAGGCAGAAATATACTCGAAGGTTTGCCATTGCGTGCCGAAGGACGACTGCTATTTTGGGCTATGATCTGACCAGGTATTTAACCATGGTCCTATGGAGTGGAAGTACGCACATGTAATCACTCTGCTACGGCGGCCGCCGTAAGTACATGCTATACAAATCGTCGTTTAAAGTACAAAACCGCGTATCAAGAAAATGCAAAACCGCGTAATTGCATAAATTATTTTCTAGAGAGTAAAGTCACCCATATTTCAAAATGGTTATCTTTTTTATAAAGCAAACGTATTCTGGCTAGTATATTTCAGGACGAATGGATAAGAATTGAGCCAAGAGTTTTTGTGAGCAAATCCAATTTTTGGCAGCCAATGTCAGTCACACGGTTTTGAAGAATGACGATAGGCGGTTTTGTACTTTAAACGACGATATATATGTACACATATTAGATTATTTATTCTCAAAATGCATGAAAACTATAGTATGCTTGCAAACAATTAATAACATTTTGTGATAAACAGTTTTACAAATGTATTTGCACTTCAAATTTGTATTTTAATAAAGTATTAATTAAATAAATTATTATTGTAAATTATTATTTTAATAAATAGATATAAAGATATTTATACTTGGCAACTCTTGGACTTTTCTTTATTTGTAACAAATGACAGACGTAAACAAATTAAAAAAATAATTATATTTTTACAAATTTAAAGCAAACGGGCGTTCTTTACAAAAAAATGTAGTTAGGGATCGAATTGCGCATATTTTTTTTACAATATCAAGTGCCCACAAGAAGTGTTAAACCACTAAATAGCTTAAAAAACGCTTTCAAAAATCCGAAACGAGAGTGAAGTGCAGTGTTCAATTGTGATCGAAATTGCAGGCAAAATTTGTGCGTGTGTAATTAATGTTTTACTTATTTGAAGAAATGTTGCCCGTTGTTATTAAAAATAAGGAAACCAAGACCCCCGCTTTCCACTGGTGGTTACATAATACTTGAATAGCTCCTTAATTAACATGTGTTTGTTTTGAGCACGCACGGCCAGTTAAACAGGCATGTCTGAATCGATTTCCTTCATCATTCTTGGCAATTTGATGTGCATTTTTATTGTTATGTGTTGCAAACAGACATTTTCGGAACTAAATACGTTCTAAAATCTCTGTAAACAAGCGCACTTATTTTTAACAGTTTCCAGTTTATGTAATATTAATCAAAACAGCTTTTATTTATTTTATGTATTATGTGATTTCTGGAAGCGTCGAATACAAAAAAGGGCTGTGACTGGGTTTATGTAATTTGAAATTGTATTGATGATTACTAATAATAATAGAAAGGCGCTTACATGTCGACACAACTAAAAATTTCATATATTTCAGTAGAGCCAATTAAAGATTTTTTGTTTCGTAATTTAGCAATAATATGTCTTGGAACGTAATTATATGCAGTCATACTGTAAGCTTTCAAATTATGTATTTTTCTAAACCTGAAATTTTGAATTGTGCCGTTATTGCAGAGGACCAGCGACATATGTTAGGGCTACTCCTCCGATTGTGGCATGCGCCTTGGCGTTGTCGCACAAAGGGGAGGGACCTACAGTTTTACGCCGACTCCTGCCGGGGGCCGACCACTATTACAAAAAACATTTTCTTTTTTTTGTTGGCCGGAACTGGGCTCGGACGCTCACCCTGCGGAATGGTAGTGCGCACTTCTAACCACTACACCACAGCGATCGCTTAATTAATTTTAATCATCAATCGCGATTAACCACTTATTCGTTAATTTTTAGTCATTCATAGACTAACATTTTGTCGACAATACTCGCATAAGATAGTCCCAAATTTTCACAAAAGAGAAAAGTGATTTTCTTCAAAACTTTTGAATGACGTCTTGACTGAACTTACTAATTCGGAATTTCTACTATTACTTATAGAGTAGGCTATTCATAAAGTCTGGGTAATGAAATAAAAATTTTTCTATTATAAGTTCCATAAATATAAGGAGACTTTTATTGTTTAATTTATTTTTTGCACATAAACTTGTATCTTGAACTTCTTTTTCCAAAAAGTGAGGATGTCAAAATTTCAATAGATATCGGATGTACGGTAATTTTCCAAAGAGATCTCCTAATAGATAAGTTCATGAAAATTATTCCAAACGAAAACTTAAAATTGATAAAAAAAAATAATAACTAAATTTAACTAATTTATATTAGAGGTTTGAAGTTTATCCCACTGTAAGTATGAAATCTTCAGCTATGTGTTTCCATTGTCACTTTTTCGTAGCCATATCAACAGCCTGACAATTAAGAAGATTGTGACGTTTCATGCTACCATACGCAATATTTTAAATCCTCCAAATTTTATTATTAACCTTTTGTTTGTTAAAACCATTTTCTTCTTAGATTCGAAACTTGATCAAGCAAAATTGCCTTTGTGTTTGACTAAGAGATGCTCAATAAGCTCAGAATTGTAGTTCTCATTTGCATACATAACAATAAATTATTAATTTTTGTTTCACACCAACTCCATTATTGAATAGTAAAATATATTTTAATCTTACCCAAATAAACAACGATTTAGTTCAATGGTCAATCACATATAGAGTATAGGGTGGTAATGTGTTAAAGTTTTAAAGTTTTTAAACGTAAAATTACAGCTAATACCTTTTTAAGCGTTTTGTAATTTAACCAAAACTCATTAGCATCCACTCAAGCAAGGAATTACTTACTTTTCAACATGCATTAGCAGAGTGCACTTCTCTTTTGTTTACAATTTGGTTGTCAAACACACTACATCGGATCTTTTGCCAGATTTACCAGAATTTTCCACCAGGTAGCTTCTGACAAAGAGATGACCTTACTTACTCTCTTATCTGTCCTCTCAGTTGCCAGAAAACCAAGTACGATTTCCGGTAAAATCTGGAAATTCTGGTAAAAAATGGTAATTTCGGACTCATGCGGGTTCACAACTAAATAATATTGGGGATACTTTTGAGGTGTTTGAAGAGGGTTGCGACCTGTTTGAAACTAAATTTATTTATAATAATCACATTTTGGCCTTGACACTTTTGCTAAGTTTTTGCCGAGCTTCTCCTCCGATTTGTAGCGTGCGCCTTTGCTGTCACACAAATGGGAGGGACCAACAAACTTACGCCGACGCCGAACGGCGATACAATTTTTATGATGAGCTATTTTTTGATTAAAGACACTAAGATTTTTAAAATATTTTCAATAAAATTTTATCAACCTAAATGTAAAGCTTATGCGAAGTAGTTATCTAATTTAATGTAAATTTTAAACATTTTCAAGATAAAACATGAATTACCAAAAAACTTAAATTGGGTAACGCCGGTTTGAATTTTTACAATTGAGCAATTGTCAAAAATCTTCCTTTTTATCAAAAAGTTATTTACCAGGGTGTCTTTGAACTAATGATTGGTACTGAGTTAAAGAATGCACACACATAAAAGATTGCAGCCTTTTCAATACTCATTCAGTGTTAAACCTTTTTTTGATTGGGCATTGGTTTTTTCAATCTTGCTATGAATATGTTGATGTGTGAATTCATAACTGCTTTGAGAGAATGGAAAATTCAAAAATTTTAAACCTCAATCCTAAGCGAAGAATAAGTAATGAAAACTGGATAGAAAAAAATTGTTGATTTAAAATTGAAAATGATTTCACACTTACACAGCTCTGATCTATAGTATATGTATGCCATATCCATCTGTTTAGAGGGAAGCATTTCTAAGTTTTCTGGTTTACTCGGATACAAAATATGCTACACCCATTAGAATGGAATACGATATATGTACTCATATAAACACACACACATGCATTAAAAAACAAAAAACATTGGAATTGTATACTCTTTTCTAAGTGTCGACCGCGCGCCGAGGTCCCTTGCGGTCTGTCATTCGATCACTTGGGATCACTTAATTTCAAGCACAATCTAATTTAACAAAGCAAAGGTTGTTGTTGTTTTAGTTCAAATTTTTCTTTTAAGCATGCGCTATGCGCGCTGTTCGTACATATATTTAGAGTGCTTTCTTTGTCCGCTCAGCCTATTACCGCTAGATTACTATAATTTTGATCTATAAAATTGAAGTTTTTCAATAGTTTCTACACTTCGTTTTTATTATTATTGTGCTATATTTTACTCTGCCTTTTGAAAGCTGCCGATGCCTGCCGCTCGCTCATTGTCATTTTGGGTGTTGAGTTTAATGTTTTTTTTTTGCTAGTGCCGGTGATATTGTGGTCACAAAATTCCCATCTCTTTATACATACATATGTGTACATATGTTAGCGCCTTTCTATTCTTTATCCTCTTGTCTCAATCAGGGCTTCCAACTATACTTATTTAGCTAAGAAGTGCCATATTGAGGATTAAAAAGTGCCAAAATGTGCCAAATAGAAAAATAAAAGTGCCAAAGAAAGTGTCATTCTTTTTAATTCTTCCCATTTAGCAGTAAAATAAGACACACATTCCTAAATCAAAAGTCCAATGCCAAAGTAAGATAAACCAGTTGTATACACTACAGCAATAAGAAAATTTTATTTGAGAAAAGGAAGTACACGCAAAGGATTTCCAAAAATGTATTGAAATACATTTAAGTATTTTTCCAATTTGTGCCAAATTGCAAAATTAAGTGCCATTTGATGTAAAAAAGGGCCAGAAATAGCACATTTTGTGCCGAGTTGGCAGCCCTGGCCTCAATGGCACGCGTAATAAATGTCAATGGGCTGTCAAATAGTCATCTAGTGGGTATGTGCCAACCCTAACCGCAATAGGCGCGATCGGCGCAACCACAACATACAAAAATGTCAACTCTCATTTAAAATATGATGGGGAATTTCAGGACAAATGGGTTAAAACCGAAAAGGTAAAAAAAGTATGTAAAAGATAATGGGTTGCTTGCACGGTGTCTTAACAGACATTTTGACCTGACGTAATATATTTTAAAATGAAAAATGAATTAACGAAAAATGACACTGAAGAGGGCACAACGCCGAAACCGGTTTGTCTCCAAACCAAATTTGACAAGGGATGACGGAAAATCGTTCCACAATACATCATACTCCTATCCTGTCGGAAACACAAACAACCAAAAAGAAGACATTTGCGGTTCTATGATACACTCAGAAATATTTTTAAGCTTTATAAATTTTATGACATTACTATGACATGAACAGGGATATTCTGGGTCTTTCGTAAGACAAGTGCATGTAAATTCTGGCAACTATTTTGAAAGCTCTTTACTGTCTTTCCAAATACTAATTGAAAGATCTGCGAACGAGGAGGCTTTAGCGTTATGCTGTTCGCTAGTTAGCAATAAGGTTTTTAGAGCATAAATTAAATTTAAAAAACACTGATACAAATTTTTCTTTTTAAAACAATAACAAGTAATAAATAAGAGCTATTTTAAATTAGAAAATAAAAGAAAAAATGAAAATAAAACAAAAAATATATTTTTATAAATTAAATTAAATTATAATAAAAATTTGTATCTTCTAAAAAAAATTAAATCTAACAATTAAATTAAATTAAATTAGAAAAACGAAATAATTATGTAAACAAAAATAGAAAATCGAAATAAAACAAAAAAAAATATTTTTATTTTTACAACAAAATCTAAAAATTAAAAGAATATTAAATTGACAAAAGGAAAGCAAATCAAATTAAAAAAGGAAAAATTTAATAAAATAAATACGTACCTTAAAAATAAAGAAAATTTAAAGATTTATTTTTTTTTAAATATAACCTCAAATTTAACAGAAAACAAACTAAAAAAAATGTTTTAAAAACAATAAAAAAAAGTTCCTATTAGATGGTGTCAAGAGTAGGACTAATATTGTTGTGTTTATTTTCCGCAATATCGCATCTTCCCCTACGCCGCATCCCATATTTGCATAGACGGTATTTATAGAGATGACATGGTCTACAGCTCTTCTATTACGGCTCCAATCCCTTTTAAAGGTGAATATTAGCTAACAGCTACTCTAAGCTAAGCTGAACTTCGGACACTTTTTAGCTCATTTGTTGCAGTTAAAAAACCTGATCCAGCAACACTTTGGCCAGCCAATGAGCTGAACGGGGCACGTTCTGCATTATCAGAGAACTGGCATACATTGTTGGACCAGATGCCGGGTTTATGTACGTAGGTGACTTCTTAATCTGCAATGACCTGAATTCTTAGTTTAAATGTACCTTAGTAGGCTAATAAGCCTCGCATGTCTTTTACAACTTTTAAAATAATTGTCGTTACTCCTTTTTGCCCTGAAATTACCCCTTTTTGATTTGACTTATAATTTACTCGTATGGATTACATCTGCAATTCCAAGCTTTAATTCAATTTAAGCAGTGTTCACCCACCGTGTATGTATGTAAATACGAATATTAATTACTGGATGTCAATGTACATATAATAACCTTTCGACACACCAAAAACACGAAATAGGGAAATAACAAAAAATATGTGGTACTCCTGCTTATCCATACGCATTAGTAGATATGTGGTTGTTGCTGCTGTCCACTTTGGGCTCATTATTTATGGTCGTTGCTTGGAGAACTATTAAGCGCGCTGCATTTGCGGACTGCAATCACACGCACACACATACTTGCAAGCGTCCACAGTGACAGTGGAAAATGAAAGATTTCCATAAGTGTATTTACATGTGTATGTACATTTATTTCCATTTGCAACGCTCGCTCGCTCGCTTGTTGCAATGTTCAAAGTGCGAGTCGACGAGTCTGTCAATATTGACCTTTTCACTTCAAAGCCACTCAGCGGCGTCGAACTCAGAAACGATCACGGTTTAGACATTACTTAAGTGATGAACGGCGCTGTTGGCGCAGGCGCAAGCGCTGACGTTTCTGCGAACAGCGCGGCCCACAGCAACAGCAACATCAGCGTCGGCGTCAGCTGCAGCTACAGCGGCATACATATGTATGGAATCATATAAGTATGCATTAAAAATATTTATGTGCATAAGGAGCAGGGTAGCCAACTCATCTTCGACGAGGAAGTTCCCCAATTTTACCCGAAATTTCGTAAAATTCGTATCCACCAAATTTTGACAAGTTTTCACAATTTTTATTTTTATTTTGTTATTTAATTTGAGTTAGTCTTATAAAAATATAGTTCACTCTTTTTAACAAAAACTGTTTAAATCCAAGTTTCAAACTTTGTGCAATATTTAAAAAAATCAACAAACCTTATTAAAAATTACGAGCTTTTAATTAGATTTTCTAGAAAAGTTTTGAGTATGCAGTTTTGTAGCCCACTCGATTCTTAGTATGAAAAAGTGCAAGTTTTAAGTACCTAAAAATTTTTGTTTTACAATTTTTTTTTTTGCCGAAGGTGTTGCGGTTTTCTTCCATATAAAATAATATGAAAGCAAATGCTACAAAGAAAATTCTAAAAAATTAACGATAATTTTTAGCCAATTGGAAACTATACTATACTAAAATTGAACGAGCTACAAAATTGCATCCAGCTCATCCCACGGTGACAGGACACCTAATTCCTCACAAAAATAAGTTCATCCCCCGCTTCCCCATGTAAACTGAAATTCTTCACAAAAAACGGCCCATGCTCCGCTTCCCCACGCAAACTCTAATTCCCTGCAAGTCGGGGAATTCCCCACTAGTTGGCTTCCCTGATAAGTAGATACTTTGCTGCTGCTGCTTCTGCTGTTGATTTTCACGCTGTTAGCTTCCCATATTCCATATCCGTTAGTGCAGTGACACTTTGACTTTTTGCCATCTCTTTCCAGATACGCGCGAAATTTGCTAATGCACTTACACTTTGCTTGACAAAATATTACAGCTGTTGTTGCATTTGTAGTTGCATACTAATCGTAAGTTGTTGTATCTAAGTGTATTTGCTAACATCACTTAGCATTGTATGCGCATATTTTACTACAGCGTGGCGACGAATAACTGTTACCCCGTTTTTTTTTGAGAAACAAAAGGGTCCTTTATAGATTTTGCGGAAAAGTATTTTATTGTTAATTTTCCACAGATTTTACTTTAGTTGTATTAGTTAGTTTTTAAATTTTAATCCTTATCTACATTTTCCAGCAGTGTAAACTTTGAAAGGAAAGTTCATTTGGCACGCAAGTCTTTTTCAGGTGTATTTTTTCTTAGGCTTTGTATAAAAAAAGTAAAAAAAAGAAAAAAAGTGTATAAGGTTGGTCGAATGAATGGCCGTCCTAGTCTCCAGTTCCGAGTCTTTTCGATTTTTGAGTATGAGACCTTATGTTGGACAGAAGGGGGAGTACAAGGGACTCAAAAATGGAGAAAATTAGCCTATGGTTACAGAAGATATGGAATAAATTAACTGACGATTACCTGCGTGCCAAATGAACTTTTCTCTCAAAGTTTACACTGCTGGCAAATGTAAATAAGGATTAAAATTTAAAAACTAATTAATACAACTAAAATAAAATCTGTAGAAAATTAACAATAAAATACTTTTTTCGCAAAATCTATAAAGGACTCTTTTATTTCTCAAAAAAACATGGGTAACAGTTATTCGTCGCCACGCTGTAAATATATGTATGTATACACTGTATGCAGCTGGCTACAAATCTATCTGCTTTTGTGTTTGGGAATGTGTGTGTCTCTGTTTGCGCACACCTCAATTGACAATCAATCAAATGAGTAAATGAGCAGAAGAAATGCATAAACACATTTCCACGAAGGTTAGTAAGTAAATAGAAATACATATCTCTGATGTGCACTGCAGCTTTATTGACATTTATAATTTTCAGGGTTGAGGATGTTAGCTTTGGGAAAATATGTAGAAAAAAATAGTTGACTTATCGATGATTTAACAGTTCATAGTTATCAGAATTGAACAGCGATTGATTGATGGGACATGGCGTTAAATATTTTAAATACTCATAAATATAAGCAAGTATCTAAAAAAAAATCACTTCAGCTCACATACTTCGTAATACCAAAGAAGAAGAGGTCATTTGTAAATAAATAAAATATTTGAAAATACGAGTATGAATTGTCATCCAGTTTTTTAACGTATTTTTTTTTTACCAAATCCTTCTCCACTTATCTCCGTCGTTGTTTTTAACCCCGGAGCTCCTACTTCCGATTAGTGTTAACCGGACATTGAAAAACCGCCCCTTAGACTTAGACTGACAGTGGAAACTTCTTGCGCCAATCGATGAGCTCGACACACTGGGACGATAAATTAAAGTTGCGTCCCCCAGCTTGTCTGGGTTAAAACCTGTAAAACTGTCAAAAAGCAAAAGAAGTCAGAGAACCGGGTACGGGAACGCTCTCTGGTAAATTCCTGTAAATTCTTGCAACTTCTTGCGAGTTATGGAACGCAACTAAAATATGTACGCCGATCTGAAAACCACACGGTACCGATAGTTCTTAGACAAAAAACGGAGTTCAACTACCATCCAGTTAAGCCAAAGAAGTTAGGAAGTCTTGTAGTACTCACATTGTTCCCGATATTTTAGCAGATTATTGTGCTAATATTTTTTTACTATTTTGTAAAGCGGCTGTGACAAAGTCTTGATGAAAGGATTTTTCTGAGATCAGTTTTAAACACGCACTAACGAAGCCAAATAAGTTCGGTTGATGGTAGGCTTTAGCGTAACGGACGTCTGCCTTTAAAATATGTTTTCCTTCTATCACAATATATTCATCTCTAAGAGAAGCCGATTCCTCTTAAGAGAGATCTTTAGATCATTGTTCCTTCTCTCTCTCTCGGGCAGTGGACACTATACAAGAGGATGAAAGAACGTACTTGACAATGAAGTTTCAGTTAGTTTTTCCGAAAGTATCCGCAAGTCTACCAGCGGCACATTTTAGAGTTCAGACATTTCAGGGGCATGTCCTTACTTTGTAATATTCCTTATTTCGTTTTCGCTGATTGTTTCAAAAAGATAGGAGCGTTCTCTAAAGCATTTTGTTCGTTGTTATTATAAGTGGTTTATACATGGCAAGTCCCAAGTCACACACCATTTTGTGGACGTTTATGCGTCACTTGAATAGCCTAAAGACTAAGATATACAAAGTTTTAGGTCAATCAAAAAAGATTTAGAGGCGGCTCAAAGCGCTCAAAGTTTCCCATGTAGATATTTCATATGGCGAAAAATCTATTTTTCGTTGAAATTGTATAGAGTCCTTGAAAAGCAATATTTTTCAAACAGCGAACTCCGCTTCTCTTCAGAAGAGTCTTTAGGCACGTCTTTCCGTTATGAAATGTCGAAAATTTTACTCAGAGTACATTTTTTATGAGCACATGAACCTATCGAGAGGAAAACTTGCTTTGTGGGTTTTAGTTGAAAAATAAGGCGCATCCTAATGTACAAACATACGTATAAAGGTATTCGTCGGGGCTCTACTTTATTTGCGTTGAAGCATGTTCCTAAGAAAGTTTGGTGTCTATAAACTCCATGACTTCCTAGTTACATATTTAAAGGTTTTGTGATTCTATGAGCCTATGTTCGAAATTTGTAAAAAAAAAATATTTTCTATACACATTTGTACACCCTACTACTAGTTTTAAAATCAGCATCCCGGCCACTAGCGCGCCGTGAGCTTCAAATTTCTTGCATATTTGCGATATGATTTATGTTGAAAATCATTTGCAATTTCGCATATTTGAGCTGTCTTTGTCATCAACAGCGATAGTAACAGAAGTATTGTTCTTGTTGTAGCTACAAATGTGGCACGGTGTTGTTGTTGCTTTTGTTATAGCAATGACTATTATATTGGTTAACTGCGGAATGTCTGCCGCTTTCAATTGGGCAAACACACACAAAGACACACAGACGCACATACTCACACATACACCAACAATACCCGAGGGTTAGAGGGTGGTGAAAAGTTCACTCTGTTAAAATTCTATTCAATTACCAGATGTAATTAAATAATTTTCACAACTCGAGCTGTGGACTGCGAGCTGAGTGATGTTGCTGCAATAGTACGTATACGCCTCCACTGCTACAACTGAGGGGCTTACTCGTGGGTAGCTACCAGGGATGAAAAAGTAGGTACAATTGTACCTTTTTCCGACGTTTGATGACTTAAAGGTACATTAGGTACAGTCAGTAGATTTTATTCGCTTTTTGATTTCTGGAAAAAGGCTTTCGAAGTTACTTACGCCAATTTGATTATTTTCTCTAGACTTGTTGCACCTATTAAAAGGAATCGGATAAATTAGCAGACTTTTCGTGTTGTTGCTGGATAAAGAAGTATACTTCGCAAAGTGTGTCTTTTGTCTTTTTCGCCAATATTTTTCAGTAGTCAAAATTAGACAAAAACAACGCTTCTCCGATTTCCATTAGACTATAGTCTATAGATATAGGCTCAGTTAAAAAAAAAAACCGAATCATGTTTAAGGTACATCCATCCTTTTTATTCATGTTTTAAATAAAATTTATAAAAAAAAACTACAAATGAATAATGTAACTTTTTTTAGGTACAATCTGTCTCATTTAGGTCATTTATTTTATGATATTAGGTACAATCTGAAATTTCAATTTTTCATCCCTGGTAGCTACGCTGTGTGTAGTTGATGTTTTTGTACTTGTCGGTTGCTTTTGTTGATAAGGTTTGAAGGTATTTAGGAAGTATGTATGTACATTAGGGTGAGCCGAAGGTACCAAAATTCTAAAACTTAAAATGGCCCAGTGATAAAAAGTTGCCTTTGGAGAAGAGAAATTGAAGGCAAAATGAATTTTTGAAATTGGATAATATTTGACCCTCGCGCATTGGAGTAAAAAAATATGGATTTTTCACCAGTTGAGACAAAATTTTTAAAACATTTTACGCATGAGTCACGAACATTAAAATCAGTTATTTGATCGTGTGAGCCCAGAAAACATGTATGATTGAACAATCGGGGTCTAACTAGATTAGTCGTGATTCTCCGAACTTAACTTCTGGAAAAATATTACTGATTCTTCACTTAAATGAATTGAAAATTTCACTTAAGAACTTAGATGTTATTAGCTGAAATGGAACTGCTAGATACTAATACTGTATGGAAAAACTGAGGTAACTCATTATGAACTCGAAATGGTTCTCAAAAGAAACCTTCA
The DNA here is from genome assembly GCF_013731165.1 of Rhagoletis pomonella. NCBI lineage: Eukaryota > Metazoa > Arthropoda > Insecta > Diptera > Tephritidae > Rhagoletis > Rhagoletis pomonella. The sequence continues at coordinate 62,990,002 of NW_023458559.1, read as the reverse complement.
GTCGATTATATGCTTATTGCACTTCAATGAACTTCCATTCACACATTTATTTGAGTATTTGGATGGTCCAACTGCAGGTCCTAAATCTCTTGCTGGGCCTATTGGTGAGTGTCTTCTTCACTATAATAACTTTCCCATCGTTTGAAAGCATTGATTGTGAAATCATCTCTATTGATGAGGAAATTCAAAACTATCTTTCTAAAGATCAGATGTATCTCCTGAATATCGCTTCAGCTAAATATCGTAGTCTGAGAATATATGGATCAACTGCGAATCCTTCCAATGAACTCAAAGAAATAGTCAAGTTCATACTTAAGTGTTACATGCCCGTATGGTTTGCATTAAAAAAGGGATAGTTCTTTTACAGACGGGTAAAAGCACGGGTTCAAAGCTACTGAAACATCCAGGTACTTAACACAAAATCTTCTCTAAATTGTAGATCCTGTTATCCAAAGCAACGCTTCCTTTGTTCATCCTGACAACGTGATCTTAGCTATGTCAATGAATAAAACAAAAAATTTTAGAGCACTTGGTATAAGAAATTATCTTTTTGGGACTCGAAAATTGCCTGCGAATAAAAAAGAGGTAGTTTAAGATTAACCTTGATTCGAAAAATTATTCACAATGATTGCCTGGAACTCCACTGAATTATTTTCTTCACCACTTCTGAACCATGCTTCAACTCAATACATCGCATCACCCTTCGAATCTAGGTCTGCTCCAAATCCAACTTTCTTTGCCGTACTCAATCAGATAAGCGTTGCATCAACTTAGTAACGGAGTCAGCAGAACACATTGTTGGCATTGAAAAGTGGGATCGTTTCATTCGAACTACGTTGCTATCCAGAGAAATTATCACTTACAAAAAAGACACATTTCGCCATGTAGAATTAATAAATCGGTAAGGGACAATATAATGTAGTAATTGGCTCTTCTAGGTTGGTTGGTTGGGAAGGGCGTAGTGAGCTCGTGCCAAGAGCTGCATACAAAAAAATGTATATGTGATAATATGATAAAATATAAAACACTATCATACAATGTGTTGAAATATTACTCTAGATGTTTAAAATAAAACATAAGCACTCGTAAAGAAACTATTCGAAAAGCAACACAATTTGTAAAAAAATCGCAGTTTATATCCCCATGCGCGAGGGTCAAATATTAAAGGATTTCAAAATTTCTTTTTGGTCTCAATTTGTCTTTCCCTAGGGTGAAATTTTATCACTGGACCGTTAAAGGTATTGAAATTTTGGAACTTTCAGCCCACCCTAATTTACATTCGGACGGGTCAATTTGTATGGGAGATTTTTTCGACTAAGCGCGTATAGCTCATAAGTATTATAAGCGATTTGCCAAAGAAACAAAGCGCCTAAAACCAATCTGAAGTTTGCCAAATTGGGAAAATAAGTTTCTAAGCATTTTGCTGCGGTGTCGGAAAGAAGTGCTTAAATTTTGTATAAAACATGCTATAAGGGATTTTGCGGTATTAGAAATCCATTTCTGCGCTTATCTTTTTCTCAAAACTCCCACCAGAGGGCGCAACAGTGAAAACTCACATTTTCTTTGAAACCTATTTTCGCAATTTGGCAAACTCCAATCCTTCAATTCTATACGCGCATAGTAAAAAGAGATTTCCCGCCCTATTGTACATATAAGTATATATTTAGATATAGACGTGCACATACATATATTAATACTAGCTTGCAATAAATATTCGAACGCATATTTTATCAATAGCCCCGATGACAGTGCGATTAGGTCGGCTGTCACAGCAGTTGGCGACGCAAACAAATGATTAGGGTTGCAGGTGGAGTTATGTGAGAAGAGCCCTGCTCTAATATGCCATTGGCTATTTTGATTACAAATTTCTTAAGCTATTACTTCATACTTCGATTAAAAGCTTTTTTTTAGCTATCGATTCAAACGTAAGTAGGTCGAAATGCTTCAATTTATTTCTTTATTTTTTCGAAATTCTCAAGGTAAGCGGTGCCCACTTTAAGCGGTACTAATTTATTTATTTTTACCAGCAAAGATAATTCCAGCACCCAATTCATTACGAGCGGCCACTGCCATTGGCAATTACTGACATTTGATATGAATAAAAGGGGGAAAAAAAGAATATAAAAATCGAAAATAATCGCTTGCAATAAATACTTACTAGCAGTCGCCAAGTACCTAGATGAGATAATAAGTGCGCGCATTCAAGTGCATGTTTTCTGTAAAACGCCGTCAATAATTCTCAGCCGGCGGCTAATGAGCTTGAACACTACAAACACACACACACCCATACATATGAAGGCGCAATATGGCACAAAAGTAGAGCAAAAAGTGGGCCACTCAAATTGCGGCAAATTACTTAAAGTTTTTTTTTTTTACTTTTATGCAGATATGTGGATATGTACTTACGTATGTATGTATGTATGCAAGTATGCATTCAGATAGCCGCAAGTATATAAGAATATTCTACTTCATATAGCTTACACCAGCCGCTCGGCCACTGACTACTTTGTGTGTGGCATAAAAGCGAACTAGCCGCCGCTGAACTTCTCGTCAGATAGTACTTAAAAGTATAAACAAAAGTGTCAATAAACAATACGTATTTGCTTCTCTCACTCCTCTTGCCGCGTTAAGTATTGGATTTTTCTTGTTTTCTTTTAGTTTATTCATGACGCTTTATTTACTAGCTGTGCTGGCTGACAGCAGTCAATCGCCAATCGTTTTGCAAAACTTTTGATATCGTATAATTAAGAGCTTGTTCTGTTGTTGTCATACAGTATTGAGTGGTGTTTCAGTGTTGTTCATGTGACCCAGTAGGAAAATAATGTAATTGTAATTGCGAGTAAAGGGTCTATTCTGCGCTGGTGACAACAATTTTGTAACCGGTAAATAAAATTCCTGTCAATTATTTTCACTTCTTTGCAGATACTTTTTAAAAAATATATTTTTTAGCCAAATTTTTTTATAAAATTTTTTTTTATTGTTTTCGAATAGTTTACATTTCTTTCTCCATTATCTTACTTAGTTTTCTTCAAAAACATTTTTTTTTGTAGGAAATTTTTTTTTTAACTCGTGCATTATTTTTTAATTGTTTTCGAATATTTTACATTTCTTCCTCCATTATTTTACTTAGTTTTCTTCAGAAACAATTTTTTTTAATACTCGTACATTATTTTTTGTTATTGTGAAAAAATTGTGTTTTTTTTTATTTTGTGTTAGAAACTTAATGGAAAATTGTAAAAACTAAAAAAATTCCTTTCGTATGCTCACAGCTAATTTCACGAAAGCAATGTAAGAGAAAATTGATTTTAATTTTTTGAATTGTATATGGAAATTGGCAGAAAATAAAAAATCATTTCTATTTAAATTGCTGGTGCAACCGGCTGTTAAAAAAATAATACTATTTTTGGTGGTAAAAAAATTACTAAACATTAAATAAGTTGATCAAATGTTAATCGAACATATTTCTAAACATAAATAAAATTTTCTTGACTTTCTTTAAAAAATTTTTTTTATAAAAAAAATTCTATGAATGTATGTACATATCGCACACCGTCTTCAAAAGAGTCACGACTGCACATGCAATAATATGCTCCAGCTTTTGCCGAAGGTAAATAAAAGCTCTGTGTACGTTTTTAGCGCGTAATTTCAAAAATCCCAAATTTTGAGTTGAGACTATGTTGAAGACGGTTGCGATATATAAAACTGAATGAGTTTTTTATGTTAATCTACACAATTTTGTGTGTATTTATATGCGTGTATATTTTAGTTTCAGCCATTTGATGATTTAAAAAAAATAAATATATTTTTAAAACTGAAAATTTGTTTTCTTCTGGCAATAATTAACATATTATAAAAAAAAATTTCGACAATTGAATAAAAAAATACTTATTGCATCAAATGCCGCAAACTTAACCCAAACTGCTGGATATATTTTTTATGGTCATCATTTTCCATTAGGGTCTTGCAAATTTACTCTTCTGATTCTTAATGTCAATGGTATTAGCTATTTTTTGTACCATTTTGCATTTCATGAAGATCCGCTTGTGTGGAAAGGCATATGATTATGCACTTATAGCCGTTGCATTGCTTGAGTTTGTTTGAGTGTACATATTTCGCATATATATGTAACTGTAGATATTGAAATGAAATCTGTTTATTTTGTATCACTTGACTGATTGATGTAGAAATCAAATGGATTTATATACATATAGGCGAACAAGCATCTTTATTCATATATTTATCTTTCAATATCGTTACAGCTATACACATATACATATATGTACATATGTATGTATGTATTTTTATACATAAAGATATCTTTATATGCTCTCGCTCTGGTAATGATGGGCATTGACCTGTTTTCTTAAGTACCCTGTACGCAAATGTACCAGTTGTGAGCTACATCACAAATAGTATGAACCACATGCCCAACTAGGCAGCCAACTACATTTTTTCCATGCAATCAACTGGTATTTTTAACATGGGGATGTCCTACGAGATGGCAAATGTCGGATTTCGATCAGAAATAAACCAGTCTCATACTAGTTCAAAATAGACAGAAATATATAGTCCAATTATGGACCGAAAGCACTACTTTGGGAGTCAAAAAATATAAAGAATTCATGAATATACAATAAAACAAGTAAGAAAGTCTAGGTTAGGGCGGGGTCGAAAATTAAATACCCGGCGCAAGCACTAAATATATGTTTTATAAAAGTAATAATTAACGCCTAAAATTTGAGATTTGGAGAAGAATAAAATAAATAAATAATTAATGCAGTTATTAAATATTATTAATTTTTGTCTACAGTTTGGCTAGTTGATTGATAATTGAAAATAATCATATAATTATATTAAACGTATATTTAGTTAAAAAAAAGTAAAAAAAATAATTGAAAATGATCAAAAATAACAAAATAATCATCTAATTAAAATTAATAGATTAATTGACAATTTTTGATTAATTATTAACCAATAAAAAGGTGCTAATATTAGTATCTAATCATTAAACGGTTATCCAAAAAACGTGCTTTAATTATTTATCATTTGATTATTAAACATTTTTTAAAAGGTTAACGGTAAAAATAAAAGTTATAATATTTTGTGTACTCTATTGTATTAAACTGTCGAAGTCAAATAAAACCGAGCTTGAATAACTCGTTTTGTATTTGGTACAAGTCTGATCATTTTTGAACTAGTTCGGTTTCAGTCAGGAAATTCTGGTTGTAAACTAGTATTTCTCTTGACTAGTTTGGGATTTCACGGCAGGGTAAATACTCTTAAAACTTGTGCAATGAACACTTTTGCCATGAACAGGAAATCACAATTGATTGCTCCGATAAAAATTCAAGTTGATTACAAGTGGCCTGCAAACTTACTTTTCAGCAATTTGAATTGAAGGAGTTTTCAATGTTTCAATCAATTAAAATATAAAAAAAAACACAAAAAAAACAAAATTATAAGATAGTTTAAAGTGGTTTTTGTGAATTTATTTCGAAAAAGTTATCAAAAAAGTTTAAGATCCTTTTTGTAAATAATTAATTTATTTAACTATAAATGTTTATAAAATATTTTATTTTTAGAAAAAATACATATGTATGTATGTAAGTTGAGTAAGCTTATCACTAACGCAATAAGACTGTTAAATAAAATCAAAAAAAAAACTTAAACATAAATACAACTTTTCAGTTATTCGTATTGTTTTGCTTAAATATTTCTATATCTAGACAGAATTGCATTTATGCTTTTATTTTTAAATAGTTACTGTAAAAATAAAATACTTATCAGTCTTTAGTGAAATATTACTCACTGTTGTGTTTACATTTTTTTACAAGGCCATTTAAGGTTATAAATAAATTTTCATTGTGAAAAAATATATTCGCTTCCATAGTTTAAAGGACTGATTCGCATGCTTTTTTGAACAGAAGAATATAAAACTTTTAAGATCTGCATATGTAGGTACTTATTACTCATACAATATATGAATGGTGACCCATATCAGAAGATGGTTAGCGTGAAAAAAACACAGATATTGCAGAAAAGACAAATGACTTCATAAAGTCATTTCAAAGTTCTTAAGAGACAAGATAAGAAGAAGAAATATAAATCTCAGTTTATAGGGTATCAGAGCTGTCTTTTAACTCGTTGACGATCAAATAGAGCTTTTACTCCCTGCGCGTTCATATAAGATCTTTAGAAAGTTTTAAGAATCTAAAACCTATAGAAAGATTAACATAAGTGCATAGTTCAGTACTGGGAAGAGAGAGTTTTTACCCTGTACGAGGCCAAGACGGTTCCCATCACTAGCATTGATGCCTAATCTAGAGGCAGCCTAAAAATTTTACTGGCGGGTCTCGTTTTGGACGAGTAATGATTAGCGAGAGCTTTTACTCTACACACTCCCACTTAGGATATCACCGAAAACTTTTAGAAGCGGTTTGCGACTATCAGTGTTTTGATGGTGGCTGTTTTAAACTATTACATAATACTTTTAAGGAGTGATACAGGACGAACAGACGGGAAGACTTCTTGGTGCCACTCTAACTATTGAATCATAAAAATTCCGAGCTTCTACTCTTTCATTACTATCAAATCTACAGAAGTCCTTAAAAAGTTGTGCACGCGCGCAATCTTTGGGTAGTAAATAACCTAGTTATAGGGCACAACTGGGGGGCCTTCTACACCGCTACCTTTCATCGAGTAAAATGCGATTTTGGTTCTAATAAATTCAGGGCGTCGGGCGTTAGAGCTTATTTTCGAGGTTGCAGTGTGGCCACCCGAGTTTGGGCACTCGACAATCTGATGCCGTGCGCCGCCTACATATGGCAAAACAAATGTCTACTTAAATCTGAATGAATAGCACACACAAGCAACTAAAACTGTTAGCTGTCTCGTAGTGTAAAAATATATAGCATACTCTGTGCTTTGTGGCTACTAAAAAGCTTCCTAAAGCTCTTTTAACTAGTAATAAGCCGTTGCAATAAATCGCGAAAAGCAGAAAGCGTTTTATTCAAAAAGAAAGCTACAAAATTCTTTAAGCTTTATTGAACTCAGAAATCAATTAATGCCTTCCACAGAAAAATCTGATGCAATTTACATTTTCAATTGCCGCTACCGCTGATATGCATTTACATATGTACATATGTATGTATGTTTGCACAAACAAAAATTTTAAGTAAGGCTATGCAACTACCATTGAGAAAAAAATATCAAAAAGAAATTGTAAAGTACAAGAGAATTTCTAAAATTAGCGACAGTGTGCCAAGTCTCCGGGTTTCCCAGACCGCAAAAAATATGAAAAATTCTGCTTAACAATTAATATGGGTCACAATAAAATCGCAAATTTTTAAATGTTTTATTAGCTGCATTTTTTATATTTTGTAAACGAGCGAAAAAGAAAGCTCAAATCGGGTAAAATTTCCTTTTAGCTACTTAAGCAACCCTGTTGGTAACGTGCAAGAAACATGTGATTAGTTAAATGGGATTTAGAAATTAGTAATTATGCGAGGTATTTGCGTAATATATGCTTAATGAAAATACCAATTTCCCTCTCCACTTTTCCATTAACAATTCACAATAGAGCAGTTTTTTCACTTAGCAACACTACCATTCGGTCGCGTAATTTTTAACCGAGCTTACTGAACTCGGATAAATAGCGGAGTTTGTGTTGTGGCTTTACATGTATTTCGTCATCTAAGCGAGTGTTCTTTTGTAGCTCGTTTGCAAAAGAATGCACCTATAGTGACTAGTGTGCGGCGCTATGTTTACTCAACTGCATTCGGCATATTTTTGATTTTTTTGTGATTTCATCTTCAATGCGTTCTTTTTTTTGGTAGCAAATAAACGCGTTTAAGTCTCGCTTCGGAATTGCAACGCCTCGTCGCATTCGCTACCAATGAAAGCTTCTTGATGTTGAGTGCATAAACGTGTATAAATGAGTATGGATGTTGCAGTTGTCTGGACTGCCAGGTAACCGAGCATAGTATGCATTAATATACCCAGCAGAGAATGCGATTAGGTTTTATATTGATGCACTTCTAGCGTTTTTCACATTTGTGCTTGAAATGACTTACCTGTTAACAGACTGCGTGTTTTTTATTGAAAAAAAATGCATGGAAACTTTATTATCCCGGTCTCTAGGCGGTTTGGGCTTCCACGAGCTCTCGGATATACTTAAACAAGAACTTAAGTTATCAAGGGTTTGAAAGGCTCTAAGACATCGAATTTAGGAGCCTTAGTCCATTCACCAGGCCAGTAAGGAACCCATTAGGCCATAAATTTTAATTCGAAATGAAAAAAAATTCAGAAATTTTTTTAAAAATACTGAATATGTATTTATGCTTTAACCAAAACTTAAAAAAAGGGAATTTAGAAAAATTCAAAAAATTTTCATCAACACATTTTACAGACTGTGTTTTTTATTAAGAAAATACATGGAAACTATATTATCCCTTGTTTCAAAGATTCTAAAACACCGAATTTAGGAGCCTTAGTCCACTCACCAGACCAGTAAGGAACACATTTAGGCATAACTTATAATTCAAAATGAATAAAAAATAATCCGAAATTTATATAAAAATGCAGAATACGTATGTATGCTTTAACCAAAACTTAATAAAAAAAAACAGAATTTAGAAAAATTCAAAAAATTTTCATCAACATTTTGAGCTTTTTAATATAAATTTTGATTTTGGGTATGCAATATCTTTTATAAAAATTCTGATTAAAAAGCTTAAGATTTTGATGAGAATTTGTTTTTGGATTTTTCCGATTTTTGAACAAAGTTTGAAAGTTGTATTTATGTGGCTTTGGTTAAAGTATGAACGCTATTTCAAAAAAAAAAATAACAAAAAAAATTTAGCTTGAAAAACATTGTAAATATTAAAAACAAAACACCATTCAATCATTTTTGTCCGCCAGTGTACAACCAGTCTAATCCATATATCAACTATCATCTATTTCAACCTCTATGTAGGAACGTAAAAAATAATTGTAGCTAGGAATGTTAATCCCGGGATCCTTAAAAAGTCCTAAAAATCCCAGGATTCTTGGCAAATAATCCCGGGTTTTTCGGGATTTGCTATTTGCACTGATGGCAATAAAAGAAACTCCTCCTCCTTCACCTGCATTGACTATATTTCTTTTTTTATTTAATAATTAATATTTTTTTATAAATATCTAGCTAATTATAGTTGTAAATTTTAAACACAAATATCAGTATATTCGCGAAACCATGGGCCAAGTATAGTTGCGTTTCGCTCTGACGTCAGTAATTCAAGTTATTTTCAAAAATTCAGAGAAATGTGCTTAGAGAAGAAGTAAGGGCATCAAATCAAAGACGAAATCCGGTATAATTTAAACAAATTCAAGTTTTTAAAATTGTATCCGCGAAATTTCGCAATATTTGTTTTTGAACAAATTTTAAGGACTTATATAAACTCGATAACACCCTCGAATTTCGGGCTTCTAACTTTATCAGCTTAAAAAAATACCTATTCGCCCTTGGGAATCCCAAAAATATTTTATTTTTTTTTAATTCTAAAGAAGTTTCTTCTTGCATTTGGTACACATATTTCTGTTCTACATTGCATTGAATTTTTTAAATAATTTTTGGAATTAATCACTTCTTTAAAATTACAAGATCCTTTAAAATAAAACTGACATCAATGAGATAAAATAAAAACGCCACTTTAAATAAAAATGTAGGGTTGGAACCCATTTATTTTTTATTTATTTTATGGTAGGAGAGCTTCGCAAACATTATAGAAGCAATTTTTTCGATTTAAGTTTTTGAAAAATAATGAATATCTAAATCCCGGTGACTAATCCCGGTATCGCGGGATTGTGATAACGACATACCGAAAATCTCGGGATCGGAAAGGCTGAAAAATTAACATCCCTACTAACCCTACTACACCCAAGGTCCAGTGCGCATTACATATGCTGGGAACCCCCTTCTCAATTTAACTATTGGGCATAGATTATATTACGTATGTACCTGTACAAATGGATGCATAGGCGCATAATGTAAATATTTACAAACATTCATATACATAAATGCATTGTCGACAATGTCAGCTTTCGTTTCGGCGATCCATGGGATATCCCCCACTTGGGAGAGCTCTCTTGAATTGTTTGAGTACATCTACATACATACATCCATATGTACATATGTATGTATATAGTATGTATGTGAATATATTTTAATAAAAATGGACAAGCGAGAATTCGCTGAAGTGCGCTAAATGAATTGCTGGATAAAAGCTTTGGAAAAAATACTACCAGAGCACAGCAAGCAAAAGGCAAACAAACTGTTTGATGATTACAAAGAATGTGACTACTTGGAATTTTTTTTAATCAATTATACTGCGAAAAAATGCAAATGTTTTCAGCATATGACAGAAAGCAATTAGACTAAGCCATATGAGTTAGGTGTTCATAGGAACACATTCTGTCTGATTAGGAACAATATTATCCGTTGCGTTAGGGTAAGTCCCATATTAAAACATAAAATTCAGAAAAACCAAGAACCAAATTAGAATAAAATATGTACATATTAATGTATTTGGTGTTCGAACGGCCGAAACTCTCAACCTAATTCTACAGTTTAACGGCGCCCGCGATCGGCAAACGGGTGTTTATGCGAAGCTTTTTGATTGCAGAAGTACACCCAGAGGTTTGCAATTTGGTGGTAACTCTAACTGACTCTCAAACCTGTAGACTTTAGAAGGGGTTTCAGAAGTTCATTTATACCTTTCATTTCTAAAATTCTGAGGATTTACCTTGGACTCGACCTTTTACCGCCTCTAATTTTCGAAATATATGGATATGGAAAAGATTTTTCATATTAATTTCCATATGAGACGAGGGTGCCATAGCATAATGATATTAAGAAGAATTTTCAAGATGATTGCAATTTCGCATGGCTTTTACCTCGAGGTTTTAATCATTAAATCCCCTCAGACGCCCAATCATGCGGTTCAATGTAGGTACCTCTGGGTCATCTGGCCGAGTAACAGCTTCACTTTGAGCATGTCGCAGGTGCCGTTTTGTTCTAAAATTCCTGACTTACCGGCATAAATACCCATTTAGATGATTTCTTAAAGTACTCTACATCAAAGATTTAACTTGTCCAATATCGAACCCATGCAAGGGCGGTAACCTTTGCTTCTGTATTTACGAGTGAAGTTATAAGTCCAATATAATATCTTATCACCAGATAATTTAATTTTTTAAATTGCAAATAATTCAACGACTCCGAGAAAAGCCACTCGATAAATTCTAGAATAGTTCAAAATTAGCAGATAGTCGTACATTTACATGGAAACGCTTACGTGAACCAGGCATCTAAAACCACACCCATTAGAAATAGCACAGTTCAAATATTCACCTCACCGAGAATGCCTATTATACAGTGAATTTTATTCCCGGTAGCCCCAGTACGAATGTCTTATACTTGAATTCGTCGTTATTGCACATTTAATTGGTTTCCAGCTCCTTGGGTCTTTGAGTGAACTCAACGATTTCATTTCAAAGATTTATTTAAGATTTTAGTGGTCACATCTGAGCTTGCTAAACGGCGTGGTTATCAACCTCAACCACTATTTCGTTTACTATAGTATATCTATATGATCTGGTATCAAAAAAAAACACCCCCACCCTCTTTACCAAAAAAGATTTTGGAGCTTTGATAGCGTAGGCATTTCGTAGACAAGCTGTCACAGCTTCCATTATGAAGTGATGTAGCGCTAGTAAGTGTCAACAGAACACGGCCGAAACCGTTGTTGGGCATAGCACATTATGTGTGATTGTACAGCATTATCCAGACTAAGACTGCAATACTTCAGTTCTTCCACACTCAATACCCTTAAGGTTTGGTATTCGTCTATCAAGTAACTTTTAGATTTTATAACGAAAGCCGTCGGGGTTAGGAGTCACCAATTGGATACCACAGATCTTCTAGGGCGCGGTGTTACCTACATAGAGTGATCGTGTCATTGCTTGAGGCGAAGGCTGATCCTAGCTATTTGAGCCTGGATCATATTTCTTGTCCAGCATTTTTTAACAATAATAGTGAACTTAAAAAGCCTTTTTACTAGGCATTCCGTATTAAGTCCCAAGTACAGTTTGGAAGAAAGTATGACACCAAGTTTTTAGCGCCGGACAAACGAACGAAGATCAATGAGAAAATATTTACACATCTTTTCTCACAGTGTGCATACTTAAGTACGTACCTGAAAAATGTATGCTAACATTGGAAATTTTGTAAGAAAGCAGATTATTGAAATATTTCATTTATGTGCGCAGCCTTGCAGTCTGTGGAAAGTCAGTGAGTGAGCAGCAGGAGCAATACAAACACACGTCTGCGATGGATGGGCAGGGACAAGCAGCAGAGAAAACGCATAAAAAGTTGGCAACAGGTAAGCGCAGACAAACACACACAAGAGGCTTGTATGCCGGGCTCTCAAAGACAGATGATCGCACTAAACGATCTCACTAGCGGTGAGGAGAAAGAAAAGGTTTACACAAACCAAACTCGTTTCGTATTTTAATTTTTTTTTTTTTAATTTTTAACATCGAAATGAAGTACGAAATTTTACAAAAACGATTGATGGCAATTGTTGACTGAGTGTATGTACCATACATATGTATGTAAGTAGATGTGTGCGCGCTGCAAATAAGAGAAATGGTGGGCGCGGTAGCAACCCACCAAACAATTTGTTGCGGTTTCTTACCGATTTCGGAAAAATCTTTAGACGCGTCGCACAGTGTTTCGACTATATGGAGGAAGATAGAAAAAGTCATGGTGACAGTGGATAAAAAAAAAACCGGTTGTACATAGAGAGGAAAAAGTAAAAGTGACATACATACATTTCCAAAGAAATACGGAAATCGGCGCGATTCCAATTAATCAATTAAGTTGCCTTTGGCGATTATCCCATTAAAAAACTGTTTCTTTTTCAACTTTTTCTTTACGAAATCGTCAATAATTTCATATGAGAGGGTTGATTCGACTTCGCAAAGAAATAATTTAACGATTTCGTAAGGTAGGATCGTTAAGTAATATCTAAAGACTTTCGACTTTGTTCAGAAAAGTCCGATTTCCGACAAATTCGTATGCCTTGGTTTAGTGGGAAGCGAAGAAGCTGCGCTTTGTGTGTGTGTTGAAGAACCATCGAGTAGAGGTGTTGGAAGAACAGCTGAATTGAGTTGGTGTTGCTGCTGTCGTTGTTGTTGTTGCCACTATTGCTGAGGCGGCAGTTTAACGTTTATTCTTTTTTTGTTTATGCCTGAGTGAATACAACAAAACTAACAAAGAAAATTAACTGGTAGATATTTGTTGGTGCTGCTGATGCTTTTTGATTGTTTCAGATTTTTTCGACTTTTTCACTTATTGTTTTATTTTTTATGCCTTGCTGATATTAATGTTTTGTTGGCATGCCAACTGCAGCAGTAACAGCAGCAGCAAAACTAGCAACAACCTGACAGACAATAGCAATAGCCATAACGAAGCATAACAATGAGGCATGGAGACCTGCTGCTGCTGCTGCTAAGTACATTCGCGCACCAACCGGTGTTTGAGGCAGCGAGGCCGATTTCAATTTGTATTTACATTCATTCGACGAATAGGTTAGTCAGTATTCAAGCGCGGCTTGAGCGTGTTGTACGGTGCGGCAAAAATTAAGCGGGCCAACGCTATAGCAAACATCAGTGGCGGTGCTAACGGTAGAGGTGCCAATAAGCGGGTTCGTTGCTTGTGCAGTTGTTTGGCAACAGTAGTTGAATGCAGTTGATGGTGGCCGTTGTGGCATTGGATATCATTTTTGTAAATTTCGAAGAACGAAATGCTCAAGTTCTAAAGTACGATTTGTGACGTTGAAGCGAATTCTAATTAACGAAAGAAACGAGTTTTTGTATACCTAATTAGCAAAAATATCATATTTGACACTTTTTTCAACCGAATTCGCAGTTAAAAGGCAAAAAAAGATTGCAGTGTTGGCTTTGGTCTCTGATAAAAGCGGAAGTTTGTAACACAAGTAACGGAAAGCAATAAAATTGCAAGGTTTATGAAAGCCATAAACGAAGTTACATAAAGCGTGAATTAATAATATGGGCGCGTGTAAAGAAGCACATAAAATCTAAAATACTGAAATTTGTTAATAAATTAAAACGCCATTTAAAAAACACAAGCAGGTTTTTGTAAACTGCTACCTACTAGAAATGACTAAAAGCAACTGAAATAGAATCTAAAAAAGTCTACAAAGTATCCAGTAGCTGAAAATTGCCGAAATGTCGCGAAACTTACACATAACTTCAATATAATTGAAGTCCGTTCAATTTCAGTACAAACAGAAACGTCTACAAAGTCTGCACAAGTCACAAACTACCAAAAACTATACGTAAACTCTTTCAAAGCGGAAACAAGGCTTTAGAGAAAAGTCTCCAAGAGTGAAATATACAAAAACCTAAAGTTGTGAAGCAAATAAACAATAAACGAGAATATAGGAATCAAATCCATAGCATCTAAATACAACCAGATACTGCGAACTTCTACAACAGAGACCACTCAAGGTTGCCAAGGTTCGAAGTCATCTCTGCACCCAAAATGTCCGCTATGATAATGCTGCGTCGCGTCATCGACCTCCTCCTCTTTTTCGTACTAATTGGCGTTGAGATCGCGCTGCGCCAATGGATGCCACCACAGAAGCGCGGCTTCTTTTGCGGCGATGAGTCGTTGCAGTACCCCTTCACCAGCACGCAGACTTTTGGTTTTGGCGCGCTATGCATTGTCGCCCTTGGCATCCCTTTCTTCGTCATCCTCATCGTCGAACTCTTTCGACAGCTATCGCATAGCCGTGGCAAGCAGCATGCGCACGTAGCGCACGAATCCAACGACGATTCTTGCCACTGCGGACGACGCTGGAAGAATATTTACGCACAACTCGGCTACTACTTGCTGGGCATGCTAATGACGCTAATCGCCACCGAGATACCAAAGCGCGCCATTGGGCGCCTGCGCCCATATTTCTTTAGCATTTGTAAGCCACGTCTGGTCGATGGCACCAACTGTGACTTTGAACGCAACGAAGGCCAATACTTCGCCGAGTACACTTGCGAAGGTGATCTTAGCCATAAAATGATGGCCGAAATGGCAATGTCCTTTCCCAGCGGACACTCCTCGCTCGCATTCTACGCCATGGTTTACATCGCACTGTACCTGCAAGTGGCGCTCAGTACACGCGGCTCCAAGCTACTCAAGCATTTCCTGCAATTTGGCTTTGTTATGTTGGCTTGGTTTGTGGCGCTGACACGCGTCAACGATCACTGGCATCACTGGTCCGATGTGCTGGTGGGTATACTGTTGGGCACGCTATTTGCGTGGTTGGTGGCGCGTTACGTGGCCAAGTTGTTTGCGGGCCGTTGCTCGTCGTCCACATCGGCCGCGGCGGCGAAAATGTTGGCACATGCCAGCGTAGCCTCTGCGTCGGCGCAATCGGCGACGCCGGTATTGCCTGCGTACACATTTGGCAGTGTGCCGTATCTGCAGCACCACGGACCAAATCACGCCGCCTACGGTCAGACATACCACAATTACGGCTACGTGCCATAAAGCGGGCATGGCGGATGGAGAGACGAAACAAATGGGCACGAATGGCAGCTGTAGTGCAAAAACAAAAATATGTACGAGTACGTCCCAAATGCAGCTGAGTTGCAGTGAAAGCCATTGCAATTTTGTTATTATTTTATTGTTTCTTAATTGTTTGCTAAAATTTAAGTTTGCAACGCACGCATGTTTGGTATTGGAATTCGAAAAGAAAAGAGAAACGTTTCGTACAACATACCTGTGTGTACGGTTAAGTGATTTCGTTGAAGTCTTTCAAATCAGAGTCGAATTTTAATTGTAACTTATTTGTTAAAAAAAAAATCCTTACCTTTTAGGGCTTTCAGATACGCAAATGTATACATACATACATATATATGTACCATGTTATGACCTTTTAATATTTAAGGTGTTGATTGGCTTAAGAGTTCAGTTATTTCTTGTGAACACTAAAAACTAAAAAACAACATTTTATTCATTCAAAAACAGTGACCAGATAAAAAAAAAATAACTTTTGAAGTTTCCAAAAAACTCTCCAAATTCTAGTAAAGTATAATATTTATTTATTTCCCAGTTTAGTTAGTACCTAAAAACTCAAAATAAAGTTTTTCGTTTAAGATTTGCAACTCTCCAAAAAGTCTCCACAGCTAAAAATTGCTAAATTCTTATTTTTATGTATTAAAATGGCAGCTAGATCCCAAAACACAAGAGCACTCACAACTGCTATATTTTTAGTACCTACATATATATTTTGGAAAATAGAGTTTACTTCTGGTCAGTGAAAAATTTAGTTTCTAATTATGCTAATGATTTCTTTTTATTCGAATTTATTTCTAATAGTAAATTGTTTGAGATAAACACTTAATTATTATATACATATAAATTTATATATTTATATAATTATAAATATATTTATTGTGTACATAATATATTTTACTATACGAATACTTGTGAGAAAAATGTATAAAACGCAGAGCTAGCACTGTGTTTTGTAAGCGAAATTCGTCTTTTCATATCGAAGAGCTTTAACACTTTTATTATATCTAAATAAAAAGTACAACTGTTCTTATTTTAAATTATTTTAATGTGTTAATTTATTAATTTACAGTCTACTCAACAGGTGTTGCCAATTTTCAGCTATGACAAACAAAGTAATTTGAATCCAATTAAATTATGACAATTACTTATGTCAACTTGTAAGGTTTGAAAGGTAAGCAGCACTTAAATCTGATACACTTGACGAAACAGGCAAAATAATTATTTTTCTGCCCTCTGTATATAATGACCATGACATTTTATTTTCAATACCCGAAATGATTCGAATTATTCCTATCTGCGAAAATGCATTGTTTTAAAATGAGATTGCGGGGATATTTACAAATGTAGTCAATTCAAAGTTGAAATGGGTAAGAAACATTTAAATCAAGCATTAATCACTGACTTAAAAATCAATAATGAGAAAATTAGTAACAAATTAGTTGAGTGCTTCCAAGTTATCAGTTAGCAACAATTATCTGTTTTTTGTAGCAAAAAAGGTGCTTAGTCTATTAACAAAAAATTCAGTTGTGCTTCTAAGAACGCTTGTCTATTAGTCCGTTAAAAACAAATGCTTGCTAAAATTAAATTAAAATAAATTTTTATCAGCAGCACAAAAAGGGTTCCCATATTTTTCTGCTTATTTATTTTTATATTTTTTTGCGTCAATGACACAAGTGTTTTCAGCGAAGTACGCGATCAATTTTCGCCGACAGGTATTTGCATTCACAAATTGAATTTATTAAACAAAAAATAAAAATTAAAATTAAAACAAAAAACGTAAAACACAGTTAAGTTGTGTGCAGCGCAAACCAATTGAACAAATAAAAGTGTGTGTGCGCAAATGTATGAAGCCGTAGTTGTTTAGTGGAAAAAAGTAATAGGAATAGTAGTAGGTAGTGCTGTATAAAAGTAATCCAACAAGTCTTGCTTCAATAAGCATGACTGTCGCTGTTGTTCTTTTTAAACGCTTAGCAGTCCCACTTGACTAAATTTCAATTTATTTATATTTTTGCGGCGCTGATTGCTTAACAAAGATTCTAATAATAAATATAGATAATCATGTGTCGTAGAATGGGAATTAAAAAAGCGCAAATTACCAAACGGTAATAATGAGAAAAACACTACGATATTGAGGGTATATATATTAGGGTGGTCCAAAAAAAGGTAAAGACGGTACTTCAATGTTCTCACCCCCTAGGATTGTTCTATACCGAAAAAATATGCCCCTATTTTTGTATTCAATCAAACAATATTTAGAGGTCGCCCAAAGCGTTTACAGTTTTAGATTTTTCGTTGCTCTTAAAATTTACGGTATAGGGGCAAATAAAACGCTAAGCGTCCCCACTTAGCTTTCTAGGTTTTCCTTTTCCATAGGTCAGACATTTCTCCGGACATTGCATTGCGGGAACTTATTTCCGTACAAAAAATGCTGTAAAAAATTTCATTTCATGTAAAGACACTATGTAAACTAGGGTGGTCCAAAAACGCATGTGAAAAAGTAAGGTCGGAATTTGTATGCTCTCCCCCCATAGGATTGTTAGTTTTCGAGGTATTTTATATGGAGAAAAAACAACTTTTCGTAGAAATGGTATTGAATTCTTTAAAATCGATATTTTTCGATCAGAAAACTCTGGTTCTATTCAGGAGACTCCCAATAATAATACCCAAATGTTTATTTAATCATTTTTTTAATAATAAAGATTTTTTATTGGTCCCCCATTACATTTTCAAGGGTTTTCGGCGGATTTATAAAATATAGTAGTTGCGGGATTTCTATAAAGTATATAACTTGCAGTTAGCTACTAAACGCTAACTTGAAACTAGCTGCCAAGTAATGGAAGAGATTTTTTACTTTAAACGCAAATACTTCGCAAATACCTTTTTGAATTGAGGACAAATAAAAGGGAGATCGAAATTTCATATTATCATTTTGAGGTTATGTCTGACGGAGTTCGCATATGGGACCCCCTACAGCAGAATATGTAAACGAATATGAAATGTAATAAAATAAATAAAGTAAATAAATGCGTAGGTTATAGGAGCTATGCATTACTTTTTGCATTCCCAAACATTACCTTTTCCCACTGGGTTGTTGATATCCAGAGGGGGTCAGGGTTCGAATTCCACTGCAGGCAACTGGTGTTTGAGTTCGTTCAAAATCGGTTCACCTTTTACAGCACCAAACAAGAAGAGGAAGAACACAGTAGGTCTTCCTTATCATCTTAGCTTTAGTTGAATCAAGCCCAATAAGCTGCTCACAAGAATTTAAAGTAAATTATTTAATTACTTACAGAATGCACTTGAAAATTTTGCGCAAAAAACAAAATTGTTAATATGAACTTTTTAATTGTTTTAAATTGAAATTAGTTTCTACTTGCAACGCGACTAAGTAGAAGCAAAAAAAAAATGTGTAGACAATGAGTGGGTTGATTCCTAGAATATTAATAAGGCAGATAGTGGCTTCGCGCAGGATGGTCATCAACAATCAGAGCCAAACAAAAGTACTAAGGTAATAAATCCTATTTAGAATTAATTTACAAAATAAAATAAAGGAGGAAGAAAAATATGGAAGAAAGACAACGCATAAATGAAAATAAATCTTTTTTAACCATTGATGCACACTTTCTGACTCATATGTAATCTGTGGTTTAGATGCTAATTGGCTTGATCCGCGCCATGAGTGTGTACGTACATACATACATGGTTTTGTTGACGTAAAATTCTAAAACTACATATGGAACTGTCCGCATTTATCGCTTGGAGAATCGCTCATGTATTGCTAATGGAGTTGGAAAAGCCGACATTTGGCTGCGTCAGCATTATGTTATTATTACTATATATTTTTGGTTTGTTTTAGGAGCAAATCAACAGGGATTGGATGATTTGCTTTAAACTGCTCGTATGCGCTTACACAATACATATGTTAGTATTTGGCCGAGCTTCTCCTCCGTCTTGTTTTTTGTTTTTGATGTCAGTCGGACACTGGGCTTGATCCCAGGCCCTGTGGAATGGTAGTTAGCAGTTCCAACCACTACACTACAGCGGCCGCTTTATTTACTGCTTAAAAATGTTTATTTTTTTCGTCAAATCTCGGTTTTATTTTATATACTCCAAAACTGTATACATTATCTTCACAAAGACTTTCACTTACAGGCTTTTTATCACCTTCTTGCTGGTGTCTTTCCACCAGCTGAACATTAGAAATGTTTCCCCTTTTGTTTTCCGATATCTCAATTAAATTTGAACTCTCTTCTGAATGCGGTTGAGGATTTTCTTCCTCGTCTAAAGGTGGTGCTGTTGTATTTTTTGTAATTCCGACATGTTTGCTTGTACCATCAGCGATAAATGCAAGAATGATTAGGGAGATAATTTATCAAATTTTGAAGCCTTTAGATATAATTTAGTTACGGTGCTGCCTACGAATAAGTATGGGAATGTCCAACTAATTGAAAAGGCCAAGGTTCCATTTGCGCTATGTGCAAGAAACGCCTCTTAACTTTTACTAGAGTCAAACCACATCAAATTGCTCAATTGCCTTAAGCCGTATTTACATGAGTAGATTTTATAACAGACTTTTTCTATGCCAGAGTGCTTAGCTCTAAATATTTGAGTCGCTTTGGGGTGATTCGTTAACTCTCTTCATTCTTAAAATTTCCCTAAAAAAATCTCAGAAACTTAATGTAGAATATTTCTTTTTTTTTGCGAAAATGGCCAGTCATTACGACCGTACACCAGGAGATTATTGGTGTAACAATATATCACGTTAATTTAAATTTCGATGACAGTTTGTTTATTTATTTATTTATTTTGCTCACAAAAAAAGTAAATTTCAGGGTTGTATTCGCGAAGTTCAGATAATTTCGTCTCGATTTGACTGTAATTGAG
Organism: Rhagoletis pomonella; assembly: GCF_013731165.1. Lineage (NCBI taxonomy): Eukaryota > Metazoa > Arthropoda > Insecta > Diptera > Tephritidae > Rhagoletis > Rhagoletis pomonella. Next base: position 62,969,478 of record NW_023458559.1, on the reverse strand, counting down.
ATTCGTATGCAATTTTGGATGACAGGTATATGTATGGGCAAATTAAAAATCATAGAATAGTGTTGAAGTCACGCAATTTTCGCATCGTGAAAGCTCCGTACCTTAATGGTAACTTCATGAAATATAAGTTAAGGTTAAGAGATTATCTCTTTCGGCTAAATATTTCTATTTAAAAGCGAAAATATGCTGGCGCCGTGGTTGAGTTGTTATTTTTTGTATAAAAATTTAATAAATAAAAATTGCTCTTTGCGGTATTTGGTAACCCTTTATACAAACATTGAAAAAAAGTAGCTAAAAAATTTTAGAGAGAAAACTTTGTTTTAGTATCTGCTACAAATATTTTGTTTTTAATTAAATTTAATAAATACTTTTTTCATTTTGCGAAAAGCTACAAATACCTATTCTTATACATTCAAAAGGAAGCTCGTGGCACAACTAAAAATTCAGAAGACCTTTTTCAAGTTCTCCTAGGAAGGTTTTTTAACTAAATTAGGTTGTGGCATAAAAAGTCAAACGATTCGATTTTAATTAAAGCATCTCATATTCATGGTAGCCCTAACCACTATTTTTTTTTTATACAAACAGGAAAAAAAACTGTTAAGATTAGATCGGCGGCTGAGTTGAAGATGATCGCCCTTTTTCGGCAGCCGGCTCGAAAACACCCTATCTCAGAAAATGGCTCAAGAACGCCCTACTGCAGAATTGGGTTGAAGAAGGCACTCACTCAGAATTTCATGGAAAATCGCCCTATCTCAGAATTTTGTTCCAAAACGCTTTATCACAACTGAAAAAAAGGTTTATTGAAAATATGTTTATATCGAGCGGTTTTAAAACGAGTTCTGAAATAGGGCGATCTTTAATCAAATTCTGCGAAAGGGTTTCTTCGACCAAATTCTGAAATAGGACCTTCTTGAAAAATTTTCTTAGATTGGGCGTTTTCGAACCGGCTGCCGAGATAAGTCGATCTCCCACTCGGCCGGCGATATACTAGCCCAAAGTTATATCCTGTTGCTTTATTTGATGAATGTTCGAAAATTATCTCCCTTGGTACATATTTGCTATTTTTAGCAAACTATTTTTTACCCCAAATTATTCCGTCAATATAAATTTTTTTGTTGGTAAATTTATTTGGTACAACAAATATGTCTATCAGAGCACTTGGCAGTCCAATATAGAAAAAATGAGAATATGTAACATATGTACATATATATGAAAAATATATTTTTTTTAAGAATTTTAAACTGATAGAATTTTTTCCAAAGGTGGTGGTATTCTAAATTATAAATTAAATTGCATGAACATCTTTCATTAATTCTGCAAATCTATTCCGTCTTGTCTAATAAAAACGTGTATACTAAATTCATATCTACATGGCAACCCCGCTCTTTCATTTTGTTGTTTTAAGGTCAATTTTTTACGCATTGCTGCGAAAACTTCATGGCTACCCACCCAATATTTACTTTACGAACACAAATTTGTTGAAAAAATATGCAGCTAAGATTACTGCCTCCGACTAAATGTATATCCATTTCTATCTCGAACATTTAAACTATGCTTATCGGCCGACAAAAAATCCGCCGATCAGCTTGGCTGCAGAAAGCCTACCATTTGTGTGTATGAACTTGCGGCCATATGTACCCTCGCATAAGTTATACGATTCATAAGCTATGATTCATAAATTGAGAAATCGAAGACACCAAACGTCGGAATTTCTCGCTTCACCAAAGTTTGGCGGTTTTACACTAACTCGATTTTCAGTGGAATCGATGTTGATGCTGCGCAACGGTGGTTTGGGAAATATAAAAATTACAAAATTTCAACATCACAGTGATGCGGATGCTGACGAAAACGTATAACTATATCTAGAAGAAAACCATATGGAAATAATGAGCTGTTTTTTTTCTATCTCTCTCTTATTTCGTAATTCAAAAACAAAAGTATGAAACAGCTGCTGAAAATAAGCACTGAAACACAACTAACAAATTAATGACCGAAAGCGCTGTTTGTGCGCGCATGCTAATAAATCTTGCGACAGGTATTTGCTTAATTTATGAAACACTCAAAATTAGCAAAAAAAAAATAAAAATTTAGAATTTTCCGCTAATGTTCTCTTTATTGCTTAATTTCTTAGTCGAAAAACAATGCAACAAAGGTCATTGGGTTGTGTGGGGGAAAAATACTTTAAAAGAGTTGCTCAATCGCTAAGCTGCCAAAAGACACAGTTATTAGCGCGTAACAAAGGTGAGAATGATGACAAAATAAATTAAATAAATTTCAAATTCTATAAAAGCCAAAAGCATTGGCAAAAAATCCCATAACAAGCTTTAAACAATTATCTTCAGCTTGAAATCACTCTCCTCCTCTGCAGCCAGCTATTTAGTCACCTAGTCAGCTTAATGCGCATGCGTTGCTCACCTAACATCGCCTTTTTTTTTGTTGTCGCACCCCGCTTAGCGATTGTATCTCTTCATCGTATGTTGCTTTGTTGTGTAGCTCTTGTCTTCTTGTCCAGCACGTGCAACTTAAGAGCTACTAAGGCTTTTGGTCATACAAACTTTCCAAACCACATTCTTCCACTTGTTTATTTATGCGCGTCTATGTTTGTATGGAAACTCGCATCTTTGGCTGCTATGCTATATTCATTCAGTAATTTGCATATGTTAGTTTTTTCTTATACATACATAGGTACATACATATGTAAATATGTACATTTTTGTATATTTTTCTTTAAATTTTTTATACCATTGCCGCTGAAGAACTTAATGTGTATTTTAAATAAGTTATCAATTAACATAAATCCAGTTGCTGATCTGCATATGTCGCACTTAAGCGGCGGAGCAAGTGGAATAGAAGTTGGCGACCCGCTAGGTATTGACTACCGCTTAGAATAGGTGTATAAGGAATTTTAGAAAATAGCACGCACTTCTGTTTTTGGTTTCCAACTATGGCAATTTACCTATTTGTCCCAATTTTATTTATTAATTGCCGCACTTTTGCAAAACAAAATTTTAACCCTTAACAACCGAGGGGTAATTAGTAGTTTTATTAAAAAAGTTTGAAAATGTTAACCCTGAATAACCGAGTGGTTAAAATGGGTCAACTTTTTAATAAGTGGTTTTATCTAAAAAGTTTGACAATTTTAACCCTTTTTAATCGATGGGATTTAAAGCGGCCACTTTGCGATTAGTGGTTTTATTAAAAAAGTTTGAAAAATTTTATCCCTTGATAAACTGGGGTTAAAAGTGGTCAACTTTTTTAAAAATTATGTTTTATCCAAAAAGTTTGAGAATTTTAACCCTTGATAACCGAGGGCTTTAAAGGGGTAACTTTTTAATTAGTGGTTTTATTAAAAAAGTTTGAAATTTTTAATCCTTGATAACTGAGGGGTTTAAAGGGGTAACTTTTTAATTAGTGGTTTTATTAAAAAAGTTATAAAATTGTAAGCCTTGCTAACCGAGGGGTTAAAACTCTTTAATTAGTGGATTCATTAAAAAAGTTTGAATGGAGTTTTTTGTTTAATATTTATAGATATGTATTAAAGAAAAAATGGCAGTTAGTTATAAAAGCTATTCATAAAGTGGCTACTTTTGAAAAACGTTGTCAAATTATATTATATTAGATTAGGTTGAAGTGACTGTGAGTAACCAGCTAGCACCCCTAGGCCCTTAGATTGTGGGCTCGTTGTAATACCACGCGGTTTGTTAGAACCCTCCTTCTCAAACCATCGTGTTGATTTCTCTCGGCTATGTCGGTTAGGTCTTCGAATATATTAATTTCAATTGAAAATCTGCAAGGTCTGAATTTCTTTACTTGTGGTGAAAAGTTAAAAGGAGCAGCCTTCGCTGTAACAAACGTGTAGACAGCCTTTTGTTTCCACCATTTACTGAGTCTCTCTCCACATGGTAACTAGTTCACTACTATGTCAAAAGGAGGTATTTTTCTTACCAAAACAATACCAGTTATATGTTACTTTTTTATTTTCTATAGTTTTTTCAATTTTTTAGATAATTATTAAACTAAATTAGATAATTAGTAAATTAAATTAAATTTTACCACCTGCTAGGAAGTTGTAGTTCGTTATTAGATTTGAAGTCTTCTTTATCTAATACCAAAGACAAAATGTTAATTTTTTTAAGTAAGAAAAATTACTTTGCAAAGCAAAGAATGGGAATACTAATAAAACGTGGGATCGACTCCAGATTAGATTAGGTGAAACGAGATTGGGATAAGACAGGATTCAGGCGGGCAAAAGATTGAAATGCCATTATCAACCTGTACAAGGTGCAACGACAAACATGTCTATATGTATGCAAGGTGAGCATGTCATACCTGGACATGTTACTCATAGAATAACACCTGAAAAATGTTGCATCTAAGAGCGCTCTGAGTCGTAGGGGTCGAATAGATTACAAAATTTGGACAGAGTCGAGGTGGAGTACAGAAATGACTGAGAACTGGATATCGTTCTAAAAGATGACAAGATCCCGATCATGAGAAATGTCTCTGTAATGAACAATGGACCTGGTACTGGCTTTTTCTATCAGAAACTGTCATTCAGCGAGGCCTATACACCTACAGTTTAGTTTAGCGTACAACTGGAGGAACCGGATGAGTACGCCAAAAGGGGTTATCGACCTTTTTGTACGAAATTATACGAACGCGTTTTTTATACTGGCAAAGCGTCGACATGAGAAGCAGCATCAGTGGACCAATCTGCGCACATACACATATTTTCTTTTTCATGTATTTTCCAGTACTCTTAATCCTATTAAACTTCTCGCGACTGGAACTTTTTCCTAGTGGCCTTCTTCTACTTAGCAAGTGAACTGCTTTTGTTCGATTTCTTGAGCATCGATGGCTGCGATTAGTTGACAGAGCAAGTTTATTGCTGGGAATATTATTTTCATGGGAGTGTTTTTTCTAAATTGTTTTCATTTCTTGTACGCTTTGTTATGGCTGTTTTTGTTGTAATTGCCTTTGTGACATTTAGATGCGCTGTTCACTTTTGTTGTAATGAAGCTAATTCTTTTTGTGAAGTGTTGTTGTATGTATGTCTGAATTTGGGTGTTCAATGCGATGCGGTGTTGTTTTAGTAATCTTTTTATTGTTGTAGTGAGGCTTATTGTTATAGTGGCGAGCGCTGTTGTTATTGTAGCGAGCGCTGTTATTGTTGTAACGATTTTTTGTTGTTCTAAACTTGTTATTATTGTAATTTGCCTTTGTTGTTGAGTTAATACTCTATGCATTGTTGGTATGTATTTAGTTTTGTATAACAACGAGTGTTGTTGTTGTTCCTGCAGCTAACTATTATACATACAGCCGGTTCGCCACTTTGTATTTGTAATAGCACTTAAATTTTTTTGTTTATATTACCTCCGCAGCCGAGGTATTTGTGACTTTACAAACTTATATTAGCTTGTTGGTATCTTGATTGCTATTATTATTGATTCTCGGGTAGTGTTTGAGTGTATCTTTTTTTGCTGCTTAAACTTTTTAATTCAAATTTTTTCCATAAACCA
>NW_023458559.1:62923557-62953959 GCF_013731165.1 Rhagoletis pomonella | reverse complement strand
CATGTTTTGTGGGGCTTCTTATTATCATTTGCAATTTGGGCCTTTTTTGATAAGCCAATAAAGAGTACGTGTATGTTTATAAGTAGTTTTGGGTAGGGGAAATACACGTACATATATGTATTTACATTGCGTTGATTAAATTTTTTTGCTGACGAACACTCAACTATCTTATCAAGCGATCTCCACTTGCTACCCAATGCACTTGAAGGAATTGCAAGGCGGTTTTTCCAAATGTGAGGTTCTTTAAATCGATGGTTAAAAAACAAATATTTTAAGGTGTATGAAAAATTTAACTTAGATGTGATTTTTCGTCTGCTCCATCACTTGTAAATACCAATATACATTAACTTTTAAAAAGCTTTAATAAAAATCACCAGTCAATACAACATCACTTCGTAAACAAAGCCTTTTTTGAAAATTACGAAGACAATAAAAATAAAGAATGCTGAAAAATTAATGAAATGTTGAAGTTATATCAATTTCGCATGTGGGAAACAGTTATTGAAAGTGGGAACAGTTATTTAAAGTGGGAACAGTTTTTAAAACATCAACTTTTTTAAAATAGAAGCAAATTCTAAAAAAAGTATAAATGGCCTGAAAAGTAGGAATAGGAATTGAGAACAGTGAGTTTTCTAGCTCTTTCAGCAAAAAGTAGAGAATTTTGAAAAAAAAACCCAACAGAAAATATTGTTTTTTTTTTAAATTAAAAACAAATTCTGAAGATGTATTTCAATTTATATCTTTTCTTACCATTTTTGCAGTGTAACCCAGCATGCTTAATGATCACCAAGTCATAGACTAAAAAAAAAGTAAGTCACACGTAAAGGCAAATTGCGCGACCGCCGATTAGACGGATCAACCAAATAAGAGCACAAATAGACGCAGACATATTCATTCTCATTGTCTCTGCGTGAAAGCAAAGAGGCCAATCAGGGATCATATTAAAGTAGTAAGACAGCAAAGCATGAAGGGTGAAGAGTGCGGAATATTATGGACGAAAATGCGGGTTAACCATCCGGCAGTTAACTAAACTTCACGATCATAATAGTAGCAGCGGAAAAAAGTTCAACAAGCAACTGAGCAGAGAGTTAAGTTGAGTTGAGAATATACTCGCACATGCGGGTAGGTATGACTGTGCGACATTAAACGCCGACAAAGTTGGTTGCTTTTATGGGAGCGTCAAGAGGAGCAGCGCTAGCGGTGGTGGCGGCGGTGGGGACGTAGTGAGTAGTAATCGTAGTGATTCTGAAATAAATTACTTGAAAGTGGCGCATACACGTTCAGTCACCAAACGACCCTGCGACGCGCATCGCTAAACACGCACAGCTCATTCGGAGCTAGCGAACGAACCAAAAACGATAAGTTTGAAAATATTCTTTTTCGGCTAAATTAACTACATATAGAGCGCAAGTTTAAATTTACATCAACTTCAAATTAATTGTGGTGAGATACGAACATTTAGGTACAAAGTGGGTGATTCATTAGTTCGGACGAGCTCAACAAAAAGCTTATAAAAAAACAAAACTACGTCACAGCTAAAACAGTGCTTAGGTGCCACAATCCAAGTGATCTATGACCTATAACCCCACTGACACGAAACCACGCGCTTTCTGGAAGAGAGTTATAACACGCAGCTTGCAGGCTCTCGATTATCGCTTTCATTGCCTCTACCGCCACTGCAAATGCAATCCATAGCAATGAAAGGCAGCGCACTCACCATCGAAGATCGTCGCTTGTTACGTTGCATCCTGCTCGATCTGATTGTTATGGTGGTGCTCACAATACCAACTATCATATGCGAATTTGTTATACAACCCACCCGCCGCGGCTTCTTCTGCAGCGATGAGACGATACGTTATCCATTTCAAACCAATACCATTACAGCGGTTATTCTCGCCGTTTTCATCATAGTCCTGCCGGCCTTTGTGGTTATCGTTGTAGAGTTTACGCGATTCTATCGACGTGGTCGCGTCACCGAAACGCGACTCATTTTTGGTTGGAAAGTACCCATATGGATTGTGGAATGCCTGAAATATACCGTTCACTTTGCTTTCGGCGCAACCCTCACCCTGGCTGCCACAGAGTTGGGCAAGTATACAATTGGACGACTGCGACCTCATTTCATAGCTGTGTGTCAGCCGCAGCTGGCGGATGGCAGTAGCTGTGATGCGCCACAGAATATACATCGCTACATTGAGAACTACATTTGTGTTGGTAGCGGTTATGCAGCAAGTGAAGTGCGTGAGGCGAGGCTCTCCTTTCCCAGCGGTCACTCGAGTTTGTGCTTCTTCGCCATGACTTATCTTTGCATCTACCTACAGCACAAACTCACCTGGAATGCCTCCAAGTTTGCGCGCAACTCTCTACAATTCTCTCTGCTTATGTTAGCCTCGTTCACCGCGTTGACGCGCATAATGGATAACTGGCATCATTGGTCTGATGTGCTTGTCGGCTGCCTGCTCGGCATGGCAATTGCGGTGATCACTGCGATTTTCCTCACCAAGGATTTTAGCACGCCATTGGAGCGATTACACGTAAACTTGCCGCGTCAGGACACAAGCACGACACTTGATGAGATCGCCGTCACGCCACCACCGTACACGATGCGAAATGGTGGAGGAAATGTGGCGCCGTCGCTGGATAGGAACAGCGCGGGTGGCTTCAGCAACGAACAGTTTAACTCGAAGGTGTGAATGGTGATAAGCGAAAAAAATTAGTTTTATTAAAGTACCGGTATAATGGAATCAATATAAAACTAAGAACACTTAAAATGTGGAAATAATTATAGAAATCGTGATAAAGTTTAATTAACTGATATCAAATTAAAAAGTTTACTGATAGGGACAGTCTGAAAAGTGGGAGAATTCGTTTGGTTAATTTTTTTTTTTTTAATTCGGTTATTTCGGTCGTTCGATCAGAAGTTATAACTTCTGGACTGTAAAATACACGTACATACAATTTAAAAAAGATAACCAAGCATGATTGAGTGAAATATGGCTCTAAAAAAAGTTTAAAAAATATGTATTTAAATAGTAATAAAAAATAAGAATCTTTAAAAAAAAATTTGTAAAAGTAAAAACCATGCCGAATTTTAAAACCAAGGTAGCTCCGCTGAAATACATAAATAGTTGAAAAGTATGCCAAAGAAGCCGCAAAGAGGTGCGGATAGTATTAAATGGAAGCAGTTTATGTTCTTCCACACACACACACACACACACACACACAAATCAATCAATTGTTTTTTGCGTTTTTTGCAATGTTTATTAAACAATGGCTACAAGATATTTATTTAAATAGTAACTGCTACATTTGATTTCAACTTTTATACATTATGGTATTTTTTTCGAAAAAAGCTCTTTTATGTAATAGTTAGTATTAAATAGATTTTTAGTTACATTTACCTAAAATTGGTTTTGTAAAACTAGAGACCAGTGAGATATTTATAATTTAAATTGCATAAGTAAATATGTATTCAATATTGAGGTTAAATGTCGTGCAGCTTTAAATAAGTTCCTTATCTTTAAGTTTATTAAAAATAAAAGTATTAAAAATTTTAAAACAAACAAACATACATTTTTGTGTAATTTTCACGGTACACTTGTGGTTGCTGTTCTGCAAGCTACGGTTATGTGTGCATGCAGATGCGCCTATATGCAAATATAAATCATGAAATATGTATGTACATACCTACGTATGTATATCTAGTGCAGAAGTACAAAAACGTTAATATTTTTGTTTTTATATGGAATTTAAAAATGAGCCGGAAATTATAAAAATAGATTTACCTGCAAAGTGTTAAATAAATAATTCAACATGTACAAATATCAAAAAAAAAAACAAATTTGTCATTCCATGCATTCTTCGTTGGCGCACGCTTAGCAACTTCGTTACATTGCTTTTTTATCGAAAGATGCTCGCAGGTGAATCATAGCGATTATAATTGTACACACATTTGTAAATACATACATTCCGATGCGCGTCATGCTACTGTTGGGTAAACTGCTAACGTAAATGTATGCGTATGTATGTACTTATAAGGGTGAGTACCTGGATGACAGTGTTGCCACAAAAAATAAATGCCAAATTCCTCAAAAACAAATGAAAAATGCTCAAAATCCGAACAAATGACTAAAAATTTGATATGATTATTATGTACTACTATTTACAGGTACTTAGTACTAAAAAAAAATTAATTACATTCTCCAATTCAATTGGTCACCGTTATTTTTTATGCCTTGCTTTGTATATAATATTGCTGCAACTATATCAGTGCCCAATCTGTTCTCAAGTCAATCCTACACATTTTTAAACTAGTAAATATACGTTCTACTAAAGCATTAAAAAGGGGCTATATTAGTAATGCAGATATAATTTTTTTTTTTTTTTTAATTGGGAAACTTATATGAACTTGAGGAAGCTTTTAATTCAAAAACTTTTCTTCTAAAATTTTATGGATTTAATGAAGAATCAATACGAATATCCTTATGATCGAACAGTGCGTGTTCTCTCCATTCGATATCGAGATTTTGAAGTTTAAAATATGTGGAAAATATAACGATTGATTTCCTGGCCGCCATGTTGACGCAAGAGCGAAAAATCGAACAAAACCAAACTCTTTTACATTTAGGGGATTCACAAGACGTGTTAACCGTCGTAAAATCTTAAGGTTAACATCGTTTTTAATTAAAATGGTTTTAGGGGATTTCTAACTAAACCGAAATTCTTTTAAACTGATAAAGAATATATAATTAGCCAACCCCCAACCATTTTAACCGCTATTTTACATAAACAAGTGTTAAGCTTAAGATTTTACGACGGTTAACACGTCTTGTGAATCCCCTGAATGTAAACCGGAATAAAACTAAAATTCTTTACTTGAACGCGTCATATTTGCATGGTGTATGGCGAAATGCGAAAAGTAGGTTTGAAGAATGTTAGACAAGCCGCTTGTATGGTGTATGTTACTCCTTGTAAAACTTCAAAAAGCTTTTTGTTCGAAAATTTCCAGAGCGATTTAACAACTCTGTTGTGTAAAACATGGTTGCATTTGTTATCTGCGAATATATCGAGAGAAAATTCCTCAAAATAAAAATCCTCAAAAAATACTCAAGCGCACCGGAAATTCCTCACGTTTTGAAGAATCACTCACAAAGTGGCAAATCTGCTGGATGAAAAAAGTAACTTGTTATAAACTAGTTCGATTGGAAATCAGCCTTGTTTGTTTAAATATATCTACGTATGATTCCAAGCTAGTGAGAAGCTAGTAAATTTAAGGTGGCCCATGGTCATTCCAGATTTAATGTTTCGACAAACTTTTACTAATATAGTCCCCACTCAGGCCTTATGAAACTAGTCAAAACTAAGCCACTTTATGTGTAGTCCTCGCTAGTGAGAGAATAAACTAGAGAGAATAAAAATTTGTATGTTTGGAGATTTCATAATCCTCGCGTTGAGTATATATAAATCTGTATACATGTATGCATCATCAAGCAGTTTCGTGCTTATTTATTTCTTATTGTTTCTTATTTACCTTCGCACGAGTACATTTGTTATGCAGATTCCTCCATATCCAAGCCTTCTACCTTTCTACTTATTTAACCAGCGTGTTAACTGATAGATTTTCAAAGGGATCTATGTACTATTTACATATGTATATAAGACTGACTCTTCAACTGTGTGTAAGTATGTACACTGAGAAAAAAAAGCGTTGTAAAAATGAAAGTTTTTGTTCGATTACCGTTTAAAAATGTTCGTTATTAAATCAAGTAAAAAGTAATAAAAAGTTGATTAAAAAGCCATATATCGAGTTATTTCAATCAGGATAAGTCTTTAGTAGTGTATATGCGCTACCAAATCGGCAATCTGTCTATATTTAGCCCATAATATTATTGGGAAAGGTATAGACAAAGGAGATAAAGTTGTGTCAAAATATGTCGTCAAATTTTGGCGACAAAATATGACATAGTGAAAACCAGCCGAAAAATTATGGCCAAAAAGTTCATGCACCTACATATATACACATAAATTTTAGGCTCTCTGCAGCCAAGGTGATCGGTGGATTTTTTGTCGCGCGGGAAACGCCGTTGAGAGATTCAAGATAGAAATGCGTATAAATTTAGTCGGTGCCAGTAATTTTATCTGCATATTTTTTCAGTAGATTTATGTATGTCCACAGAGTAAATATTGGGTGGGTCGCCATAAAGTTTTCGTATCAACGCGTAAACAAATGATTAAAATCTTGTCATGCCGTAAAAACACACAAGAAACTGCAGAGCAAGCAGTTGTTAAAAAGTTATAAAAAAGCTTATAAAAATACACTCACTTACCAAATTTCAGTCGGATATCTCGAAAACTGAGGGACTAGATTGTATACAGACAGGCGGGCATGGCTAAATCGGTTCAGCTCGACGTTCGGATCATATGTACATATAAGTATACATTTTCATGAGTCTATCTCTTCTTAATCTGGTACTGAAAAACATCGGACCAAAGTTATAATACTATTTCATGCTTATGAAAGGTATAAAAATGCAAGAAGAGGGTTGCCATGTATGGATATAGTACACAAGTTTTTCTTAGACAAGAAAGAATAGATTGAGCCAAATTTTCTTAAACAGTTCTTAAGAAATTTACTAGGATGGTTTTCTAAAGTTTTTTGTGAAGAGAGAGCACAAGTCCCCTTATGTTTTCAACAGAAATATGTATTGCCGTTTTTGGGCACTTTTAAAATTAATAGAAAAAATTTTTTTTATGTGGTCTCTGATTTTGAATAAAGGTAATGTTTTTTAAAAGTTCAAATGTACGCAACAGTTAAAATGAATTTTTAACGAATCATCATCGTAAATATAAAAAGTTCATAAAACTACACACATACATATTTGCTTATCTGAAAACCCAAAAAAGTAAGCATGCTGTTTTATTCATTTATTTTTTTAACAAATAAGTTACAATTCAAATTCGACTCTCATGTGGAAGACTTGAACAAAATCACTCAACCGAATAATGCAGCATTCAATGTACATATAAATGCAGTTCGAAACATTGAGCTTTTCTTTTCGAATTCCAATGCCACCACATGCGTGCGTCGCAAACTTAAATTTAAGCAAAACATGAAGAAATAATAAAATTATAACAAAATTGCAACGGTTTTCACTGCAACTCAAATGCACTTCGACGTACTCGTATATACTTTTGTTTTTGCACTACAGCTGCCATTCGTGCCCATTTGCTTCTTCTCTCCATTCGCCATGCCCGCTTTATGCCACGTAGCCGTAATTGCGGTATATCTGATCCTCGGCGGCGTTATTTGGTCCGTGGTGCTGCAGATACGGCACACTGCCAAATGTGTACGCAGGCAATGCCGGTGTCGCCGATTGCGCCGACGCGGAGGCTATGCTGGCATGCGCCATTATTTTTTCCGACGCGGCTAATGTGGATGTCAAGCACCGGCCCTCAAACAACTTGGCCACGTATCGCGCCACCAACCACGCAAATAGCGTGCCCAACAGTATACCCACCAGCACATCGGACCAGTGATGCCAGTGATCGGTGACGCGTGTCAGCGCCACAAGCCAAGCCAACATAACAAATCCAAATTGCAGCAAATTCTTGAGTAGCTTGGAGCCGCGTGTACTGATCGCCACTTGCAGGTACAATGCGATGTAAGCCATAGCGTAGAATGCGAGTGAGGAGTGTCCGCTGGGAAAGGACTTTGCCATTTCGGCCATCATTTTCTGGCTAAGATCATTTTCGCAAGTGTATTCGGCGAAGTATTGGCCTTCATTGAGTTCAATGTCACAGTTGGTGCCATCGGCCAGACGTGGTTTACAAATGCTGAAGAAGTATGGGCGCAGGCGCCCGATGGCGCGCTTTGGTATCTCGGTGGCGATTAGCGTCATCTGCATGCCCAGCAAATAGTAGCCGAGCTGTGCGTAGATATTCTTCCAGCGGCGTCCGCAGCGGCAAGAGTCGTCGTTGGATTCGTGCGCTACATGCCCATGCTGTTTGCCACGGCTAGGCGATAGCTGTCGAAAGAGTTCCACGGTGAGGATGACGAAGAAGGGGATGCCAAGGGCGACAATGCATAGCGCGCCAAAACCAAAAGTCTGTTTGCCGGTGAAGGGGTACTGCAACGACTCATCGCCACAAAAGAAGCCGCGCTTCTGTAGCGGCATCAAGTGGGACAGCGCGATCACGACGCAAATTAGTACGACAAACAGGAAGAAGTCGATGAAGCGACGCACCGTTATCATACCGGACATTTTGAGTACAGATGTGACTTCAATTTGGAAAGGCGCGAGGTGCTCTCTGTTGTTGGAATTCGGAGAGTATCTGGTGTTATTTGGATTTGATTCCCGTATCCTCTTTTATGCTACAAGTTGAATTATTTTTTATATTACAACCCACAATGGCCGAAATTGAATTTTGTTTGGCATAAATTCAAAATTTTTATAGCACTATATTCTTGATAAAATTTTTTTTTATAAAAGTACATACATATGTCAACCCTGTGCTTTCAGTGCGCTTTCAAAGGCAGGTGTATGATTAGCTGTTATTTTGTCAGAATTGGTACAAAATTGTTAGTCAATTGAGATGAGCTTGTGAAAGGTTGCGTTAATATAAGTAAACAAAATAAAGGTCAATGTAAATATCGTGTGTGTGTGTGTTTGTTTGTTATTATTTTATGTATTTGTAGTGCGTATTTAAAGAAAAATACTGAACAATATTTTTTTGTTCCGCGGAGTAGAACTAGCAAGCTGACAAGTGATGACGCGAACTAATAATAAACAAATGCTTGATAATAAATATATTTTATCTGAGTAATAGCAGATTTGCCAAATTTTTTTTAGTAGAGGTTATTATTATCTTTGAAAATGTAACTTTCTTTTCAGAATTTATGCCAAAAAATTTTAATTTCCGGCCAGTGTGCAACCTTTAGGAAAGGTATAAATAAGGCACTTTTCAACGTTTTTGGCAGTTAACTTTTGGAACTTTTTTCGTAAAATTAAGGTGTTTTGTATTTTGCGCTTGGAGACTATTCTCTAAAGCTTTCGTTCTTATGTTTTGTGCTTTATTGCCGTTTTAAAAAACTTGTGCCTAGTTTTTGGTAGTTTATGACTTGTGGATACTTTTCTGCTTGTACTGAAATTTAATCTCCTGTAGTACCAGTTTACAAAAACTTCCTCGAGTTTTTAAATTTTGTTTTTATTTTTCAAGCAAATTTCAATATTTAAAATTTTCTGTTTTGTTTTTTTTTCGGTTGAAAAAAATTGTCAAATATGATACTTTTGCTAATTAGGTATACAACGTCTTTTTTCGTTCGTTAATTGGAATTTTCGTCAACGTCAAAAATCGTACTTTAAAACTTGAGAGTTGAAATGTGCAAAAATTATATGCAATGTCACAACGGCCACCATCAACTGCATTCAACTACAGTTGTTGTACATACAAGCAACGAACGCGCTTATTGGCACCTCTACCGTTACTATCACTACCGATATTTCCAAGACGTTGATTCGCTTAATTTTTGCCGCACCGAACAACTCGCTCCACAGCCGCTTGAATATGGACTAACCTATACGTCGAATGAATGAAGATACAAATTGAAATGGGGCCCGCTACTTCAAACACCGGTTGGTGCGCGAATGTACTTAGCAGCAGCAGCGGGTCTCGATATCTCATTGATATCTAAGCTTCATTATGATTATTGCTATTGTTTGCCAGGTTGTTGCTTTTGTTGCTGCTGTTCTTCAAGTTTCGTTGTTTTCTCAGAGTTGCGAATACAGTTAAATTTAATACATTCGTAGCAAAAATGTTATCAAGAAACGCCCCGCTACTTCCTTCTCTGGAAAAAATAAGGTGACCCAAATATAAAGTGGGGCGCGACACTTTAGCAAGTTTTGGCTATTTTTCTTTAGTTTATTTAATGTTTATTATTTTCTTATAAAAATATAGCTGAATACTTAACCAACACCATATAAATCCAAACTTCAAACTTTGGGCAAAAATTATGACAATTCTTCAAAATTTCACCAAATTTTATAAATTTTTAATCCGCATCTATAGAAAAATTATGGTATGTAATTTTAAAGTCTATTAAATTTTAATGTATGGAGCAAATTTGGAATAGCTAGGACTTACCGTTGATTTTTGGCATTTTTTGTGTGTCGGGGTTACGCATTTTTTCCATACAAAGTATGTTCTACCGATTTTTTACGGTTCAACTCTGTGTTAGTAAGTACAAATGTAAATACAGTTGCGGTAAAAATAATGGCACCAATCTTCGAAATGGTATTTTTAGCAACTTATGTTTATTTATTTATTTTGGAGTCGGGCCCGCACGCTGGCCGACCAAATTATATCGAAATGCACGCATTTTTTTTTCATAGATATATGCAGAAATGTTTATTACAGAAAATTCTTATGCAAATCGATGCATACCCTTCAATGCATCGAAAAATATCGATGCACATTTCGATGCATCGAATCAGAGATAAACATCGATGTATTTTTGACACTGACATACTTACCGAGAAGCGATGACTTAAACCCGCAAATGTGTGAGTATTTATACGATGATTAATTCAAAACGAAGGAGAATTGCATACGAGGGAATTGTAATGTAAAATCCTTTTTGGCAGATAGAAACAATAAACGGATATGATTCCAAGCAAAAAGGAAGCAAGGAAAAGGATCACACCCTTAAATGATGAACGTGACATACATATGTAGCAGTTTTTGCAACTCAAAGGCTACTTGCGCGCGGAATATGTCCTTGATGATGCCTTTGGCTCTAACTTAAACAAAGAGTGCTTTATCGCCGTTATGTTTTGTTTTGTATGCGCTTACCTTTGTTACTAGCTGAGGTAATTTTCTATGTATGTGAAATGTATCTTTTTTTCTTGTGAAGAGTATTGTGCTTGGGGTACTTATTAATTCTTGAGACGTTCATTTCGTTTAAAACCAGCAAATTTTCGGTTTTTGGCTTGTAGTTCTTCACCACCTTATATGATTTACTTCTCAAGTACTTTGACGTCGACGTTGCAAAAATCACCTTGACTTCTCTTCAGTTGTCGAATAAATCTTTCGCCTTTTACTAAAGATTTCCGTGGAGAGGAGTATTTTAATGGGTCTATAACCAATTTTTGATAATGGCTCGACTTTGCTGGTCGAGCCTGCAATGAATAAATTAAAGTATATTATAATTACAAAGGCTCATAAATTACTATGCGGTTTCAATACAAGCAATTTGAGTCATGGATTGATGAATTTAGAATATAGCTTGTTATATGGCACTAAAAATGCTTCAAAGTGATATTTGTATGCTAAATAGTTATTTTTTTTCCCCCCCAAAATACCGAAATAATTTATTAAGAAGCAATAAATCAACTTAGATCTTATTTCAAGACCTAAAACACTCATGTATATTTGCGATCTCCACTTGTCACACTGTCCTTATTTAAGTATAATACATTTGACAGTCCTACATGCCATTAGTCATCTTCCATTGTCTTTCCTCATTATCATCTGCTGCCAATGTCAAAAGGGAATATAATAGAGCCACTATTTGAGCTCCTGCCGTTTTCATCACACCCCTGCAGTTATTTCATTTGGCTCATTTGGTTAACATTCCCATCATTTCGATTCTGTTTTTGTATACCCATCGTGCGATTGAATTCAATTTCGTATTCAATGCAATTACAAATTAATTTATTATTGCGGACAACCACCAGCAGTGTTCGCTGGTTTGTGGATAACAACAAGAACAATTCAACTAGCTTACAAAGTGCAAGTGATGCATCGAAATAAGTACACGTACATACGTACACGGATCTGCTTAGTTTGGGTTTGACATTTAAGACGAACAAGAAGCAAGAAGCGCCAGCTTGGAAGGCTCATCACTTTGCGCGCATGCGTGCCAACTATGTATGTAAATGTGGCGCGCTCTAGTCAATATACCATTGTTTAGTTAGATTTGATTGTTATTTTTGTTGTACAGCAGGTGGCCACTTTTGGACAATCATTTGACAAGACGAAGAAGGTTTTGTTTGTTCAATTTAGTGAAGATAATTTATTGTTGGCTAATTTGCTCTAGTTTTAAAGTAGTAAAAGGCGATGGCTAATTATTTGATAGCGGCAAATTAGGAAGTAAAAGAGAATGTCTATCAGTTTGTGTAATTAACTGAGCATGAAGTTCGTTAAAGGTGCTCATTTGTTCTGTCTTAGACGTTATTTTAACACTCGAAACGTTTAAGGTGAAATGATGGCTAATTACTTAACATAGAATAAATTGAGAACTTAACTTAAGAAGTCCTTTGTTTAAATTTTGAATTAATATACTTTTTAGAGTTGGATAGTTTACGAACTAGTTCATTCGTTGAACTAATTCATTGAAAAGAACGAACAACCTAGCTCGAAATTTAAGAATTTCATAAGCAGATGCAATATATGTTTTAAAGTAATATTTTTATTGACTGAGTTATTATAAAACACGGAGAAAAATTGATTTGCCATTTTTAAAAAGTGGGTTATATAAAAACGGGAAAACCTAAAATGAAAAACGGGAAAACCTAAAATGAAAAACGGGAAAAATATATAAAATTGCATGGACAAAAAAGGAATAGGCTCGCCCAAAACCAGGCTAGACTGCGCACGCCGCCAATTCAAATAACTCCTCTCTACGGAAATCTTTAGTAAAAGGCGAAAGATTTATTCGACAGATGTCAAGGTAAATTTTGCATCAAAGAACTTAGGTGTAGCAATTTGTAAACTGCAGGCGAGAAGTGCAGGCGAAAATGGAAAACAGTTCAACCATAATAGCTTAAAGACAATCATAAACACAAAAAAAAGTATAGAAAATATATTGCTTCTCAGGTAAGAGAGGCTTTTACATTCGCCGCTAGGATGTTGAGCTGTGCGCTACAGAGGATGACTCAAAGGATGCATTGTGTGCTTAGGCAGCCTTGAGCAGCGAAAAATGGTTCGTTGTTGATGCCATTGTATGTTTTCAACGCAAACTATTCTACCTCCTCTTTAAGAAAGGTTTTCAATGTCCTTACCTTCTTTTTTTGTTAGGAATTACTTTACACAAAATCGCACACAACTGCTCATTTGATACATTGTTTTCGTCCTTGATTCCTTTTTGCTAGAAATCTCAGCCGTTTTTGCTTTCGTCTCCTAAAAAGGATTTTACATTATTCCTTTACCGTTTGCAATTCTCAACCGGTTTTTATTCAATATCGTATAAATACCCACAAACTTGCTGGTTTAAGTTATCGCTTCTCGGCCTTATGGCTAAGATCAAAGTGTAGTATCTGTTCTTATCAGCTTAACATCTGATAGATCCTCCATCGGAGGACAACAAATGTTAAACTGATTTTTGGAATTAGACGGAGTGTTTTAGGAGCTTGCTCCACCTCTGTCACGGGTTGGCCCGGCATTGCAGTACAGCCGGGATTTTGGCCCAATCTAATGAATATATACAAAAGAGTAAAGTACGTGTTCGAATTCTAGTGAATATTTGTTGTAGAAACAAAGGATATTCGAAATATATGGCATGAATTTTTATCATCTGAAAAGCCAGTTGAATCTTATGAAATGGTAACTTTAATAAGGCTCTGGTATGATCGTAACCTGTAGAAATTTTGTTGTACTTAAGAATATTATAATGTGATAAAATTATAAAAGTTTATTGCGTTCGGGTATAAAAATTTCATAAAAATGGGACCATAATGTTGAAAATTATTGCTCATCAATTTTGGGGTCCATGTCCATTTATGGCAATTTTAGAGCACGTCTTGAACGAGCTCATCAAAAACAAATGAGCATTTGCATACCTCAAGCCATACAAATGTGTAAAAGTGTGTTGGATTATAGCACACCTGCGTCGGGTAACTCAGCTAAACATTTTATTTTCTTTGTTAATTATGAAGCCAATTTGAAATTTATTACATTTATTTAAAAAAAATTTGATTGAGAGTATGTCTAGACAAGAGATTTTATGAGTTAGATGGTTTATGAATAAAGATTTTAGTTGTTTGTTGTTGTAATTGTCCCTCATAAAGTAGAAAAAATATTCGCATATTTGCTATAGAATTTTTGCATGCCGATATTGTAAAAGAAATCAAACATCTTCCAGTGATAGTCGTATTTAAAATTTTATGATAACTAGGCACGCAATTCTGACAGATTAAACATACACACATATGTACATATGTATGTTAGAGTGACCCAATTTTACCCAATGTCATTATGTTTTTGGGGCTTGATTGCTAAACACTTTCGAATACTTGTAAAAACTCACCTGATCAAGTCTGGTTGCCAAATTCAAATATTAATCCGATGCGAGTCTCCGTTTTGTACAGTTTTGGGCTCTAATATTTAAGAGCGTGTTCGAGAAGATGGCAGGGGTAGATTTTGTGGAAAATTGACGTGCTATAATTTGATTAGATACGTGCAAATTTCTAAAACGGTGTAATCTTTTCTAAATATTTTACTTCGATAAAATATGTCTTCGGCGTGAGGGGGCTTTTAATTTTTGGTTAAAAATTTTAGTTAAAATTTTTTTTTCGTCATATCGTACGGATCCCGTATATATCGTTTTGATAAATTGAAAACAGTTCAATCTTCTACTTCGACCCTGTCGGACGCCTCCAATTTATATTCAATTATTTATATTTTGTCGTGACCGCGGGATAAAGGATACCTTTTAGGGTTGGAAAAGTGCAGAACTTCAGAGTAACGAATGACGTTGCTGAACGATAACGTAACGTAAATCTGTCCGAAACCATGAACGGAGCACTCATTTCAAGCGACGGCGGGTACCAGAATTTAATACATCTTGTAGATTATAAATAGGAAATTGTTCCAAAAAGGAAATTCTAGACACTTTAGAGTGTAATAAAGAAGAATTACATACTTATGTATCGATAAAATCGTAATAAATCATTTTTTCATTTGTTTTCTTTACTTTTGTTAATTTTGTCTGCAAGCTCCCTATCCTGTTAAGATACGTGTACACCTTGTGATGATTTTCAAGCATAGAAACTTGAAACTTAACCTCAGAGTCGGTTTCATGAGTTATTTAACCCGTTACCCGGAACATTGATATTTTTAGCATTATTTAGCACCGTTTTAGAAATTTGCTCGTACCTAGACACCGATTCAATCAAATTACAGAGATTTTTTTTTAGTTTTTAAGCTCTTTGATAATAAATTCTAAACAATAAATTATAAGCATTAAGCGTGCAAATTTTAATGTAAAATGTAATATTTTGTAACATAAATTCAGATAAGTGCAGGTTTATTTATTTAATGTCGGTTATCTAAAGCTTTCTAAATTTTACAAATTTGTTTGTTTATAATTAAATTTAATTCAGTTTTTGACTCTCAACTGTGCCTAATACTGGATAAGAGTAAAAATTCCTTAAGTGTATCCGCCAATTATGCTACAATTCCACCAAATCATAATGTTATTGGACATCTTTTTTATTCTGTGAAGAGGTGTAGTACGAAGAGTTGTCAAGATACAGGAGATTTAAAATTTCAATTTTTACCGCGCGCAGGAATATTAAAATTTATATATGAAACTTTTACTAGAGGGTCTCTAATTTAGTTTTCTTAAAAAATATTTGTTTAAGTAAAAAAAAAAAATCCCAAAAATTTTGAGAATATTTTTTTGTTTTTCTCTCAATTGGTAAATTTTAATTTGTGTTGAAGTATCATGAAACGACGGCTGGCCTTTTTTTCTATAACAACATGACCGATAATGGTAACGAAATAATTTACAGATTTTTTGCGCTCCGGTACTGCGCGTCATATATGTACATATATTAAAGCGATTTCAAAGGAAAGTGTGGCGTTTCAAAGATAAAATTCCAAACCTGTCGACAGATTCATTTTTGTAAATAACCAATTCGGTTTCTGTCGTAAAAACAACGGTAAACATTGCCTTATTTTGGGGTCAATTTTGAGCCTTTAAAGTGCTCTAGCAACTTATTGTTGGCATATATAACTTTCATTTTCGGGATATAGGTTCTTTGGAGCAGTAGAAATATTATCGGGTACAAATTTTATATAAATTTAACAAATATTGAGCATTTTAAGGCAAAAAATTGTTGAAAAAATTTGCAAATTTTTTTCATTACCAAAATGCTCGAAACCCGCTCGAATGATTTTGTTTTTGTTTTCTTTAGTCAAAAATTCAAGAGTTTTCCTTTCGTTTGGTATATGGGAAGTATTGGTTGATATCTTCTATATATGTTTATTTTATTCAAATATATCGGCATAAATGATTTTCCATACAAAATCACCTCGTCATCATTTTGCAAACACGTGCATATGTTGGAAGTGTGGGAAGGAGACAAAAAGTATGTATGCGTATGTAATGCGGCTTTTGATAAACAGAGGCGCGCTATTTATAACCTAATCGCAGCGTGTGTACATATGTAAATACATACATACGTACATATGTTGATTGCAGTTAATGTGGATCTGCTTCTATTTTTAGTAATCTATGTATGTCTATACATACATATGTACATACATATTATATATGTACATACATATATGAACACATGTATGCATAATACGCGAAGACTTTTCGAAGTGAAACAACATTTAGAAAAAGTCCAATCCAAGAATAAAAGTAAAGGTGAGGACGTACATAGATAAAGAAAAGGATAAAGGCCAAGGTAAAAATAAACACAAAAACAAAGTTGAGTAAAGATAAAGGCAAACATGAAGACCAAGGTAAATTTAAACACTTTACTTATATGTATAAGTGCAAAGGTGAAGGGGAATATGTATATGAAGAATATGATAAACATAAAAATAAAAACAAAGATAAATATAAAGAAAAAGATGCGGATGAGGATACCGATAAAAGTATAGATGAAGATAGAGGAAGAAAGATTAAAATAAAGGTAGTTGTAGAGAAAAGGATATAGATAAAGGCACAGAGACTCAATCTCGGAACTATTTCGGGATTTTAGGGATTCTCGGGACTTATCGATATAATCGATATTTTGTTGGTTTTTTTTATCGATTTTGTTATCGAAATTTTTATCGATATTGTTATTGATTTTGCTATCGATATTTTTGGAACTTATCGATATAATGATCGATATTTTTATCGATTTTGTTATCTCTTTATTATCGATTTTGTTATCGATTTTATTATCGATTTTGTTATCGATATTTTTATCGATTTTGTTATCGATATTTTTTATTGGTTTTGTTATCGATATTTTTATCGATTTTGTTATCGATTTTGCTAACGATTTTGTTATCGATATTTTTATAGATTTTGTTATCGATATTTTCAGAACTTATCGATTAAATGATCGAGTTTGTTATTTATTTTGCTATCGATATTTTCACTTATCGATATAATGATCGATATTTTTATCGATTTTGTTATCGACATTTTAATCGATTTTGTCATCGGTTTTGTTATCGATATTTTTATCGATTTTGTTATCGATACTTTCGGAACTTATCGATATAATGATCGATTTTGTTATTGATTTTTCTATCGATATTTTCCGTTTCTTATCGATATAATGATCGATATTTTTATCGATTTTGTTATCGACACTTTAATCGATTTTGTTATCGATTTTATTATAGATTATTTATCGATTTTGTTATCGATATTTTTATCGATTTTGATATCGATATTTTTATCGGTTTTGTTATCGATATTTTTATCGTTTTTGCTATCGATATTATAATCGACTTTGTTACCGATATTTTTATCGATTTTGTTGTCGATATTTTTATCGATATTTTTATTGGTTTTTTTACCAATATTTTTATCGATTTTTCTATTGATATTGTTATCAATAACCATACCACGTATTCTACGTTTAAATATAGCGGCTGTATCTCCGATACAGCCTGCAGACCAAGACGAAGGCGCTGGACTGTTCCTTTTTTACATACATTTTTGGACCACTTTAATGTACATACATACATATGTAGCTGCAGCATTATCAGGCGCGATGTAAAATACACCTTTTTTTAAAATATTTTATGTAGGTTCCAGATAAAAGGGCGGCATTTTAAGTAAATCCGGCCTTTATGGAGGCTATAAGAAGCATACTTTTGTTTTTGTTTTTATATTGGTTGAAATAGCTGCTCGATTATTTTTTAAATATCCCTTTTCTTGTAATTTGTGCCAGATACTAGCGAAAATACTTTAAAAATTTAAAAACTGCTTACCAATTTTAAATTTGCGTACGTACCTGTAAAGAAAAGAAAATATGCTTCAGTTATTACATTATCTTGATGCACTTAATAATAAATAGATACACTTTATACGGTAAAATGAGATATACAAATTTCCAGTAAGAAAAACTACAATTGACAGGCCAATTTTAAAATATTGAGTTCCAGCATTGTCTATGAGTGAAAATTTAAGGGATTCTTAATTCATTTAACCATGATAAAAACAAAGTAAGGTAGAACGGTTCTCTCAATTCGTCGGCCATGATTTTTTTATTGAAGTTTGCCAGCATTTTAAAATCATATCAAGTTGAAAATAAAAAAATGAAATTGCTCAAAATTGTTTTTGCTTCAGATTGAAAATGAAAATGTGTGTGTGTGAATTTGTGAGTAAATTTTAAAATTGAATTGCTTGGAAACTTCAGGAATTTTAAAAGTGCCTCTCAGCGGTGCTACCTCACTATATTTTTTTATCATGCATTCAATTTTCGAATATATTTTTTTACTCATAAATTACGGAAACCGTTGTAGTCTCAGTTCCTTATATGTAACTACGTTGACTAGATTTCTGCGGCCATAAATCGGAACATTTTTCTTGCCGGCCTTTTGGGGTCAAAAAATCATTAAAAATCATTTCGTTTTACATTTATTGGAAGAGTTCCAAACTCTTCCTTCTTTAAAACACATTCTTATACAGAAAATGATGCAAAATATTCTTCATTTGACAAATAAATAATATTACTTGATCTTGATCAGCGCCGATCGGGATTCGTCTATGATCAGCAAAGTAGAAGTTCTGGTAGCAGGTTTATGGCTTCAAGTCAGTAATTGTTGGTAATCCTCAACGAAAAATTCTACACTAATAACGGTATCAAACCTAGCGTAGAACAAACAAGTGCGTTGAAAACAAAGTTCGCATTAAACGTTCGATACGTTCAACTCTGCGGGATCGGGTTGGGTGAGCCAATCGGGCTAATTGACTTTTTTACATACGGTAGATAGCGCTTGCCTTAAAGTTCTCACTGATCAGTCAATGAATGGGGTTCTGGAGGGAAACGACATCCAGTTTAGGAGGATGAAAAGATTTTGGTAGTGGGCCGGATATAGACTCGCAACGTTCTTAAGTGAATTTATTATTACCACTGACACCAATAGCTGAAACATTGCATAAAGAAATTTGCGCAGCTCTCTATTTGGGAAACTTTTATCAACCACCTAACGACGGCGATGTTTTTGATGTGGAGATATTTGTCATTGAGAAGGTCAAGGTCATTGATCCGTTCACCAACCATAGTGACCATTAAGCTTAAAGCTTCCTATGACCCGGACGTAACAAGGAATGGACTGAGCAAATATCAGAGTTAAACAAATCTGCAGCAAGAATTCCTATCCATGTCATCGAAGACATTGTGAAGCGATTTTCCAAAGATGGCATACACCAGCAAGTTCTTTATACACACAAGTTGCTGGGATGAAGAAGAGTAGGCAATTATTCACCAGGATGACTCAAGCTTTGCAGACGTAAGTATGTACTATCGTTTGGATAAAAGTCGATTTAAATCAACTTTAGATTTTTTAAATTGTCCCACCTCTTGACACGCGCCCAAGCATTTGTTTGGCACTTTATCGGCAATTTCTACGCTCATTATTCTCCAGCAGTTATTTATTCCTAAACAAATTTCGACACAATTTTTCTTAGCTGCCTCACAATGTGCCTCATTATATTGCGCAATTTTTGTAGCAGCAGCGCCCGTTGGCCGTCGCATTGTGCTTTATCACTCGCAAAAATCTAGTTTTTAATCTCATTGTCGCTGTGAAGTGAATGCAATAAGAATGGCTCATTGGAGTAAATTGCATTTGCAGCGCGTACATTTTGTCGCCTCATTTTCTTCAAGAGCAGCAGCAACCGAGCAAGCATACCTACACCAACAAATCACTCGCTTTCTTACGCTGCTCCTCCCTCATCACTCATTGCCCACTATTGAGTTGCGATTTTTTTTCTTTTGTCCTACTTCCTTACCTCATACACCTTCTCTAGTATCCGTTGCATGTCGTTTGGAGCCGTTGACTTTTTCATTTTTTAATTTTCCATTATCTCTTCTTCTTTACTTTGCCATCTCATCCACTTCAATCCGCTGTCAATTCAACAGCAATGAATCTTGAACGACAGGCACATTCGGTAGTTGGCAACCCGGCAACTGAGAAACGTTCGTGTCAGCGTCGAACTTTGATATCGTCCTGTACATAAATCAATTTGTCTTTGAAAATTGGCAGTTGCAGCGTACTGCTGGCAACTTGCAACTTTTCATCATCGACGCAGCGGTGATTCGCAATAAACAGTATCTGCTGTTGCTGCTGTTGTTGTTGCTGATGCTGTTGCTCATTTTTGCGCTCTCCATCTTTCATTTATTTCAATTTTGTAGTGCCAGTTTTGTTGCTGATTTTTCATCATTTTTATTTGTAGGACATTTTTTTTTCTCATTGCAATTTTTTTTTTTTTGGCTGTGTTGTTGCAACTTCTTGCTTGCTATCGCACGTTGCATTCAAAACATCACATTCTAACGGGTGATTTTTTTGAGGTTAGGATTTTCATGCATTAGTATTTGACAGATCACGTGGGATTTCAGACATGGTGTCAAAGAGAAAGATGCTCAGTATGCTTTGAAATTTCATCATGAATAGACTTACTAACGAGCAACGCTTGCAAATCATTGAATTTTATTACCAAAATCAGTGTTCGGTTCGAAATGTTTTTATCGACAAATTTTGTTCAGCGATGAGGCTCATTTCTGGTTGAATGGCTTCGTAAATAAGCAAAATTGCCGCATTTGGAGTGAAGAGCAACCAGAAGCCGTTCAAGAACTGCCCATGCATCCCGAAAAATGCACTGTTTGGTGTGGTTTGTACGCTGGTGGAATCATTGGACCGTATTTTTTCAAAGATGCTGTTGGACGCAACGTTACGGTGAATGGCGATCGCTATCGTTCGATGCTAACAAACTTTTTGTTGCCAAAAATGGAAGAACTGAACTTGGTTGACATGAGGTTTCAACAAGATGGCGCTACATGCCACACAGCTCGCGATTCTATGGCCATTTTGAGGGAAAACTTCGGAGAACAATTCATCTCAAGAAATGGACCGGTAAGTTGGCCACCAAGATCATGCGATTTGACGCCTTTAGACTATTTTTTGTGGGGCTACGTCAAGTCTAAAGTCTACAGAAATAAGCCAGCAACTATTCCAGCTTTGGAAGACAACATTTCCGAAGAAATTCGGGCTATTCCGGCCGAAATGCTCGAAAAAGTTGCCCAAAATTGGACTTTCCGAATGGACCACCTAAGACGCAGCCGCGGTCAACATTTAAATGAAATTATCTTCAAAAAGTAAATGTCATGGACCAATCTAACGTTTCAAATAAAGAACCGATGAGATTTTGCAAATTTTATGCGTTTTTTTAAAAAAAAAAGTTATCAAGCTCTTAAAAAATCACCCGTTACTTAATACTCTAACAAATGCAAATGATTTTGCACTGAATGTGTCTTGTCGCTTGCTAATGCTGTGTGTTGCTGTTGTTTGCTTGTTTGTTTGTTAGTTTTGTGCTACGCAGCGTGACGACAACGAAATTATCGTCGGCAGCTAATTGAATTGATGATGTGCAAAATTTGTTTGGTAAAAATACAATGATAAAAATCGCCTTATCCCAGCGTGAGGTGAATTTAAATAAGGCTATTTTGTTAGATCGAGATTGGATGAAGAAAACAAATTGCAGGCAGATGAGAAATCGTATATGAGCTTTTACAAAAGAGGAAAATAAGGAAAAAATAATAATAACTTAAATTGAGGAATTGAACAAATCGACGCTATACTTTAATCCCCATTAGGAAAGAATACGGCTCCCATTACATCCAATCGGTTTGAACTTTTTCTTCAAGTCAAGGAAGTACTTTCTTAGGAACGTTTACTAATTTCCCGATGACCTTTTTAACATTGTATCCATCCTCGCCAAATTCCGGTCGGGTGCAAGTTAAGTAATTGACAGCGAACGTTCTTGTTCTGTGTTAACTGTGTCAACTCGCCAGAAACGGTCTGTGTATTCCACATCAGAAGTCAAAGAGCGAACTCATATGTCTTGGTTGCAACATCTTCATCATCTTCTTAGATAATTCGTTGTGTGTTCCCCTCTCTGGTTTAGTTCCCTTTCTCCAATTTGAGGAGTAGGCTCTTTCGGTTCAATAAAAGCCTTCGCGACCAGCAAATTACCCCTAGGTAACCATGCTAAGCGTTCCGGGTTTGTTAAATACAGGCTGTTCAAGTTGTTTGACTGTCCGCTATGACACTTATTTTGGTTCCCCTCTCCCAGTTGAGGCGTCGACCCATATACTTTCCTTAATTCAGTGTAATTTCTAAGGTAACCATATACCATAAATGTACTTTTCAATGGCTTAAGATATGGCAATTATCTTGATGCTCTTCACCATACCAGAGCCCATAGAGTTTAACTATTGCTGTCTACCACCATTGGTCTCTTACAAATTTTACTAGCTTTCATAAAAAAAAAAAAACTAGTCAAATTGAGTGAAAAATGAAGGCCCCAGTGAATCGTGAACACTAAATGCCAGTTTTGAACCACCGTGCATTATATTGTGATTCCACAGAGTTTTTCCTATATCTCCACGATCATACATTTTCAGACAGTTCAGCGTTCCCCTGGTATATGGGATTCAGTGCAGGGACTTTATACCTCCTTATCTCAAATTATCCTAAGGCCTAAATAATACAAAACTTGGAATTCTCCCCTGATCGTTGTGGTTATCGCTTTCCAAGAGCCCCTTTCAGGAATAAGAACTTTGTATGGCATGATGAAGGATAACCTCGTTGAAATCGTCCAACAACAAACAGTCCTTTGTGCTCCTCCTCGACCTAGGTGTCGCATCCGCGCTACCGCTGTGTCGTACAATAAAATGTTGAAGTCTGACAAATGATGTTGCTAAATGAGTGTTGATTGCATTTTTACAGTTCCAGCGAAGCAACAAAAAACGAAATTTTGTTGGTAAGAAGCCCTAAAGTGCACAGTTGCACGCAATGCCAGCAACAGCAGCACGAACACCCCGGAGACAAGCCACAACAACCATCATCAACACCAACAAGAGGAACAACAACAACACATGGTAGCATGAAGCTTGTAAGTCAAAAAGTTGTCAAAAGTCTGCAAATGATAAAGAACCTGCTGCCGTGCTTGCTGTTACTGCAGCGAGAAAAGTCAGATAGATGGCGCCGTGCTGTGTCAAGATAATTGTGCAGGACAATGGCAAAAGAACAGGCAGACAGTGAACGCAGCTGGAGAATTTAAGCAGCTTGTTTGTTACCATGGCAGGGCGTCGTCGTTTAGAAAAAAAAAACATTCGATTACGATGACCACTGCTGCTGCGCGCACGTTCACTCATTCATCGTGCGAAGCGTGGAGAGAAGCGGAAATCATGTCCAAGCTTGATGTTACATGCCAATGCAATGCTGTTTGTTATTGTTGCCTTTGTTGTTTGTTTTGTTTTGTGTGTTTCGGCCAATTGCATCTATCCTAACTAAATAATGGACAAAATGCGCTGATGATAGCGCGAAAAATACAAAAACAGGAGGATAAACGATGCGATTTGTCGTTTTTAATGTTCTATTTTTCTAGGATTTTTATTATATTCGCTGTTAAGTCCGAACTTGTCACTCACTGATAAACGAGGTGAAAAATTAAGGCAATGTCTAACGATTTGCTTTTCAGCAGTAAGCGTAAATCTATGTGGAATGGAACGGTGCGAAGAGTGTATTGTGTGAGCACGGGAAGAGCAAATTTCAAAGATAAACAATTTTTCGGATAAAATTCAAATTTTTCAATTATAATTTAAAAATTATACGATTTATAATAAATCATTTTTTTAGATAAGTAACACATCGCCGAGGAACGAAGGAAAATTAAACAAATCTAGGATGTTTAAGTTGAGAGTCTGAAATTTATTACGCTTTTAACTTTTCGGGGACAAAAATATTTATTCTTTACAAAAAGTCATAGTAAAGAGCGATGCAAAAAAACCGCCTTGAAGGAATTCATTCTCTGCTGAAGACAATATATTTATACAAACAAAAGCTCACTTCCTAAATACCTATTGGGAACCAAAAACAGAGCGCTACTCCGAAATCTTTAAATATACTCCGAAAATATTTAAATCCTTACGGAAACTCAATTGTGTATAAAAGTATTAAACTTCTTTAAAAATTACCGACACTTTCTTTCAAAACTACAATTTCTAATTAAAAAAATTGATAGTTGCTCCGAAATTTTCCGTGAGAACTCCGAAAGTAAAAAAAAAAATTATTTGCTACTGATATTTCGACTTTCCAAACTCCGAATCTAACTATCGAATTATTCAAATTGATACATATTATTACTGAGTTAACGAAATTTATAGAAACAGGCATTTAGTTGTCGAAATTTACGGATGGTTATGGGGCTATCGAAATTTGTCAAGTTATTGATATTTATCAAGATATCGATATTTATAGAATTTTATTTCATTCGTAGAATTATCAATATTTACTAAAATTTGCCGATTTATCGAATCGAAGCTTTGGGATTTTGCCAAATATATCGAAATTTCAAGGTTATATAAGTTTATCGAGTAATTACTGCTTAAGAAATCTTTTCGTGTTACCAGAGTGTAAGCAGTTAATAAAATTTGTCAATTGCTTTGGAAAAATATAATATATATATATATAAAATTAACCGGGTCATCGAAATTTATATAGGTATCCAAAGTATATCGAAACGCACAGTTATGCAAATTAATCGAAATTAGTCGAGTTACTGAATTTAGTCGAGTTATCGAATTTTGTTGAGTTATCGGATTTCCGTGTGTTTGTAATTCATTGAATCTTCAATATGTATCAAATTATCGAAATTTATCGACATAGAAATACAAAAATTGTAGTCACGTTTTAGTTCCAAAGCAGGAGATTTTCCGAGAAGTAATTTTGTATCTTATAAGTTAAACGACGTGCTAAGTTCAATGGTCTTAAAAAAATAGAAAAACAGTCGAATTTCGACGGTTACTGGCACCCCTACCATTAAAAAAGTTATAGAACTGTAAAAAAAAAAATTGGTTTGTGCGCAAAATATTTTTCAGTTCGACCAAAAACTCGCATTTAATGAACGAGTACTACTCAACTATGAACCAAGAAAATATTTTTAAATCAAAAAAGTAAAAATTTCATATGCACTCGTGTGGTTTTCCTCATCGTAAAGCAACCTGTCATCCACCTTTTTGGTCACAATTCTCCATATCCTTCAAACAAATATTTCAACATCTTAATAAATTCGTAACTCTTTAAAGGCAAACAGCGCTGTCAGCAAGCTCACTTAGCAGTTTCATTAAGGGTATACTGTGCCCACTTCAATTCTCTCTGCGTACTTCGAACGACTTTCATCCCATTGGCCCATCGGTGCCTGCCACTACGCAGAGCTAAGGTGAAAGTGCGCTCAAATTAGACCAAACGGTTATTTGCCTCACCTACAATAGCATTTCCTGTACCAATAATTTCATGCTTGTATGTACCTCTGTACCTCGATGCTTCATTTTCTGCTTTCTCTTTTCCTTTTTTATTTTTAGTTTTTTTTTGCTTTGCATCCTTGTTAACGTTGTTGCTAATTAATTAACGCGTCTTAGACGCAGCTGACATTTACTACCATCATTTAGTAAATTGTGCACTAATTTATCACACATCTGACCCAAAGAAGGTGTCAGCAGCAGCAGAGCCACAATACTTCAGCGCGCCGCGCCGAGCCCACTCCGCCCGCGTTCGATAAAGCTGTAAGACCGCAGTCAACCGCAATTTGACTGCCACAGCAGAAGGTGTAAAGGCAAATTAATCATAATAACTGGAAAACCGAAAAAAGGCAGAACCAAAAGCAAAGCAAAACAAAGTCAAAGTGAAAGTTCTCGAGTGGGCTTAGAAAAGGTGGAATGAAGTGGACGTAGACGTGGGAAAGGGATGAGACAAGAAAGTGTAAATGCGGCACGGACAGGCGCTGATGATGGATTTATGTGTGTGTGTGTGTGTGTGCTCTTGTGGTCAGTGTTGCCAGAAAAAAACTTGTTAAAAATCTTCCAAGTGACGATTAAATCTTCAAAACACCATAAAAAGGTTACTGAAACTGAATAATACCACTTAAGGTGGTGGTTTGTTACGTATCTTTGTTTTGCTCAAGTTTATTTGAAATCGTAGTATATTGAAAATCGTTAAGTGCTGCCAGATGTCCTCACTGTGAACATTTTTTGTATGAAGTTTTATTTTGTTGCAGTTATCTTCATGTGAATATTTCTCTGATTATTTATGAAAAATATCTTTATTTCGAAGATAAGTATACACTTCTGGCAACTCTGGTTGTGGTAGCGAGTAAGACTTTACCTATATAGAAGAAAATGATCCAATTAAGCCAAAGCAAACAAATGCAAACAAACACACAGGTGAATCTGAGCGTAGCACACTTTCGAGCTGAGTACGCAGCTGAAGATGCAGCAGGCGGCGTCTAGTGCCTCCTTGAAGATAGCGCCAACGCCAACGTGATGTTGATAAAGGCCCGTCCACATACAACTTTGGCGTTGCGTTGGCGCTGGCGTCGCTTTGACAGCGGCGCGCGTAACGCCCGTGCTTGCTACAATGAACGCTTAGCACAGAATACTTTGGTCACTAAATTGACATACTAGCGGCTGATAAATCAAAATTTTTACATCAATAATTGCATTAAAAACTATATTTCTTGCCCGCATTTGATTAAAAATAAAAATTAAATCACATAATTTTGATTATTTAGAACAGCTGACGAACGACGCGCGCGAAAAGTTGAGAGTTGGCCATCTTTCTGCGTTGTGTTGGCGTTGGCGTTGCCCAACTTTGGTTATATGGAGACTTTCATATAAATGCATGTATTCATAGTCAGCTGTCGAAGCGACGCCAACGCCAACGCAACGCCAAAGTTGTATGTAAACGGGCCTTAAGGGTGTCACCAGCAAAAGCTTCGCGCCACGCCAACAACTGGTGTGGAAATCTCAAGCGGGTCGCTGGCAAGCAAGGTAAACAAAATAAAGGAGATAAAAGGTGGAAAAAAAAACATGCGAAAGTGCAAGTGTGTGTAGCGAGGTCAGAGGAGAATAAGAGCAGAGTAGGCGCAAAAACTGACAGCACCAGGTGTGGCAAGTTAAGGAACACTAAATTGTTGTCAGCCTACGGCGTAGTAGCAGCAGCGGTGGGCAGCAGGCGGTCGTACGCTTGTTGGAAAATTAGGCCAAAATTAAATGCGAAAGTGTGAAAATAAATTAATGCTGGTCCTAAGTGAAGGCAGAAATGAATGATAAGGGAAGGGGGCAGGGGGTGGGCTGTATAGATCGTTGTGTACCAAAAAGAGAAGACATCACTCAAAGGCGGCGGGAATATGCTTACAAAAATGTATTGAGTTAAAGGAGAAGGAGGAGATTCGAAGACATTAAAGCAAAGATAGCAAATATTTAAAGGTGCTCTTATGGTAAGTAGATAAATATGTAAGTAAGCATGTATGGCCAAAAGCATTCATTAGTGAATCGAAATGTTTGCTAATTGCCTCAACAGATGTCCTTAATGATTGGTTTTACTTTCTGGATGCAGTGAAGTGGAGGACTACCTCTGTTTAATGGTATTTAGTTTGTCATAACGTATGTGTATGTGCATGTGAACTGAAACTCTCTATTTTTCATGTTATCAGAAACATATATATGTATATATGTATGTACATTAGACAATATCACCTTACAATCAAACAAAAATTAAATCACCGTACATCCCTGCATCTAATGTAGTTTTGCATAGCAAAGGGACAATTATATTTGGCCGAATTTTGAGAGCACCTTTTTACATTTTCGATGGCGACAAAATATGGCAAAATATTTTTTCTTTAAGTAGTTCTACTAGGAGCTTTAGTTTACAGACATTAGGTTGGTACGTTATGGTGATAAGAACTGAGATTTGGTGTGTGAGTACTAGAACGGCTAATAGGAAAACAGTTGTCTCTTCGAAACAGAACAACTTAATGTAATAACTTTATGTTCTGACAAAGAACTTCGACACACTCAGATATTTTTTTAATAAACTACGAAAACCATTTTCTACACCGAAATGTGTTACCGAAAATCCAACCATAACCTAAAAAATAAGCACTTTCTCCGAATTTTTCCTAATCCGAGTTTTTCCTAATCGTGAGAGTCGTAAAAATAGTGAATTTGATATTTATTCCGAATTTTTTAAGGAAAATTTTATAATTTCTACTCCCAAATTTACTGAAGAAATTCAAACTGGTCAGAGCAGATCGAATTTTTGAAACTTATATATCGTCGTTTAAAGTACAAAGTACAAAACCGCGTATCGTCATTCAGCAAAACAGCGTAACTGACATTGGCTCCCAAAAATTGGATTTGCTCACACAAGCTCTTGGCTCAATGCTTATCCATTCATCCTGAAATATGCTAGCCTGAAATGCGATTTCTTTCTAAAAAAGAAAACCATTTGAAATATGGGTGTTTTAACTCTCTAGAAAATAATTTATGCAACCTCACATACGCGGTTTTGAATTTTCTTGACACGCGGTTGTACTTTAAACGACGATATATATATATATATATATATATATATATATATATTGTCTAAGTTCCGAAAAAACCAAATTTTAGTTACTCCGAAGTTAACTATAAAAAATTAAGAATTCTTAAAATTTATATTTTTTTTATTTAAATATTCTGACAGTTAATAGGATCAATATAATATACTCCAAAACATTTTGAAAAAACTCTGAGACTTACACGAAGGGACTCTCGATTATCAATCAGATATCGAAATTTACTCCAAATTTTCTAAAAAAAAGTAAAAGAACTGTGAACATATCTACTGTGATTGAATAACAACACCTAACCTGCTTTACATACTCCAAAATTTTACTCCGAATTTTTATTCCGAAAATGTACTCCGAAAATTATTTTTAATTATCCACTCCGAAAAAAAACACTTACTTCAAAGTTGTTCATTGTATTTCAAATTTTTAGCTAGAGTAGCAGAGTTAGGCATAGATTGAGTAGTTAAGCAGTCGTAAACTTTGCCAAGACTTGTGGAGGTTCAGTGAAAGGGGAGCGCTGAAGTTCTTCCGCAGCCTTAAAATTTTATTTTTGGATCCTGAGACATAAACCGCCTTAGGTGTACCTCAAGCATTACG
This sequence comes from Rhagoletis pomonella, assembly GCF_013731165.1. Taxonomy (NCBI): domain Eukaryota; kingdom Metazoa; phylum Arthropoda; class Insecta; order Diptera; family Tephritidae; genus Rhagoletis; species Rhagoletis pomonella. The sequence continues at coordinate 62,924,456 of NW_023458559.1, read as the reverse complement.
AATTATTAATTGCAACTAAAAAAGGAAAAGTTCTTCTGTTCTTCTTATTAAAGGAATCTCCCATCTTCCAAAGCGAAAAACTTATTCACCTCTTACTTTCCCATTAAATTCAAGTGCACTTGCACCTATTTCACACACATCACGCCGTTACATTACCACACTTTTGGCGTCAAAACTCGCCACTTCCTGTTGGAATCACGATGAAACCGCAAGAGAAGCGGGCGTGCGCGCGTATCGATGATAATACACTTTCAGTGCCAAGCTAAACACTTCATCACAACCACGATGTTGCGGAAAAACCGCGAATGCTCCAGTTTAGACCATAGACCGACTATACAATTTCAACTTCAAATGCTACTTCATTGCAAAGAGAACTTCAATTTGAGACTGCAATTCCAGGCTACAGAGCCTCCAGTTCGAAACATGATTGGTGCAGCAGAGCGGGAGGGGAACTATGTGCTTCCGGTATGCATAGCAAATGCAACAACATACATATGTATTTATGTAGGTACTAATACTTACACCCCCGCACACCCCGCGCTTCAGTGACTAGTGTGAAGTAAAAATTGAAAATGAAGGATAAAAGAAGTGTGGCGAAATGAATTTGAGGCATTGCTGCCGCAGCACCGAATTTTTGGTCGAAAATATGACTGAACTTCCAGCAGTGAATTGCTCGCAATCATAGATTCCGTTCCGCCACTGCCGCTTCACAATCTGCGCGCTTGCATAGGACCGTAGACATGACTGAGCGCGCGAAACGGAAGTGCAACCAGTGTTGCCAGGCTACTAATGTGAGAAATCGTCGGTTTGGTTTTCACAAATCGTCATTTGCATGTAAAAATCGTCAACATATAAAAAATGTAAATAAACAGAAACAGGAAGCTATTTTGGTTTTTTTT
>NW_023458559.1:62916743-62923457 GCF_013731165.1 Rhagoletis pomonella | reverse complement strand
AAAAAGGCCCAAATTGCAAATGATAATAAGAAGCCCCACAAAACATGAGCGTTTACACAAGAATAATAAGTATATCCAAACAAGAGCTTTATTCATAAGCACAAAAAACAGCAACAATATCTGTGATAAAAGCGATAATGACAATCTGCATATTAAAGTAAAGTGTGTGAATAAATAAATAAATAAATAAATATTTAAAGCAAACAAAGATACATACGTGTGTCAAGTGAATCGCATCGAGCAAGGCGAGATTAATAAAGTACAATAATAAAAAAAATTTACAATTTAACTGCGACGAGCCAAAAAATAATAACAAAATAAATATACGTAAATAAACAAGTGAAAATAAATCACAACAATGGAAGAAAACAATGTCACGGTCCAATAAAAGCAGTAGACAAAATATTTTCCACGGTCAAGCGCCTTCATGTCTCTGTTGTCGTGGTGCTTTCGCGCGTCAGCCGCCATAAGCTGCGCTTAAAAACTCAACACCTTTCTCCACTATACCCCCATGTTCTCTTGGCGACCTACCTATCTTTGATTCCAATGTGATCTCAACCCTACATCACCAAACACGCGGCCGTTGGTCATTGATTCCAATGCGATCGCATGCCCTCGCTATCGCCTGTATACTTATTTATTTTTATTTTTTTCGGCATAGTGGCGCTCACTCACCACTTGTTTGGTTTTTGCGATATTTGTATTTGTTTTGTTCAAACAAATTAAGCCAACTGTTCGCTCATTTATTCAAGGAAACTTTTGGTGTACTTAAATTTCCCCCCCCCCCACCGTCATTGTAAAATGAGCGCTTGAGCGCATTTCTCGGAGCTGTCAGCAGCATAACTGACGTCCCTAAATTGGAGCGCTAAGCGTTGCGTTTTCCAACGAGTGTCAGCGCGCGCTATCCCCAAATCAACGCGGCGTAATGTTTAACGTTTTATCATTTCCTCTCGTTTTTATTCTCGTTTCTTGTTTTACTTTTTTGTCCTTTTTCTTTCTTTCCGTCTTCTGCATCCAACTTCAATACGTAACGCCCTGTCGAAAATGAAATTTCAATTTGCTCGGCGTTAGCGCCGCGTTATTGTGGGATGCTCCATACAAATTGTACGGGCGTGAGGATTATTGACTGTTGTTTGGCGCTTGACGCGCCAGTTTAGGGACGGCAGTAAGTCTGCGGAAATGGACGCGCTCAGCTGCAATGTGATTTTTAATTGAAGTGAGAGCGTCAGAACGAATAGTATGAGCGACAGTTAGAAAAAAATAGCAATAGTAGCATATGGCATGATTGATTTAGAAGGTATTTTTATCATGTTTCGAGAAGCGCCAAGAATTTAATTTCCTAAAATAAACGATAACTGTTTCCACCATATTGATTTGGTATTTTCCTCTACTTCCTCCCTCCCTAAAACTGTTCCCATTTTTCGAAACTGTTCCCATTATTAAATTGTTCCATATATCTCAAAATGCTCTCAAATATAATGCGTTATATGCGTTTTAAAGTTTCAACTGTTCCCATATTTTAGAACTTCCACTTTTTACAGTTGCTACTATTTTTTCATAATTTTAACTTTGTTTAAATATTTTATTATTTACGGTGTTTTAAACTATTTTTACGTTTTTAGCAGCTGTCATATATCGACAAGTCACTCGCATTTTGATCAGGGCTAATACCGAGCTTAAAAAGTTAGCACTTTGAGTGGGATTAATCGCATCAATTTGACCTACTTTTTGAAAGCAATCTAGAGTGGTTTGCCATATCCAACACAAGATTTCCAGATAACCGCGTTGAGATGCTCCGTAATAAAACACTCGATATACATGCACGCATTTGCAAATATTAACTAAAAACATACATTTATTGCACACTTACTATACGTAAAATTTCACTACATTATTTTCTTTATTTTCAGAGCAGATACTCGCAGTTACACGGGTATCACCGCGTTTCATAACCGTAGAGAATTGCAAAGCAAATAAACACCATCGTTTATAAATGCACGCTAATTAACTGCATTCTTTAAAAGTTTAAAGTCATTGAACTATTTGCAATAAAATATACTATTTTTAGAACTTATTTCAATGTAACTTCAATGATTACTAAACCAAGTTTTTCCGTCGGCTAGGTAGGTGACAAAGCCAGTTAATCAATTGTCGATCGGTGATCGCATTTGCTAACATATGCTTTGTATACTCACCAGAGCTGCCAACTATACGTAGCTATGAATTGCCATATTGAGGATAAAAAAGTGCCAAAATGTGCGAAATAGAAAAACAAAAGTGCCACAAAAGGTGCCATTCTTTTTAACTCTTCCCATTTAGCATTAAAATTAGAAACACACTTCTAAAACTTTTGTTGAGAAAAAGAAAAGGATTTCACAAAAATGTTTTGAAATATTACTATTTTTCAAAAGTGCCATTTTGGTGCTTTGTGCCAAATTGAAAAATTTAGTGCCATTTTAAGTAAAATAAAATAGTGCCAAAAATGGCACGGTTTGAGCCAAGTTGGCGGCCCTGATACTCACCTTAAGCTTGCTCACTAAATCGCTCTCATTCTCTCGGTTTCAACTGCAAAGTGCAAGTGCTGTCCACATTAAAACGCTCCCAGTAACCATGTGTGTATTCAAACCAGACAGACAAGGGACGAGACATTTATGGATAGTTAATTGCTATGAGAGTAGAACTGTATGCGCCAATGTCAATGGGTGACTGGGCTAGAACATCAAACAAATGTTCGTACAAATTTATGCTCATAACTTACGCTCTAGCATTATTATTCTACGGCCTTTTATTTAGTCATGCAATGCCAACTGACGATAGATAAGCAAATGTGTCTCCCAATCAGGGTTAGAACTACGGCAAGCCTAAATCGGAGTAAATGACATTAAAAATCGTAGCAGAGTTCAGTAGTAGATTTTGTATATGCTTCTCATTTGATGGAGAACATTAAAATCCAAAAGAGTTTTTTATTTAAGTATGCAATAATAGCTGCCGATCCTTCTTGTTTGTTCCACGAAAAATGCGTTATGCTATCTTCCAATTGTGTGCCTGGAACTTTACCCAACATATCTTATACCTTAGACTCTAATGAAAGCAAGGATCCAAAATAATTTTTAATGCCAGAGTTATCATCCAGCAAGTGTTGCATATTTTAGCTAACGAGTGGAAAAAAATATCTTAAAAATGACGTTTCAACTATTTTCATCCGGAGAAATTATCAATGTTATACCATTTCCCAGAAAGATACATTTATGTTTGGATATAGTATATGCTTCAAATAAGTCTAATATTATTTATATCATGAACTAAATTAATTGTTTCATGCTTTTATTAGAAGTAAATGCATGAGTAAAATTTAAAAAGGACGATAATTCTATTCCTATTTTATTTTTTTTAGTTCAGATTCTGCAATAAGCGCATCGTATTATTTTCGAAAGAAAATCGTAGCAGATCGTAGGTAAGTCGGAGTAGCGTAGTGAATTTCAAAATTTTCTCTAAAACCGTAGTAAATCTACTACGATCGTAGTAAGGATCTAACCCTGCCTCCAAAACAGCAGCGTTATGGGCGCGAATAACAGAAATTTATACAGTAGCAAAATGGGAGGGAGCGTAAGTTGTTTGGTTAATTAGATTAAAAAACTGAACTCGACCTCAAATTGAATGAATAAGTGTAGTTTTATTAAGTTAAATATGTAAACTATGACGACGCTACTGATGGTTGATGAGGCTGATGCAGATGACGATGGAAAAAATTATAATTTATCAAAAAAGAAAAAATTAAAAATAGGAAGTATGATGTTAAAAAAAAGCTCATTAAAAAGTGAGTGCAAGCGTTTTAAACGATGACGAATGTGGGAGTTGAAAAATAAAATGTATACCTAGTATGTGGCAAGAGAAAATATTTTAAATCAATTGTTTTATATTTTTTTTGCAGGAACTTCAAAAGAGTACCGCAATATCCCCAAATCAAAATCCTCGAACCCAAAATCCCCAAACACAAAATCCCCATTTTCTGTGTGATACACCGAGCCTTAACCGCCCAAAAGATGTAAGCGACAATATGTTCGATTTTCTGTTTTTGACCGAAATCGATTATTTACCACCAGCTGCCAAAATTTCAAAGTCCTACGAAGTACCGTTACAAAGTTATAGCGAAAGCTAATTTGGCTTAATTGCCCAATTGTACTCTGTTTACATTTTTTTGTGCACGCAAAGTGTCGGTTAAGCCTTCTTCTACGTAAAAAACTTGTCATTGTAGAGAGGAAATGGTTCCATTTTTGTTTGAAAGTTTTGTAGTGTCTCTATTTTTCTTCAAAATATGGACTTTCTAAAAACATAGGTAAATATATTTGTGTTAGATTAATATTTTGAATCAAAAGGATAGAAATGTAATACACTTAGTATATGGTGTTAAAATACTTGGTTGTTGCAGAGCTTAACTAAAGGCGCACTCGTCCCATACAGCGATACTGATTCTTCTGAAGAGTTAGTTGAAGAGGAAACTTGTGTAGGAAGACGAGGTTGGAAGAAGCTGAAACCACTACCTAAAACACTACTACGGAAGAAACAACGTAGTACTGCCGTAAGACCGAATCCGTGTGCTGAAATGCTTGCGCTGATAATTTCACCGAGAGCCGGCGGTTACAGTTAAATGAACCCTTTGGGGGAATGGGCTATAAATTTCGTCAGAAGGCATGCCTGTTATCTTGTATGAAACGAAGCAACGTTGAAGGAAAAATAGTAGAAAATAGCATAAGCCGCATCAGTTATTATTACGTTATAAATTACGATAACACACAAGTATTAAAGTGTGCCAACAGTTTTTGCTTAAAACACTAAACATAACACGGAAAATATTACGGTCTGTGAAAGATAAGACGTGTATTGTATCCGATAAGAAAAAAGTGGTTTCTTGCCAATATAAGCAGTTCCAACCCATTACTGTCGAAATAAAAGCAACAAACTGTACCTTCCAGAGCAATTTCGCCACTAATTTTCCGTAATTTTCCAGTACTGAAAAATAGTGGACCAAAGAAAAACCCATAGATCCATCAGTTTATACTGCGACAGTTGTGCAGGTCAAAACCGGAATAGAGCTTTGCTTGGAATACTTTCATTTTTCTTAGAAAATTCAACGAGTATTCAAAAGATAAAAATCGCATATGTACTTATTACTAGGACCCCACAAACATATTCTGAGCGTTCGGAATATATGAATAGGAGTACTAGGTAGGTAAGAAATATGTGTTTCAAAAACAATTTTTTTTTACTCTTATATGAATCTTTTAGGATTCACATATGATCCTCATAACAGCTCTTTGTGGCCATATATAAAAAAAAAATAAAGATTCGAAATTTGTATCTAAACTTTTTTATACAGAAATTGAAAATGATTAGAGAGCAAAAAATTAATAAAATTTAGCTGCAGCTGCTGTATAGTATGTATGTTATTTGAAAGAAGTTTTTGCCGAATTCCTTTGCAAATATAGTGCGTTAAATAAGACCCAAAGAATAACCTAAAGTAAGAGTGTCGGAACGTATTAAATTTATGAGGCCGATAAGAGCCTCAAAAATAGTCTGAACCTTAGATTTATATCCTCTATTCCATTCCATTTGGTTTTACTGCGACTAAACCGCCCATCGAAATCATATTAAGCATTTTTTTTTTGCTTAATAGTTTAGGATTGATTACCTTATTTAGGACTCGGTGAATACAATAAGGACATATAAGAGAGCCTGCCTAACAAGATAGGCACGTATAGATGAGAGGTTTTGCAAAAAAGGATTCCAAACCCGTCTTACACTCTTCCTTCTTATTCCTTTCTTTTCCTTTTTCGTTAAGTTTAATTTAATTTTATCTTTTATATTACTTAGCGTAACTGTAATAATGACTTGCGATCAAATAATTGCTGTATCTAAGCTGATTAAACGCTAGAGAAATTGTTAATTGCGTACAATTTTCACTTTTCCAACTGTTTTTTAATTAGACATGTGAAAGCTATTACAACGAAGGCGAAAAATTAGCACAAAAACTCAAAACTATCTATATATTTCCACGTGTTCAAACATTCATGCATGCATGCTTACATGCATACATAAATATAAACGTACATACTCATACATATATTTATTTGATCCTCAAATTATTTATAAATACAGCGCTTACCATTCAGCTTCACTACAAAAACGTAGATCAACGAAAAGCGATTGAATATGGATCGATGGAGATACTCATGTATGTACTACTGTAGTACATAAATATGTATAAATGCATCCGTACATATGTATGAACATTAGTGTACATCACTCTCCATTTAAAAAAAAAAAACAAATACTGCAGATCTTTTAAGCTTAAACTCTTCTCTCATCTGAACTGATCTTTTTATAACTGCGAGGTTCCATGGGAAAGTGGACATCAGTGTGAAAATTATTTTCTTTATAAAACTAACAAACGTGAGTATAACACATTTGCAAAAATCTTGAATCAACCAAAAAATGCGCGGACTCGTCCATTATCTATATACCATTTTGGCCAGTTTTGGTTGTTTATTTTGTTAATCTTATGTTTATAGTTTTTTTTTTATAAATGCCTAGCACATCAAATCGTCGGTCCCTACGAAGAGTAGCACATTTCACTATTCGCGTGGAAGACTAGCACATTTCACTATTAGCGTGGAAGACTAGCACATTTCAGATTTTTGCGTGGAAGAGTAGCAC
>NW_023458559.1:62914832-62916643 GCF_013731165.1 Rhagoletis pomonella | reverse complement strand
GGCTCTTATTATCTTCTCCAACATAAGATTAAAGAAATCATACGAAATCTTATCTTATCTTTCTTAGGCTTATGAAAACCTATACGGAAATTTCTTTGAAAGATTGGTCGAAACATCTGGAGGGATAACTGATATGTTTGCTTATTCATGCTATTTAAGTGTTCGCTATAGCATGTGCATAATGTTGATACGTAGCAAAATTGCTCTGGAAGGTACAGTTTGTTGGAACTGCTATTATGGCAAGAAACCACTTTTTTCTTATCGGATACAATACACGTCTTATCTTTCACAGACCGTAATACTTTCTGTGTTATGTTTAGTGTTTTAAGCAAAAACTGTTGGCACACTTTAATACTTGTGTGTTATCGTAATTTATAACGTAATAATAACTGATGCGCCTTTTCTACTATTTTTCTTTTAACGTTGCTTCGTTTCATACAAGATAACAGCCATACCTTCTGACGATTCTTGAGCATTAAGCCAAATTTGCTTTCGCTATAACTTTGTAACGGTACTTCGTAGGACTTTGAAACTTTGGCAGCTGGTGCATATAAATAATATGGTAAATAATCGATTTCGGTCAAAAACAGAAAATCGAACATATTGTCGCTTACGCCTTTTGAGCGGTTAGGGCACGGTGTATGACACAGAAAATGGGGATTTTGTGTTTGGGGATTTTGGGTTTTAGGATTTTGTGTTTGGGGATATTGCGGTACTCTTTTGAAATTCCTGCAAAAAAAATATAAAAAAATTAATTGAAAATATTTTCTCTTTCTACATACTAGGTATAAACTTTATTAAGGGTAAATTTCCAATAAATATTTAAACGGCACTTAAGTATAATTTTGGATTGTTATTTAAATGCCATTTAACTTTCGTTGGGTTTCTGATCAACTTTATTTAAATATGCCAAATAAGTGGCAACACTGTTGCTTGCTCCTTGAAATAGTTGTTGCATTTGTTTGTTTGCTTACATTTTGTAGTGAACAGCTTGTCCTTTGGCAAGATTGATAAAACAACTTATTTTTTTAATCTGGGTTGTTTGGCACAAACGCAGGGTTGCATATCTCATATTTAAATAGCCAATATTTGCAGATTAAATGTATAATCTGAAAATGAATTTTTGAAGTTAATCATCAATCTCTACTTAAATAGGCCATCTGAAGCATTTGATACATTAATCGAATTGTAAATTTTAATTGCTCTTCCATGCATTCTTCATTGGCCCGAAATTTCTCTGAATGAGACAAAATGTGAGTCCTTTATCAAAAATTTATTAAAGAGCTTAGGAGTACCCTCCAAGTCAAGTAAATTTTGAATAACAATTACTAAGAATTTATGTAAAAGCAAAATGATGTGGCTGGGTTTTTCATAGTTCAGCTGGGGAATAAAGAAATAAATTAAGAAAAGGTCAGTGGGTAAAAATTTAAACAAGCAATGTTTTGAGAATGCTTTGCGCAACAACTTCCAGATCCTCCTGCTATTGGGACCTTCTATACGTGTAGTATGTATGTGCGAAAAAATTGAGCAGCTGCCATCAGGAAGAGGAGGATGCTCGCTGTGAAAATTAACATAAATATTTAACTTCAATAATTTTCGAAACTCCCCTTTCCACTCCCACATTCGTCATCGTTTAAAACGCTTGCACTCACTTTTTAATGAGCTTTTTTCTAACATCATACTTCCTATTTTTAATTTTTTCTTTTTTGTTAAATTATGATTTTTTCCATCGTCATCTGCATCTGCCTCATCAACCATCAGTATCGTCGTCATAGTTTACATATTTAACTTAATAAAACTACACTTATTCA
>NW_023458559.1:62910453-62914732 GCF_013731165.1 Rhagoletis pomonella | reverse complement strand
AACAAAATTAATATACCCTTGTGCACAAGTGCGCTCGGGTATAAAAATAGGAAGTGGAAAATACATATCTAGATATGTAACAGCTTTGAAAACGAAAAATGCAGTGGTAAGCAGAAATCAACAAAATTGTAACGCTGACCGCTGTGAACCGAAAACAAATTTCATAGCGCGCAGACAAACACACACACACACACATACATACTTACATAAACAGCAGTGGACCAAAGTAGACGAAGGCGTTTGCAGAAGGGCGCGCCAAGCAGTGGGGTAGACGCAACAAGTCATTGGGCCAACGCTGGCTTGCATGCGGACGGACAACTGCTGGACAAGAAATGACAAATGATTGGAAATTTATTTGTTTTCTATGGCGTTTGGAGTTTGGCCCCGGCGTGCTGCTGCTTTTGTTTAGCGCGTTGTTGTCTTATTTTTATACATACATACATATTTTTTGGCATTTTATATATATATTTTTTTCAATTTTAGTTGACTCAATTGATTTTGAGCGCAACTGCAATGCAACGAAATTTGTTATTGCAAGTTTTGGCGTTTTCGGCTGCCAGCTGCCACCCACTACACCCCACACCACTCAGCCACTGCTGACAAATACATACAACATTTTCATACATATGTTCGCGCGCATAAATCTATTGTACATTTCTCGCCCTGTTGACTGCTTTTGTTTTTATTTTTTTTTTTTAGTTTTATATATTTTATAGCTTGTTTTTTTTTTATTCTTTAGCCAATTGTTGCCTGCATTTTACTGCTGCTGACTGCACAAAATTGTTGTCGCTGTTTCTGCCACAGCTGTTTTTCTTATTGCTTAGCATAGCATTTGCCCTACTCACGATTTCGATTCGCACGCTCGTTATTTTTGTAATGCATTCTTCTATTGTTTATTATTGTTTTCACTCTTGTTTTTTTTCCTTCTTGCTGCTGGTGCAACATTTTCTTTTCCAAAATATTTGTCGCATTGTTTGGCGTCGATAAGTTGTTGATAAACGGCAGCATATGAGTATTATAAGCACACATACACACACACACACACACACACACATGCACACAATTAAAGAGATGTAAACAACTCCATACATTTGATGTCTGCTTATGCGCTCCAATGGGGGCAAAATTTGGGCGGCTTGAGCGAGTGCGGTTGCGGGCGTTTGTCGCCGTTTTAGTGAAAGCGCTTCGCTTGCCTGACTTCATGGGCGCTTTTGTGCCTACATTTTCTCACACATTTCAATAAAGAAGTAGTATTTTTGTCATTTTCTTAGTAGCCGAGATTTATTTGTTATTTTATCCATAGTTGACGTCTTTTCGTAAGAAAAGTGAATTTCAAATTTTACTTTTACTTTCTAGTGACATAATACGCAATTCTTTCTTTTAACAAAGCCCGTCCTCTAGGTGTATGTTAAATATTTGGCTTTTCATGCAACTTAATCAATCAACCTCTGTATTTGTATACATATTTAAATTTGTATATGACAAAGTGTGAATGAGATTAATTTGCCTCTGTTCGGTGAATTTTATATTCAAAAGTCATGCCAGCTTTGTTGGAGACACTTTCATTGCGGACGGCAGTTGCACTAAAAATTTTATTTTCTTCATGTAAGCTATATGTATACATATGCATACGTTTGTAAATAAATTTGTCGAAATTTTCGGAGCCAATAATCCGTTAAATCTGTAAACAATTTTAAGTCTTGAAAAAAGAAATTGGACAACTTTTTGTTCCATACCAAATTCCCTTTATTTTTTAACAATTAGACATTATAGCTCTTGCGATTCATCTGGAATCGAAGCAATCGGCATTGAACACTATCAGTGCCGCCCCATGGGGTTCCTCGGTCCCTTGCAGCGCGATACCATATGCGGTGTGATAGCAACCCGTGTCGCACGGCCGACACGCAAGCGATATTATGTCGCAGCAGTGCCGCTGTCGTGCAAGTGTGCACAGTTTTCATCGCTTCTTACCAATTCACACGTACTCAGCATATCGATGTCGCTTTCGTATTGTATCGCGTATCGTATCGCATATCGTACCGCTCTAATGTGCACCGTGCCTGACAGAATGCAAATCGACGGGTATAATTGGAGGAACCTGCGCTCAATCGACCCTAAACACGTCCCACGAATCGCGCATACCGATAGCATAGTGAGAGCTCGGGCTTACGGAAAATTTCCTTGAGGTGGCCACAGAACCTATTCTTTTATACCATTGGAGCACTTCCAACTCCAGCTGGTAATATAAATTTTGACGAGAAACACGTGCCACCAGAATAGGCTCTGCGGCATGTGACTACTGTCGCAGCTATCGTGAGGATAAAGAAAACGAAACATTGAAAACTTGATTCGCCACTTCACTGGGCTGGATAGACTTAGGCGACGATGTCTCTATCAACACTTTTTCAAGTGCCTGTTAGATTTAAGCTTGACGAAAATCTGTAAATTATGGCACTTGATTAGTCGATCTTGTTAATTTTATTTCTCGTTAAATTGTCAAAATCAATGCCGAAGTAATTAAACGGTTTCAAAACGGGCCTTGAGCCTAAATGCGCCTCCATCAGGGACCTACCTGGATGTGGGCAGTTACCACGTATAATTATCTTTTAAGACCATGTCATAGTCTCCATAGGAATGATTACCTCCAAATTGAATGAAAATTTCGTCTTCATCGATAAACAAGGTAGCACAATCGCTGTTAAACTGCTGTAAATCGCTATAAGCAGCCTTTTTGGTGCAGCAATTATTTTGTGGTCCCAAATGGCTCTCTCTCAGACTTTACTTTAAGTTTCTGCATCGGTTCACTCAAATCGCAGTAGGTACTAAGGACCGATCAGCAAACTAAGTTAGACCTTTAAATATCCACTCTTTAGGAAGGTTATACATACATGTGAGTATAGTTACAATAACTTGACACTTGAAGAGCATCCAGCAGGGACAGCAGGGGGTGGTACGAAAAATTAATTACAAATTGTCAACAAAATTCACACGCGTACAATGACAGTATTCAGAGCGACAGAAAGAAGTGAATCAAGAATAGAGAGCTGCAGTTGGAGGACTAGGTGCAAAGTAGAAGCAAAATGACTACGGCAGAGTCCAGCAAATTAAATTCGGTTTAAGTGATAAGCATTGAGCTGACAAACAAACAAATACGCACTTGTGTTGTGTATGTGTGCTAAGATACCAACTGCTTTGAATAAGCAGAAACAGAGTAGAAGCGTAGTGCCACAACAATTGATGTTGTACGCTGTATTGCCGCATATGTATGCACGCATGTAAGTATGTACATACATATATGCAATTCTTATTGGTTGACGAGTGTTGTCGTTGCAGTCATAAATGCAAAGAAGGCAAAATTTATTTAATAATTCTACCTTGATGCAGCAGGGAAGCACACACGCTGCAGAAAATATTATTCTATGTATTCTATCATTCTTGGGAAACACATATGTATGTATGTATGTAATGTATATTTTATCTGCTGCTTCGAACCAAGTCTAATATCTAGCAACACAGCAACATGTTGCGCAAATTGCATGTTGCTGTCGGACTAGCTGTTAGTAGCTGGCAATAACACATTGCAACAAATTTCAAAAAATTGAAGGTAATTGGAATCGGACCAGCTGCATTCGATTAAGCTGATCAAATGATGAAAAATTACAGAAGGATTTGTAAAAGATGGTTATCATTTTTGTTATATCGATTTGAAGTTGTAGATTCAAAAAGGGTAGGCAGTTTTATGCCCATTATATTTTAGTTTAATAAAGTGCATGTTTCAATTAGCTAATAATTCACGTTGATTTTTAATACTTTTTTTTGGCTGATGTTGAAAGGCATTGTTTCCACACGTTTTTATGTAAAAAAAAAATAGGAGAAATCAGCGCCATTTTCTAATCAGTTGAAACTTGCACTTTTTTATACTAAAATTTAATAGGCTTTAAACCTGCATACCGGAAATTGTAAAATAAAAAGAAAAATTCATTTTGGTGGAATTATTTTTTTAACTACAATTTCAAATCGATATAGAAAGTATGATAACTAATTTTTACAAATCCTTTGGTATTCATTCATATTTTGACTCCCCTAAATGAATGCAATTGGTTTCATTCCCATTACTTTTTGTGTGTGGCACTGTGTAATAAATCGCCATGGTATTTCAACAACAATAACAATAAACGCTTGAAGCTCGGAACTGGGCTAGACGAGACAGCTAGTATGTAGAATGCAGCAAGAAGGCAAGTACTTTGAGCGCCAGACAAATGTGTTATGTGATGCGCAT
>NW_023458559.1:62900286-62910353 GCF_013731165.1 Rhagoletis pomonella | reverse complement strand
GAAAAATTTTTGGGTGTAAAATTAGTGTGCGTGTGAAAATTTATATATATAAAAGCAAAATTCATTGAAAAATATTCGAGCCAACGAAACGCAGAATTTCAGAAAATCAATGTGCAGCCCAAGTGGAAGAAAATGTGCAAACACTTAGAAAAAACATAGAGTGAGTGCTGTGCAAAGGAAGAGAATTGGAAATTGGAAAATTTTGCTTAGGCAGTAGTGCGAAAAGTGGGTGTACATACAAACATATGTGCATGTAGAAATTTCTGCCCCAAAGCACCAGTACGAGGAGCATAAAAATCGAAGCAGTGGAAGCTGAAGCTGTAACTGAGCCTGAGTAAGCGGCAAGGCAGGCGGTACGCAGGCGGGCGGCTAGTCAGCAGCGTTTACTGCCGGCAGCAGCACTCGTCAACTGAATAGCAAAAACGCACACGGCTGCAATCACTAATTCGTGCGAGTGTATGCAAACTTTGCGATTTATCCCACCTACGCGTTGGATTTGCAGATTTGTTTATCAAAACGTTTAAGGAGAGTGCGTAATAGCCGATGAAACAAATCGCCTGAGGAATCACAAATGGTTAGTTTTTTTTTAAAGAAGCAATTAAATATTATTTTTGGTAAAAAATTCACTAAGCTCAGTGAGCAAAAGTATGCTAGAAGATGCTGGGCAAACTTTGTGATACGCCCAATCTCCAATACACTAAAGCGTAAAGCAAATTTGCAGGAGAATTCGAGCGAACCGCTTGAATTGGATTTTGAATTTTCCACTGTAGCCTTTTCAACTTTAGCAAAGTGTGTTGAAGCGTATTGACTTTAAGGCTGCAGGCATTCCGAGAAATTTAAGCTTAAGCTCCAAAGCCGACATCATAAAAGCAATGCTGTTGGGAGAGTGTGTTGCGAAAAAGTAGCCTTAAGACAAGTAATAAAATTTTTAGCAGGAAAAAATGTTCAGCAAAAGCGCGAAAAATCACGGCTGAACGAAATCAATAACCGAAAAAGCAATAAAAAGTGAAAAGGCAAGCGGTTCAACGTCCAGCTAGCGGGAGGAAACTAAGCAAAAAGCTGAGCCAAAAAAAAGGCATTTAACTTCCCACAGTAACACCGGACAGCTGACGAATAAAAAAGGCTTTAAAAGCCAAAGCGTCCTTCTCCTCCGCGGCATTTATTTTGGTATGGTCGAGGCGGTCAATGGGAAAAACGGTTTCAATGCGTAAAGTTGAAACAAAAAAGTTCGCCAAAAGTCTGTAACTGACGCAAAGCGGATATAAAAATGTTGCAAAAAATAGCCAGAGAAAAAAGGAAAAACAACAATCGTTGAAGCCAATACACCCGCTTATCCTTACTCGATGTCTGCTAGCATTTTAAGTAAATTTTATTACCATCACCCAAAGGGCAATCGCCCGAGGGTCGTCCGGAAGGAAGCAGTGGTGGAGAATAAATGGATGGCAGAAATGAAAAATGCAAATTTGGAAAAATAAGTGATTTTAAAGTTATTGGAGCCGAAACGAAATTCTGGCAGAGCAAATTTTATTTAATGGCAAAATATTTTAGATATTTCGAAGAAACTTAATTCACAAAAAAAAACATCATTGAAAAATTAAAAATTTAAATATTTTGGAAACACTAGGAAAATACAATAAAAAGCACTTTATGAAAGCTTATGAAATTGAAGAATATGGAAAAATGTTGATACCAAGTTTTTCAAATTGCAAAAAACTGCATTTGTTTAATAAAGAAGTATTAAATGTATAGTATGAAAATTCGATATTGAAAATTCAAAAAATTAATTAAAAGTAAATTTATTTTAAAAATTTTTTAATTAAACCCCTAAAAGGCAAAAAAATTACACAAAGATATCATTCTAAAATATTAAAAAATATACAAAGCGTAAAAAAGTTAAATTTAAATCAAAGCTTCTGGGCTTCAAACCACTAACTTAAAATTTAAAAATCTATCTATCTATTGTTCTTCAAATTAAATTTAATAATTAATTATAACACGTATTTCAAGAAATTCAAAATTAATAATTATAGTTTGAATAGAGTTAGGGAAATTTCGTAAAACTTTGCAAATCTCAACTAGTTTGAAATCCATAAAAACTTTCGATAAAAATATATTTAAATTTCTGCAAAAGCTAAACAAGTTAAAATTTGAAGTCCGAACAAAAATTCTAAAAAAATATTAAAACTCCAGTGAAAAATATTAAATATTTCAGACTTTTTAAAATTTCAAACATTTTCAAGCCTCAAAAAATAGACAAAAGATAGTTAGCAGAAGACAATTTAGAGCCAATACTAAATAAATCAATCATTTTTAAATATTTCAAGGACTTAAATTTTTCTATAAGTTAAAAAATTAACTTTAATTTTCGAAAATATTAAAATAAGTTAACACAAAAATTAAGACTAATGGTTTTTGAAGATTCAGAAAGTTTTCAGTAAAAATTATATAAATTATTGGAAACTTCAAGGTCAGTTAAAATTGTGTAGCATTCGATAATATGCTGAAAAAATTTGATTTTGAGACCGAACAGATGTCATGTTACTTCATCAGTTATTCAAAACCAAAAAAAAAATAATATAAGTATGAAAAATAAATAACAATAAATTCTTAAGCAAAAAAAAAACAAAACCGACTTCAATTCTCATATAAAAATTTAAGATTACCGTTAAATTTTTTATGATACAATGAATAAACCAAATTAGTATGGGACCTCCTCTGAGGTACCAGCTTTCCTCTATAAATTTTTCAATATAGAAATCGGTTAACGTGGTCCAAAGTTATGCTGTAACATACATTAAAAAAATATTTCAGAGAATTGATAACCTCTTTTTTCTAAGTCGGTTAAAAAAAAAATAAAAAATGGAAGAAAAAATTTCAAGTAACCACAATTTTTTTTTTATCCTGAAGCATTCAAAAATTTTGAGAAGGATGAAGCATTTTATAAAAATTTGACTTTTCCCAGTTCGTTTTACAATTGAAAAATTTTCAAAGCTTTTTATAAAGCTATTTATAGCTTTTTTTTTACTATTTATAAAAGTATTGTAAAATAATAAATTTATACACGCTACATAATATGTAACAATGTGCAGAATAATATTTTCAGAAAAACAATTAATTGGGTTCGAAACTGATTTAATGTAATAATCCGCGAAATAAGAATGAAAATAAATAATTTCCGACACTCAGAAACGCGAATACCGGCATATTTTCAAACTACTGTGATGTTTCACGGCACAAATTCAACGAATAAGAGCAATTCTATAAAGTAAAATAAAATTGTCTTCAGTTGTGCTAAAATTGTAAAATAAAGTATCACAAAATTTGCACAAATCAAACAAAAGTGAAAGATATTAAAATTTCAAAAGTAAAACCAACATAGTGAACCAACGAAACTGAAAATATTATTACAACAGAACCTCGAAATGTTAAAGCTCATCGTTAAGAGAATATAAACGCATAACCTAGCAAAAACATACGTATGTGTATTGAAAAAATATAAATTTTCAACAATACTGCAATCAGAAATCTTCAAAAGCTCATATCATCACACAGCAAACACCAATCACGCCCACCACCCTCAACTTCACTCCACACCACAACACACTGTCCAACTAGCATTACTTCAAAACTTTTCTCCTACAACTGCCACCACTTCTTCTTCTTCTTCTTCGTCCCGCTGTTTAAATAAAAAGCCATCAAAATTAAGTTCTCAAAGCAGAATCATCGCGCATACCGTCACACCGAGAACATCTACGACGGTGGCACCGATACTGACGACGACGAATGCCCGTTGGAGTCCACCACGATGAATCCGTATGAGTACGAAACGACACTGGACTGTCGGGATGTGGATGCACGCGGCAACGGCGGCGGCGGCGGCGGCGGTGGTGGTGGCGGCGGGACTGGTGCTGTTGCTGGTGGTGGCGGTATGATGAGCTTGCGTCACAATCCATCCTCGACACATTCACATCAAAATACGCTGCAACATCAGAATCAACAAAATTTACAATTGCAACAACAACATCTACAGCAATCACCATACGATTATGAATACCAGCACTTGCCACATCGCGCTGGTGAATTGGCCGCAGCGGCAGCGGCTGCAGCAGCAGCAGCAGCTAACAACAGCAGCAGTAATGCAATGTCAACGGCACAGCGTAATACACACGGCAGACCAGGCAAGTAGCTTAACAAAAATAAAGAATGACTACTATTAAAACATATATATGTACATACATACAGTGGCTCACACAAGTGTTCAAGCGTTGATTTTTTTTTATTCACAACGTTTTTCAAGTTAAATTTGTTTGTTATTTTTCTATAAAAAAAAAAAATGTTGTCCAAGTTTTAGCCAAAATTATATTAATCAGAGTTTCAAACTTTTTACAAAATTTAGCAAAAGTCGTCAAATGAAAAAAAAAATCGAACATTTTAATCTTAATTTTTACACAATTTTTTTGTATGCAGTTTTATAGCCCAAAGAATTTTAGTCACGTTGATTTATAATATATATATATATATATATTTAATTTTTTGATGATATGGAAAAAGAGTGCTTATATGGAAAAGGAGTACAAAAATTAGACAGCATAAAAAAAGATTTAAAATTAAAGGGAATTTTTAGAACGCTTGACACTTGCATCTCATGACACTAAAATTGTACGTGCTATAAAACTGCATACACAAATTTTTTTTAAAGATTCTGATTAAAAAACTCAAAACTGTTAAGAAAATTTTACGAATTTTCCGAAATTTTGTATAAATTTGAAACTCTGATTTATATAGTTTTCGCTAAAGCTTGGAAAATATTTTTGTAGAAAAATAACAAAAAAATTTTACTTGGAAAACGTTGCGAATTATTAATTATTTTACTAAAAAGTTATACATATATATTAAAAAGAAGATACAGCTGTATATGTATACACCTTTACTAGTGAAATAATTTTTTATAGATCGGAATAGTCTATCAAAATTGAATTAAAAAAATAATAATAATAATAAAAGTGATTTTGTGCCAAGTTGGAAAATTTGCCACTTTTTGAGTTTTCTGGCATGTGCAGCTAAACTGTATGGCATTTCACTTTTTTATTGCAACACCATTTTTTTGTTTTGTAATAAATTTTGCGGCTGTGGCATTTCTGTCATTGATTTCATGTCTTACATGGCATTTGTTTTTTGCCTTCAATGTTCATAGTCGTAGAAAGCCGGCTCTCTTTTATTGGTCAGCAAAAATTTAATTAAAGTATTGTAACACATACGCGCCGTTGCACATTCATACAGTGCGACATTCATTATGCAGTTTTTGGTATTTGTGTCAGTGAAAGCGTTGGCTAATTGTCGGGAGTTTAAAAGATTCATATTCCGTAGCATAAGTAGCGTAAAGTACATAGTATGTATGAGTTCTAGAGCTTTAATACACTTTATGGGATTATTATTTTTGAACAAATTTTAATGCCTTGAATTAAGCTTTGCTGTATTAACGCTTTTGCGATGAGCTCTCTGTCGAATCTACAAGAAAATCGACCTTCTTAGCATCAGCATTGGTGTGACTTTAGACCTGGAAAATCCACCATGGACCAGGTATACACCATACGCCAAATATCGAGAAAAAACTCTCCAGAATAGCGCCGACACCCACCACATATTTTTCGATTTCAAAGCCGCTTTCAACAGCACGAAAAGTGTGCCGAGATGTCCTTCTGAATTGGGAAGGACTCCTGCAGCAAGAAGACGGCTAATTTTCCGAAAAGCACCCGTACGTCACCTGAAGTCGTGTCTTTAACTGGACTAAGCCAGAATAGTGGCTTAGTAGGCGCCAATCAAGTGGAAGAAGAACTTAAGTCTTTACCCAGTACAGTGAAAAATGTGCGGCTTCAGGACCAATTTTTTCTTACAGCTGATTTGCATGCATATAGGTCCGATATTGCTGTCCAAGTACGCTCCCCAGCATTAACGACAAGATTTCCGCTCTGTAATTATAGTGCCAGTACCCAAGATGCGACGAACGCATTCTATTAGTTAGAGAGAATAGAAAGTACATCTGCGTTTGAGAATTGAATTTCTTGGCATACCAGTGGCAAATAAAAATGTGCGATTCTTTTTCTTTAAAAAAATGGAAAAAAACTTTTTTATACATACATTTTGCAAGATGTGCGTTTCGCTAAGAGCATATAAAATTGTATGGAAAATTAAATAAATAATATCTCTACATGCTAGATACTTAATTTGTTTCTTACTCGAATTATTTATAAGTTTGCTAATAAATAGCTTTCATATTCGTCTACTTCTTTACCGAAAAATCTACTTTTAAAATTCCTTATATTATCGATTAAAACTAAAAAAGACTATTCAACAAAACTTTGCGTTTGGTATTTAATATGCTTCACTGCTTCAATTGTATTCGATACCATCTTTCGCTAGTGGCATTTCTGCTCTTGCTTCTAACTACATACGTCGTTTACCTTACTTTTCATTCTCTCTTGGCTGCAAATTTTATAACTCATATTTATTGCTTTCTTTACTTTTATTCCTCTAATATCCATTTTTCATTTTTTTTTGCTTTGTTTCCTATTTCTGTACCTCTATACTACTCATTTTTGGGCCCTTTTTCCATTGTCTCGCACTAACAGGCACACGTAATATTGCGTCTAATCAAAACACGTCCCGACACAAAAAACAGGTAGACGACAGACGATGCCTGATTTCAAACAGAATCCCGCTCAGTTACTTTATTCACAGCCAGACTATAGTAACACGAACACAAGCACAGCACACTTAAACATGTATGTACGTTGGTATTTATGCCTGGGTATATTTGGGTGCTACAGTCTTCGAGAGTATGACTTTAATCAACAGAGAGGTGCTGTTGATACCAGCACCAATAACATAAACATTGGCTTTAAACAGCGCTGCTGCTGGTGTTGACCTCTTCACTTATAATTGGCCTGTTGTGCCGGACACATGCAGGCAGACAGACACAAATAAAAGCAACAGCATGCAACATAGTGTTGCAACATACATATATGTAGGTACTGTGGTTGAGTATCTCCAATCATAGTAGTGTCTCGAAGTACTTAAACTACAAGTATGTATGTATGTATGTATGGCCAGTTTGTTAATTGTGTCCTCTTGTCAACCTGTCGCTCTCTGTTTCCACTGCTTGTGCTTGTCGGACCTTTCCCGCATTGTTGTCCATTTTTGCGCAGTCTTCAAAATCTTGGAGTGGCCGTTTTGTTCACGCTTTTGTTTTCCTTCTTTTTGGGTTTTGGTTTTTGCTCAGGTGGCCTTTTTGTGTTCGTCAGTATTCTTTTGTGTGTAGGGACCAGCGTAGCACCCACAAATCAAAATTAATAATAATAACATGTAATTATATGGTGCATTATGCTCGGAAAGGACCGTAGGATGTTGGTATATGAGGTACATGGCATAAAATGAGCTGTGAGCAGGCGTAAATGAATGGGAAATTATGAAAAATGTGAAAAATACATACATACTTGAAATCAGAGACATTACTATTATAAGAGAAAAGAATAAAAGTCGATCAATGATCATTATATTAAGATAAATATTTTTCGAATCATCTATAATTATTATTCAAGGACTTATATTATAAAAGTCCTTTCATAATAATTATCAGAGAGGGAAATATTTTTAAGTCCTCAAAGACTTTTATATTAAGACTTACATATATTATAAATTTTTTTCATATTAATTATCGTTGAGATAAATATGTTTAAGTCTTGAAAGACTTTTATTATAAATATATATATATTATAAAAGTCTTTTCATAATAATTATGAGCGAGAAAAAAGTTTTTAAGCCTTAAAAGACGGGAATTGTTCAGGGGCATTTCAGCATTAGTTGGGCACCAGTTCGGGGCTAGATGAGGCCCAGTTGGGGACTAGTTGGGGAGAAGTTTACGACCAGTTGGCGCTTGGTTTGGGACCCATTCGGGACTATATACAAACAATTTTTTCGCACTCATAAATATTATCAAAAGACTTTTATAAAATAAGTCTCAAAATAAAAGTCTTTGACGACTTAAAAATATTTATCTCAATAATAATTTGTATGACAAGACTTTTATTAATATAAGTCTCAAAATAAAAATCTTTCAAGACTTTAAAACCTTTATCTCGCTGATAATTATTATGAAAAGACTTCTATTATATAAGTCTTAAAATAATAGTTATCGATGACTTAAAAAAATTTTCTCACACATAATTATTATCGAAAGACTTTTATAATTCCTACCGAAAACTTGATGCCTTTTTCTTAAATTCCACCATAAAATAATTATTATTCTGGGTCTCTGCCTGAAATAAGTGATTTTTATAGGAAAATCAAGTTGAAAAAATTTATTTTTTCTTCCAAATAACTTTCAAATCAAATATTTATGTTAAAAACACTTAATTTCTCAAACAAAAAATTAAAAAAAATATCTTAAAAAAAATATATTTTTGTTTTAAGCTTTCAAAACTCTATTTTTTTATTAGTTTTACATGTTTAAAGAAATTGGCTTCGGAAAATTTGTTTTAATAGCAATTGTTTTGGAGTACCACAAATATAATAAATTATTATGTAGTCAGTATTTTATTATCTATTGAATAGTATTTTTTACCTTTTAAAGAGCAGAAAATATTTTTCCAATTTTTTTATGGCATTTTTAAATACATATTTATTTATGTCCTAATATGCTTACTTATTAACATTTAATTGGTAGTGCTCAAAAAAATAAAGTTGTTATTTTCCATAACTGCTCTCTCTATTATTGCATTCGCTAGTCGTGTTAATTTTTAACTAAAACACAGTAAAAGTATTAAAATGCCAAATGTTTTATCAACAACCAAAAGTTTTCGCAAATTTATTCTATTTACACAGCTCTACATACTGTCATTGCAACATTTGGGTAAATATTTATGCGACGACTAATGAATAAAATATTTTTACTCTACTCGTAATTGAACTGAAAATGTTTTGGCATTGATTTGTTGAAGACACTTTGGAAATTTTACACTGCAAATAAGCAGAAATATCGCTACATACACATTGTATATTTGCATATTTATATACGTACATACATATATATATATATATATACATATATTTGTATGCAAATATTTGCTAGCGAAGGTGATACAAAAAAAAAAAATAGGAAAAAACTCATAAATCACGATCGAGTCGAATTTTTTCCACTTCAATTAAAGGGTCTTCAGTTGAGTGGCTACGAATTTAATACCAATCTAAAATTTAAACGTATTTTCCGATAGAGAGTACTTAGACAATGAAGGATTTGGGTCTTATATGAAATGATCAAAAATTTACGCCAACATGCCTTACATGCCTTCCAACTGGGCAGAAACTTTCATTGGGTTAAGAGAGTGTGGCTACATTTGGTCTGCTACTAAACGCATGGTCGTCTATTCTGACCTAAGTCTTGCTGCCGCGAGTATATCATGGACGGTCCAAATGAGATCTTACTGCTAAAAAGGCACATATCTCGATACTAGTGGCGTTCTCTTCAGGCCATTTCCCGTCCGGAATAGATAAATAGGGCACATCACTTCGAGCCCGTACCGTAACATCTGCATCAGGCATGCCCAGCGCAGGGCATTTGCCTATGGAATTCTGCCAGCGCAGGGCACTTGCTTATAGAGTTCGGCCGGCGTTGGGCAAGCCTGATCTGCATGGATGACGATGAGGTAGAATATTCTCAGCGTCAGCCTCAGGTTAAGGTTTAAACACCTTAGATCCTTTATGATCAGAAATATATTTTGGGCACGAAGTGTTTTTTTAATACCCACACATAAACAGCACAGTGGGATCCTCCTCCCATCCTCCCCATTGCAATTTGATTCTTCACAAATGACAATTGCAATTTATTAGTTTAAGGGTGCCTCTATTACTAACAACCTAGCCAGATAGTAGTTTATAATTAAAAAAATTTCCGAAAAATTGTGAATATTTCTAATGATTTTTTTTCGGTAATTCTAATAGCGCAAATTTTTTTTCAACCATAAAAAAGATAATTAACATATTTTTTAATGATTTTTTTTTAACTGTGGATT
>NW_023458559.1:62889613-62900186 GCF_013731165.1 Rhagoletis pomonella | reverse complement strand
AATCCACAGTTAAAAAAAAATCATTAAAAAATATGTTAATTATCTTTCTTATGGTTGAAAAAATTGTAGCGCTATTAGAATTACCGAAAAAAAACCATTCGAAATATTCACAATTTTTCGGAAAAATTGTTTAATTATAAACTACCATCTGGTTAGGTTGTTAGTAATAGAGGCACCCTTAAACTAATAAATTGCAATTGTCCTTTGTGAAGAATCAAATTGCAATGGGAAGGAAGGGAGGAGGATCCCACTGTGATGTTTATGTGTGGGTATTAAAAAAACACTTCGTGCCCAAAATATATTTCTCATCATAAATGCGAAAAAGAAGTAGGATCTAAAGTGTTTAAACCTTAACCTCACGTAAGCTGGGCTGTCAAGAGGCTGATGCTGAGAATATTCTACCTCATCGTCTTCCATGCAGATCAGGCATGCCCAACGCCGGCAGAACTCTATAAGCAAGTGCCCTGCGCTGGCAGAATTCTATAGGCAAGTGCCCTGCGCTGGGCATGCCTGATGCAGATGTTACGGTACGGGCTCGAAGTGATGTGCCCTATTTATGTGTTCCGGACGGGAAATGGCCGCCACTAATATCGAGATATGTGCCTTTTTAGCATTAAGATCCAATTTAGACCGTCCATGATATACTCGCGGCAGCAAGACTTAGATCAGAATAGACGACCATGTGTTTAGTAGCAGACCAAACGGCAGCCACACTCTCTTAACCCGATGAAAGTTACTGCCCGGTTGGAAGGCATGTAAGGCACTTTGCGTAAATTTTTGATCATTTCATATAAGACCCAAATCCTTCATTGTCTACTCTCTATCGGAAAATACGTTTACATTTTAGATTGGTATTAAATTCGTAGCCACTCAACTGAAGACCCTTTAATTGCAGTAAAAAATTCGACTCGATCGTGATTTATGAGTTTTTTTCCTATTTTATTTTTTTTTGTATCACCTTCGCTAGCGCATATATATATATATATGTGTGTATGTATAAAAATATGCAAATATACAACGTGTATGTAGCGATATTTCTGCTTATTTGCAGTGTTAAATTTCCAAAGTGTCTGCAACAAATCTATCCCAAAACATTTTCAGTTCAATTACGAGTAGAGTAAAAATATTTTATTCATTAGTCGTCGCATAAATATTTATTTACCCGAATGTTGCAATGACAGTATGTGGAGCTGTGTAAATAGAATAAATTTGCGAAAACTTTTGATTGTTGTTAAAACATTTGGCATTTTAATACTTTTACTGTGTTTTAGTTAAAAATTAACGCGAGTAGCGAATACAATAATAGAGTGAGCAGTTATGGACTTTATTTTTTTGAGCACTACCACTAAAATGTTAATAAGTAAGCATATTAGGACATAAATATATACATATATATTTAAGAATGCCATAAAAAAAATTGCTAAAATATTTTCTGCTGTTTAATAGGTAAAAAATACTATTCGATAGATAATAAAATACTGACTACATAATAACACTGTGAGACAAATGGTAGGGGTCAGTGATCGGGTAGGGTTCAAACTACCGGGGAAAGTTATATCGGTAAAAAAGAAGTTATACGTGTCCCGGCGTTTCGCTGGGTCACGTCTAGGAATCGAGATATATGTATAACTATCATAAAGGGGAAATTGTCACCTTTGGTGGTCTTTTTTTGACATAACTCGAGAACCACTAGTCCGATTTTGCTCAAACAAATTTAAAAAAATTAAAAATTACAATTCCTTTAATCTGTTCATATAACGTTTTTCTATATAATCAACAGATTTAAAAAAAATTAATATTTTAGGCAAAAAATATTTTTTTTCTTCATACATTTATTTTTACCGGAAAAACTGTTGATTATATAGAAAAACGTTATATGAACAGATTAAAGGAATTGTAATTTTTAATTTTTTTAAATTTGTTTGAGCAAAATCGGTCTAGTGGTTCTCGAGACCACCAAAGGTGACAATTTCCCCTATATGATAGATATATATATATATCTCGATTCCTAGACGTGACCCAGCGAAACGCCGGGACACGTATAACTTGTTTTTGACCGATATAATATTTCCCGTTGGTTTCATCCCATCCCGATTTTGACTGTCGCATAGTGTAATTTATTATGCTTCTGGTACTCCAAAGCAATTGCCATTAAAACAAATTTTCCGAAGTCAATTTTTCTAAGCATTTAAAATTAAAAAAAATTGAGTTTTGAATACTTAAAAAAATATATATTTTTTTTTTCAAAGATATTTTTTTAATTTTATGTTTGAGAAATTAAGTGTTTTTTAACATAAATATTTGATTTGAAAGTTATTTGGAAGAAAAAATTAAAATTTTTCAACTTGATTTTCCAATAAAAATCACTAATTTCAAGCAGAGACCCAGAATAATAATTATTTCATGGTGGAGTTTTTAAAATGGCATCCAATTTTTGGTAGGAATTATAAAAGTCATTTGATAATAATTATGTGTGAGAAAATTTTTTTAAGTCATCGATAACTATTATTTTAAGACTTGTATAATAGAAGTCTTTTCATAATAATTATCAGCGAGATAAATATTTTAAAGTCTTGAAAGATTTTTATTTTGAGACTTATATAATAAAAGTCTTGTCATAATAATTATCTTTGAGATATGTAAATATTTTTGAGTCGTCAAAGACTTTTATTTTGAGACTTATTTTATAAAAGTTTTTTGATAATAATTATGAGTGCGAAAAATTTGTTTGTATGTAGTCCCGAATGGGTCCCAAACCAAGCCCCAACTGGTCCTTACCTAGCCCCGCACTGGTCCCCAACTAATCCTGAAATGCTCCTGAACAAAAGACTTTGATAATATAAGTCTTAAAATAAAAGTCTTGAAGACTTAAAAATATTTATCTCAATAATAATTAATATGAAAAAACTTTTATAATATGTATAAGTCTTAAAATAAAAGTCTTTGAAGACTTAAAAATTATTATGAAAGGACTTTTATAATATAAGTCCTTGAATAATAATTATAGATGACTCGAAAAATATTTATCTTAATATAATGATCATTGATCGACTTTTATTCTTTTCTCTTATAATAGTTATGTCTCTGATTTCAAGTATGTATGTATTTTTCACATTTTTCATAATTTCCCAGTCATTTACGCCTCCTCACAGCTCATTCTATGTACCTCATATATCAACATCCTACGGTCCTTTCCGAGCATAATGCACCACATAATTACATGTTATTATTATTAATTTTGATTTGTGGGTGCTACGCTGGTCCCTACACACATAGGCAATGAACAAAAGAATACTGACGAACACAAAAAGGCCACCTGAGCAAAAACAAAAACCCAAAAAGAAGGAAAACAAAAGCGTCAACAAAACGGTCACTCCAAGATTTTGAAGACTACGCAAAAATGGACAACAATGCGGGATAAGTCCGACGAGCACAAGCAGTGGAAACAGAGACCGACAGGTTGACAAGAGGACACAATTAACAAACTGGCCATACATACATACTTGTAGTTTAAGTATGTATTTCGAGACACTACTATGATTGGGGATACTCAACCATAGTACCTATACATATGTATGTTGCAACACTATGCATGTGGTTGCTTTTATTTGTGTCTGTCTGCCTGCATGTGTCCGGCACAACAGGCCAATTATAAGTGAAGAGGTCAACACCAGCAGCAGCGCTGTTTAAACCCAATGTTTATGTTGTTGTTGCTGGTATCAACAGCACCTCTCTGTTGATTAAAGTCATACTTTGTAAGACTGTAGCGCCCAAATATACGCTGGCATACCACACGTACATGTTTAAGTGTGCTGTGCTTGTGTTCGTGTGACTATAGTCTGGCTGTGAATAAAGTAACTGAGCGGGATTCTGTTTGAAATCAGGCACCGTCTGTCGTCTACCTGTTTTTTTGTGTCGGGACGTGTTTTGATTAGACGCAATACTACGTGTGCCTGTTAGTGCGAGGCAATGGAAAAAGGGCCCAAAAATGAGTAGTATAGAGGTACAGAAATAGGAAACAAAGCAAAGAAATGAAAAATGGATATTAGAGGAATAAAAGTAAAGAAATAAATAAATGTGAGTTATAAAATTTGCAGCCAAGAGAGAATGAAAGGTAAGGTAAACGTATGTAGTTAGAAGCAAGAGCAGAAATGCCACTAGCGGAAGATGGTATCGAATACAATTGAAGCAGTGAAGGATATTAGATACCAAACGCAAATTTTTGTTGAATATTCTTTTTTAGTTTTAATCGATAATATAAGGAATTCTAAAAATAGATTTTTTGGTAAAGAAGCAGATGAATATGAAAGCTATTTATTAGCAAACTTATAAAGAATTTGAGTAAGAAACAAATTAAGTATATAGCATGTAGAGATATTATTTACTTATAGTATTTTTTTTTACACACATTTTACAAAATGTATGTATAAAAAAGTTTTTTTTTCAGTTTTTTTAAAGCAACAGAATCGCACATTTTTATTTTCCACTGGTATGCCAAGAAATTCAATTTTCAAAGGCAGATGTACTTTCTATTCTCTATAACTAATAGAATGCGTTCGTCGCATCTTGGGTACTGGCACTATAATTTCAGAGATGAAATCTTGTTGTTAATGCTGGGGAGCGTACTAGGACAGCTACTATGACCTATACGCCTGAAAATCAGCTGTAAGAAAAAATTGGTCCTGAAGCCGCACATTTTTTACTGTAATGGGTAAAGACTTAAGTTCTTCTTCTACTTGATTGGCGCTGTAACCGCCTAAGCTATTCTGGCTTCGTCCAATTAAAGACGCGACTTAAGGTGACGTACTGATGCTTTTCGGAAAAAAGAGCCGTCTTCTTGCTGCAGGGGTCCTTCCCAATTCTGACGTAGGTGGTGGTATTATTCGACGTCATTTCCAGACATCTCGGCATACTTTTCGTGCTTTTAAAAGCGGCTTTGAAATCGAAAAATAGGCGGTGGGTGTCGGCGCTATTCTAGAGAGTTTTTTCCTCGATATTTCGCGTATGGTGTATACCTGGTCCATGGTGGACTTTCCAGGTCTAAAGTCACACCGATGCTCATGCTAAGAAGGTCGTTTTTCTTGTAGATTGGACAGAGAGCTCATCGGAAAAGCGTTAGTACAGCAAAGCTTAATTCAAGGCATTGAAATTTATTCAAAAATAATAATCCCATAAAGTGTATTAAAGCTCTAGAACTCATACATATGTATGTACTTTGCGGTACTTATACTACGGAATATGCATCTTTTAACCTCCCGAAAATTAGCCAACGCTTTCACTTAACGCAAATACCAAAAACTGCATAAGTGAATGTCGCACTGTATGAATGTGCAACGAGCGCGCGTATGTGTTACAATATTTAAATTAAATTTTTGCTGACCAATAAAAGAGAGCCGGCTTTCTACGACTGTGAACATTGAAAGCAAACAACAAATGCCAAGTACGACAGGAAATCAATGACAGGAATGCCACAGCCGCAAAAATTATTACAAAAAAATTGTGTTGCAATAAAAAAAGTGAAATGCCATACAGTTAAGCTGCACATGCCACAAAACTCAAAAAAGTGGCAAATTTTCCAACTTGGCACAAAATCACTTTTATAATTTTTTTTTTTAATTCTTTTTTGATAGACTATTCCGATCTATAAAAAATTATTTCACTAGTAAAAATGTAAACATATACAGCTGTATCTTCTTTTTAATATATGTATAATTTTTTAGTAAAATAATTAAATATTCGCAACGTTTTCCAAGTAAAATTTTTTTGTTATTTTTCTACAAAAATATTTTCCAAGCTTTAGCCAAAACTATATAAATCAGAATTTTAAATTTATACAAAACTTTGGAAAATTCGTCAAATTTTTTAAAAAATTTTGAGCTTTTTATAGTACGTACAATTTTAGTGTCATGAGATTCAAGTGTCAAGCGTTCTAAAAAAATACCTTTAATTTTAAATATTTTTTTGCTGTCTAATTTTTGCACTCCTTTTCCATATAAGCACTCTTTTTCCATATCATCAAAAAATTAAATCCAGTTTTTGTAAATTGCACTTGTTTTACAAAACGAAAAACCGAAAATGTAGTCACCAAAAATAAAATATATATATATTAGAAATCAACGCGATTTTTTAACCGCTTGAAACTTGCACTTCTTGAGGCTAAAATTCTTTGGGCTATAAAACTGCATACAAAAAAAGGTTGTAAAAATTCAGATTAAAACGTTCGACTTTTTTTTTTTATTTGACGACTTTTGCTAAATTTTGTAAACAGTTTTAAACTCTGATTAATATGATTTTGGCTAAAACTTGGACAACATTTTTTTTATATAGAAAAATAACAAAAAAAATTAACTTGAAAAACGTTGGGAATATTAAAAAAAAAAATCAACACTTGAACACTTGTGTGAGCCAGTGTATGTACATATATTTATTAATAGTAGTCATTCTTTATTTTTGTTAAGCTACTTGCCTGGTCTGCCGTGTGTATTACGCTGTGCCGTTGACATTGCATTACTGCTGCTGTTGTTCGCAGCTGCTGCTGCTGCTGCTGCAGCCGCTGCCGCTGCGGCCAATTCACCAGCGCGATGTGGCAAGTGTTGGTATTCATAATCGTATGGTGATTGCTGTAGATGTTGTTGTTGCAATTGTAAATTTTGTTGATTCTGATGTTGCAGCGTATTTTGATGTGAATGTGTCGAGGATGGATTGTGACGCAAGCTCATCATACCGCCACCGCCACCACCAGCACCAGTCCCGCCACCACCACCACCACCACCACCGCCGCCGCCGCCGTTGCCGCGTGCATCCACATCCCGACAGTCCAGTGTCGTTTCGTACTCATACGGATTCATCGTGGTGGACTCCAACGGGCATTCGTCGTCGTCAGTATCGGTGCCACCGTCGTAGATGTTCTCGGTGTGACGGTATGCGTGATGATTCTGCTTTGAGAACTTAATTTTGATGGCTTTTTATTTAAACAGCGGGAGGAAGAAGAAGAAGTGGTGTCAGTTGTAGAAGAAAAGTTTGAAGTGATGCTAGTTGGACAATGTGTTGTGGTGTGGAGTGAAGTTGAGGGTGGTGGGCGTGTTTGCTGTGTGATATGAGCTTTTGAAGATTTCTGATTACAGTATTGTTGAAAATTTATATTTTTTTCAATACACATATGTATGTTTTTGCTAGGTTATGCGTTTATCTTCTCTTAACTATGATTTTTAACATTTCGTGGTTCTGTTGTAATAATTTTTTCAGTTTCGTTGGTTCACTATGTTGGTTTTACTTTTGAAATTTTAATATCTTTCACTTTTGTTTGATTTGTGCAAACTTTGTGATACTTTATTTTACAATTTTAGCACAACTGTAGACAATTTTATTTTACTTTATAGAATTGCTCTTATTCGTTGAATTTGTGCCGTGAAACAACACAGTAGTTTGAAAACATGCCGGTATTCGCGTTTCTGAGTGTCGGAAATTATTTATTTTCATTCTTATTTCGCGGATTATTGCATTAAATCAGTTTCGAACCCAATTAATTGTTTTTTCTGAAAATATTATTCTGCACATTGTTACATATTATGTAGCGTGTATAAATTTATTATTTTACAATATTTTTATAAATAGCCAAAAAAAGCTTATAAATAGCTTTATAAAAAGCTTTGAAAATTTTTCGATTGTAAAACGAACTGGGAAAAGTTTAGTTTTTACAAAAATTAAAAAAAAAAATTGTGCTTACTTGAAATTTTTTCTTCCATTTTTTATTTATTTTTTAACCGACTTCGAAAAAGGAGGTTATCAATTCTCTGCAATATTTTTTTTTAATGTATGTTACAGCATAACTTTGGACCACGTTAACCGATTTATATAATGAAAAATTTATAGAGGAAAGGTGGTACCTCAGAGGAGGTCCCATACTAATTTGGTTTATTCATTGTATCATAAAGAAATTAACGGTAATCTTAAATTTTTATATGAGAATTGAAGTCGGTTTTGTTTCTTTGCTTAAGAATTGTTATTTATTATTTCATACTTATATTATTTTTTTAGTTTTGAATAACTGATGAGTTAACATGGCATCTGTTCGGTCTCAAAATCAAATTTTTTCAGCTTATTATCGAATGCTACACAATTTTAACTGACCTTGAAGTTTCGAATAATTTACATAATTTTTACTGAAAACTTTCTGAACCTTCAAAAACTATTATTTTTAATTTTTGTGTTAACTCTTTTTAATATTTTCGAAAATTTAAGTTAATTTTTGAACTTATAGAAAAATTTAAGTCCTTGAAATATTTAAAAATGATTGATTTATTTAGTATTGGCTCTAAATTGTCTTCTGCTAGCTATCTTTTGTCTGTTTTTTTGAGGCTTGAAAATGTTTGAAATTTTAAAAAGTCTTGAATATTTAATATTTTTCATTGAAGTTTTAATAATTTTTCGGCCTTCAAATTTTAACTTGTTTAGCTTTTACAGAAATTTAAATATATTTTTATCGAAAGTTTTTATATATTTCAAACTAGTTGAGATTTGCAAAGTTTTACGAAATTTCAAACTATTATTATTAATTTTGGAATTCTTGTAATACGTGTTATAATTAATTATTAAATTTAATTTGAAGAACAATAGATTCAATATTACAAATACATATTTTTAAATTTTAAGTTAATGGTTAGAAGCCCAGAAGCTTTGATTTAAATTTAAGTTTTTTTACGCTTTGTATATTTTTTAAGATTTTAGAATGATATTTTTGCGTAATTTTGTGGTCTTTTAGGGTTTAAATTAAAAAATTAAAAAAAAAACAAATTTACTTTTCATTAATTTATTGAATTTTCAGTATCGAATTTTCATACTATTTAATACTTGTTTATTAAATAAATGCAGTTTTTTGCAATTTCAAAAACTTTGGTATCAACATTTTTCCATATTCTTAAATTTCAAAAGTTTTCATAAAGTGCTTTTTATAAAGTTGTTTGTCTATTGCATTTTCTTATTGTTTCCAAAATATTTTAATTTTTAATTTTTCAATGATTTTTTTTTTTGTGAATTAAGTTTCTTCGAAATATCTAAAATATTTTGCCATTAAATTAAATATGCTCTGCCAGAATTTCGTTTCGGCTCCAATAACTTTAAAAGCACTTAGTTTTCTAAATTTGCATTTTTCATTTCTGCCATCCATTTGTTCTCCACCACTGCTTCCTTCCGGACATCCCTCGGGCGATTGCCCTTTGGGTGATGGTAATAAAATTTATTTAAAATGCTAGCAGACCTCGAGTAAGGATAAGCGGGTGTGTTGGCTTCAACGATTGTTGTTTTTTTTTGCTTTTTTCTCTGGATATTTTTCGCAACATTTTTATATCCGCTTTGCGTCAGTTACAGCCTTTTGGCGAACTTTTTTGTTTCAACTTTACGCATTGAAGCCGTTTTTCCCATTGACCGCCTCGACCATACCAAAATAACTGCCGCGGAGGAGAAGGACGCTTTGGCTTTTAAAGTCTTTTTTATTCGTCAGCTGTCCGGTGTTACTGTGGGAAGTTATATGACTTTTTTTTGGCTCAGCTTTTTGCTTAGTTTCCTCCCGCTAGCTGATCGTTGAACCGCTTGCCTTTTCACTTTTTATTGCTTTTTCGGTTATTGATTTCGTTCAGCCGTGATTTTTCGTGCTTCTGCTGAACATTTTTTACTGCTACAAATTTTATTACTTGTCTTTAGGCTACTTTTTCGCAACACACTCTCCCAACAGCATTGCTTCTATTTTATGATGTCGGCTTTAAAGCTTAAGCTTAAATTTCTCGGAATGCCTGCAGCCCTAAAGTCAATACGCTTCAACAGATTTTGCTACAGTTGAAAAGGCTACAGTGGGAAATTCAAAATCCATTTCAAGCGGTTCGCTCGAATTCTCCTGCAAACTTGCTTTACGCTTTACTGTATTGGAGATTGGGCGTAGCACAAAGTTTGCCCAGCATCTTCTAGCCTACTTTTGCTCACTAAGCTTAGTGAATTTTTCCCCGAAAATAATATTAAATTACATCTTAAAAAAACTAACCATTTGTGATTCCTCAGTCGATTTGTTTCATCGCACTCTTACGCACTCTCCTTAAACGTTTTGATAAACAAATCTGCAAATCCAACGTGTAGGTGGGATAAATCACAAAGTTTGCATACACTCGCACGAATTAGCGATTGCAGCCGTGTGCGTTTTTGCTATTCAGTTGACGAGTGCTGCTGCCGGCAGTAAACGCTGCTGACTAGCCGCCCGCCTGCGTACCGCCTGTCTTGCCGCTTACTCAGGCTCAGTTATAGCTTCGATTTTTATGCTCCTCGTACTGGTGCTTTTGGGCAGAAATTTCTTCATGCACATATATATGTACACCCACTTTTCGCACTACTGCCTAAGCAAAATTTTCCAATTTCCAATTCTCTGCCTTTGCACAGCACTCACTCTATGTTTTTTCTAAGTGTTTGCACATTTTCTTCCACTTGGGCTGCACATTGATTTTCTGAAATTCTGCGTTTTGTTGGCTCGAATATTTTGCTTTTATATAAATTTTCACACGCACACTAATTTTACACCCAAAAATTTTTC
>NW_023458559.1:62887337-62889513 GCF_013731165.1 Rhagoletis pomonella | reverse complement strand
CATATTTTTTAATGATTTTTTTTTAACTGTGGATTTTCAATTTAAAAAAGGTCATTAGAAACATCAACACAGATTAGAAACACCAACGTACCAACACCTTTCCTTTGCTATTTGATTCTTCACAAAGGACAGTTGCAATTTATTAATTTATGACAATTTTTCTTAACGTAATGATACAGGTATATTTTAAAGCCCACCTTTGTCATTAAAAATTGTGTCATTTAATGCTTAGTGGAAATCCGGCATTAGTTCCATACCAAAAAACATTTTTTTTTTTAAATAATTTTCTCTTTGTTTTTCAAAATTAAAGAATCTTACATTTTCCTTCGAGTGCACATGCTTCAAATATCATTCAAATAAGTATTGCTTGCCGCAACTTCTCACCCTCAATCATCCACAGTCAATTAATATTAAATTTCATTTTTTTCCACCCATTCACTAAATAAAAAGGTGCATTTCGAGCCTTGCCATAAACAGCTGTGCAGTGTATGTTGCATGTTGCTGTCATTCGATATGCGTAACGAAACTGTATGTAATGTTGCATTACAAGAGGCAGCTGAGCCAATATTTGCCGACTATGTTGGCAGCCAAAGTGGCTGGCTTTTAAAAGCAATTAAAAGGCATAAACGAATGAATGAAATTTGAGGAAAATAATTAAGATGTAAAGAGCGAGAAATGTGAAAATTTTCGATTGGAAAGGACGAAGAAATTTTCATTAAAATATTTAACAATTTCATGTCATGAAAATTAATAAATTTTTTAAGCAATACAAAATCTTTCAAATTTTTGTAATTATTAATTTTCTTTCATTTATTAGTTTTCTAGAGGACAAATCAATAAGTAACCCAAAATATCCAGATTTATTTCTTTTCAAAAATTTAAAATTTTTTTACAAGAAATTTAATAATTTTTCATTAGGAGCGATACATGAAAAATTTGCCAAAAATCAACGCGATTCTCTAGTTACTAACAGCTTACACTGCTATACTAAAATTTATTGGACTATAAAACCACAAACTCGAATGTTGAAAATTTAGATGCTAAATTTTTATAATTTTTGCACAATTTTGTAATATGAATTTGTGTGGCTTTTGTTAGATAATTTATGAAAAAATAATAAATAATAAATACACAAGGGAAAAATATTCAAAACTTGTGTTTAATTTTATTGATTTTTTGTAGAAAGATTTAGCGAAAAGTTATGAATATATCCAAAGAAAGCTGCCTTATTTCCGATACATATTTTCTCCTCTTGATTTTTAACCTATTTCGCCGTTCCTAATTCTAAATTCCCCCACAGCTACTTTGATTTCAATTTTATAGCGCAAATAATTTATTCATCAATAATTCATAGTCCCAAATTTTCAATTTATCCAACCCAAAAACCAGTTCTAGCTTCAATCATTACCAACAACAACCCTAAATCCTTAAGCTTCACACCACCACTACTGCGATCAAGGCATAATTCCACCACTACCAGCTTTGCGCTTAATTAAAAAGTCATCAGACAACTGACCCCTTCCTCAAAGGACCAACAAAAACAAAAGCAAAAAGAAATGCATTGAAAAGTCGAAAAAACAGCGACTCAACTGAAAATTAACCGAAAATCAGAAAATGTATGCTTATCTCAGTTTTGTACAAATTTTGCGTTTTGCATAAATTAAAATACTCAAAACTCAATACATATGTATAAGTATAAAACCTTCAGCCACCCTATGCGTCAAAAGGCAAGCTTAAATCGCGTGCCACAACGCACCCTTAGGGGAGGCATAGAAGAAAAGCAAAAGCGTTGATGAGACAGACAGTGTGTTGCTATGATGGCTGCTGACGACGATGGTGATGATGACGATGAGCAGTAATTCCCAAAATGCACAAAAATATTGCCCTTACGCAGCAACGCAAGCGAAAAAACATTTTTTTTTTTGGGTAAAAATAGCAGCAACGTCAAAAAATAAATCTCTGAAAATTTTCAACAATTAAGCGGCTCAAACGTCCACTCACACTCTGCGCTGCTAAAGCTCCACACTGCTGCTGTCCAACTTTCTGAGAATTCGAATTTTCGCTCGATTGAAAAAATTAGCCAGCTGAGCAGCTGACATTCTACATATCTACCATTACTCTAAAATTTTAGTCTTTGCTGAGTGCCGAATTT
This sequence comes from Rhagoletis pomonella, assembly GCF_013731165.1. Lineage (NCBI taxonomy): Eukaryota > Metazoa > Arthropoda > Insecta > Diptera > Tephritidae > Rhagoletis > Rhagoletis pomonella. Next base: position 62,887,361 of record NW_023458559.1, on the reverse strand, counting down.
TCAGTTACAGCCGGTTTTGGTGCC
>NW_023458559.1:62884009-62887237 GCF_013731165.1 Rhagoletis pomonella | reverse complement strand
GGCACCAAAACCGGCTGTAACTGAAAATTCGGCACTCAGCAAAGACTCAAATTTTAGAGTAATGGTAGATATGTAAAATGTCTGCTGCTCAGCTGGCTAATTTTTTCAATCGAGCGAAAATTCGAATTCTCCGAAAGTTGACAGCAGCAATGTGGAGCTTTAGCAGCGCAGAGTGTGAGTGGACGTTTGAGCCGCTTAATTGTTGAAAATTTTCAGAGATTTATTTTTTGACGTTGCTGCTATTTTTACCAAAAAAAAAAGTTCGCTTGCGTTGCTGCGTAAGGGCAATATTTTTGTGCATTTTGGGAATTACTGCTCATCGTCATCATCACCATCGTCGTCGTCAGCAGCCATCATAGCAACACACTGTCTGTCTCATCAACGCTTTTGCTTTTATTTTATGCCTCCCCTAAGGGTGCGTTGTGGCACGCGATTTAAGCTTGCCTTTTGACGCATAGGGTGGCTGAAGTTTTTATACTTATACATATGTATTGAGTTTTGAGTATTTTAATTTATGCAAAACGCAAATTTTGTACAAAATTGAGATAAGCATACAATTTCTGATTTTCGGTTAATTTTCAGTTGAGTCGCTCTTTTTTCGACTTTTCAATGCATTTTTTGTTTTTGCTTTTGTTTTTGTTTGTACTTTGAGGAAGGGGTCAGTTGTCTGATGACTTTTTAATTAAGCGGAAAGCGGGTAGTGGTGGGATTATGCCTTGATCGCAGTAGTAGTGGTGTGAAGCTTGAGGATTTAGGGTTGTTGTTGGTAATTATTGAAGGTAGAACTGGTTTTTGGGTTGGATAAATTGAAAATTTGGGACTATGAATTATTGATGAATAAATTATTTGCGCTATAAAATTGAAATCAAAGTAGCTGTGGGGGAATTTAGAATAAGGAACGGCGAAATAGGTTAAAAATCAAGAGGAGAAAATATGTATCGCAAAAAAAAGGCAGCTTTCTTTGGATATATTCACAACTTTTCGCTAAATCTTTCTACAAAAAATTAATAAAATTAATTGAATATTTTTCCTTTGTGTATTTATAATTTATTATTGATTATTTTTTTATAAATTATCTAACAAAAGCCATACAAATTCATATTTCAAAATTGTGCAAAAATTATAAAAATTTAGCATCTAAATTTTCAACTTTCGAGGATGTGGTTTTATAGTTCAATAAATTTTAGTATAGCATTTTAGTATGTTGTTAGTAACCAGAGAATCGCGTTGATTTTTGGCAAAATTTTCATGTATTACTCTTAATGAAAAATTATAAAATTACTTGTAAAAAAAATTAAATTTTTGAAAAAAAAATTAATCTGGATATTTTAAGTTACTTATTGATTTGTCCTCTAGCAAACTAATAAAAGAAAGAAAATGAATAATTACAAAAATTTCAAAAATTTTGTATTGCTTAGAAAATTTATTAATTTTCATGACATGAAATTGTTAAATATTTTAATGAAAATTTCTTCTTCCTTTCAATTCGAAAATTTTCACATTTCTCGCTCTTTACATCTTAATTATTTTCCTTAAATTTCATTCATTCATTTATGCCTTTAAATTGCTTTTAAAAGCCAGCCAAAGTGGCTGCCAACGTAGTCGGCAAATATTGTCTCAGCTGCCTCTTGTAATGCAACATTACCTACAGTTTCGTTACGCATATCGAATGACAGCAACATGCAACTAACACTGCACAGCTGTTTGTGGCAAGGCTCGAAATGCACCTTTTTATTTAGTGAATGGGTGGAAAAAAAATGAAATTTAATATTAATTGACTGTGGATGATTGAGGGTGAGAAGTTGCGGCAAGCAATACTTATTTGAATGATATTTGAAGCATGTGCACTCGAAGGAAAATGTGAGATTCTTCAATTTTGAAAAACAAAAAGAAAATTATTAAAAAACAAGTAAGAAAGTCTAAGTTCGGGCGGAGCCGAACATTAAATACCCGGCGCAAATATTAAATATATGATTTTCACCTTTCCGAAAGCTACCGCTACATGGTAAGCCCAGGTGTATCAATTTTGAGTAAATTAGCTCCTTAAATTTCAAAATATTGACGTTTAAAGCATTTCTAAAATTTACTGTTACATGAAAAGCCATAATTTTAGTCCGATTTCAATAATTTTCATCGTTTTGCTTTTATGTAGCAAGCACAATAAAAATACCGAGTTTATTACAAATTGGTAGAACGTTTACCGAGATACATATATGTGATCATAAGTGGGCGGTGCCACGCCCATTTTTCAAAATTTTATTATAGACGTATTTCCTGGTAAGGAATTGTTGAAAGCATCAATTCTGAATAAATTGGCTTTAATATTTACTGATTTGTCGAAGATTTCGTATTTCTCCAAATTACCGTTATATGAGATGTGGGCGTGGTTATTGTCCGATTTTAAAACTTTTCGGAGATTTGGTATCCTGTACCAGGGCCAATAACTGTGCCAAGTTTGGAAGAAATCGGTGCAGCGGTTGCCAAGATATACACATGTAACCATAAGTGGGCGTGGCTACGCCCATTTTCCAAAAATTTATAACATTCTTATTTTTCGTCTAAAAATTATTGTAAATATCAATTTTGAGTTAATAATCTTCAGTAGTTACTAAAATATCGCAGTTTTCGTATTTCTGAAAATTACCGTTATATGGGAGGTAGGCGTGGTTATTGTCCGATTTTGCCCATTTTCAATACCATCCGTCCTACGCCCGAAAGAAGTACACGTACCAAGTTTCGTTAAGATATCTTAATTTTTACTCGAGTTATCGTGTGCACAGACGGACAGACGGACGGACGGACGGACGGACGGACAGACAGTCACCGCTTAATCGATTTCTCTTTTCATCCTGATCATTTATGTATACATTTGTCTATATCTATCTCGATTCGTTTTGCCTGTTACAAACAACCGTTATGTGAACAAAGTTATAATACCCTTGTGCACAAGTGCGCTCGGGTATAAAAATAATGTTTTTGGGAATGAAACTAATGCCGGATTCCTACTAAGCATTAAATGACACAATTTTTAATGACAAAAGTGGGCTTTAAAATATACCTGTATCATTACTTTAAGAAAAAGTGTCATAAATTAATAAATTGCAACTGTACTTTGTGAAGAATCAAATAGCAAAGGGAAGGTTGGGTGTTTCCAATCTGTGTTGACGTTTCTAATGACCTCTTTTAAATTGAAAATCCACAGTTAAAAAAAAATCATTAAAAAATATG
>NW_023458559.1:62840748-62883909 GCF_013731165.1 Rhagoletis pomonella | reverse complement strand
AGTCTTTGCTGAGTGCCGAATTTTCAGTTACAGCCGGTTTTGGTGCCTGCTATTTTTGTCGCTTTTGTTGTTGTTAGCATTGTTTTCGCTTTTTAAATTGTGATTTTTCCACTTGGCTGCGCCTTTTACGGAAAGCGCAATAGTCCAAAAAGTCGCAGAGAGAAAGATACCAGACAAAAAAGTTATAAAAAGTAACAAACAAAAGCCACGTTAGACATACATACAGCACAACATATCGCAGGCTCATTATGTGGCAACAATGCAGAGTTGGCATACAACGACGCAGGAAGAGGGACGACAACGATGTCGAGGAGAGTGCGACAAGGGCGGCGATGTGTAAGGACAATGTGTCTATCACGAAAAGGGAGCGAAAGAGAGCGAGAGGGTGCCAATTTAAGTCAAACATTTCATTATTTGCTTTATTAATAACACGGCATAATAGCTTGGCAGCTGTGGCGGTTAGAGGCGCGCAGTGTGTACCCGATGGGGTGTTGTCTGCTGCAGCAGACTGCAAAGGGCGCTGGTAAGTATTGGTGCACATCCGTTTTTTTTTGTTTTGTTTTTGGTAGGGTATGGCATGTAGTTTGCAACATCAGTGCTTCGCGCTAAGAAGTCTGTTAAAAAGGATATACACGGCAATCAACACTCGCCATAGCTGCTAGTGAGCGCGGAAAGAGGCGGCAGTTCTTACTTTTACTTCCTTTTCCAGCCTTCGCTGATTCACTGCCAGACAATTTTTACTTTACTCCTTTTAACCCCTCTCCTACCTCCTAACTGCCGCTACTTACCTTAAAGGAGTCTCAGTCACCATTGCCGCAAATCCTCTAAGAAAGCGGAAATCGCCAGCGGATCTTTTGGCATTTTTCTTTTGCTTGCCTTCATTGACAAATTTGCGACCTCTTCGCTTGAGTGTAAAAGGTGTTTCCTGCAACCTATTCTCCCTCTTTATCTGCATCTCTACACAACGGCTTCTCAGGCTGACTGCTTTCATTTCATCTCATTTCCATTTCGATTTTTCCGCCAAACGAATTTCGTTTTTCATCCAGCCGCATTCAATGGATGCTGTCACCGATGAAGCTGCTTAACTTGATGGGTTTCTCGCTAGTGAAGACTCTACTTTTCGCTTATCGCATCAAGGTAGCTATGTATGTGACAATATCCCTCGAGCACAAAAATTTTCCAACTATAGCGCCTTTTCTGCCAAATCCACTGTAACGCAAATGCGCTCACCTTCTTTAGTCCTTTTCAAAATAAGTAAAATTTCGCGCACAATAAACGTACTTACAAACTTGCGCAAAAAAGATTGCAATTAAGGCACATAAACACACACACACTCGCTACCCACATTCGCCTTAGCCTTCACACTGCCATTCTTTTGTAATTTCGTTCAATTGGCGTCTCTTAAAATTCAATTTAACCCGCTGTGCGCCTCGAGCAACAGCAGCAGCACGTCTTCTACATACTTCGTACATACCTTTGTGTATGCGCGGAAGACGCACACTTGAATGATAGGATTTTCCTGCGCTTTCAACAACTCATTTCCACTTTCCTTTACGGATTTCTTCTGCGACTCAACATTGGACGTTGGACCTTCTATCATTTTTTTCTGTTTTTATTACAATCACGAAAGAAAAGGCATGCAGTGCAAGTAAAAGCAATCGGCTTTCTTTGACAGCCAAATTTGACAAGTCGGATTTTCGATATATTGCCAACACAAAAGGATTTATGACAAGCCAACAATAAAGCCTTGAGAAGACTCAGCATCAAGCTGACTGAATACAAAAAAACGCTCGTTGGCTGCAGCCAAACCGATTAGTTGGAGCGCATAATTTTTCCTTTTCCTTTACCTTTTCTTGACTCATTTCTTGGAAATGTTTTTTTTTTTCATAGCCTTAAAAAATTAGTTTAGATTTGAATGAATTGTGCAGTGCACTTTGAAAGTCTTAAACAATTTGCTCAAATGTTTAAAGGTCATAAGCCAGATTAAGGTCTGTTGCACAAAAAAAAAATGTTGGGATAATCTTTTTGATTTGTCATGAAGTTTGAGGCAAGGAATATACTGTAAATTTCTGAGTGTTCATCTGTCAAAATATGAAAATAATTAAAATGAAGGAAAGATGAGGTCAAAGCTATTTTACATACAATTTGGAAAAAACATACACTTGAAGGTATGTTGTAAAATAATAGTAAGACCAAGAGAGTAGGGATGCGAAGCAGTCTATTAAATGTGACATGTTTAATTTTGTAAAATTTATTTTTTAGCACAGGTGGTCGTTTCTATTCTTACAAATTCCTTTAAGTAAATCAATTAACCAACTTACACATGGAAACTATTCAAACCGCTGCACCTACAGTAATCAATAGTTTTTCATTTCGTTCATCCTAAACAAATACCTGCAATTCACTACCAGCTTATGAGATTATCAACTGAAGATACTAGCCTATCTTATTAGGTGAAATCTCTGCGACATTTAAAGCCCCCTAATCACTGACATATATTCCTTTACTTATTGAAGGTAAGTTATTAAATTCCTTATCAATAGCTCACCCTGAGACCATAGTGACCTATTGTATTGTCTAGTAGAGGGTTTCCCGTGTTCTATCTCTACATGTCCTTAAAAGATCCCAAATTTTTGGCGTATCATGAGAGGTGCTTAGATAAAACTTTGCTCAGGTACTCTAGGAATTGGTCACTCAGAACTAAGAAGTGAGAAGAAGCTTCACTGATTATGTTTGCTCCTTATCTTTAAATCGTCTATAAGAATCGTTCCATAGCCTTCACTTTTTTTTCTGCACTCTGTTTTTAGGGATTATTAAAATTTCGCGTGCCCCCAAGCTAGTATACAGATTCCTCTCAGGTATCATGATTCGGTTCAGTAGATTAACCCACCAAGTAATCAACTTGAGGCTACCTTGCAATCTACCTTTCTCTTCCCTTATCAGAAGTTCAAACTCACTTTAAATTATTTAATTTTATATCCGAGTTATTGTCCTCCTTAGAATGGGCTTCTCTACTTATTTTCCCCCGTAATCCTGGTTGAGAAAGGTCCACTTTAATACGAATTATAAATGGAGACCAAGGGAGCTGCTTTAACTTCGAATGGATCCCCAAAGGAATTAAAATGTTATAGAGGCCATGGCTTTTACTTAAACAGGATTGCATTTTGCACAAATAGGGCCACTGCTTTCTTATTCGAACGTACCTTACTGCCTTAAATTACAACACTTTGTTCCTGATAGTTCGCTAAGGCTAGACCCGATCTCTTCTCTTCGAACTTACTCTTAATTCGCCTGGTCTAGGATTTTCTTTAATGGTGACTAATGCAGATAAATATTTGTATCAATTTTGAAGAACGGCGAAGGAGCAGCATCATATTATCTTGCGATGTTTTATTATCACGATAGAGTTGAGGGTGCCGTTATCAAAGAAAATGTATACTACTAATAAAAAAAACTTATACCCAACCACCTTTTGCGGTACCATGAATGGGATGTTGTAAGAATGGTAGGATTTCAGTGAGATCTTTTTCTTTTATCCACAAAAAAGTAATTTGAACGAGAAAGAAGGTAGCCTATGTTCAAAAACATATCGTGGAGTACTGAAGATACTATGGTTAATCTGCGTAGTTACATAAATATGTATATACTTATATTAAATTAAAACTTAAGAATTCAATAGACAGAAACAACTGGGAACACTTGTCTGAAAAATAAGTTTAAAATAAATCCAAAAGCACTTCTAAAAGTACTTTATTGCTTGAAGTACTAAAACAGACGTGAACCAATTGAAGTGTTAACTGAAAAAAAGCAATAAAAAGTAACAAAAAATACTTATAAGGAAATACTCCAATCAAACCAAACAAAAATTTAGCAGCTGAACTTGAAATGTTCGTAACAGAAAACACACTAACTAACGCTGGAAAATAGCAATAAATTTACCAACTGAAAGCAATAAATTTGGCAAATTTGCAATAACAAGCCGTAAACAGATAGCAGCACGCCGAAAATAAAATTTTAAAAGCCAACAAAAAAACACGAAAACAAAAGCAGGGAATACCAGAAGAACAAGTAACACTTTAGCTATGCAAAGAGCATGAACAAAAGCCGGAGCCAGGGTCGCCATGTGTCAAGCCGAGGAGTGGAACAAAACAAAACCAAATAAGTCGAAAAAAATAAAACGAAACTTCCTCAATAACAGTCGCTCAAGCGTACAAAAGTCAAAATAAATGTATGTATGTATATATGTATAATAACAACAACAATCGCATATTACTACTTACTTTGTAAGGCGCAGCGATGAGAATGTGTTTTTCGCAACAACGGATGTAAAAAAATAAAAAAGTTACGCTCGTAAATTTTGCGCCCAAAAAAGTAATCAAATATTGTACTTAAAATATACAAATATACAATATAAAAGCGCTAAAAAGAATTAAGCGCACAAATTTCCCAAAAAAAAAATACGAAACATGAAGCGTCTCACTTCTCCCAGCGACTGCTGTTTGCCGCACTGACTCATTCGCACAGCGCGCCACTAAAGCCACAAGCCATCGCATTTGTTTGGCACTTTGGCGGCCAACTAAATTGGGTGGCAGCATGCGATTTTATTGACGCCAAAGTGAGGAAAATCAAAGGAGAAGTAAAAGCAATAAAAAAATTTACAAAAACAAAGTCGGTACTGACAAACACTTTGCGGCAATCGAAGAAAAAAGCCTAACGACACACGTCTCCGAGCAGCCACCTCCAACAGTCACTAACGTATTGAAAAATAGTCCATAAAAGTTTTGCGGTAATACACTGCCCAAAATTCAATAAAAGTAGCAAATAGAACAACAAAAAACCAAGGAAATACAGGAAAATTCATGCAACATAAATAAAAGTGCGCCGAGCGCGAGAGGAGGCGCAAATGGCTGCAAATATCTTGTAAAAATTACAAGGAATATTATTTCGCACCATTCTCTTACGCCAGAAAATATGCGTTCCTGTTCGCTTGAATGGTCCATTTGATTTTGCAATATACAACAAGCACCTAAATGGCCACCGCAGACGCACAGTTGGCATGACGGTAGCAAGTGCCACAGCTGCTTCGCCATTGGCAAAGACGCATAGCTCACCAGCTGGCCTTGAGCAATGCCTCTGAAGTATATGTACATAGGTAGTAGCTTCAGTGGCTTCCTGCCTGCCTGTGTGTGGTAGCGGAATTCTTAATACCTTTCGCCACTTCACACCTCATAAAAGTCAGTCGAGTGGCAATTGCGTGTGCTCACACCACCTCCAGCCAGCAGCCATCTGCCACCTGCGCGCCCCCGTCCCCAGCCCACCCATATTCGAACATCCTGTGTGTTTGTGTTAGCAATATTTCGCTAGCAATTTGCGTCATTTGCAATGCTTAGCTGCTGCTTCGTTTAGTTTATAATTCGATTGTGGATTTTTTTCTTTTTATTTCACTAATTTTTGCTTTGCATTCCTGCACGACTGCTCAGTTGGATTCCTGTAAAATTCAATGCGCAATAAATTTACATCTTACTTACTTGTTACGTACGCTTCAGGCGTCCGCCTTCTCCTCCATACTCGCCAAGGTCACCTCCTGCCAGACCCTGAAATTTTGCTGCAAATCACCTACACTTCACTGCCACCATCCCTTCTAAGCTTTCCTCATTTCCTGTCTGCATGGTGTGCTTACATTTCCATTTCCTCCCGCTTCTGTGTTTGCGATTTTCCTCCTCTTCCAGTTACTTCCCGCCTTCCCAGCTTCATTTTCCTGCTATCTACTATCTGCTCGCTTTGTGGCATTTGTTATTTTCATATTGCGCCTGATTAGTTTACGCTAACGGCACTTGTTTTCTGTATTTTCTGCTTTATTTATGACCCATAATGCCAGAAATCGTTGCCACTTCGCGTCGTTGGTTGCGCTTGAATTGCGTTCTCTTCTCGTTCCTCAATCTTCTCATTGGCAAGCCAGTAGCCAATACCTCCTCTAAAAGCAAACATTCCGCGTAAATTACTGCAACATTGCCGCAATTAAATCGTGCAAAGTTTCACAAAATTTTCCCCCCACTGCGCTTGCTTCGCAACTTAGTAAGCGGTTGCCTGGCATTGCCAGCCCACCCACTAAATATTTCACCTTCCCCTCGTAGGTTCTGCCAAGTTTTCTTCAATAATTTAGCTACCAGCACGCTGGTTGCTTGTTTTCCAAGTATCTACACAAATTTTGAACATTTTAATCGAAATATCGTTCATAATTTTTCACCGCTATTTTTAGTCAATTTTATTGCTATTGTATGCGGGCTTTGTTTATTGCTCTTGCGCTGATTAGTTTATGGTGCGAACATCCCTTTTTCTCTTTCACTTTATTGTGAGTCATTCATTTACTTGGGCGCGATGCTTCGAATTTTATTAATCTTAAATTGTATATTGTAGCAAAACGATTCTGAGAAAAGCGCATTGGAAGCACATGAAATTATTGCAAACTGTGAACTACTCTGCTTAGCGTATTAGTAAATGTCGCTCGATTATTTGATTGAATGATGTCATTGTCGTTGCGGTTAGAATATATTGCACAAAAAAACAATCTCATTAACAGTCTTTCCAGTATAGAAATCTTAAGAAACTAATATAAACGTGATGGTAGTAATTCGCAATGGCTTATATGTATGCATTTTGAGAACCAAACTTGTGCTCCCGTGTTTCCGGTGCTTAGTTTCCCACAATTTCGAAAATAGAGAGCTCTCGTCTACTTTCTGTATTACCATTAAAACCACATAAGCGAGGTGAAAATTGCCGCAATTGTCTGCTAGTCATAATGCTATCTTTGAATTTTTTGTTCTCAGGCGATTTCTTCCATCGGACACCCCAGGTCCAGCAGGGCCATACAAATTAACTTTACTAAACGATCAGTGCATTAGGGTCGGTTATTGAATGACCTGAAAACCCCAGATGAAATAAAGTTTACGCTATTGGCTTGCGACTATGTGCTGCAGCTTAAATTTCCGAAGTGAAATATTTTTCTTTTTATTTCTTTAAGTTTATAATATGCGATGAGGAGGAATCTTGTCTTCTACCATTTTCGCTCTGAAACAAGAGAATAAATAGATATATATATATATTTTTTTTTAATTTTTATAACAATTAGCTTACTTTGGTTTAGACGAAGTCCAATTTCAAAGGCAGAGTTCCCACTTAGGAGGGTTAGCGAGAGAGCTATCCACAAAGTTATGATCGTCCAGAAACTGGAAGAAAAACCTGTCCAAATTTGGAAGAACAGGTTTCTTATGACGAAAAAGTGATAAAGAAAATGTCAAACGCCTTCTGACTCTTCAACGTTGCTGTAGCTATATAAAAGTTTGGGGCTGCTTATCCATTTACGGTACGTCTACCCGCCATGGCATTATAAGAAAGACGAGGGAATGCAGATTAGTGACTTGAATCTTTTTCTCACTGAACGGCGTTTAAATGAAGATGGAAAGTTGTAAGCTCATTTGATAGCTAGTTTACAGTGAGAAATTTCGCAGTTAAATCGTTTCTTGCGTCTTCGATTGGCGTCTTCGCAAAAGTACTAAATATAACCGAAATCTATCCATTCGCAATGCGCCTGTCAGAGAAAGTAATGGTGAACTGTGAAGAGATTAGATATTCCTTTCATTCATCACTGTTGGTTCATCCTGGAAGAAGCTACAATGTTCACGGAGTTCAAAGCTTAAGTTCACTGAGAGCTTTGTCGAGTGAATACCAATATGCATCGGTAGAAAAGATAGTAGACAGACAATAAATTCAGGACTATTGTTTCCCCATTTGTTATTCTCAAAAATTTTAGTAAAGAGCCCATACAAAGCTTTTGTAGGCAAATTTTAGCACTTTTTTTGTGCAAACTTATATTAAGAAGGGATTTTATGAATGCTATTTGAGGTTGATTTTAAATTTTTTCTGCTGAACTCACTCCTTAAAAAAAAAAAATTGTTCTAAAGCAGCCCTGCCTAGTTCCGCCAGCGCTGCGCCTGCCTGTCCTCTAGTATTCATCTTCGCGTCACTGACACAGATATCCATTTAGTAACATGCGACGTGTTTGTGTCACGACGAGTCTGTGCGTCTGAGTACCCATTGTCGTGTGTCAAATTTGGCTAATTTTAGCAGGTGATAGTAGTTGTAAGCCAATTGTGGTTAGCATTATGGCAAAATTAAATACATACCCTATTTATATAGCAAATGTCAACCTATATCAAATAAGGCTACAAGCATATTTAAATATTATGCAAACACATCTAAATTTAACTAATACACAGCAGACGTGACAGTTTTAGAATGGCTTTATTTAGCCACATTTACGCTGAAAAGTCTACGCTCAGCTTAAACTTAAAATTAACAAGTAAGAAAGCCTAAGTTCGGGCAGAGCCGAACATTAAATACCCGGCGCACGTATTAAATATATGTTTTTCGCCTTACCGAAAGCTACGGCTATATGGTAAGCCGGGGCGTATCAATTTTGAGTAAATTAGAGTCCTTAGATTTCGAAATTTTGAAGTTTCAAGCAGTTCTGAAATTTACCGTTATATGAGAAGCGGCCGTTATTTTAGTCCGATTTCAATAATTTTCAACGGTTTGCTTATATGTGGCAAGCACAATAACCACACCGAGTTTGGTACAAATTGGTAGAACGGTTACTGAGATACATATATGTGATCATAAGAGGGCGGTGCCACGCCCATTTTCCAAAAATTTATCACAAACGTATTTCTTGGTAAAGAATTGTTGCAAGCATCAATTTTGAATAAATTAGCTTCAATATTTACTGATTTATCGAAGATTTTGTATTTCTCTAAATTACCGTTATATGGGATGTGGGCGTGGTTATCGTCCGATTTTAAAAATTTTAGGCGATTTTGTATGCTGTACGAAGGCCGACAACTGTGCCAAGTTTGGTAGAAATTGGTACAGCGGTTACCAAGATATACACATGTAACCATAAGTGGGCGTGGCTACGCCCATTTTCCAAAAATGTATAATATTATTATTTTTTGTCAAAAAATTATTGTAAATACCAATTTTGAGTGATTTATCTTCAGTAGTTACTAAAATATCGCAGTTTTCGTATTTCTGGAAATTACCGTTATATGGGAAGTGGGCGTGGTTACAGTCCGATTTCGCCCATTTTCAATAGCAACCTACCTTGGATTAAGGGAAACCTACATACCAAATTTCGTTGAGATATCTCAATTTTTGCTCGAGTTATCGTGTACACGGACAGACGGACAGACGGACAGACGGACAGACGGACAGACGGACAGACGGACGGACAGACAGACATGGCTTAATCGATTTCTTTTTTTATCCTGATCATTTATGTATACATTTGTCTATATCTATCTCGATTCGTTTTGGCTGTTACAAACAACCGTTATGTGAACAAAATTAATATACCCTTGTGCACAAGTGCGCTCGGGTATAAAAATGTATTTTGGTAAGTTTTTGCTAGATAAAAACTTGTGTCCAGCGCGTGAGCTGTGTACAAAGTATCCATGTCATAAAAACAAATTAAAACGCAATAAAGCAAACTAAGGTATTTGTTATTTTGCATATTTAATTTACGCTATAAGCGAGTGTCTTTTGTTTATAAGTATTTTTCAAATTTTCTTTCACTGCTACATTCTTTTAATCGCGTCTCCAGCGCTCAAGTTTGTTCAGCACAAGAGCATGAATATCCATATTTTCGTGCAAAATTGCGTACTAAATTTGTAAAAGTAATGCCCGATCTCTTCATCTTTTACCAAACACACGCTACGTATCCATGCTCGAAAAATATTTCTCATTTTGTCATTTTAATTACTTTAAAAAAAGTACATAATATAATCACATTTTGCGCGAGTGTCAGCTAGTGAAAGGAGTGCTGTAGTGTGTGAGCGACTAAATAAAATACGAGTACAATCTGCGATAGCGCTATGAGACCATTGGCCACTGCCTAGTGATGACACGATTAATCGAATAGCCGATTCAAATCGGTTATTTTCATTCTGTTAACGATTTAGTTGTAACGAAGTTTTCCTTTCGATTAATCGAGCGATTATTTAACCGATTAATTTTGAAAATAAGAAAAAAGAAATCATCAAAAACTGACTACTTTACTAACACAGTGATGTGTAAATCAAAATTCGGTAACAAAATTGGCATTCTTACTCAATAATATTAGCAACAATAGAAGTGTCCACTCTACTCGGTACATATATATGTATAATTTTACTAGTTTGGAGATTTTTCACATTCTCGTAGATATTCTGCAAATTTTTTAAACGATTTTTTTTTGTGAAAAACCACAAAAAAATTCTTGTGGTGCGCTTATAATTTTGACACGGGGTGTATAACGGATGGTATGCTACTTTACTTCTTTTTATTTATTGTTTCCCTTAATTTTTAGTTTTCTTGATTGTTGCGCACTGAACTCATGGCGCCAGCTTCCACAATTTAGCAGAAACTTTAACTTATGTAAATGGTTTTTTTATTAATTTTCGATTTTAATCGAAACGACCGATTCATCGGTTAATTTTTTTACGATTAATTGCAATTATTAAGCGAATGCTTTCGATTAATCGATTCTTCCAATTTTTTGCCATCACTATCACAGACCACTTTTCGGGCTCTGCGCGCCACAACGCTGCCCACCAACTTTTATCACCGATTTTTTTTATCGCTTTTATTTAAGACTCCTCTAACCACTTCCGCCTCGCTACTCCTCTTTTTCTTGGCACTCGTTTGTCGCATAAAAATAAAATTTCTTATCAAAAAAATTTAAGTATACCTTATACATACATACTCACTCGCTGAATGACGGAAGTAGGATAATCGTAGCGCTGTTGCCTTTTATATAAACACAACACAAAGTACAGAGCTGAAATCCACACATTTGAGTTGTTTTCCAAGAGGGAGAAACTCGTAAAAATCTCTGTATGATATAACATCAAGCATCAGCTTTGTTTAGAGTGCTGCATAGTAAAAATACTTGGTGACGATGTCCGTGCGAGAGATCAACTGGAGTCTCAAGTTGCAAGTGGATGATGACAAATTTGTGTTTTGATTTTTATTTTTATTTTTAATGTTAGTTTTATTTCAAGTAGGAAAGTGCAACATACTGGAAAGGAGATGGTAGAATTTTAAGAGAGGGGGCAAATAAAAATGAAAGCGCTGTGGCTCAAAGTAGTTAATTTTGTGTGGCAGAGTGCTCGTGTGTGTGCCTTTAGTACTGAGAAACTTTGAAAACATTTGCTTTAGAAAGACATATTAAAGAATTTTTCCATGATAAATGTCCATGTTTTCATGGTAAGTTGCCTTGGGTATGAATCCGCACTCAGAGGCTATGTATAAGACTTTCAAATGCAATCAGGTTATATAGGATAAAAATTATGTTCAAATTAGAGACCATATTAAGCTCTACGGCTAAAAGCATTTTTTTACACTCAAAATATTCTCTTGAAATGAAAAACTCGAATACATTATTCAAGGCAATTCTAGCAGTTCAACAAAATTTTCGAAATGTTTTGGTTTCCGAAGTTTTTTTAAGTGAAAAGGTGGTCGAAATAATTAAAGCCGCACCATATTGTGATAAGTTTTAACATATTATTTTTGTTGTTATTTCATTTTGGTTATTATTTTATAAAATATAGTACATTCTTTAACAGAACCCGTGTAAATCCAAGTTTCAAACTTTGTGCGATATTAAAAAAAAAAGTCCAACAAACTTTTGTAAAAATTTCTAGCTTTTTTATTTAGTTTTGAAGCCCAATGAATTCAAGTAGAACAAAGCACAAGTTTCAAATGGCTAAAAATTACGTTTATTTTATTTTGTATTTTTTTTTTGTCCCATTTGCTTCCATATAACGAATACACATAATTTATTATTATATGGAACATCTTCGACAAAAAAAATCTGAAAAATCAACGGTAATTTTAAGCCTTTTGAAACTTGCACTTTTTTCTACTAGAGTTCAATGGGCTGGCTACAAAACTGCATACTCAGAATTTTTCTAGGAAATCTAATTAAAAAAGCTAGAATCTTTTTAAACTATATTTAAAAAAAAAACAACAACAAATATAATATGTAAAAAGCTTGTCAAAATATGGGGCGGCTATAATTATTTCGACCAATGTATATTCTTGTAGAATGAAATATTCCAAAAAAACTTTATTTTTTAATTAATCTCCACATGTTTTACTATGCTCTTGAAATATTGAAATGAACACCCCAGCATAACTACGAATTTTTTCGCTACAAGCAAGTTTGTACTTCTCAGCAGGCTTATGAAAAATTCAAAATACGTAACATCTAGTTTCCCATGACTTTTCCGCAACAAACAAAAGTGGGCCCATGAAACATGTGGTCATTGTCGGAATCAAGGCTGGCTTTATATTCTCTACATTAAATGTGGAAAGAGCAGCCGCGCATTTTGCTTGGAAATTTCGGCACAGTAAATTGACTTTCCGCTGAAACACAATGCCGACGAACGGCGAATTTTTCGCTGTAAAAATTAAAACACACTTTTGTATATGAGAAAGCACACAGCCAAAGCAAACGGTGATGTTCGGCCGACGACCGTTAGCAACGATATACTTATTTCTATCGTGTCGCTGGCGGCAGCGCCAAAATACGATACATTGTGGCCATATGCTAAATATTCTCAAGTTTTTAAATCGAAATTGAAAAATACTGTATTAGTTTTTGTTAAAAATTAATAATCTTATTGTTTGTAAAAATTTTAATTGTACCTTGTCATAGTTGTGTTTTACTGAGCGAAATTTTTGGGCGAAAGTTGCCGCCGTCGTCGCACTACTGTGTGAAAATTCACCGTTCGTCGCTATTGTGTTTCAACGGTTTATATGCAGAAATCAACTATTCACAGTACCTTAAAAAATAGGCATTGGTACGTAGACATCTTATGAGTTTTTTTTTGTTATAACGCTCTTAAGTCTTCTAAGCTGGTTGGCACCCTGACATTTAAGTAATCTGCTTCAAAAATAATAACCGAGAAAGGATCCTAAGCTCAAACTTGTCAGTGTTAGCATTGGGCGATCGTTTTTATATCTGTTTAGAGCTTAATTTTTAAGGTCATTGTGAACGAGGCAAGTCCTGGTTCAGTAGATTTCTACTTCTCCGAAGACTAAGAGCAGAGGCTTAATTCTTCAACTTCAACAAGATCTGCATGAAAGCTAAGTTGTAACAAATAGGGATCTGCTAGAAGAACTCTCAATATGGTTTAAGAGATCTTGAGTTCTTACTTCGAGTTCCAAAAAATATATTGGCACAGAACTCTTCGAAAATGTGCCCTAGAAGAAGTCTCGGAAGATTTCGCGAGATTGTGACAAAAAATACGGTTGAGAAAAGCAAGTGAAAAATGAAAAAATGTTCCAATAAATTGGTCTGTTCCCAAATTGATACCATAGTTAAGGAATTAATGCGCAATACTTGGCCAAACTCAGCATTTCATATTAAAATTTTTACGCATAAAAATTTACAACACTGCTAAGGAAACTTGGCAACGTCGCAACCTGTAAATTTTGCCAAAACTGCTGCCACCTTCTTCACAGGCCATAAAAGCAGATTTTGAATTAAAAAAAAAACTTGCATTGTGCACACAACAGAAACAAAATCACAGATTCGACAGCCGCAAATGTGTAGTAAAAATGCGAAACGGTACACTTTGACAGCTGTCAAAAAACAACTCGCACACATTGAGCTAGCCAAAGAAAAAATACGAATCTTCACAAAAAAGTGCATAAATATAGAGGTGGAGGTATAGCAAAAATTTAAGCAAATCAGTGCTACGCGAGCCATTTATACGATTTCCATGTCATTTTCAGTATAAAAGTGTCGTAAATAGAAAAAGTCGTATAAAAATTTACAGTTGTTACCCTCAAGGGCAATGATGATTCCAAGATATGTATGTAAGTATGTTATGCAGGGCTGCGGGCTGCTGCAAGTTGTGGGAATAGAAAGAAGGCAGTGCGTATGCATAGCGGAAATGCGTGCGACATGTTGCTCTATCAAAAACACTTGACAGTCTAAAAAATGGAAGTCATACATACATACTACATATAGTATATGTACATAGGTAAAAGTCTGTTTTCAAATAGATACTCGTATTCCCCAGTCAGTGACTAGTTATGTCAGCGAATTTTGTTGTCTCGGCCAGCAAATGTCATTAACAGTCATTGCTGATATACATATGTATGTAGCTCTTCACTTAGCAGCGCGCTCTAAGCAATGGACCGCTTTTATAGTTGATTCATAGAAAAACACGAAAAAGAGCGCTAATCGACTATAAAATATGTACCTACACATGCGCCATTACAAACGAGCGACACTACACAAAAAAAGTAGTAACAATAAATTTTGGTTGCAGAGTAAAGCGTCGCAGAAGCCAGTATATTGACTTGACCAGCTCTAATTCCTAATTCAGTGCAGCGCACTCCAACTTTCGCGCTAGATTTGTGAAAAGATGCTCGTGAGGCCGCAATAAAGGCCACTTAAATTCTTGGGAACTCACACAGAATTGTTTCCCTAACAAGAATTCTACGTTTATACAGCCACTTCTTTCACATAAAAGCAGTCAACCTTTTACTCCACTATGCCACTGATGCTCTCATTCATTCACTTTTCTTCATTGACATTCGTGCGCTCTTGTTGTTGTGACATTAAATATGCGTCAGAGACGCAGCTGATGTTGTCATTAATGTCATTTGTGCACCCTTTGTGGTTGCATGTGTATATAGGTTCGATGTCACTCCGTTGGATGCTCGCTGCTTTATTTCCTTTCCTTTTCCCAAAAAAGAGCCTCCACAGTTTGGGTTTGGTTTTTTTTTTTAGTTCTTTATTCACCATTCAGCATATTTTGTATTCCAAATTATCCATTAAGACCAGATTACGTTTTGTGCGTTATGCTTCATTGCTGTTGTCCCCTTGTCGAGCCTCTTGCCCGAGTTAAAGCAACAAATTACAAAAATGAAAGGCAAAACCAATGAAAAGGAGTCGCTTACCCGTGTATAAACGGCCATACCAACAAATGTTCTCAAACAATTGGGGCTGTGTTTATATTAAATGCGTGCATGATTTATGGCGCACCGCTGTATATTCTTACACATATGTATGCATGGCAATGTATGTGTATGTGTTGCCTGTAGTTTCATATTAAATGGTAATTTCTTTATTATTATTACCATTTTTAGGTATTACACTCTCTACTGCCATGTGAGGTCCTTTGTAGGCACCACATTTTATGCGTGTAGGGCAGGCATTAGCCGTCATTTAATTTTAAAATTTCTATTTGTGAACATATGTCAAACTTTTAATAAATGGTTATGTGGCAATTTAGTTCTTTATAGCGGCGTTTAGTATAAAATTGGCTCGCATTCACCTTTTGTTTGCTTAAGCAAGTGATAATTTTGGGTTAGATTGCTGGCAAAGTGAACCTTTCTTGCTGAATTGGAAGTGTTACTCAATTTCACATTCTGTTATTGTTTCTTGAATACAAAATTTTTTATTTAAGGAAAACTTCTTAATTTCTTGGAAGTATCGTTTCCAATATGTTATCTAACTTTTTGCAGGAAAGTGTATTTAAAACGCGGAATCAAAGCTGTCAAAGTTCTCGTGAACAACAAGAAATAAAAAAATAAAATGCAAATAAAGCAAAATCAAAAATTGAAGTGAAAAAACAATCCTGGAACCACTTTCCGCATTCCTTCACGGTGGCAATCTATGTTTCTCATTAGATAGTTTTTCATTGATGCACCTAAGTTCCAGTATCAACCCTAGACAGATGACCTACGTTGCAGAGGCTCCCGCACGATGAGGGGTCTAGTAATTAAATGTCTAAGAGTATTTACTTATCATAAGAAACCATTTTATTTTTGAAACTATTCCAAACCTATAAAATGAAATATACTTATATAAAGGTTCAATATTAGGGTATAATATATGTATGTTTTAGAAACTCGTGCGCTTCTGAAGCGTGAGGTTATCTTTTACGTAAGATATAATATGGTTATCATTCTAGGGTTAAGTATTTGCCAGTTTGCTTTACTAGGCAGCAGTTTCTCTATGATATTTTCAGCACTAACTGGATTACCTACTTATATTCTCAAGGCTGCTCTGATCTGGCGTCGTCATATCGTAGCGTCCACACGTCTCGTGTTTCTCTATTCCTCTGCGCTTGCCTCTGTATGACTGAAAGAAGCTTGATACCTTTATCATTATTTTTGCAGACTACAGAGACTTTTCCTTTCTTGCGGTAAGTAGTAGTCAAATGGGTGTAGTAGGGCTCCACTGATATCTGATACGGCGGCCCAGATATTGAACGGTAAACAGGGACAACGTACACAATACTGAAAATATAATTTTACTGCCGTGCTCTATCTGTAAAGTGTCAGCTCATGTAACGGCTGCATAAAATGCTGTAGAGAGTGCGTTTGCCCTCAAAAGCTTCCTTTCAGTATTTAATCTACACAATGGGAATACTGGTATGCTGTAATTTTTCACGACGTGCTCTATATGTGCGAAGAAATTGTGTGTTTTCTAGCCATTCCTAGGTTACATCACGGACTGGTTTAGTGAGTTAAATAAGTATCATTTGGCATATGCACGTAGAGTATTCCTTTCGTGAGGTCTGGTCCACAGTTGAGCCATATATGTACTACATTCAATAATTTTGTTATCCGCGACCTTCCGTGTTCATGTATGTTAGCTACCAGTTACGTTGGATTAAGTTACGTTGAAGTGGGTGATGGTGGTCATACCATCCAAATTAGGCTCCCAATGGTGCCCGTGATGAAACTACGAAAAACCTTTACAACTCTCGCCTATTTATACACCAGCATGTGGAGTTCACAAATTAGATCAATCGCAGATCTATGCTATATGGCCTATGTCCTCACGAGTTACAGCACTCATGAACCGCAGTCTCCTCCTCTAAAGTACGGGACATTCTCACGAATTCAGAATTTCAATCACATCTGGAGCACCCGAACTCTTCGCGGACCTCCCTAAATTAATGTGTCCTGTCAGAAGGCCTACGGGCGAAGAAATGTTTTCTCTGCTTAGCGGGAGAGGCTCTAAGGTCTTATTTATGAGTCGCAAGGCGGAAGGATTTTTGTAGTTGTTTCGAGTACACGCCCATAGATATATTTATCGAAAACTCAAATGCGAACAGTGCGTCCTCTGGGGTTTCGAAAGGAAAGACCGTTCGGGCACCGTTCCATCCTAGAGGCACTCTCTCAAAGTAAAGCGCTTCGCACTGATTATGTCCTGTCGAAGACCAGGTTTCACTACCAACCCCGCACGAAATTCCCAAGCCGCAGTGACTGGAATCAAGGAAAGGTCGGCAACCTGCAGGGCTTAACTTTCTTTACGGATGGGTCTAAGAATTAATGCGGAGTTGGTGCAGGGGTTTCCATTGAGCAACACAACCTAAAGTTATCCTTACGCCTGCCAGACTATGCAAGTTTTTTCCAGGCCGAAACATCTGCTATTATGGAGGCAGTAAGGTACATCAAAAATAATGTACCCGCGATAACGCAAGTCAACATCCTCTCGGATAGCCAATGGGCCATTCAGGCACTCCCTTCTGTCTCTGTTAGATCTCAACTGGTGGGTGAATATAGGAAAGAGATGGCCTATATTTCTGATCAATACGAGATTACACTAATATGGGTCACCGGACATAGGGACATTTACGGAAACGAGGCAGCGGACGAACTAGCAAGGAGGGACTTCGCACTGAACGTGTCTCACGCGGTAGACACGGGATCCTCGCTCAGAGATTGAGACACAAATTACCAAAATTCATCACTGGAAGGCCAACCAAAGTTGGAACTTCACAGGATTTACGACCCACTTAAAACCAGAGCTCTCTTTGGAATGGGCAAGGAAGATACCTACAAATTTACTGCAGTGTGCACACGGCACTGGCTCGTTTGGGTGCATGGTGAAAGGATAGTATTGCTCTTCAGTAGGTTGTGTCGCAGATGCGATGACCCGGGCTCAAAAGAGGCAGTCGAACTCTTTATGTGCAAGTGTCCCGCCCTCAAAAGGATGAGGCTAAAGAGAATTGGCAAAACAATTCTGCAGAATATTTCAGAGTGCAGCTGACTCTCTCTGTACGACGTACTGAAATTTATAAAGGCCGCCAAATGGCTGTAGGTTTCAGGAGTTATGTTAACGCGAAAATGTACAGTCAGTGGATCCCAGAATTTTCTTTGCCGGAGTAGCTTCGACCTTGTTTTAAAGTACAGATTTATTTCGACGCGTTTACTTCGGCGGGTACACCTTCGGGACCTGGTGATTTTCTTATTCTTGAAGTTCTTCCATCGTAAATAGTGGAAGTTCTTCCGCAATGGGGGCTGTTAATTTTATTTAATTTATTACAAGCTTTTATTTAATTTGCTCTGTATATATGTATGTATGTAAGTATGTTTGTTAGGGGCAAATCTTGCAATATTTTTTTGAATAACTTCCCAATGACCTAGAGACTTGAAACTTAACGTTTGGCTCAGAACCCAATGACAATGCAATACGAAAGATGAGTTAATCCTATAGGAGGTGCAGGTGTCGAGATATTTGAAAACCCCGTATCTATAATCCGATTTGGTTCATATTTAGGACGTATATTGACTATAATAAAAGGAATAACTCCACTCTAAAGTTTTGCCGATAGGTGGCGCACGAGTCGATGTGTTTGGTAAAGCAGTATTTATGGTCCGATTTCGTTCATGTTTGGAAAGCTTGCTTTAAAAATATTTGTTTATACTACTAAGTTATTTTTTATATAATTTTTGGAATATTTGGAATTTATTTTCCCTTTTGCAGAATTGGAAAAAATATATAATTCTACCGAACATTTTTTGTTGCCATATTTTGTAGCATATTGAATTTCATGTGTACTTCTACGATTCCTTTAGCATGAAAAACATTTTTTTCTGAATTAACAAAAAATTGTTTTTTTTTTGGTTTTTTGTGTTTATATCGCACCCACATATCAAATGTCGTTTTTTTTCGATCAAACATGGTAGGCATACATTTGCATGCGTTTATATGCATGTATGCTTCTATATTAAGCCCACCCACGTCGTTGTCATCGTCGTCGGCAGCAACGGCTAATGAAAGGGCAAACTCCGGTAGCAGCAACAGCCTTTTTATAAAGCAACAACCGCGCCCAGCGCATACAGTACTAGCAGAGCTGAGCGCACATATGTACGTATAGCTGCAGGCGCTATTCAACACTCTTTTGCTAGAGCTACGCATGTGGATTGGTATGTGTGCATTTGGAGTATGGCGCATGATGTCCTTTGTCCTGCGAATAGGCAGCGCTGAAGCTGTTGTGTGTGCTTCCGCCTCTTTTGTTTGCTTTATATTGCCACTTCAAATCACTGCAGGAAATATTTCACTTTTTTTTTGTAGTTTTTGGTGTTGTTGCTATTTTTGTTTAATTTCCAAGCGCACAGAAATAGCGTGTGTTATTTTTTTTTTCAAAAAGCGATGTTGCAGGTGTTTTTTGGAGAGGCAGCAAAAGAAGGAAGCCGGAATTGCAAGGTTTATAAAGAGATGAGTTATTTTTCTATGTGAGATAGCGTTTGTTTATAAGTATGTACTATATATGCAAGTACATATGTATGTATGCACGTACATATGTATGTATAGTTACTATGTATGCATGTATGTACATTTATAGTATGTCCCCATGTGTTCATATATTCAATTTTTAATGAAAAGGCAATGCTTGAAATTTATGCGCTCTGATGCATGCAGCGTAGCGTACTAAGCCGCCAACGTATGCTCTCAAAACGCAGCAGGTAGTCGCTTACGGTGCTCAGCTGTCAGTTCAACGCACTCTCTGTGACTTTACAGACAGTGAATAATTCTTAAAACGAAAAACACGTATCGCTTCTATTTCTGCTGCTATGATTATTTTTTAAATCCCTTCTGTTTCTTTGGAAACTCTTTTCTAGCTTTGGGGCATCACTGCTGCTTCACTTGCCTGACCTACCTTGTACTGATTTTTGCTGCGCTCGAAAAAAACTAAATTAGAAATAAGCCGCCAGCGCGAGTATTTACCAAAATCTTATTTGATTTGCAGCACTCGGCGGTGGTGGTGGCGGTGTCGGCTGCAGCTGCGGCTTCTTTTACTTTGTGCTTTATTCTTCTTACTAGAAATGAAAAATTAATCTGTTAGCTTTTCTGTGGGTTCTCATTCTAATGCAAAGGTTCTTAGCATTTGTTGCGTTTATATATGAACAATTTTTCACCGCAAATGTAAATACTTTGTGGGTTTACTTTCCTACTAGGCAAGTCTTAGAACCCTACGAGCCTACGGGACTTGAAATAAAAAATAATCTATAAATACTATAATAAAATTGTAATAGGCCGATGTCCTTCCATTATAGATTTTAAGGCAAAATTAATATGGGGCGTCCTTATTAGAGCAATAGAAGCTCTTCTTTAGAATTTTCGTCTGTCTGTCTGTATGTTTGTACGCGCATCACTCGAAAACTAATGTATGAAATTGAATGCAGTTTCACCGATGTATTGCTGGGTGTCCAACTTAAATTATAGAAAGAAAAAAAATTAGAGAGTTGCCACCTGTTTGAAAATATCGGTGTAAGTAAAGTGATAAGATAAATTAAATATTGCAATATGGCTGTTAAAAAAAGGGTTTAAGAAGGCTTACAGCCGAAAGTATTTCTGTGGAGGTTGCCACATGTTTGAAAATTTTAATTTAATTTAATTGATAAGATAAATTAAATATTGCATTATGGGCATCAAACTGAAGATGTTTAAGAAAGTTTACAGCCGAAAATATTTTTGACAAGGGTTACTGCATTTAAAAGCAAGCTCAGTTGGACTACTTCTGAGCTTCGGTACCTTAACATACATACATAAATACATATGCATGTAGTTAATCAATCATCAATCAACTACATACACGAAGAGTTTTTCCTACAGGCTGCGCTTTCCCACATCATCAACAATTAACGAATTTTTCTAGTTAATTAGTTACGCGCGTGGAAATTTTCCAAAGTTTTTTATTGAAAATTAATTAACATAGCCTGATTTGTAAGTAATTTTCTTCTTTTTTTTGCATGTACAAACTTTTAATGAGCTTACAAGTAATCACACGTGTTTTCGATACCCATTCCTAAATCGCTTTTGTTTAGTGAATTTTCAACGGTGGCTGTTCAAATTTGATTTATTAATCAATATAGAGTGCATTGAACTTCAATGGGAAGGTACGGGTAAAACGGTGTCATAATTGCAGGCAGCTATTTTTTAGCAGGATAGAGGGGTACAAAAGCCGAAGGCGCATGCGTAGAGTTCAAGTTCATGAAATTTTTTGAGTAAAGCAATTAGCGGATGAATGCGAGAAAAAAAGAAAGGAACGAGGGGAACAGAAAATATGTTTCATGTTGATTTACTGGACTCATTGTCTTTAAAATACTATTAATTTGTACAGTATCAGAGAAAGCTTCTGTTCTCTGCAAGTGGATTTAAAACAGTCGCGAACTAAACATATCACGCGGAAGAGCTTTATATAGATTTTGTATGCAGCAATGTCGATCAGGGGAAGCTTTTATATTTTGCGCGATCACATAAAATCCATAGATAGCAATAAAAATATTCCAGTCGTACAAAAGCTCTCTGCAGTTTTTGCTTATATTAACCCTCTAGTAGGCTGAACCGCCTCCAGACGGTCGTTAACTAAACACGTATTTAGTGCACCTATAATAATTTTTTTCTATATTCGAAAAGCACGATCTTTAGAAAAACAGCGTACCTTTACGACGATGTAAATTTTAATCCGTTATGTCAATCCGTTTTATTTTAATCGGCAGTTGAATCACAGATTGTGAAAGACTCGGTTAAAATTAATTATTTCTTGTTATTAAGTAATTTCGTAATTAAAGAAATTTTTTCTTTTGAAACATTTTTTGATACAAAAAAATTCAGTGGGTTTCGTGGTTAAAAGCACAGTATTTTGATATAAGTTTTATAATTAAGTCACCATTCGAAATGGAGAAAATTGCTTTCGAACACAGACCGTCTACAGACCGGCTTGCCGACATTTAAAAACCCAGTTTGCATTTTTGACCGTCTGCAGACGGGATTGCCGGTTCGTAGGTCAACATTTGTAAGAGAAAGCTGAAAATACGTCAAAGTATATCGGCGAGCCCGTCTCCAGACGGTCTTGGTTTCTCTCCCCTGTAGGAAAAAGTTACTGTCACATATCGAAATGGACATCATTTTTGGATTTCTCGTGCTAAAATCACCCATTCCTGAATTTTTCAACTCATACAAAAATTGGCCTACTAGAGGGTTAAACAGTGGCAGCCAGAGAGAGCTTTTACTCCACGCACATCTACTCAAAATATTAAGAAAGCTTAAAAAAGCTATGGATGAAACAAATGCGGTACCTATGAGCAATATAAAATCAAAAAGCTTTTCGTGCAGGGTATGTTTTGGTCGTGCTTGATTAAGATAAAGCTGGCAGACCAGGTGGGAGCAGCAGCATCTATAGGAAAGTTAATCTAATTTGCTATGTAATCAAAGTGAGTGAAAGGTGTTCTGGAATTTTGATGTATTTGTATGGCTGCTGTATATCTAAAACACTAAAATTGGTAAAGGAATGGATTACATGATTTTGTATATAAAATTTATAATTTGTTTACAATTTGGCAATATTCCTTGGAAGTCAGAGAATTCTATATAGGGTTGCTATCTATAAAGTATACATAAAAAAAACTAGCTCAAAAAGTATAACTACTACGAAAGAAAGCTATAAAAGAGTTCTTATTGCTGAAATATTTCTTGCAGAGGGTTGCCATTTGTTAAAATTTTGAAGCAGTTTAAAAATATCTTAAAAACTTTTAGAGCAGTTTTCGACAAAAATTAATTAAAAAAATAAAATAAAAAAACAGTAAAATTTCCATTTAATAAAAAAAATTAAACAAAATATTTTGAGCAAAGTTGGTAATAAAAATTAGCTTGAAAACAACCTAATTGAATGTTTTTATTTAAAATTTCAATAAGGCTATTGCTTAGCATCCCTTTCAGAAGTTGGGAATAAAAAAAATTATTTAAAGATATATTCAGAATGATATATATTTGAAATGAAATTGGTTGAAAACCGCTTTTAGCAGAAGTATTTTATTAATAGGGTTGATATCTATCAAAATTTTTTATCAAGTTGTTGAAGAACGCTTTGGGCAGAAGTATTTTTTGAATAGGGTAATCTATCAAAAATTTTTAGGAGGTGTTTTATACAAAAACATTTGTCAGCAGATCTTCTCATTTTTTTTTATTAGTAAGCCGTTTCCGCAAATTGTCTTTATAATAAACAAAATTCGTAACACCAAATTTTATTTAAAAAAAACCGTTTTTATGAAAAAAAAAACAGTTAGACCACAATTGCTTCGAAATTAAATGCATTTGCCTATAAATAAATACTTATTTATTTTGGAAAAAATTTCCAGATAAAACGAAATTGATATTTAGCTAGATCGCTAGCGAAACTACATACATACATATGTACTTTTTCATACAATCGGTTCTTTTTTAATCCGACTTAAGCGTCTGTCATGCAACACCAGCCTCTATCAGCCCATCCATTGTACTTAAAACACATTCCGAATACTTGCTTGCTTGCTTTAATGTGCAAAATTTTATCAAAATAATACGTTTGCTATGACAAATGTTTGCCTTTTTACTCCGCGTGACTCTTTAGCACTCAGCATTTTTTTCTATATATATTTTTTTTATTTCTTTGTTTCTGTTTTTTTTTTTTACTTGCGTGCCAGCAAAATGATATGGAATTTATGCACATCGTTTGTCTATCATAAAAACTTCCATTAACGCATTTTGCCACATTTGCACTCACACTCGCACTTAGCACGCACCAAGAAAACACAAAAAAAGCGAAAAAAAAACAATACCATTTGTGCGCATTAGTTGTTTTTTTTATGCTCAGAATATTTTGATTTTTGGGGTCAACTGTGTTGCTTTCTGCCCCCCTGTGCCTTCTTTTGTCTCATGCATAAATATCGTAAAATATTTTGTTAGGTTGCCTTGACACCTACACAAATACGCCGGTGGGTATATCCTAGCCAGCTGTTGGAATACACATCCGTTCTTTTTTGGTTATTTGACAATGGCTTTGCTGGTGCTGGCTATTGCCTCTACGCGTTGACTATATTCCGGATTTTTTGTGAGTTCTATGCATTTATTCATTTATATTGCTGCTTTTAGCTACATACCTACATACATACATATATTCACTGTTCCATATGTCCTTCTAACAGCTGACATTTGATGCTGAAAATGCCTTTTTAGTATGCACCCCTCTACTGGTGGTCAAGCAGCTTCTTCTTCCTCTGCTCCCTCGTGCTGCTTGCTGTCCTACACATCCAGATTCATAGTGTAAGAAGCCTACGCTCCTTTTCTTATACATACTTTGATCCTTTCTATCACTGCTTTCTTCCGCTTTTTATCTATGTAACTCATATCACAACTTTGTCATCGTATTCACATCATCGCCGATTTTTTCCAAAACAAACGTAAGTATATTCTCGGCTGTTATTTCTTTCTACTTGGCAGTCGATTTTTTTTCTGCTTCTTATCTTATTATCTTATCATTCTGCCACCTCTTTGTTACCAAATCTCACTTTTTCTTCCAACCGTCCGTCCATTCTACTCTCTCTCTATCCTGCCTTTTCTTTGTCATCTGCCTTTTTGCTCTTTTTGGCGTTGCCACCCAACCAGTTAACAAACACCAAACGCACACAGTCGCAAGTTGCCAAGAGCGCTTGGTATTATCTCACCAAAATACTGTTTTGCGCGCTTAATGTGGATTTGATGCATAAACAGTTTTTATTTACTTTTTCATGCTTTTAATCTGGTTTTAGAGGTAATGCCTGTTAAGCGTGAGCGTGGTGAAATTTTCTGTGGAATTAGCTAATGCTTTTTCGCTTAAATTAAAGTTTTTGATTAGTTTAGCTTTTATGAATTTGAAATGTTTTGTATATATTAATTTTATGTATGAGGTTTAAAATAATAATAAAATATATATTCAAATTAGTTCGGATGGAAATAACACGCCACACGCACATACGTATGTACATATGTACATGAATGATTCTAAGTCTTTCAGGAGTCCTATCACCAATGAAAAAAAAATTCAGAAGTCAAATTAGCTGCAGGGTTGAGTGACCTCCGAAGTAAATGGTTGTGGTTTTTCATGCTTCGGTTATTCGTTATCGCAGGATCAGAAGGCTGTCTCTGTCTTGAAGACGATGAGGCAGGTTTTTCAGAGCACATTTTTTATGACAAAGATTAGTTTCTATTAAAACCATCTATAGTCAGAATTTCGCCTACAACGGTACCTTTAGAGTTTATTACAGAAAAAGGAATTATGAATGTAGGCCATTTACGGTTAGGTACTTTTTTAGGATTACCAAAGAGCTTTTTGAGGTCTCAGTGGTATTTGTTCTGCAATTATATAGTTTGTTCCGTTGAACTTCGGACTAAAACCTGTGGAACTGTCAAACTACAACTTTACTCTCTCAAGTGAGAGTAAAAGGAGAACAGATGCAGAAGTGCACGGGAACGCAAAAAGCACTATTTCCTGTAAAAACGTCAGTCGGTTTGTTTACTGATTTGGCTTAAATATCACTAAATAATTATTAAAATCTATACATATTCTAATATTTCGTTGTTTACTTCCATTTTTTAACAAATATAAGGTTCTTTGCTTTCACCGCATTCTGTTTTTGTTTGCACATGTATATCAGCTGAACGTTTGACACTTTTCATGAATTTACAAGAAAAAATACTCCGGACTAAATCCTGTAACTTCTGACTAGGAACAGTTGCTCAGTTACTCTCTCAAAAGTGTTCCCACTTACAGGTTTTATGTCAATAGGAACGACTTCCTGTAAGTTCTGACTAAATCCTGTAAACCGGACTGCTATTGGAACAGACTAATAATATATGTGCATTATTGATGTTTCGAATTTCACATTCGCGAATGCGAATGCGAATGGCAGGATTAAAATTAAAAAAAGCTATAATCAACTTAGTCATCGTTTTTATTACTTAAAAATTTTGTAAATTATTAGAACATTGAACGAGTGCTTAACCTATACAGCGTTTTAATGTAGTTGTCAAAGTTCAAAAGGGGCATATTCTATTTCAAAAAAGTAGTTTTGCTTCCTTTTCTCCCATGCGGCGATTTCTTAGAGGCTCGTATATAAGGCCGGCTGCACTGAACAATTGCTCACTTGGAACGCTGGCGGTTGGAGCGCTCAAATATTTTTGGGCCAGATCTGTCCATTTGTCGTATTTTAGTTTAGTTTTCCACCAATCGAGAGGATTTTCATCAAGATGAGCTCGTTGTTCTTTAGGATAGGCCTTCAATTGAGCTTTAATTTCACATTTTTTAATGTTTCCAGATTCTGAAGATTTGCTTTCGCTGGAGGAATCTAAAATTATTTCTAGGTTGCTTATAAGACTTTCAGCAGTACTTTTTGAAGGTCCATCAATGTTGCGTTATACACTACTTAACCGTTTAGCCGTTTTTTGTCTGCACCCTGGTTAGACACAGGCCTTCCGCCCAATTCTGTATTTTCTTGGTAAATTATTTGTAAAGAAATCTTATCAAGAATTTTATCTAGTAAAAGCTCTTGTCGCATTCTGTGTCAATATTTATAAAATAAAAAGCTCTACGATTTTCACAGGAGGGGAACTGATTTCATTGTCGCATATGAAAAATATGAATTTAAAAGCAAAAAAGTCTTGGACTGCCGTAGCCCAGTAGGTAGACATGTCGGCTATAAATTCTGTGTGTCCCAGGTTCAAATGCTGGCACATGCAGTATTTAAATGATAAAAACAAATTTTTTAATATAAAAAATTTATAATTTTCATATAAAATTTCAATTTGTAAACGCTTGTCAATAGCATTTTCAATCTTCATAATTTATCAAGAAAATAACTTTTGATTTCTGTGCCAGAATTCCAATTCTTGATAAATAATAAAAAATTTACAAGTTATAAAAATTTTGTATTTAACAAGTGCACAGAATCGGGCTGTTAGAGCCACCATTTCTACAATATTAGAGTGGACTCTTTGCCCATGTACACATTCGCATTCGCAAAACATTCGTATCATTTGATGCGAATGCGAATGTCGAGTGCAAATGTGTAAAATGATGCGAATCGCATAACGAATGCGAATGCAAATATTCGCAACATCCCTGATGTGCATATATACTAACTAATCTATTAAAATTTTTGAATTCAAATAGAGTGCAAGTCGATACAGCTTTTAGTTATTAACGTATATGACAGTTATATTCAATTCTTTCCCTTTGGAGACCCCCATTCATCTCAAAAGATCTCTGTCTCTAGTAACTTCCATCTTAATCGCACCTAACCCCACTTTAAATCTCAGCAAATTTTCTAAAAAGGCGGAATAGCTAGACAAATGAAAAGCAAAACAAGCCAGAATATCTAACCTATTCGACACATTATCGATCCGAATTGACTCTGCACGCCTTTTCGGTTTTACACATCCTATGGTCATGCTTTTCGATAGTTGTCGGCGTCGATGTCTGTAGAGTTACCGATATAGCAATAGCTCCATTTTCGCGTTAGTTTTCGAACCTTTATATTCGCCTTATCAGAAGTTTTCGATTTCTTATCGATATAGCTATCAGAATTTTGTAGTTATCCTCTCCGATGTTTCTTTCGGAATTTGAAGTTTTTTTGAATATCAGTATCGTTGTTGGA
Source organism: Rhagoletis pomonella (assembly GCF_013731165.1). Classification (NCBI taxonomy): domain Eukaryota; kingdom Metazoa; phylum Arthropoda; class Insecta; order Diptera; family Tephritidae; genus Rhagoletis; species Rhagoletis pomonella. The sequence goes on along the minus strand of NW_023458559.1, from coordinate 62,856,105 downwards.
ATCTTCTGAGTTGCTCTTATTAGTATTTTTTTTGGAATCGCAAAAAAAATTTTATTATCGATATTGTTTATCGTTATCAAAATAGTTGCCGACATCGAATTTTCAACTTTTAAAGTTATAGATATTGATATTACTATCAGACTTGTAGACCAAAATTTATTTTAAAATTGTAGGTGACGATATCTTTATCGGAATTTCATCGTAATCGATATTGCGATTTATAACCTTAGTTACCGCCATAGTAGTTATAAATACCGTTATCGGAATTCTAAAATTTCTCGTTATCAGCATCGGCATCTGATTTTTTATAGTTATCGTAATTTTTGAAGTGGTGTATATCGACATTGTTATCGGAACTTTCGGTTATCGTTTAATAGTAATAAACCCCAGATCTGGTCTAGGATCTTTATAAACTCTCTCCTTAGCCACTTTTTAGTTCTAGTTCGATGTGAGATGAGGACCTGCAACGAACACAGAACAGTCTCGTATTACAATCAAGTATCTCATATTATGCCAGGTTTCGGCATTAAATTCCCTCACAGGATGGCTCAACTGACTCATAATCAGCACTTATAGTCAAAAGGTTGGATTTTTTAACAGAAAGATATGCCTCAAGTAGAACTGGGTACCGAATTTTGTGCGGTTTTAATATGAACTCAGCAGTGTGTAGAATTCGAGCCCTTGGTATACATATATTTTCTTCTCTCGTTCCAATCTATTGCCACCACTCATTAAATTCCGTTTTTGCCTCGTACCACGATGAATTACTAATCAACTCTTTTAGATGCCCATTTTTTTACAACTATTAAAAATTCGCTCTGCATCATTTATGTATGCGAGTATTACCCGAAAGAGTGAGCACTATCAGCGCATTAAAAATTCCAATGCACCTCAATGGCGCATAAAGTTTTTATCGAAACTTTTTATGTCGAAATTTTACACTACTCAGTTACTACTTTTTTAACTACTTTTTTCATACACACTTGCTGTGCACAGCCATGCAACACTTTTTCCCTTTCTCGCTACAACCCGTACATATGTATGTATGTATATAGCAACTATATATTTCTCACCACTAGCTGCAACCTAGCAAATACGTGCTTGTAATAATTCAAAAATTTTTTGTCTACCGTCATTGACTAATTTTAACTGTACTTTGACACTGCAGGCAATTAATCATTTGTTGCTGCAACATGCATGTCGCTTGTGAGCATTTAAAGCAAAATTGCGCTATATTTCGTATTAAATACATACAAAAATACACACATGCATAGAAGGATATGTGTATACTTTTTCACGCCACAAAATAAACTCGCCTACACCAGAACCGTGCACAGGAGGCAAGCGGGCGTGGAGGGCTGCTGGGAAGTAGTAGTGTTGCGGGAAGCAAACTATTGAACTGCTGACCTATATTTTGCTGCAAACGGAAGTGAGCAAAAATCCATAGCCCAATTCAAGCTGGAACTCGCTCGCAAAAGCACGAACGATGTAGGGGTGGTATGCGGTAGGAGGTGAAGTTGGCATATCTGTGAGGTGGATGTAGGTGGCAATGGCGTTGGCAAAGTAGGCAACCCTCGTTGACCTCATAAATATTTATGTATACATATGTACAAATATGCGCATATATACAAGTATTTAGATATGTGTGAGGCGAGTGAGCAAGCAAGCTAGTGAATGAAACAAAGCACACGAGCGAGTGAATGGAAAATAAACAGTGAATTGTGGAAAATATGAAAATTTGTTGCACTTGTGGTGTGTGTGAACCGGTGCCTGGAGGTAAACAATAAATAAATATATGTAGAGTGGGAGAAAAAAAATACTAAAGGAAGCAGAAATCTTGCCAAGTGAACAATAACAAAAGGCTATGTGGCAACAAAAAATGTGCAGATGAAGAGTTAAAACTAAATAAACAGCACAACAAAAGGGTAAAATGTGTTATAAAATTTCGCTTTGTTAATTTTTTTTTGTTTTTTATTATTTTTTTTTTTTGCCATGCTGCTTTGCAACACTTTTATACCTTTGCAAATAGCGCTGCTTTTACGAGGCGTAAACAGCTGAGTTGCATGGGCAATAAAGGCAAGCGGTGCATTGTTTTTCGTCAAAACTGCAAATTGTTTTCCAGCGCAAGCAACACCCGCAAACGAAATTTCTTGCTTCCCCTGATTGGCTGGCTGGCTCTAAGGATGCTTAGCCGCTACATAGCCCAAACTCTAACTCTAACTGCCAGAATCCATACTAGTCGATATGTAAATGCAATATTTGGCAAGCGCCACATTTTGCGGCACGTAGTAAATAGCAATAGATTTAGTATGACTAGGCAAAAAAAGAAAAAGAACAAAGCTGAGCCCATGAAATATGGCCGACAATGCGGTTGTTTTAAATGCCACAAAAAGTGCAAAGGCAGTCAGTGAGCCCGAGAGCCAGTAAGCCGGCTCGAGCTAGCCAGCTAGTCAGCGCTACAAACACCAACCATTCATAGCTGTAAATTATATTCATTCATTCGTTCGTTTGCGCATTTCCGTTACTGATAAAATTTTAATGGCGACATTTTAAACGGCAGCCAACATTACTACCACTATCAAAGCTGCAGGCAGCGTCGCCAGCATTGCACTCAAAGGGATGCAATAAGTGCAGCACAGTAGCAGTGCATTGTTGCCACGGCTTAGCTGCTGTCAGCGCATATTTAATACATTCTCCTACATGCATATTTCTTTAAGATGAGGAACAAAAAAAGCAACAAAAAATCGGAAAAATATGCATTAAACGAACTATACAGCTGATTATGTGAATTGAAATTGATGTCGAAGCGCTAGTAGTGAGTTACATATGCATTTGTTGCCGTAGTAGTGTAGTGCTGTAGCGGTGTAGTTAGTTGCATATAAATCTCTTTGTTAGCTGCATTTATGAGGTCTCGCACTGCCGCATTGCTAATGGATGCTGTGGGGCGGTAAGAGTGGGTGTTGGGCGAGTGGCTGATATGGGCTATACTTATGTACATGCAATGCATATCTGCATGCACTTATACACAGCTGCATTCAATTCTATCTTAAGTGTATGTATGTATGGATGTATGTAGGTATTTATGAATGCATATAAGTATTGCAGTCACTCCTATTTCTATTGGCGATAAACGCCGTTCTATGGCATTCTTTCGTTTCCTTTGCCGGTACAAATGAGGTCATTCAATTATTCCGAGCACTTGTGTGGACGGGCATACAAATGTACAAGCGTTCATATAAACAAATGCACATAAATAAATGTATAATTAAATATGTATGTATAGCAATAGATTAAGTGTGCATATGTATGTATGTTTGTGAACATATCAAGTCATTCCTCGGGTTATACAATTTACGCCACTTAATTGATGCTTGGAAATGAAAGAGATAAGCGTTGCATAACATTTGCTATTAAAAAAATATTTATTGCTTTCAGAAGAAAGTTTTATTCAATGCATACATATATCACAACTTTATTTTAAATTAATTTTTTTTTTTAGCGCTAATACCAAAAATCATCAATTTTTAATTACGACTTTTCTTGTACTTTCAGGTATGTAAAATCGTATACACATGTGTATGTATATATACTCCTTTTGATTTACCGGTGAGTGATTCCGTATGAAATCGATTTTGCATGCTTCTGCCGTAAATAATTCCTGAGTAACTTGCATAGTAAGGACAGTGCGCTCGTTATAGTTTCCATGAATATAAGAAAGCTCAACTGCATTTTTAACTGTAAAATATTTAATTTTTAAGTACTCTAAGTACACTTAAATAGATAAGATATGTACATGTAAGTGGTCAAAAAAAATTATTTCCAAGATAGGGTTTGGAGCACCTTCCAAAATTTTTCCTCTTGCCGAAAGAGGTGCTGGTACCACCCCTAACGTTTCGAAGTATACATTTAGAAGATGCTCATGATGCTCATATTTTGCTCTAGAAGTATTGTGTACATATAATAATCAATCAATTGGTTAAGTAACCTAAAAAGATTTCAAATTTTAATTATCTATAAAAATATCACAAACTTCAGTTGTCATGGCAACAGTAGCTTTTTATAAAAATCACCAATTTTCAAGGTCATTGAGCACCCTGTATTGGTTGCGGTAGCAAATTGGAAGTTGGTATAAATATTACAAATATCAAAAGGGAAAAACTAAGGAGGTGCCCCGTTTTCTAGGATGAAAATTTTTTTCCCCATACAAAAATTGAACAACTGTTATGTACCTACATATATTACATTAACTCATGTATGGGAGATATACCTCACGCATTTTTTTCTATACGAAGTATGTTCGAAAATTTTTTATTATATGGAAGAGAATGCCTAGCACCGTTAACAAACTAAAAATTGCCAAAAATCAACGGTACTTTGTAGCCACTTGAAACTTGCACTTTATGACACTAAAATTGAATGGGCATTAAAACTGTATACTTTAAAAATTTTCTAAAAATGCTAAATAATAAATTACAAATTTTGGTAACAATTTTTTGAATTTTTATAATAAAAAATATTAAACATTAAATTAGCCAAAGACCAAAACTGGTCAAAATAAGGCGAGTTTATTATTTCTGCCATCAGTATGGGAACATTTTTACAGTTTTGCTTATAAAACAAAAACTATTAATATGAATTTCAAGTTCTATAGCTATAGTTATAAATAAGAGCTATAAATATTCAAAATAGTTTTGGAAGATCTCAGATACGCTTTTTGCCTTCATATTTCAGAATTTCATATAAAATGAGAACTGTAAATTTATGTAGAGGTGGCATAAAATGAAAAAAAAAAATACTGATACAAACATTTGGTAATATACATACGTGTCTTCTGATTTTTGATAACCTGCCAGAAAAATACTATGAGACGCCAGGGATCAAACATTTTTATATTATATCGCGAAATCTTATATATGAACAATCAATTGTATAGGATTTATGTACAATGTCGTAGTGATACTTTCCTGTCTGTTTCTACAAATACATAAACATTATAAAAAAGGCCGTTTCGTAGCACTTTTCAGTCTGATACATTAAAAGTTGAGGTAGTAGTTTAGTATAAAAGTGCTCAGACCCTCTCCACTTAAATTTTAGAGATTGTTCCGAGATTGCTCTAGAGGATGTTATATATTTCTTCGTCCGCAAGCCTAGATGTGATTTTGAAAGAATCCAGGGTTGTTAATGGTGTCTGACGCTGGGCCCAGCTTTGCTATCCTCGAGCATGCATTTATCAGTATGCCAGATTTGGATTGCCCTTGCCAATAATAGTGCTTAACTATGTGAAAGTGTTCCTTTCAGCAATTATTACCTTTTCCGGCTTGTTTTAAAACCATCAAGCGCCTTTGAAAGTTTCGACTTCCAATACTCATTAAGTTCCTGAGTCCCAGTGCTTCGCCTATCGCGATAACTCAATCTGCAAAATTCCTTGTTGTTGCCCTTTAAATAGGTATATGATGTAAGTAATAATTACTTAATTTTACAGGATTTCAAAAATATACCAAATCTAAAATTTATGAGCCTGTGTACCAAACCGGAAAAAATCATTTCGGCCTATATGACAACCGTGACTGTGTGATCTTCATTGGTAAAAGCTGAAATAACTCACTTCTTTGAAAGAAAAAGGCAGGCATTACTAGTGAATGGATCTGGAAACATTTTCTTGGCCGGATTATACCAAATTTTCTTAGTTTCCGAAGCGATACATACCAGACGAGCGAAAGCCTAAGCAGCGTATTAGGCCGCGTCTGTACAGGTGAAAAAAAATAAATAAATAAATGAACTAAAAAATGCGAATATTTGGAGGGAAAAAAGCTTATTCAAAGATGTGGTTGACCTCAGATGTCAACTCATATATAATGTATACATACATTTTCTTTACACCGGCTGTCATAGGCACTCTATACACTATTACTACCGAGTTCAAAAATTGCTCCGGCAGCGGAGTGTAGGCGATTCATCAAGCAAAGGACCATAGACGATCACTTGATGTGCCAAGCTGGGTTGGTTTTGACCATGGTCGGGAATGTCAGCCTCGTATTAGTTCAATAAGCTCAGCGAGGGGATATTTGAGAATTGCATAAGCCGATTTAGAACTTCAAGCGAAGCTTTCACGAGCTAAGCAAAAGGAGTTTTTAGAATTAAAAAGTCTGCCATTGGGGTTTAATCTAGGGGATTAGTACATATGAGGCTATGAGACCACTTCTGATCTGACCCACATTTTTTTTTTTGTACTTAACTCCATAAAATAGTGTCAAAAGAATTGTGTGCATGTCCCATAAAAAAAGAGTCACTAAAGTAAAATTAATCTAACACATAAGAAAAATCACGCGGGAGTGGTAGGATAACCCAACAAGGTACGGTTAAATTAGGGTGAATAGTCTCTCCAATTACGCCCATGAATCTCTGTCTTATAATAGAGGATGCTTTCTCCTCAATCAAAATCAAGTTTCTCCTCGTTATCTTCCAGATCATTCAATTTCTCTCTTACTTCCTTATTTCCGATAAACCGTCACCTTCCAAATAAAATTCACCTTTTTCAAGCTTAAATTTCTTGCCTACAGTCGCTCCAATCTTATATACATTTGCACTAGAAAAAATAAATAAGCAGCAAAGCAACCATAACCAAAAGTAAGTGGATGAAAAACTTCAAATGAGAATATATTTCCCAAAAAAAGAAGGCGCACAAGCAATATCGGGAGAAAAATGTGCGTACGTGTTTTACACTTTAAATATTACGCCCGCGAAACACTGCTGCTGCTGTAGTGTGTTAAAGCGTAAGACTGTGCGCGCACGATTTACCAAAAGTAATCGGACTACTAAGGAAGAGCTTCACACTTGCAAATCAGGCGAGTAGACCGGCCAAATGGGCCGGCAGACAGGTGGGCGGCAGGCAAGTACCCGTCCATGCGAACGACCGACCGCCCGACCATAGCAAGGATATTCGATATAACCGAGCATGGTGTAAAAGCAACTACCACAACAAAGTGCACAAAGTAAAGTGGAGCAGTGCATCAATAAAAAAAGGTGAGAAAACAAAAATATCGAAATATTACCCTCTACTAGAGCAAAAGTTTTCACATTCTTTAACAAAGTGTGAAAATTTGTTGGGGCAAACTTTTGTCGCGTCCACTCTCTACTGAGCTAGCCGCGTAGGAGCGAGTGGCTATCGAGTGTATTATAGATTTTTATTTTATTTTATCTTTTTATTCGATGTGCGGGCATTGGAGCGCAAAGTTTTTTGTAAAATCAATACGTTTTCTATAAATTTTTCATAAGAATGGTTATTTATGTTGTATTTAGGCGATGAAGAAACTTCGGTCTATTTTATGCTACGTGCACATTGCGCAATCCTCGTGTCCGCCTGGGCGTGCCACACTATTTACTTTTTTTTCTTACGCTGCCAAACCAAGTCGCAGCAAAACTGTAGTAAAACGTTGGTCATAATATTGAGTTAAGAAATGGTCATACTTTCTTCATTACGACGTGCTCGAGCCTCGGCCCTCGAGTGTCCTGGCTGCTGCTGGCTGGCGATGGGCACGTGCTCGAGCCAGTGGTGGCCGTCGCCATCGGCGCATAGCTGGACTGACAGCAAAGCCAACAGCAGTTGTAGTGGCAAGTTGTTATTACTGCTGCTACTTTTTCCGTTGCTGTCACAGCCAAAAACTCTTAGATTTGTGTGCTTGATTTTGGTGTGATTTTTTTTCGTTTCAGTTCCATGTTGCAGAAGTCAGTTTTATTTTTGCTTTTTTTATGCCAAAACACTTGCCAGCAACGTGTTTTTGGCTACTGCAATCACTGGCTGCTTTTGCAGGGTATATTTTTATTTATTTTTCTTAAAAAAAGTACTGAAAGTTAAAATGAAGTAAGTACTAAATTAAAGTGTACTCCACTGTGACTGTACGCGACGGCAGCAGCAGCGTCTGTCATTTATGCCACACTATATGGCAATGTTGCTGCAAGTATTGCGCGTGCAAATTGCCCAGTTGTGCCATTTCACTGCTACACTTGTGTTCATTTCTTTTGTGCCTGTCTATGCGTGCTCACTGCATTGTGTTGCCAATGTTTTACTGCACTTCTTAGTTTTTACGGCTACTACTTTTTGGCACAGCACACAAACTTACGATAATTTTGCGCATTCCGTGTGCCACCAAAGTGCGCGTGAGGCACTGGTCGTTGAAATAGTATTTTTTCTTGTCATATGCGAATTTTTTCTTTTCATTTCTTTTATTTTTTCTTAAATTGTAAGCAACCTTTTGTATTTTTTGGCTCGCCAAAGGGTTTTTTTAATTTATTTATTTTTTCCTATTTTTTGCCCCACATTTTAAATTATCTCCCTAGTTTGTGCCTTCAATGGAATTTTTTCTACTACTTACTTCACTTGCAGTTCCTTCGCAATTTTTTCTTTTTATTTTTAAATTTATTTTTATTTTTTTAGCTTTCTTCTAACTTGCCGCTGCCTGCATTTCTCTTCTTTGCCTTTTTCACCCCTTTCTCTGCATCCTTTTCCCATTCCACAGTTATGTGTCGCGCACTGCTTAGATTTTTCTAATACCTTCCGCGCTTGCTGCGACGTGACTTACATTTCTTTCGTCTTTCATTTCTTTGGCAAGCCTTCTTAAAGACGCTTTCACATTTTGACAAATTGCTTAAAAGTGTGCCAGCTCGCTTTGCAACACTCGACAATGTTATGCCATTTGCTTGTAGCCAAACGATAAATTTCAAGCTGCCACGTACAGGCTATTTTAAATGAGTTCCTCGCCAAAAAGTTCTGGTTTATTATAAATGCTGAAAAAGTATTAAGTTCGAAAGTAACTGTAACAAAAGTTATTTAAAGAAAAAAAAAGTGCAAAATTCAGCTAAGGTATTAAGGCGTGCTTACCTGTTTCTCTCTTGAAGAAATTCCTTAACCAATCATCCACTACATCCATCTTCACGTCACTTTCACTTTGAATCTTCTTTTAAGTTGGACACTGCGTTCAACTTTCCTCACTGCACCGCTATAGCTCAATCACTCTTCGTTTCACAGCTGAAATAAACTTATAAACATTGATTACATATTTCTAGTATTATTAACTTACCAGCGCTCAACCTTAACCCATTTATGTACTCCGCAAAAGCAACAGCACATTGCTCTGTTGCACACCCATTTACCCCGACAGCAGCATACATAATTTAATAATCCTTCAAACAGTGTTAAGACTTCAAAAAAAAAAACATTTGATAAATCTTTTAAAGTAACAGACCTTTGCAGCTTTACGATGCCCAATCATTTCACAAAAGGGTTGCATGTCCCGCCCATTGGCGTTGTTCAGACTGTTCTCTATATTTATTTCTTCCTTCACGCACCTAGTATTTGCTTTACAACTTCTTTACAACACCTACGCACCGACAGCAGCCTCTTTTTTGGTATTTGTTATGCACAAACGGCCCAAAATAGCTGAAAGTAATAAAATATTAATGAAATTCCTGCAACACCTTTTTTACTCCCAGGAAAGGTATGACAACGCAAATGTTGCACGCATTCCACAAAACTCAAACTTTCATAATTTCCTGAGTCGTTTGCTCCTTCATCGGTATGCTTATTTTATGCTCACGCTCATACAACAATGGCATACCCACATTCCGGCCGTTTGTACCGTTGTTAGTTTGTTGGCGACGTCGTCTTCGTGTGCTCCTCCTTTTATATCTCTCTCTCTCTCTCTCGCAGCTGGTAGTGGAATTCCAGCAATCCACCTGCTCGTCGTCATTTCATTTGGTGGCTGTAAGGTGACGCAATGTAGACGAAATCGTTTTCATTGCTTAACACCTTAATTTGCTTATTCACTGGATTGTCTGGCGTAAACGTGCCGCTCGACGCTGTCAGCATAGCATGCGACGCGGTACGTAACTGAGGTATACGAGGGCAAGTGAGAAAGTCTTAAAGAAAATAAAAAATATGGAACACGCAACGCAATTTATTTACCATACATGTTTAATTTTTGCCTCCGTCCTGCGCCCAAAGAAAGGATAAGCTGTATGAAATGTACACCGAGTTAGTTAAGTGGGTAAAGACCAAGCTATTGCGGTGACCAGGTAACGTCGCTTGAATGAAAATGAACTTTATAATCTCACAATTCTAAAAATGGATCATCCGTAAGACAGAGCTGTGGACAAAGAACTTCATCGATATTGGACCATATTGAGCCAAAGTAACGGCGGTTTCACGAGGCAACGAGCTCTACGTCGGTAGTAGTTAATCTCCCATTATGGAATTCACGGTATTCTCGATGAAACTCATTAAGGCCCGTCTATAGTTCATCTCGTTCGGCGGCTGAATTTGGTCTTTGAGATCCATAAATCCATGAAATGGCGTCTGACCTTTCAGGGCTTTCAGGGGTTTTCCCTACGGCAGCATCTCAGTGAAAAATGATTGTCGGCATGATGGTGGGCTTCTTTATTGGGAACATCCGGTGGCATTAGAAGGCATCATGTGGCGGTCTTAAATGCGGCGTACCAATGTCGATTGACTACAAGAAATCCTATGTCTCAACTCATTCTTGGTCACTAGCGTTATGTTGTGAGCTCATGTTTCCTCTGCGTGTAACCCACTGCTCAATAAAACGTCCAGATTGAGATTGAATATCGAAGAGGAAATATATTAACCACACACAACACACTGCGGATCAATCAGGAAATCGCCTCTCTTTAAACATGTACCTCGAAATCAAAAACAAAATTGCAAAAAGAAATCAATGACTTGTGTTCCGAGTTCTCGAGATTTAATGACCCAACCTCGTATGGCTTTGTTTATGGCATGCCAATTAAATATTACTTGAGGTCGGCAGCCAGGCAGCAGGCATTCAAGCGGAATTCCTTGAAAGGAGTTTTCCTCAAATACCTGCTTGGCGGGCAGTTTGCTGATGGAGAAGTGCAAGGAAGCTTTGAAATGATCGTACTGCCACATGCTCTTATTCTACCTTTACAAGTTTCGACGGGGTTTGAGTGAAATTCTGGCTCACAAGAACACATTTCATATTTGGCTCATTTACCTTCTGTGCTGTACAACATGTCTTCCACAGCCACACTTGATTGTTTGCTTGCGCTTGCCTGTCGTCTGCATACTTTTTCATAATTTTTCAATCAACTCACCGTGGCGCGCTCTCACCTTGCGCATCTTAACCCCGCGCTCACTTGTCAAGAACAGCCACTAATTTTGCGGTATTTTTTCGGCTGGTGTAGTCATCTGTGGAATGCTGAGTTGTAACCCAGTACCTGTCGAGTGCTACGGTGCACACATTTTTCACGCAGTCTTCCTTAAAACATTGACTTTGGGAGACATCGCATGAGTTTCAACTTAATTTACTCTTCGCCGGCTGTATAGTATTTTTTACTATATTTTTATAATTTTTATTTATTTACTCGCAGCCCAACATATGTTTACCCCCTTGACTTTTATTGTTTTGCCGCAACGACCTGTGTCAACGCATATTTTGCGTGTGCCAGCTTGGCTCCTTCAACGGCTGCTTAAAAACTTTTCTACTCTTCAACTTTTTCTACTTCATTGTACAAAATACTCACACATAATATTTTTTTTCGTTGTTGCTGGCTTTTTTTTTTGCAACCAATTTTTTCTTTTTATTTCTATTTATTTAACTTTACCTCGAGAAGCCACAAGTCTTCATCATAACTTCTCGCATAACTCACAGCCCTGAGCAGAGTAAGTTGTCGTCTCACGCTCGCTGTGGCAACTTGTCGAGTCATTTTGAGTGCGGCGTACTTTGTGGTTATATTGCATAGGGACTATGTGTACTGCGATTTCGAGCTGCTACTCACTTTTCTAAGTCTACTGTCGCTGCTAGCGAAATTCTGTGCTTCAGCGTATGTGTGTGCGCAAACTTCCAGACAACTTGACTGGCATAGAATTAATAATTTCTTTGCTATATTTTGTATCGTACTTTTTTTCTTTTTACTTCGTTTTATTTTTTTCAACACTCCCGCGTACGGTACCTTGTCTGTCTGTCACTTACTACGCTGCCGTGCTTTGCCGCATCTATTGCCTGCGATTTGGTTCGCGTTCATTAAATGCCAGACAGCCTTGCCACCTAGCTGCGTTAACGGTTCAATAACCAGCTGCTTTGGTTGGCGGGCCACATTGATTTTCCTATTTTGTTTTTATTTTTCCTATACTTTTCCAATTTTTTCCTTCTTATTTACACCGCGCTACTTGTTAGTTACTGCCGCTTTTCTATAATTTAACAGTAGACTTGTCGTTTTGATTGCCTGAGATACTCTACGCGTTTAACGGTTTGCACCATGCGATCCGCCTCGCTGTGGCCTAGCGTGCATTTTGCTCCTCCTTTCGCTGTGGCGCACTGCCTGTCTAGCTGCCTTTTCAACTAGCACGTTTATGTTAATATGTATGCACGCCCGCTTTATGAAATCCTTACTTTCATCGCCTCTGCCCGCAAATGGGTGTGTGAATTTACTGTTATGCAGTCTTAGCTGGCTTTCGTCTGGTTTTTCTGTTCTTCATTTAATTTTACACTCATCTAACCGCTACTGCGGTCGTCGCTGGTGAACTTTTTTTATTACCTTCGGGGTTATAAAATGAAATGAAATGAAATTGAAAGTGTTGTCTTGAATTTTATGTGAAATTCTACAGCACTGCCCGTTAGCTGGCGGCTTAGCGCGGCATTTCTGGGTTGTTGCAAAGGATGTGGGGCGCATGGAGCGTCACATACAGAATTCTACAATCCACTTTATAATAACTAGTAAGTATGTGCCGCTGAGTTCTTCTATGAGCTGCATTTTACGTTGTGCAGAATTGTATTTTGAAATGTGGGTTATGACTTGGATTTCAATTTAATATTTAAGAATTATTGAAATTGCTTGCCGCAGGCCACACTATTACGCCTGGCTTAGGGACAGAATGAGTTGTGTTGAATTGGAAATGTAATAAAGCCGAGTGGGTTGAGAATATGGTAGGATTCAATAACTGTATTTATAAGTGTACATATAAAAATATACGTAAGTACATGAGGACGAGAGAACGGAAATTTTAATATAGATGTATGTTTATATACACATAATGTAGGGGTGTGACTTGGCGAGTTGTAGCTAAAATAGCATCGGAATGACAACTGAGAATGCGGTCGTAAGTAATTATGTTTTAACGTGCCATACTCCTAGGGGATGATAGTCTCTGGAGAACCCAATACATCAATAGGGTTCTGCAATAATTTTCAAGCCTTTGAGACTTATTTATTTCTGCCATCATTTTAACAGTGAGCAATTTACTATGAACCGCTTAATCATTGTATCCATAATTTACAATGTGAAATAATCGTATCACCATGCTGATTTCTAAAATGAGTGGCAACCATCGCCAGATTAAGACTGTTGCGATACATACATACCTAGCAAAAACTGCAAAGCACGATTCTGAACATCTCCAGATTCATTATTTCGTGTTAGAGAGGCATGCTTCTTCATTATTCGGCCAAAGATTAGATTAACGAGTGACTTTAATCCTTTTTTGGCTTCCCTTTCCAATCATCTCGTTATTCCTCAAACAACACCCAGATTTCTCTGCCAAGCAATGTCCCTATTTGGAACTCATGAAACGTTTGAGAATTGCAGAAGGATGAAGTGAAAATAAAATTAACTTAAGAAATATGAATATTAGCAATTTTTAATGAAGAGGAAAATTTTTGTTAAGCTTTAGAGAACCATAGCCCTAAGAAATCAGCTGCGGCGATGGTTGGGATATCCGTAGGTTCGCTTGCGGCTAAAGTTAGGGATGATAATTAGCTTATGCCAGTACAATTATTCTCAAAATACGCTAACGATCACCTGCTCATATCAAGATTCAACAAATGAGAGAAAAAGTTGGGATAGATTAAAAATAACAAAACTAAGGAACACTGTGGCCTAGAACTACCTCCACCTCTCGATATCGAGAGCGATGCTCCATTTAAAGGCCAGAAATAGTTGAAAATCCTTCTCTCGACAGCTTTGGACGCACAGTGGCCTGGTTCCCAGCACCGAATTACCTTTTGTTCTGGGAATCACCCTCCGACCATCAACATCTGTTCATAAGAAGAAAAAAAATCAGAAGTGCATAAAAAGCTCAAAGTGCAAAACGAAATGTGCAAGCAGAAAGATTGCATTTCGAAACGTAGCACTAAATTCGATATTCTTCCCGAAAAACCCAACAACACGCACCAAGCATGCGATTGTTTGTTTGACAAACTTGTGAAAATTGGCAATTGGCAACACTTCACACCCAGTGCTACGTGCGGCGTGAACATTGGAAATGTGTAAACAACATATGTATGTATTTTTGCAATGAAGCTATGCAACATTTTTACATTGCAAATTTTTTGTAAACACCAGAATTTTTTGTTTTTTGTACAATTCTTCCTAGTACTTCACCCCGCAGCTGGTGTTGGCATGAAGTTGGCGCTACGCTTAGCAATAACAAATGCAGCAGTAGCAGCGAGAGGCATCCAAAAAATAAATTGAAACAGTAAAATAAACACAAAATAGAATTTTAGAATAACAAAAGCGTGCTTGTCGGTAGAGAAAAAAGGAGAAGAAAAGAATTGGTAGCACATGGTCAGGGGCGAGTATTTGTGGCTAGAGAATATTGATAGACACACTGAGGCTCAAGCTTAGGGCAGCCAGCAGCCGGTAGGGTTTTACGGCCAAAGAGTCGTTTCAATCAGGATTGCTGGTTTTAAAGATTTTTTCTTTTTATTTCATTTATTTGTAAGGGAATGCTGAATTACTTATACTCCCATTGTTTTCTTTGCAGAGCTGGCTGCTAACTTCAGGATTCCCGCGCTCGTTCCCCTTTAGTTCCATTGCTTCACTCTTTTTTTTTACTCAACTCAATCTATTCCCACTCTTTATTTGTTCCTAAATACTCCCTTTGAAGTTTATACGCTTATATTTTCTCATCGGCGGCCTGCTTTCCCGCTAGCCAGCCTGTCTAAATAAACACGATTGCACGTTGCGCAAATCAAATAAAAATTGGAAAATTTCTCTTGCCATCGGCGACAAGTGGGCAAGCAAATATAAAAACAAAACTTTTTGTCCACTTGTCTCATTGATGCGCAGCAAATAAAGTAAATGAAAACTTTTGTTGAATAGTACATAGAAGCACTGAAAAAAAAAACTGAAAAAAGTTCAACGCTGGGAATTCTCATTATGTTTTTCACTCAATGCTTACCAGCTGACAAATGAAATGAAAACAATCGAACATCGTAAACTGCACAAATGTCAGCAAATCATATTTTTCTCTGGCATTTCCATTTATTTTTGTGTCAACAATTTCCTTATTTTCCTTAAGCTTTTTCTATGCACTATTTGTTTGCT
>NW_023458559.1:62828067-62840648 GCF_013731165.1 Rhagoletis pomonella | reverse complement strand
AAAAAACGAAGAAAGCATTCTTATGAGTTGTTCGAAAAAAAGTAAAAAAAAAGAAGAAATACTCAACAAAAACTGTGGCAACTAAGGAAATGGCAACAGTTTGCTGCCGAAATGGGTGGCATTTTGTACGTATGTATGTTATGGCAGACATTTAATGCGCCACCGCACGACCATGGAATGTTGGTTAACAATCAAGTTACGCGAACGGTAAGCACGGAGGCACTTTCATGGCCTGTACATGTTATAGTACTTTCTTCTACATACTTTCCTAGTACACAATAATGACGCCGTTGTCGTCTTCGGTGTTGCTCCTCTATAGTACCTTTGCTTTTGGCTTTCATGTCAAAGTACAATTTTCCTACTCTTTTTCTTCATTGCCACGAGTTGCAAATTATCGCAATGACAGTGTGTTTGGCTAATGGCAAGTAATAGAGCTACTACCGTAAGTTAGTAGGCAGTAGTATTATTGCTTAGTACTTTTAAATATATAGTGGGGTTGGTAACAGAAAAAAAACGCATATTGTGCAGCAATGAAGTGGCACTAAGCGCGCTCCATTTCGTTGTGCTCAATAAGAAGTGAGTGGAGAAAGGACCAACGATAGAGAGTGTAGTAGAAAAGTGCCAGCATACAAATTTACAGTAAGGGTATTCAGACTATCCTCGTTAATGTATTAATTCGTTATCTGGTAACTCGGTAATATGTACTTTCAACTTTCAACTTCGAACGCCCCTTATTCTTTTTCTGGTTAAAAATACTTTCGAATCAGCTGACATGAAGTTCTTTTATTTATAAACATTTATTAATACCACGACAGAAAGATTCATTGAACTTTTGATAAAATGTATGCACTTTTCGCGCGAGAAAACTGCCAACAAATAAGTAAGTGACAGAAAGGAATCAACTGGCATTTTAATGCGTGTATTACCACATTATCCGACTTGCCACCTCGTTAACTTGGTAATGATATGTTCGGTAATTTATAAAAAAACAAAACAATGGTGGGAGTTACCGAAGACCTTAACGAGTATAGTCTGAATACCCTTAGTATTTGAACTAAATGCATGTGTGGATACGTATGAAAGCATCGTAATTTGAGGTGCACCTTTAGCTAGAATTAGCACACTACTAGTGTTTGCTAATTTCAACTACTTCCAGGTAAAAGTGTGCCAAACCAATGCGAGTAATGCTCCTTAAATGGTACTTTCACTGTGGCGACCTGTTTTTGCTCAAGGTTTAAGGAACACTAGTGAAGTTGAAACTGTGACTAGCAAAAACATGCATTTGTGTAACAGCACGGTTTTTCCACTTCTTTACACTTCTAAAACTAGTAAAGTAGTATGGGCAGCTATTAAAAACTTCCAAAACTGGCATCCGGTTCTCCAGAAATGAGTCATAGTTTTCAAACTGATTCGGCGAAGGCGTCTTGGCACTTAGAATTAAAACATGATTTTGCCTTGCCAATTAGTGTAGTAGAGTAATAGACAGAGAGTGCTTTTTCTCTGAGCAAGGTCACACAAAATGTCTTGAACGCTTTAAAAGCTCTAAGCACGAGCAAGGTAATGGCCGTTACCGCTACCCAGCGGTGCAAATGTACATTACGTAATCGAATACTCCTTCAAAACTACGAAGGCGGCATGAATGCATTACAACTCAGATTACTTCGCCATAAGCATAGCCGCTTTGTGGTTAGCGTCTTTTACATACTGGTTTTGTTTGTAATCGGAAAGTACGATGTGAGCGAATACTCCTTTGCAAGTCTATATCAGCGACGACCATAGAAAGCTTTTAACACATACTGCGTTAATATGAAACATTTATACAGCTCTGCAGTGTAAATCTGAAAGTGTAAAAACTGCCTTGATTTGGTTGTTTATAAATAAAACAGAGATGAGAGCTTTTACCCGTAGTGCGTCAATAAAAAACGTAATTAAAGCTCATAAAACTAGGCACGGGACCATGGCAGTGATCATCACGGAGGTAATATAAGTGGGAAGCTTAAAAAGCTCGGTAAGGATGCACATATTTGCCGATGTCTTTATAAGATGCTCCTAGGCCTAAAAAGCTTACGTGACGTTTAATGCCGATGACAAGCGAGGTTGGAATTGTCGTAAAACAATCACTGAAGCGGGACAGTACATATGCAACTCGCTTCTGGAAAGCATTTATTTAGCTAATTCTTCCTCAAAAATGCGTATTTTAATAAAAAAAAAATAAAAATTTTTTAAATTAGATTTCAGATATTTTATTGCAAAACAATTACTGTAAAATATAATATTAGTTGAAGTACTATTAAAAGACTTAAGTCTTACTCTGTACTACCGGAACAAATTAATAATAATAATAATAATAATAATAATAATAATAATGAAGCATGAGGGTTAAGAAAGGAAGAAGGAAGAGGTTAAGTGACATTATTTAGAGCAGTAATGCTCAGAGAGAGCCTTTACTCTGCGCGCGTTCATAAAAAATCTACAGAGAGCGTTGAAACGTTCCGCCCGCGGGCGCTGTTTTTATCATCACTGATTTAGATGTCTCCCTTAGGCACTTCTTATGTTGCTCAATGTGTGACCACTTAATAGATTTTTCGGGAACGGTAACGGAAGGTTATCGATATGAAGTAGTTAAAAATGGTTTCGGGTGCTGAAAATACCAAATACCACAGGCAGCTGATAACGACTCCATGGAATTTGTCGGAAGTGTCGATTAAATACGTACCGAGGTGTTAAACCGTAAATCAAACAGATTTGGCTATAGAAGTCCGATATTACAATATGTTGTACCGCATGAGATTTTAATGAACAGTTTCCGGTCAAGGCACCTTCCAGAACTTTGTATTGGCGCCTAGCCAGCTGTAGAAGCTCTGCAATTCTGCACAATGAGGTTTACACCCAGCGCTGGCTGAGCTGACTTTAAGCCAATTTGTGTAAGAGCAGTCCGCAGGTTGCAACGCGAGCTCATGCACTCTCCTACTTCCCCTCTCGTTTCACTTATAATTGACTCTGCTGCGATTGTTGCATGAAAATGACCTTTAATTACTAAATAGTTGTTTGGTTTGTGTTTTGACAAAAGACAAACACTTACAAAGGGAATCGTATCAATGCTCATGTACATACATACATATTTATAAGTGAATTTATGTATTTACAAACGTGTTCACTTTTACGATTTTATCGCTGCAACCACGTAAAGCCTTTTTTAATTCATCAAAGTGCGACAAATGGCGTTTAATGCTGAATCCAAGGGAAAATTAATCAATTGCTTGAAAGAGACATATGTTGCATGTAGTTATATATACTAGTTGTATATACTATATTTGGTATATGGAGCAATTGAAAGGCAAATATGATTATAAACCATGTAGATAAAATACAAGTATCAAAACTGTTGATGCCATTAGAAAAAACTTTAGAAAGAATTTAAATTCTGAAAAAAAAACACAAGTATTTGATCAACAACGTTCATTCTTAGTAAAATATAGATACAAATATACAACATATGTATGTATGTATACATATGACATATACAAAATCGCCTTTACAGTATCGTCCCACTCACCTATGCAAAGCTTTGATAAGCACCCAAAGGCGCACTTGCTTTATATGCTTATTTGCTCGTAATTATGTACATATCTACATATGTATTTATTAAATCACTTTACACATATTTACTTGCTTATTTACTGACTGAGTTTTTTTTTGTATTACCTGTTTGCTTATTGCCTGTAATTGTCAATAATGTTACTGAATTTTATGACAGCTGTCAATTAGGTTGACAATAGAGTGCAATATAACTTTATATATGTATGTCTACCCACCACCTCGCACACATGCGCACTGATATTTCAATTATTATTTTCTTTTCTCTTTTTGGATGACTACCCCAGCTGGGAAAAAATGGCGCTTGAATGACAAATTATCGCGGCGCTTGCAATGGATTTGTTTGTTTAAGTGAGTATTTGTTGTTTGTTTAAATGCTTACATAGTACATACAGTGCCGGACAAAAGTATTGGCACAGAGAATTTTTCGCAATATCTGAACAGTTTTTTATTCCAATTTATTTTCGATGATTTTTTATAAATATATAGTTCGTCCTACACCAAAAAACATAAAAACTAAATCTTTAAATTTTGTGCAAAACTCAGGAAAATTCAATAAATTTGCATGCTTATTTGCAACTTTCTATTCAGATTTTTTAGAAAAATTCTAAGTATGCAGTTTTATAGCTCAACTAATTTTAGTATAACAAAGTGCCTGCTTGAAGGTGCTAAAAAATCGCAATGGTTTTTGGCAATTTTTTTTCAGTCAGGTTCTTCCGTACAAAGTATGTTCGACAATTATTTTTTGTATGGAGAAAATGAGCAACACCTTCTATTAAAAAAATGTCCAAAAATCAACGCAATTTTTTAGATACTTCAAACTTGCACTTTGTTATACTAAAATTAGTTGGGCTATAAAACTACATACTTAGAGTTTTTCTAAAAAATCTGAATAAGAAGTTGCAAATTAGTATGCAAATTTATTGAATTTTCCTGAGTTTTGCACAAAGTTTAGAGATTTTGTTTTTATGTTTTTTGGTGAAGTACGAACTATATTTTTATTAAAATATATTGAAAATAAATTATAATAAAAAACTTTGCATATATTGCGAAAAATTCTCTGTGCCAATACTTTTGTCCGGCACTGTATGTATGTATGTACATACATAAGTATGTAAATTTAGGCCTGCAGACATTTGAAAGAACCAATAATATTATGATAGAGATTTTAATTTTATGGGCAGAAATAACTAACTTTTATACAATAATTTTCAGTTTTTATTCAACTTGTGTAGTATTGCATCTTAATGTAAAACTTGCGTTAGTTTAAACTTAAAATATTGCATACGAACGCAAGAATTTAGTGACTGAAAGCAGAAAAATTCCGAAGCCCTCTGAAATGGTTCTTTCAAATGTATGTACATGCTTATACAAGAGTATGTGTGTTTGGTCGGTTAACAAGAACTTTTCCATTTGATTTGTTAAAGGTAATTTTTCATATCAATGTTTGGACATACAGATATGTATGTATGCTCTTTTATGGTTCTAATTACCTTTTTGGGACTAAATGGTCAAATTCAACGGATATTGCACACGGACTATTTCGGGATTTTAGAGATTTTCAGGATTCTTGAAACTTATCGATATAGTATTCAATATTCTTATCGGTTTTGTTATCGGTTCTGTTATCGATATTTTTGTCGATTTTTCTATCGATATTTTCGGAACTTCTCGGTATAAAAATCGACATTATATTTTATTTTGCTATCGATATTTTTGTTGATTTTGTTATCGATTTGCTATCGATATTGTTATCGATTTTGCCCTCGAAATTTATATTTAATTTTTTATGGAATTAGTTATCGATATTTTTATCAGTTTTGCTATCGATATTTTGATGGATGTTACTATCGATAACATAAATATAAAAATAAAGATAAAGGAAAACAGAATAACATAAATATAATTAGAACGAACAGCATATATGAAGGTAGGGATCTAGATAGAAAAAAGACAAAAAATATAACCTTAAGCAAAAGCAGATGTACATATGTGTGAACATATGTATGTGTGTATATTGGTTATGTGACAGGCGCACTTATTTTGTTTTACAGGTGTATGTAATTTTGGTTATACATTCCTCTGCAATAACGACACAATTCAAAATTTCATACTTTTCAGTAGCGCCAATTAAAGATTTGCACCCGAATTCATAAAAAATAAAGAAGGCTTTAACCGCTTTATTAAAAAAAAAATTTGTATGAAAATGTCACTTTATAGAGCTCTTTAAATATATTTTATTTTTTTTTTTGAATAAGGCCGTTTGTCATTCTGTCAGTCATTCTGTAGGGAAGTTTGTAAGCTTTCAAATTATGACTTTTTCTAAAGATTTAGTAAGGGTTCGACTGAAAAAATGCGGAATAAGTAGCAACTGCTAAGTAGCTAAACGAAAATAACTCCACTGATACTACTGAACAACGGCATAATACGAAAAATGTCGTTATTTCGTCACATAAAATAATCACAAAGCTATCGACAGTTTTTGACTTATGTTCAGCCATGTAGAGAGTGTATTTCTGCCATGAAAAACAGCTTCTCATAAAAATAAAATCGCCGTTCGGAGTCGGCGTAAAACTGTAGGTCCCTCCGCTTTGTGTGACAACATCAAGGCGCACGCCACAAGTCGGAGGAGAAGCTCGGCCAAACACTAACATATGTATAAGCGCCAATCTATTATTATTATAAGTAAGAACTAAAAATAAAGTTCAGGCCATTTGATTACTGAGCATATTTTTTGGGTCAAAAAAAAAAAAAAATTATATGAAACTTGGTAATAGAAAAATTTAATCTGTTTTTGGTACTTTAAAATTTGGGCATATTTTTATGACCATATTAAATCTGAGCATATTTTTTTTATTAAAAAACTGGATAAACATTTTTGTTATTTTAAAACTGGATATACTTAAACCTAAAGCCTGTTAACAGCTCGACATAAATTTAAGACCGGCCCACTTTTTACTGTTCAATTTTATATGTTCAATTTTGTACTTTTGACCATTCCTATTTTACAAAGACAAAAAATTTTGTGCTGTTATATAGTGTCAATTTTATATCCCATTGTTAAATATCTAAATGTTAGTGTCTAATTTAAAAAAATATCTACCAGAAATGTATGTCCAATTTTTAATAGTTAAAAATTGCCAAAAACAATTATGTTCAATTTTTTCATAAACAATTAATTACGTACAGTTTCTAAATGAAAAAAATTTGCTGTTTTTAGTGAGCAAAAAAATGATGTCTGATTTTTTATGATCAAAATTTTATTTTAAGATTTTTATTACTAAAAATATGCACTGCTTTTTAATTCTGAAAAAAAAAATAATAAAAAAGTTTTCAAATAACCAAAACTTTGTGCTGTGTTTTCATGTGGCCAAAAATGTATGCAAAAATTCTTTAATGTTCAACATTTTTGTTAAGTTTTTAAGCTGGCTGGTTTTTTCGAGCTGTTGTTAAAAAAATCTCGCGCACAAAAATTGAAAATCACATCTCACCAGCAAACGATTTTGTGAAAGAAATTATTTTTGGAACACGGCTTACCAAAAAATCAACATTTTTGTAAAGGAAGAAAATATCTTTGCCATGACTAAAATTGCGCTGCCGATAGCCAGCAGTAAGCGAGCGTGACAATGATTCCAAAAGCAAAGTTTTAATTTTTCAGTCGTTGCTGCTGCTGGCTGGCAACACAGGGTGCTAAATTGTATTTTATTTGTAAGCTTCTTGAAGTTCAAGTAACTATTCCAGAATGTATAAAAATATTAGGTAAATACTTAATAATAGCACCACGCACACATGTAAATGAGTGTGTGTGAGTTTGCTCTGACTTGATTTTGTGGCTGTGACGCTCGGGGAGGTCCTCAGAAAAATGTCTTCAAAATCTAATTTTATTACCATAAGTGTGAGCGAGTAAGCATATGTATTTATATGTGGGTGTGTTGGGGGAGATTCTCTGTTGTTTTGCTGCGTTCTTCCACTGGTCTATTTTTATTGTTTTCCTATTATATGTTTCTTCCTTCTTCTTGGTTATCTGTAGTCATCTATTAGTGCTCTACGCATTTTCCTTTTCAAAATTTACGGGCACGTTGACATTCAAAATTGTTTCTTATTATTTTCTTTTCGCTCCAAAAACTTCCCGACTTACTTATGCATACATACTATACATATTGAGGCATACATATGTATTTGTGCAAATAAGCATATTTACATTTTCTTTATTTACAAATAAATATTTTATTTCGCTCGCTCATTTTCCTCAGTCAGCAGAGTGTTCTCGTGCTCAAGCATATACAAATATGAATGTATGATTGCATAAGGCAGATTTTTCTTTCCTTTTGTCCCTTCCACCAGTACTTCAACGCTCGCCTCACAATAAAACTGTTTGTTTACGCGCTGTCGTCGGTAAAATGAAAGGATAATGTTTGAGAAAGTAATTTCACCGACCGCCTTCAGCTAACTACATACTTTTTCTCCTACTTCACGACTTGTCTGCGGCAATGCTAAGGCTTTTGGGATGTAGGCGTTCGCATTTGATAAGCGTATTGCGGATTAGATATGTATGTGTGTATGTAATTGTGTGTGCACACATATTCTCGTATGTACATACATATGTATGTATGCAAAATTATATTCATACAAATAGAATTTTGTGCGGCTTATTGAAGCATATTTGCACTGACTGTGCGGAGGAGCTGTAGGCGCCTACTTGCCTCATTGACTCACAGCTTTCGTCTCCTTTCCGTACGTTTGTAAGTATTTGCTGAGTTGGATTGCTGTGATTCGTTTTGTTTAACATGTCAAAATCATAATATTTTCATAAAGTACCATTTATTATTTTGTTAAGCAGTCTGACAGTTTATTTGCCATTGAAATTGGATTATTTTTTTCTCCGCCCACATTTTTCTCGTTACCATTCCTTTGCTCTTGCAGCCAAACCGCTGTTAGTCGTTTTCATGTAATCACATGCGCAAACATTGAGACTACGAACCTACGGACATTTGTATGTGCCTCCATACATATGTACATATTTATATACATAACTACAATACTTGCTAATAGGAAGATATTGTTATTCGCCTTGAGATTGTGCTTGAGCTGGCATAAGTGTCATTTGGTTGTCAGTCGTTTGTCGGCTCCACATACTTGTTATGCTTTGTAGAAATAAAGGAGAAAGAGTGACTAAATCGCCGAAAAGCAGCTCTCGATTGGCTGACGTAAAACCAATTTGCTATTAATTGTCTCGCTAGCGGCAATTTCCTTGTAAAAATGCGTCTTTTATTATGATTATATATTGGAAATTAATTTTTATGGTCCTTCGAGTTTAATAAGTAGTTGGATTTCGTCACAAAAAAACTAATAGCATACATACATACATATATGTATGTACGTATTTTTAATATTTGTTGAAGTTAATTGGATTTCGTGTGCGCTGAATTATGAGAGTGGGTAATTAAGCTGAAAAATTACAAAGCCATAAGTGAGAAGAAATCCATGCCAATCTTTGCGCTTGCAGAACAATGCGATGGCCTGTTTGAGGCGAGAGGCGAAACATCGTTCAGTCGCTAATCTGAAGTGAATGAGCGAGGTTGGCTTGAAGTCGCAGATAAGATGCCGTGTAGAATTAAAATGAAAGAAGAAAATTAATAAGCTCAATCAAACGGCCCATAAATTTTTAGGATTTACACATAATCGAAAAATATTGTCTCCATTTTTAAAGTAAAAATGTGTTCAAAATGACAAGAGAATTTTAATATTTTATTTGAAATTAATTTTATTTTTTTAAATCTAAATAAAGAAAAAGCTCCAAGAAAAGGAAAATGAATGAAATAAAAAGAAAACATTAAAAATCTATTGCGAAGAGGTACGTAATTATATATATATATATATATATACATATAATATTCTTTAGACTAGACTTGTTCAAGACGTTGAGCTCATTTTTCGGTCCATATTAACAAACGAACACTAGAAAATAATTTCTGCCATATCGCACACTTTATTCAAAAGTAACACAACTCAAAAAAAGCTACGCCGATTTTCATTTGCATAAATCAATTCGAAGGATTTATCTCCAATGAATGCAAACATTTTTTTTTCTTTATGATTATATTCTTTAACTAGAAAACTACTATCATACCCGTTGTTGTATTAATTGCGTTGCATCTGCACCATCCACAGGCACTTATATTTTCGGATATGAATTTTGAGTTGTGCCTCCTTTGAAGAAGGTGTGCGATATTTAGATCTGGAGAAAGAGCCGTTGAGTGCATACCAAGTTTTCTGTGTTTATTTTTTTACATACTATGACTAACAAATCGAATAAAATATGTTTCACCAACTCTTTGAGAAACAAGCAAAACCTGACGTCTTCTTCGAGTTTCGTTTCATATAAATGATACCTGTAGTGACTTATTAGAGAACCAGTGAGAACACTTATGCTTTCCAAGTTTAGTACCTTCACAAAAGCGAAGAGAAGAGGCTGCAGATAATTTCATAGTCTTCTTCCTTGTTTTATTTAAAATTTAGAGGTGCTAACTAATTGTGTAGCACGTGTGCAAGGGAGTGTTCCACTGAAATGCTCTGGAAAAAAGTGTGGTGGCCAAACCCAAGTTTTAGGAAGTTCGATAGCTTCGTAAGATTTGCATGGCTTTTCAACAGGTTAAGAATAGTTATTATATCACCAGTAAACTAAGAATTAGTCTTAAGCATTTAACGCCGCCCTTTCATTCAACTTGATACTTTTCCGAAACACTCACAAGTATTGTCGGTACTTGGCTCCTACCACCTTGTTGAAGGATGTATTATCCAAATAAAAAATTTCACAAGCCAGTCGAGAATTACAAACTAAATGATTTAGTAAAATTAATTAATTTTAAGGCATTTTTAGTGAGCGAATGGTTGGTTTAGCAATTTAGAGCTTCTTTCTCGCCAGTGCTTAACCACGATCGCTTCTTTCCCTTTAAAAACTACATACAATCAATGGGATCCTTAAACCTCAGACAAGTACTGCCAGACATTCCATAAGGCAATTTCAATATTTAAGCTCCAGATTAAACATTCCCAACTCAATTTAATATTTATTGAATCATTTTAGCTGCCACAATAACAAAAGAAAAACTTCAGTCACAATAAGCGCGGCAATCAAACTTTCAATGCTCGTCTACCTCAAAATTACATAAATACATGTCTTGCAAACTAAAAAAATTGTAAAAAAGTGTATTGACTTTCATAAGTTAAGAATTTCACACAGCAGTGAAAACAAAAAAAGAGGCTACTCAATAGCCAACCCAACCGATAAAAAAGTGTATGTACAACAATTTTAATTAATGCAGAATTGTTAAATAAAATCAATAAAGTTCAAGTTGTGTAGAGGAAAAAAAGTATGAACGAAGGAAGCAAACCAAAACATAAAATGTGTTTCCTGCTGTCAGAGCATTTTTCTCTATTAGTAAAACAAGTGCAAAAGAATAAAATGAAATAAAAAGAAAAAACTAACTGGGCAGTAGCATACAAGTGCAATAGGAGCGGAGTAAGCCAGAGAAAACTGTAATAACCTAAACTTAATTTTTATGCTGACAACACGCAACTTTAGCCAAGCAGCTGAGACGCGCCACTACCAGCTGTTGGGGTCACTTGAGGTTGGTCAGCAAAGAAGCTCTGCAGAACTAGCCAAGCACAGCAAAATTATGCTTCCTTCCGTGTTGTGCATTATGGCAAGTCAATAAAATATGAAAGAACAAAAAAAAAAGTATAGTGGAGCTGTGTGTATGTGCGCCTTATGGCGGCAACCGAAAAGTTTATTCAATAAAAATTATGTCGCAGGAAGTTGAAATGAGTTGCAGCATATAACCGGGGAATATAAAACTAACCGAAAAACTATGAGTAGAATTAAATAAATAAATCCCAAAATTGAGTGGATGGCAGCTGTGTGTGTAGTAGATGGTCATAAAAGTAGCGAGTAGCTAAAGCGGGTAAAAAGGTAGACAAAAAGCTATGTAGTTAAATCTCTTAGTTCTTAGCGAGAATGCCAACAGCTCAATCGGTTCGAAAAAATAAAGAACGTAGCAAATTTCTATTGTCTAGCTACGCGCAGGCACTGGTATGATAGTAAGTGAACTAGTCAGCCTCTACGGCACTGTCATACTAGTTTACCAACCTGCATCATAGCAGTCGAGGAAGGCATCAATCTTTGCATTACGACCTTAGTTCTCGATACCTAAAAAGCTTCCGCATTAGCATTTTACCATCTTTTGAATCACACAGTCTCCAGAAATGAGACCAATTATTCGAGGAGTGTTCATACGGGCGGCAGGTATCGAAGGGCGCCCCGTCGGTGGCTGGTTGAGCTATGAGTGATTCATATTTTGGGACTAGTCAGCCCCAAATCAGTTAACTTAATAGATTCCTTACTGACTAGAACTCTTGAAAGATTTGCGAATGTTTACGTGTTTTGTGTAAAATTAAGAGAATTTTATTGCGTTGCAAGCGAAGACAAAAGTTTTATATTACACTTGATGACAACGAAGTTAAAGTGTGGAATTAGTTGTATGCAATGCCACAGCAACTCATTAGGAAATAATTGGCATGGCAGCAGCTCGAGGATACCACAATGGCGTAGTGGCCAAAGGGCAGCAAAGTTGACATTGTTTGAGAGTATTGATGCACTAGTATTTGCAGAAGAAATTATGAAGTTTTCTTTTTCGCTTTGAAAAGTCAAGCGAGCTAGGAACGCTAGGAAAAGAGAAGAGAAATAAATTTGTTCGCCACGCGTGCTATTCAACTTGCGGCTTTCCACTACTTTCCGTCAGAAAACAAAATTTTATAAGTATACCAATTTATAGTAAGTAAAATCCACTGAGAACAAAGTAAACTATTTGACATTTTATTATTTTACAGAATGCAATTCGAGTGGCAAGAAAAATATTGAGCATGACGCAGCCATAAAGCAAACAAATAGTGCATAGAAAAAGCTTAAGGAAAATAAGGAAATT
>NW_023458559.1:62818470-62827967 GCF_013731165.1 Rhagoletis pomonella | reverse complement strand
AATTTCCTTATTTTCCTTAAGCTTTTTCTATGCACTATTTGTTTGCTGCTATGGCTGCGTCATGCTCAATATTTTTCTTGCCACTCGAATTGCATTCTGTAAAATAATAAAATGTCAAATAGTTTACCTTGTTCTCAGTGGATTTTACTTACAATAAATTGGTATACTTATAAAAATTTTGTTTTCTAACGGAAAACAGTAGAAAGCCGCAAGTTGAATCGCACGCGTGGCGAACAAATTTATTTCTCTTCTCTTTCGAAACGTTCCCAGCTCGCTTGACTTTTCCAAAGCGAAGAAGAAAACTTCATAATTTCTTCTGCAAATACTAGTACATCAATGCTCTCAAACAATGTCAACTTTGCTGCCCTTTGGCCACTACGCCACTGTGGTATCCTCGAGCTGCTGCCATGCCAATAATTTCCTAATGAGTTGCTGTGGCATTGCATGCAACTAATTCCACACTTTAACTTCTTTGTCATCAAGTGTAATATAAAACTTTTGTCTTCGCTTGCAACGCAATAAAATTCTCTTAATTTTACCCAAAACACGTAAACATTCGCAAATCTATCAAGAGTTTTAGTCAGTAAGGAGTCTTTAAGTTAACTGATTTGGGGCTGACTAGTCTTAAAATATGAATCACTCACAGCTCAACCAGCCACCGACGGAGCGCCCTTCAACACCTGCCGCCCGTATGAACAATCCCCGAATAATTGGTCTCATTCCGATTCGTAATGTGACTATTTCTGGACTGTGTGATTCAAAAGATGGTAAAATGCTAATGCGGCAGCCTTTTAGGTATCGAAAATTAAGCTCGTAATGCAAAGATTGATGCCTTCCTTGACTGCTATGATGCATGTTGGTAAACGAGTATGACAGTGCCGTAGAGGCTGACTAGTTCACTTACTATCATACCAGTGCCTGCGCGTAGCCAGACAATAGAAATTTGCTACGTTTTTCCCTTTTTCGAACCGATTGAGCTGTAACTACATAGCCCTTTGTCTTTCTGAGCTCAAATTTTTACCCGCTTTAGCCATTCGCTACTTTTATGACCATCTACTACACACACAGCTGCCGTCCACTCAATTTTGGGATTTATTTATTTAATTCTACTCATAGTTTTTCGGTTAGTTTTATATTCCCCGGTTATATGCTGCAACTCATTTCAACTTCCTTCGACATAATTTTTATTGAATAAACTTTTCGTTTGCCGCCATAAGGCGCAAATACACACAGCTACACTATACTGTTTTTTTTTAATACTTTTTTTTTTGTTCTTTCATATTTTATTGACTTGCCATAATGCACAACACGGAAGGAAGCATACTTTTGCTGTGCTTGGCTAGTTTTGCAGAGCTTCTTTGCTGACCAACCTCAAGTGACCCCAACAGCTGGTAGTGGCGCGTCTCAGCTGCTTGGCTAAAGTTGCGTGTTGTCAGCATAAAAATTAAGTTTAGGTTATTACAGTTTTCTCTGGCTTACTCCGCTCCTATTGCACTTGTATGCTACTGCGCAATTATTTTTTTCTTTTTATTCCATTTTATTCTTTTGCACTTGTTTTACTAATAAACGAGGAAAATGCTCTGACAGCAGGAAGCACATTTTATGTTTTGGTTTGCTTCCTTCGTTCGTACTTTTTTTCCTCCAACTTTTTCCTGCAACGTTCTTCGACTGCTACACAACTTTGAACTTTATTGATTTTATTTAACAATTCTGCATTAATTAAAATTGTTGTACATACACTTTTTTATCGGTTGGGTTGGCTGTTGAGTAGCCTCTTTTTTTTTGATTTCTCTGCTGTGTGAAATACTTAACTTATGAAAGTCAATACACTTTTTAAAATTTTTTTAGTTTGCAGGACATGTATTTATGTAAGTTTGAGGTAGATGAGCATTGAAAGTTTGATTGCCGCGCTTATTGTGATTGAAGTTTTTCTGTTGTTATTGTGGCAGCTAAAATGATTCAATAAATGTTAAATTGAGTTGGAAATGTTTAAGCTGGAGCTGGCAGTACTTGTCTGAGGTTTAAGTTTTTAAAGGGAAATAAGCTATCGAGGTTAAGCACTGGCGAGAAAGAAGCTCTAAATTGCTAAACCAACCATTCGCTCACAAAAAATGCCTTTAAATTAATTAATTTTACTTAATCATTTAGTTTGTAATTCTCGACTGGCTTGTGAAATAATTCGTTGAAATGTTTTATTTGGACAATACATCCTTTAATCGGTGAAAAAGAAACGATAATTGCCAGCAAGGTGGTCGGAGCCAAGGACCGACAATACCTGTGAGAGTTTGAATGAAAAGGCGGCGCTTAATGCTTAAGACTAACTCTTGGTTTACTGGTGATATAATAACTATTCTTAACCTGTTGAAAAGCCATGCAAATCTAATGAAGTTATCGAACATCCTAAAACTGGGGTTTGGCCACCACACTTTTTTCCAGAGCATTTCAGTGGAACACTCCGTTGCACACGTGCTACACAATTAATTAGCACCTCTAAATTTTAAATAAAACAAGGAAGAAGACTATGAAATTATCTGCAGCCTCTTCTCTTCGCTGTTGTGAAGGTACTAAACTTGGAAAGCGTAAGTGTTCTCACTGGTTCTCTAATAGGTCACTCACTACAGGTATAATTTATATGAAACGAAACCCGGAGCAGACGTCAGGTTTCGCTTGTTTCTCAAAGAGGTGGTGAAACATATTTTATTCGATTTGTTAGTCATAGGATGTAAAAAAATCTAAATATCGCACACCTTCTTCAAAGGAGGCACAACTCAAAAGTCAGATCCGAAAATATAAGTGCTTGTGGATCGTACAGATTCGACGCAATTAATACAAAAACGGGTATGATAGTAGTTTTCTAGTTAAAGAATATAATCATAAAGAAAAAAAAAATGTTTGCATTCATTGGAGATAAATCCTTCCAGTTCATTTATGCAACAGAAAATCGGCGTAGCTTTTTTTGAGTTGTGTTACTTTTGAATAAAGTGTGCGATATGGCAGAAATTATTTTCTAGTGTTCGTTAATTAATATGCGACCGAAAAATGAGCCCAACGTCTTGAACAAGTCTAGTCTAAAGAATATTATATATACATATATATATATATAATTACGTACCTCTTCGCAATAGACTTTTACATTTTTTCTTTTTATTTCATTCATTTTCCTTTTCTTGGAGCTTTTTCTTTATTTAGATTTAAAAAAATAAAATTAATTTCAAATACCTAAAATATTAAATTTTTTTTTGTCATTTTGAACACATTTTTAGTTTAAAATGGCGACAATATTTTTCGATTACGTGAGAATCCTAAAAATTGATACGCCGGTTGATTATCGAGCTTATTAATCTTCTTCTTTCATTTTAATTCTATACGGCATCTTTATCTGCGACTTCAAGCCAACCTCGCTCATTCACTTCAGATTAGCGACTGAACGATGTTTCGCCACTCGCCTCAAACAGGCCATCGCATTGTACTGCAAATGCAAAGATTGGCAAGAATTTCTTCTCACTTATGGCTTTGTAATTTTTCAGCTTAATTACCCACTCT
Source organism: Rhagoletis pomonella (assembly GCF_013731165.1). Classification (NCBI taxonomy): domain Eukaryota; kingdom Metazoa; phylum Arthropoda; class Insecta; order Diptera; family Tephritidae; genus Rhagoletis; species Rhagoletis pomonella. The sequence goes on along the minus strand of NW_023458559.1, from coordinate 62,824,424 downwards.
CATAATTCAGCGCACACGAAATCCAATTAACTTCAACAAATATTACAAATACTACAGAAATACGTACATACGTATATGTATGTATGTATTCTATTAGTTTTTTTTGTGACGAAATCCAACTATTTACTTATTAAACTCGAAGGACCATAAAAATTAATTTCCAATAAATAATCATAATAAAAGACGCATTTATACAAGGAAATTGCCGCTAGCGAGACAATTAATAGCAAATTGGTTTTACGTCAGCCAATCGAGAGCTGCTTTTCGGCGATTTAGTCACTCTGCCTCCTTTATTTCTACAAAGCATAATAAGTATGTGGAGCCGACAAACGACTGACAACCAAATGACACTTAGGCCAGCTCAAGCACAATCTCAAGGCGAATAACAATATCTTCCTATTAGCAAGTATTGTACATACTTATATAAATATGTACATATGTATGTATGGAGGTACATATGGAGGCACATATGAGCAAATGTCCGTAGGTTCGTAGTCTCAATGTTTGCGCATGTGATTACATTAAAAACGACTAACAGCAGTTTGGAATGGTAACGAGAAAAATGTGGGCGGAGCAAGAAAAAATAATCCAATTTCAATGGCAAATAAACTGTCAGACTGCTTAACAAAATAATAAATGGTACTTTATGAAAATATTATGATTTTGACATGTTAAACAAAACGAATCACAGCAATCCAACTCAGCAAATACTTACGAACGTACGGAAAGGAGACGAACGCTGTGAGTCAATGAGGCAAGTAGGCGCCTACAGCTCCTCCGCACAGTCAAGTGCAAATATGCTTCAATAAGCCGCACAAAATTCTTTTTGTATGAATATAATTTTGCATACATATGTACATACATATGTATGTACATACGAGAATATACATATATGCACACACAATTCCATACGAACATACATGTCTAATCCGCAATACGCTTATGAAATGCGAACGCCTACATCCCGAAAACCTTAGCATTGCCGCAGACAAGTCGTGAAGTAGGAGAAAAAGTAGTTAGCTGAAGGCGGTCGGTGAAATTACTTTCTCAAACATTATCCTTTCATTTTACCGACGACAGCGCGTAAACAAACAGTTTTATTGTTAGATGAGCGCTGAAGTATTGGTGGAGGGGACAAAGGGAACGAAAAATCTGCCTTATGCAATCATACATTCAAATTTTTTGTACATATATGCTTGGGCACGAGAACACTCTGCTGAGTGTGGAAAATGAGCCAGCAAAATAAAATATTTATTTGTAAATAAAGAAAATGTAAATATACTTATTCGCACAAATACATATGTATGCCTCTATATGTATATTATCTACCCAACAAGCATTTCAGTAAACGTTTTTAAAAATAACTTAAATTAAGTTTGCTATAATAAGCGTTAAATAAGCATTTTTAATATTAAGCTTATTAAAAGTTTTTTCAAATAAACCTTTAATAAGTTTTGAGAGCGAATGTTTATAAATAACTTAAACTTATAAATGAAATGTAAATGTCAACGACATGAAGTAGTAAATATAAAATTTTTTCAATCGTAAGTGACGTGTTTACGTTTTTTTAAATATATTATTAAAAGAAAAAATTAAATAAAACCAATGCGGTAAAACAAGAAAATCTAATCAAGGACCCGCTGCGCTAATCGGTGGAGCATTCGAGTCTTCAAATGATGAGTTCCCCTTATCCTTTCTTAGTTTAACATTCAATTAAAAATGTATTAAATTTTTTTCAGAAAAGTTCATCAATGAGAATGGCGGCGATGAAGCGGAATATATAGCTGCATCGATGTCGCTTTTCCAATTTGCCAATAACCGCAAGTAATTGAAAGCACGCAACAAGATGTAATAATTAACTTTTTTGTGTGTTATCGTGAATTTGTATGCTAAAATGTCTATTCCCTATTTATATTTTCGCGACTGTAGATGAGTCCGCCGAAAATTCGTATTTCGTTTAGTTTCTAGATGTTAAGCAATCTATGTATGAGTTTTTAATGAAATATCTTTAAATAAAGGGTTATAAAAATGTTTATAAAAAGCTTTCTTTTGAAAATTTTTAGTAAGTTTATATTGATACGCTAATAAAAAACTTTTTTTGAACCTTTATTATAAGTTTACACTTTTAAGCTTATAAAAAGCTTTCTTTTGAACATTTATTACAAGTTTATATTTCTACGCTTATAACCAATGTTCCTTTTCGATTATATTACGCTTACTTCCAAGCGTTTTATAAACAAAAAATCAACGTTTTGTAAGCTTAATGTTTATAATTGAAAACTTAAAAAAAACTTTCTTTAAGTTTATTTTGCTTGTTGGGTATGTACGCATAAGTAAGTCGGGAAATTTTTGGAGCGAAAAGAAAATAATAAGAAAAATTTTTGAATGTCAACGTGCGTGTAAATTTTGAAAAGGAAAATGCGTAGCGCACTAAAAGATGACTACAGATAACCAAGAAGAAGGAAGAAACATATAATAGAAAAACAATAAAAATAGACCAGTGCGAGAACGCAGCAAAACAACAGAGAATCTACCCCAACACACTCACACATATACATATACCTACTCGCTCACACGTATGGTAATAAAATTAGATTTTGAAGACATTTTTCTGAGGACCTCCCCGAGCGTCATAGACACAAAATCAAGTCAAAGCAAGCACACACACACACTCATTTACATGTGTGCGTGGTGCTATTATTAAGTATTTACCTAATATTTTTATACATTCTGGAATCACTGAATCTTGAACTTCAAGAAGCTTACAAATAAAATTCAATTTAGCACCCAGTGTCGCCAGCCAGCAGCAGCAACGGTTGAAAAATTAAAACTTTGCTTTTGGAAATCATTGTCACGCTCGCTTGCTGCTGGCTATCGGCAGCGCTATTTTAGTCGTGGCAAAAATATTTTCTTCCTTTACAAAAATGTTGAGTTTTTTGGTAAGCCGTGTTCCAAAAATTATTTCTTTCACAAAATCGTTTGCTGGTGAGATGCGATATACTTTTCGGGAGATTCAATTTTTGCGCTCGAGATTCGGAAAAAACTGGACATACGTTTTTTGCCAGTTTAACCCTTCGATTTGTGAGAAGGTCCCTAGGGACCTTTTCGTATTTCATGTGCCTATATCTTTTTGTTCAATGCATTTTTGAAAAGAATTTATACATGTATTCCAAGAATAAATTAAGCTGAATCGTTTAAAATAAGTTTCGAAGGGATACGGGATCACGTTCGAGTGTTATTGAGATTTCAACATATATAGTACGGGGATTAGTGACAAGGTCCCTAGGGACCTTGTACAATTTTAGAAGAAATAACAATTACTTGTCTTCATGTTTTGATTTTTTTTTCACTTGTTCTTCAAATTATTTCATTCCTAATATATATGCAGGACGTTAATTTAATCGAAAGACAACATGTACAGTCGAAACATCGAGCAACTCTTTGTAGGTCCCTAAGGACCTTCTCACGAATCTAACGTCATCGGCACTGTCACTCATCGGAGGGTTAAGATTTAGCAAAAATGTTGAACATTAAAGAATTTTTGCATACATTTTTGGCCACATAAAAACACACTACAAAATTTTAGATAGTTGAAAACAAGACATATTTTTTTTTATTTTTTTTTATTTTTTTTTCAGAATTAAAAAGCAGGGCATATTTCTAGTAATAAAAAAACTTAAAAGAAAACTTTGGTTATAAAAACTCAGAAATAATTTTTTTGCTCACTAAAAACCGCATTTTTTTTCATTTAGAAACTGTACGTAATTAATTGTTCATGAAAATGTTGAACATTAAATTTTTTTCGCAATTTTTAACTATTAAAAATTTTACATAAATTTTTGGTAGATCATTTTTTAAATTAGACACTAACACTTAGACATTTAACAATGAGATATAAAATTGACACTAGATAACAGCACAAAATTTTTTGTTTTTGTAAAATAAGAATGGTCAAAAGTATAAAAAAAGAGTATATAAAATTTAACAGTAAAAAGTGGGCCGGTCTAAAATTTATGTCGAGATTTTAACAGGCTTTAGGTTTAAGTATATCCAGTTTTAAAATAACAAAAATGTTTATCCAGTTTTTTAATAAAAAAAAAAAATATGCTCAGATTTAATATGGCCATAAAAATATGCCCAAATTTTAAAATACCAAAAACATATTAAATTTTTCTATTACCAAATTTCATATATTTTTTTTTGTTTGACCCAAAAAATGTGCTCAGCAATCAAATGGCCTGAACTTTATTTTAAGTTTTTACTTAAAATAATAATAGATTGGCGCTTACACATATATTAGTGTTTGGGCGAGCTTCTCCTCCGACTTGTGGCGTGCGCCTTGATGTTGTCACACAAAGCGATAACGAAATAAAATATAATGTCGATTTTTATGCCGATAAGTTCCGAAAATATCGATAGCAAAATCGATAACAATATCGATAAAATTATCGATAACAAAACCGATAAAATTATCGATAACAAAACCGATAAGAATATCGAATACTATAGCGATAAGTTTCGAGAATCCTGAAAATCTCTAGTTCCCAGATTGAGTCTCGGTGTCCCTATCTATATTGATTTCTCTATACTTACCTTTATTTTAGTCTTTCTTCCTGTACATTCATCTTTACTTTTATCGTGTGCGATTTCCGTTGCACCAACCGCCGCTGAGGAAGTTTCACTTCGAAAATCAAATCCATTCCAAAGGTAATTAGAACCATAAAATAGCATACATGTCTGTATGTCCATACATACATATGTACTATGTAAGCATTTAAACAAACAACAAATACTCACTTAAACAAACAAATCCATTGCAAGCGCCGCGATAATTTGTCATTCAAGCGCAATTTTTTCCCAGCTGTGGCAGTCATCCAAAAAGAGAAAAGAAAATAATAATTGAAATATCAGTGCGCATGTGTGTGAGGCGGTGGGTAGGCATACATACATACATATATAAAGTTATATTGCACTCTATTGTCAACCTAATTGACAGCTGTCATAAAATTCATTAACATTATTGACAATTACAGGCAATAAACAAACAGGTAATACAAAAAAAAAAAAAAAAAAAACTCAGTCAGTAAATAAGCAAGTAAATATGTGTAAAGGGATTTAATAAATACATATGTAGATATGTACATAATTATGAGCAAATAAGCATATAAAGCAAGTGCGCGTTTGGGTGCTTATCAAAGCTTTGCATAGGTGAGTGGGACGATACTGTAAAGGCGATTTTGTCATATGTATATGTACATACATACATATGTTGTATATTTGTATCTATAGAGTATATGTAGCATATTTTACTAAGAATGAACCTAGTTCATCAAAGACTTGTGTTTTTTTCTTCAGAAATTAAATTCTTTCTAAATTTTTTTCTAATGGCATCAACAGTATACAAAACATAGTATCTACACATAACTACATGCAACATATGGCTCTTTGAAGCAATTGAATAATTTTACCTTTTTTTATAAGTGAAACGAGAGGGGAAGTAGGAGTGTGCAGGCAGCTCGCGTTGCAACCTGCGGACTGCTCTTGAACAAATGGTCTTAAAGTCAGCTCAGCCAGCGCTGGGTGTAAACCTCAGAATTGCAGTGCTTCTGCAGCTGGCTAGGCGCCAATACAAAGTTCTGGAAGGTGCCTTGACAGGGAATAAATATTATAGTATCGGACTTCTATAATCAAAGGTGTTTGGTTTAAGGTTTAACACCTCGGTACGTATTTAATCGACACTTCCGACAAATTCTATGGAGTGGTTATCAGCTGCCTTTGGTATTTGGTATTTTCAGCACCCAAAACTATTTTTAACTACTTCATATCGATAACCTTCCGTTACCGTTCTCTGTAGATTTTTTATGAACGCGCACCGAGTAAAGGCTCTCTCTGAGCATAACTGCTCTAAATCATGAACCAACGACTACAGATCACCTAATCAGCCATCGTTGTAT
>NW_023458559.1:62812852-62818370 GCF_013731165.1 Rhagoletis pomonella | reverse complement strand
TTTTTTGGTTGCGAGCGGAGGCCATATTCAAGCTACATGTGTTGCATGTTGCACCAGCATTCAAAAAAGGCACTAAGTCAGTCAGTGAGGAGACGAGCGAACAGTGCCTATTAATACTTAGTTTCTCCAGCCGCATGTATGGAATAGCAACTCAGTTTGCGGCTGGCTTGTTGCAACTTGCAAGTGTTACTCAAGAGTTGGTAATTTCGGTAGCACAAACAATATTGTCAGACATTTTATTTTGCACCACACACACACACCCCCCACATGCCGCCGCTGATGACCACCCACAGTCGACAGCAATTTCTTGTATGTACATACCTTCACACATAAAAAAGCTCTCATCTTCACCCAGATTTCATTTCGTTTACGGTATTTGCCAACTTCTTGACTTACACAAGTCTATTACAATTTTGATTGCAAACTTGGCAGCTAGTGCAACAGCATTAGCAACAACAGCAACGTTTAAGTAGCGAATAAGCACTCGACATACCTTTTTGTACAAGCATTGATATACTTATGGTATGTACATATGTATGTATGTACACAGTTAGGTAGGCATGCAACCTGACCGAGCAATGACTGACAAGTAAACTGCACACGCTCGTGCAATAGAACAGCAGCTACTTGCTTTTAGTTAGGAAGGATGACATTGCTATGTTGCAGCGTCTCTACCGCTAGGTTTCTACCTTAAGTAGCGTACATACATACCAACATATTTATGCAGTAGAGGTGGTAAATGAAGTGGCAGTGCCATAGCATGTCAGTTAGCCTGTTGAAAAGTGTCTGTTAGCAAGGTTTTTGATTTTTATGCCGTCAACAATTTGCAGACAATTTTCATTCGAACAACAACTGCTTGGTGCAACATGCCGCACTGGCAGGTATGTAAATACATACATAAGTGGTGCAAGTAATATGCATGTTTATGTTGTATGTGTTGGTTGCTAGCCATGGTTGTGCTGCAAGTTTGTTTATCAGCTAAAAATCGTTTTCGGTAGATATCTTACACTTTTTGCTAAGCTACTTATCTAGTTTTGGCAAATTATATTTTTGGCACAAGGCTATGTTCTTTGGCATGTTGCATGCAAAACTTTATTGTTCACATTTTGATTGTAACTTGGCTATGGTTGGCGGAAATCGATGCCTTTCATTCGAGGCGAAATATGTATGTCACCTACTCCGTTTTGTGACCTCTTCAGTGGGCGCATTTTTTTTTTTTCTTGTTGCCCCATAAGAGGTCTTAAAGAGTAAGAGTGCCATAACCTTTATCAAACATATAAAACAAAGATTCTCTTTTACTTGTTGGATACTGGAAACGCTGGCACACTATTTTATGTTACATTTAAAGCCTACGTGATTTTTTCCCGGATGTGAACCACTGCAAGAAAATAACGTTAACTTTTTGTAATGGCTATGTTGCGCTCAGAAAAACACTTAACAAGATTAAGTTTTTATTCCCTTAACAGAGAAGAATTCTAATAAACAATTGGAGCGCTGAAGAGTTTCGAACTCTGGCTGGATTACCAGTCACGAAGACAAGGCATGCAGAAATCAGCGCTCAGATTATATGCCGTCCTTTGTACTGTTTTCATGTCCATTTTGATCTGTTTTATATCTGCATATTTTACGAAATAACCGATGCAAGTTCTTGGGATAAGGCAGCAATCAAATGTTTTCAAGACCGGGGCTGGCTCCTGAAGAAATGAAGATGGAAATGCCTGTACGATGCCATGACTAAACCCTTAATTTGTCCAGCCTTTTTAGCAAAACAGAGCACTGGCTTCCTGTACTTATCGGTATAGTAATCTTAATTACTGTGCCAAAGGTTCCTCACTTCTTTTATTTTCACTGCAGCGGCAAAAATAACAAAGTTGTATGAATCTGTTTACAATATCTTTAAATATATATTTCTTTGAAATGTTATCCAGTCTACTTATTTACCTGTTCATGTCCGAGTTCTTTATTTATTTTGCTCTACAAGCAGCGTTTCTGTTAACTTTGTTATCGTCTCTTGTAAGAATTTAAGTACTTTTGTCGGCCCGTCAGCTCACCTTAAGCTTAATCCCCTCCTCTCGACTGTTGTATCTGTTCACGGTTATATTCTAAACTTTACTTAATAAATATTCTTACCTTCCTGCTCTCCATTTACGACTGACTTTCACTGGCAAGTTTTTCTATTCTAAACAAAAAAAGCCTTACTTACCTTCACTGCTTACTTTTGCTTCGAGCATTTCTTTTCCAAAGTTTTACTGCAATCATTGCTTGTAGTTTTCTAATGCCACTCACATAGTTTTCCACCACGTTGATTTCTTTTTATTTCCGAGTACTTTATATAGTATGTAGTCACTATTATTACTGCCTTATAGCATTGCCTAGTTTTGCTGCAAATTTTCTTGTATTTTTCCCACTCGTTCGCTTTGAATTGGCAATGAAAGCGAAACTGGCTTAGCGTGACAAATGTTGACAGTCAGTTTTTAAACTCACCTTTTCTCACTCACCACCTACAAACTCGTCATACCAGTGACCTTTCGTCTTTTGTATATTCATCATATTTGACTTAACTTCGTGGCCGTTGACAGCCATGTTCTTTGATGCACCTCTGCAATTTGACAGGCAATTTGAGTTCTTTTATTTCAATCACTTTCGCTTCTCGCAAATCATGCCAATTGCTGGCGTGTAGCATTTTGCAAAACCCGAAGTCATAAAATGAGCCTAGAACATAGCTAAAGGAGGAAGATACGTTGAAATCCATAAATGTGTGTATAAATGCCATATGCATACCCATGCTCATAAGTATATTTATTTGGGAAATTTCATTGAATATATGTATTTATTTACGCCAATTAGACGCTCTAATTTGCAACTGTCAATCCGGTGAAATTCGTGCCAACGCACCTTAATTATATTGTGCCAATTTCTGTTTAATGGAACTGCATCGAGTGAAATTCTCGGAAACTTGGAATTATGAGCTAAAGTTCTATTTGTAAATGGGCTACCAACAAATATTGCAATTTTGAACTATCGAATAAATTAATTTTACTTCACACAAGTTCTGCGAAAAGCGAAATTAGCAATGAACATTTTTTTACTTCTTAGAAGAGGGATACCATTGGCATTTGTGAAGCATAAGTGGATTTATAATCTAAAATATGCAAAACTACTCAATATCAATGTTAAAATCTTGGAAACCTTTTTTCTATGAATTTCTGATACAAAAGTGTTCAATTTTAGCTCCCTTTTTAGGTGTGCTATTCCGTATGATTTATTATATATATTGAGATATTTGTCTAGGGCAGCCGTTGGGGAGAGAGACGTTGAACACGCTCCATTGGCTTGGGATAGGTGCTCCTTTTTGTTGCGGTCCACCACACCAGAGCGCTATAGAGTAATATTGGCCTCAATATTGCTGTGTAGCACCAATGCATTAGGGCAGGGGATAGGCCCCCATCTTTTTGCATGCCTGGAGGCACGCTTTCTTCACTCTGTCCTCCACATTGCACCTCCGCAGCAGTTTACAGACCAAGATTGCCCCAAGGTACTTGGCAAGGTGTTTTCGTTCGAGTTCAGTGCCGTCCTTAGTAATAAATTTCAGAAAATTTGTCTCAACAGCCTAATGAAAAAAAAATTGGAAGCCCAGAATAGCAGCTGTGCAGTTACATATATGTAAATTATTTGGGTTATGAAATAATTAACTCAATCGATGTGCTTAGGTCAATTAAACTGACCCATTTTTTGGAGCACTTTTAACATATTCACCTATGTATTTTCTTTCCTTTCCCATCGCATTTTATACACTTTTTCGCATTTCTCCCTTTTACACCACTTATACTTTTCATAATTCTTACTTGTTTATACTGCATTCAAAAGCTACCCCAAAAAGGCATTAAGGGAACAAAGACAAACACGAATTACACGTCTAATTATGCAATGCTTAAGTGCTAAGCTTTTGTCAACATACTTTTTGATTACTCCTTAGCATTGCAACACAGCGAAGGCCGCAGGTGAAAAATCAAGCAAGTAAAAACTTCACAAAAAATTTACGGTTGCTAAAAGCAAGTGAAAATCATTAAAATGCCAAAATATTGACATTTCAACAGACCAAGCAATAAAAATATGCTGCAGCCAAGAAAACGAGAAAACTTGGACAAATTCATTAAAGCAAATTTAAGTTAACTTATGCATACTTTTAAGATGTTAAGTAAACTTAGTGGCAACAGCAGCAACACACCCACACTGTCTACGCAAGAAAAGTTAAATATTTAAGATTACTTCGATTTGAAAGCCATTGCTGCTGACTTAACATTGGTTAAGTAGCGATTATGGCCTAGGGTACATTGTATGCACACTCAGACTCACGGGAGAACAAGGCAGGCCACCTGGTAGGCGGTTCGTTTTTGTAATACCTCTCCTTTTGGCTGAGCATTTCAAAATACTCAAAAACAGTTATTTACATTTCGCGATGGTAATAATGCAGCAGCAGCAGCAACATCTATGGATTGCCAAGCCATTTGATTTGGCTTACATAAATATTGAGTGGCAGTCGGTAGCAGCAGAGAGGTGTAAGCGGCGGAAGAAAGAGCTGTAAAGGCAAGAGTACGAGCGAAGGCGGCACTAGAGGCCTGGTAAGCGCATGAAAAAAAAGCAAACCCAAAGCAAAGTAAAGTAAAGCTTAGTAATGTAAATTTTGCTCTAAGCGATTTTCGGAGACTAATGGTGCGTTGATGACGACAGCAGGCGACCGAAAGGCAGGCGCGAGGGAGCGGCAAGCGTCGATGGCGCTGTGGGTGTGGCGCGCGGCAGCAATGACAGCAAAGAAAGGGCATGTAATGAAAACAAACGAAACAAACAATTTGCTGCTGACTGGCAACTCTGTGTGATGTTATTAAATGGCAACGGCGGTGATTATGCAAAGCTGGTGGTGTGGAGGCAGATTGCAAAGAAAGCGAATGAAATAAAATAAAATACTGAAAAGCTGCTGAAATTGAAATGTCGACTGCCAAGGAAGAAGAATGGGTGTCAGTAGTGGTGGTGTACATATGTATAAAGTGACTGGCGAAAAGTGTGTTGAAAGGAAAACAAACAAAAACCAATATGGCGGTGGCATCCGTTCTACTTTTGCAAGGAAAATCAGTAGCAAATGTTGAGAAGAAGCGAAGAAGAGCAAGGAGACGAAGTAAAGACAGGTAAAAGAAAAATCAGGTGGCTGCTGACAGCAAGGAAGTGAACCGAAAGGGAAGTGTGCTAAGGGAAGGATGCTGGTTGAAATAGAATAAATAAAAAGAAAAAAGAAAAATAGTAACTTGTGGCAAACAACGTTTCGTCCGCTTATTGCGGGCGTCCATTATGCGCTTGTGCAAACAACTTGAATCTCACTGAGGCCAAAGCAAACATTTTAAGTTAGGCTGACGTCTGGGTTTTTGGCTGATTTTACAATGTGCGTCATTTTATTTTCCCGATTCAAGGAGAAGCCGACAGGATAACAGCACATCCTCTTTAGCGTTGTCTGGCAGCATACATT
>NW_023458559.1:62780646-62812842 GCF_013731165.1 Rhagoletis pomonella | reverse complement strand
CACACTGAGTGAATTTTAATTTAGTTGCCAAAGTTTGGCATTAAAATACAATTTCGCGCCACAGCAATTTTGGTTGGTGAGGGGAAAAATGTAGTGACATTAAGTTGTGTGAGTAAATAATATGTATGCAGTGAGGCTTATAAAGTATGTCAAATTGTTGCCTGTCGCCTCAAAGAGTTATTTAATTAATGGCCATAAAAATCTGGGACTTAGTTATGCAAAATAGAGTGAAAGGTGGGGGTGTGAAGGTGATTGGGAGTGAGGATGAGAGGTATAAAAATCTTAATGGACAACTCTATTAACGCTTGACTCTTCTGCTAAAAATTCTTTATTTATTTGAATTCCAACTCCGAGAGAACTTCACCGGCAATCAGTTTTTAAAGCGGGGAAGATAGGAGTGTAATCCGAGCGCCGTCCACGCTTTCAATTTCTGCTTCACTTTGGCAGCTTCAACAGAAGTCTTTTTCACGTCGATTCTGAGCCAGATTTGCCGTGCTATCTCTTCTGTTTGCCAGATCGCAAAAATAGGTTTTAAGCTACACTGGGCATAATGAAAGCAGTACATCCGCTTCATGGAATTTATTTGTGCAAGTAAGGGGCATGCCAATCCTGGCCTATTAATCTGCCTTACAATTATCCGATATAACTTAGTGCCGTGGAGCCCAAAACTTACCCTAGAGGTTTCCTTAATTCTTAGCTTAAAACTCACTCCACGCCTTACCCGGAACCCACATAAGCCTAATTCAGAAGTATTCCGATGCGACCAAAAGAGCGAGCAGACATTCCATAACCAAGCATGGCTATCAGAATAAGTGCTAACCTCCCTGACTGTCAGCATTCCGGAACAGTGAATCCACTACCTCCTTGATAGCATCCACTTCCTCCTGTAATACACTACAGAAGTCCGGTAGCCTGAACTTAGTTCTGATGCAAAGCTCTCGACAGAAGACCCCACAAATAACCCTACCGTCCAGTTTCGATCTATCCGTGCTCCCCCTCTCCAGAAGTTTCGCCCGGCCCAATCCTTCCTTGAGGGAAAGCGAGCAGAGAAGAAGCTCCTAAGAGCCATTTTGGTGGCGCAGTAATCTTTGCGATCAGGGATGAAATCAAGTCTCCAGACCTTAAGTCGGTCAACCAATCGGTTATCCTAAGGCAATTTTGCCTACAACGTGAACAGGCACTACGCTCAGTCAAGTCTGTGTTAGAGCACGACGTGACCGTATACAGCTATCAGTATAATAAATTTTAAGCCTATTTATACTCAAATTTTAACACTAATCTATGTATGTACCTTGAACTAATATTTTTGTTTTTTTTTTTCTTCTCATTGCAGGTATGTAAACTCATAACACGCGAAGAGAAATATGCTTCCGTTTTTTTCTGCGGTAAGTTTTTGAAACTTAAGAAATCCCAGCTGCAAAGGAACCTCCATGTTGGGAACAAGGCGAATTCATGTAAGGTGTAGCGGTAGTACAAAAACAAAAACTTTAATGTGAATTGCTTTTGCTTTCGGTACACAAAAGAGATAAAGATAAATCCAATATTCTTACTCTGGCACTCACTCATAAGAAGTTTTGTCATCTACTATGTACCGAGGCGAATTAAGGCAGCTGTTCTAGCAACACAACCTTATATAAATTCGCCTTGGTTGGGAACCAGTAGAAAATGCTAAACACTATTCAGTTGAAAGATTGGCAAACAAATTAAATTAGATTTATTTCGAAGAAACCCTTTTTCTGTTAAAAGCATATCAAAAAATTTAAGCAGCCAAGTAAAAGTCAAACAATACAACAATAACTAGAAATAGAAATATTTTTTTTATAAGTTCTCATAATTTAATTCACAATAACACATTTCTTTTTTACCTTTTTCCCTTCAACTTCGAAACTTTGCACTTACACTTCTTAAAGCAAGCAGCACTTCCATCTTAGATTTATAAATTTGAAACACACCCTTCCATCTCTCCATATGTATGCATTTTGCCTACTACATATTTATGGGGTGATTCAATAAGACTGCAGAATTTCTTTGATAAATAAAATATAACAAAATTTGTATAAACTATTTATTTTATTTATTTCTATGGCATTCATGTGCAATATCGCTTAAATGTCCACCACGACTCCTCAGGTAACACAGAATCCAAAAATGGCCCATGATCTTTTGGCATAGTTTGGGCTGTATATAATTTTTAACGCGTACTTTATTAAGCTGTGGAAATGTATCCAGCGTTTTGGCTGGACCCAGAGAAAGAAGTCCAATTGTGTCAAATCACAAGTTTTCAGTGGCTATTTGAAAGCGGCGTTTCGTGAGATAATGCGTCATGGGAACTGCATTCGCAATAGGACCCTTATTTCATGCGGTGTGTGGCACGTGGCACTGTCATGCTGAAACCACATATCTTCCAAGTCAATGCCATCCAACTCAGGTCATAGAAAGATTGTCATCATGTCCCTTCAGGATAACAGCGTTACCGGCATAATTTCCGAACCAGTACGGTCTGATGACTTCGCAAATTTTATTTTTGAATAACCCGTTTAGGTAAAAATCTGCCTGATCGTAATGCGCGAAATGCACTTCTTGCTGAACATTCTGAAAATAAAATTTAAAAACATTAACATATCACAAATAATATCTGTAATGCCCTTGAAGCACCCTATACCTATGCATGTATGTATGCATTAGCGCACACAAGGGGTGGGTTTTGGGGTTCAAACCCCCCCTAAAGCTAATAACCTCAAATACAATATGTATCTTAAAGCTAAGAATCCAGCTCTCAATGAAATTATAAGAAATATTTATTATAATTTCTGTTGCTTGAAAAAGCGCTTTGCTTTTGCTGTAAATTTTCATGAGGAAATAAATATACGAGCATTTTTTTTCTTGAGAGCTGCAAATTGATTTAAGAAATTTTGGTAGAAGAATATTTCTTTTCCATTTCTCGTCCGTCGTTTTATATGAGTTTTTCGTTTTTCTTGAGAGTTCAGTCAATTTTTTCGGTATTTGATATATTAAAAAAATTTAGCAATTGTGAAAAATCACCATCTCTATCGAAAATCAGAGATCGAAAAAATGAACATAGAAGTGCAAAAATTCATGGAATCAATAAATTTATTTTTACTGACTCTTTTTTAAAATTGTTCATTAGGTACTTTTGAAAGTTGAGCGCATCTTGAGTTTATAGAACTTTTTATTAAACAAGTAGTTTTCAAGGAAAGAACACAACCGACTTCAATTCTCATATTCAAATTTAGGGGTACCGTTAATTTCTTCATGATCCAATCATCGGATCTCTAAAACAAATTACGGGACGAACCTTTAGGTACTATCTTTCTAATAAAAAAAGGATTATTGAAAACGGTTCACGTGGTCCAAAGTTATGTATTCCGGCGAGATGATAATTTTGAATGATGATTTTTTTTGAAGTCGGTTAAAAGCGTTTGAGTTCTGTTAATCTGTAAATAAAGTGCAGTTTATGAATTTTAAAACGTTTATTTATTTATTACATACTGTACATAAAACTTGCCAAATGTATTTTAAAGAGCGTATTATCTGTAGCAATTTTTCAGTATTTTCCGGTGATATATCTTCAGAAATATAAAACCCCCCCTAAAATATATTCCTGGGTGCGCCCCTGTATGTATGTATGAATATGTTTATAAATTCCAAAAGCCCACTTCACAACAATAAAGATCTTACAGCTGTTTGATGCTTTGCAATGCCATCATAGATTTCGTAGATGATTTCGTTGGAAAATCCACGCCATTGAAGCAATCAAAAGCTGCTGCCCCATAGCAAGTATTAGATGCCATAAATGAAGATGCCTTAGCACAGCCATCACACACACACATGCATTACCACAATTTACTCCTTGCCGCCACTGCCCGACTGTTGTGGTTGCTGTCGCTGATGATGATGACGCTGATGCCATGATGCCCTGGATGCTGATGAGCTGCAACAACAAAAACACGCACACATCAGCGGGCAGCAATTGTACTAGTAATCAGCGGCTGAAGTAAATCGCATAAATGCTTAGCATTAAGAGAAGCTGCTGGCTGGCTGGCTGGCTGACTCGCTGGAAGGTCTGATTTGCCATATTGCGCTAATACCTCGAATCCATTTTTTTTTTTGTGTATGAATGTGCTTACCACATTCGCTATGCTCGCGAGTCGAATTGTTTAGCTGTAGAATAAGATATTTGTAGGCGCTTATGAGTGGGGCTCATCATGTGCGTGAGTGGGGTGTGTGTGCGTTCGCTTGCGTTTGGCACAAACACTCGCAATAATTAATCATTTGGCATCACGCATTTTGCCAGTCGCGGTTGGCGTTGGTTTACATACATACATAAGTACGTGCATACCTAAATATATACATATACTTTTATATTTGTACACTAGACTGCAACACTCCCCATACAAAAAAAAATCGGTACTGTTTTTCCACTGGAATTTTAAAATCTATTATATTTAAGACTTTCACCAAAATATCTCGCAAAAATTATAAGATTGACGTGAGCTGTAGCGATTTAAAAATGCCTCCAAAAATTTAGTTTTTTGTTAATAAAAACAGTTTAAAAAAAAAAAAAAATTTCTTATTACCTCGATGACAACAGTTTAAGCTTAAAAAGTTTGCATGAAAATATTAAAAAAAAAATCTACGATATCATAATAATGTGATTTTTCATACTGTTTTTTTAATTTTTTTCTAAGACTGGTTTAAGAAAAACTTAAACAACTCAGCCAAAAACCTTGCCAATTTATCCTTAATAAATAAAAAGGTCGAGAAAATACCTTTCCACCCATACCACATGAGTCTAGTTGTTCTTACACAAATCTTTGAAAAAAGTTCAAAAAACCGCATCAAACATTTCATTATTATGCGTTGATAAAAATTTTTAATATTTTTTTAAGCTTAAACTGTCATCTGAGGGGATTTTTTCCAAAAAATCCTTTAAGAAACTATTTTTATTCATAAAAAACTCCATTTTTAGAGGTATTTTCAAACCGGTCCAGCACACGTAAATCTTAATATTTTTGCGAAATATTTTGGTAGAAGTCTTAAAATATACTAGGTTTTGTGATCCCGCTTTTTTTTTGGTGATGCAGTCTAATGTACATATTTACGTACACACGGACCTACTTATATACATACGTACATACATATAAATGTACAAACGTACTACGTAAAGCTACATTTGTATATATCAGCTCCCATTTGTATGTTTATTCGCATGCGGTGCTTATTGAAGTGTGAAAACGCCTGCTGAAGTGCCGCGGGCCGCAAACAAATTTTTTAATCACCAAATAAACAACAATTCTTTTCTTCTCATTCGAAATGTTGTATAGTAAAATTAGTAGCGAAAAAAGTAGCGTGTAAATAAACAAATCTGTGCGCATTGTGGCGGCAAAACATGCGTCCTACAATAACAAAAACGTTCATAAGAACAACATAATCGCAAGAAAATAGGAATGAAGGCAAAAATTTAGTTAAATTTTTTATTTTAGGAAATCATTGCGTGGCTTTAAATATACATAATGTAAGAATTTATTTTATATGGATTTACTTTTCCAAATAAAATTAAAAATAAGTAAATAAAATAGCGTAACTTGAAAAATATTAGAATAAATTAGTTTTGCAATCTATTGACATAATTTTCTTTTTCTTAATTTTCATGCTAAACAAATTTTTGGAATTTTTTAGACAAAGTTAGTTACGTAAAAATTTTACAAATTTATGTATATTATTGGTTTTTCTTTTAGTTTATTGCTCGTTTTCACATTTCTAAAATTTTTTTTTTTCAAAAATTAATAAACAAAATATAGTCACTTAAAGATATTGGAATCAATTAATTCTACAATATATTAACGTCACTTAGATATTCTTTATTTTCATGCAATTTTTTTTCTATAATTTTTCAGCAAAATTTTTTTTTTCAAAAATTAATAAAAAAAATTGCGTAACTTATAAAATATTGCAATCAATTAGTTCTACAGTATACTAACGTCACTTAGATATTCTTAATAACATTTTTTTCATAATTTCATTTCAACATGTTTTTTAATAAATTTCTGTGTGATATAGTTTTTTTTGTAGTTTATCGTTAGTTTTCAAATTTCTAATTTTGTTTTCTCAAAAATTAAATTCAATTCTATGAAGAGTTAATCCGCGTTTTCTCTTTGAAAGCCTCTTGTACCAATTTTTTGGCATGTAACAACAAATTTTCAACTTAATGAAATTTTCATAAATATGAACAAAATTGTATGGAAGAAATTATATAAAAAAATTTAATTAAAAATTCCAAACTAGCAAATTTCCCCGATTTCACTTAAAGGCATATCTATGAAATACAAAAAAAAAATTGTTTTAAATAGATTTACTATCATTGCTTTCAATTTTTAATTCCATAAAGAATGTAGTAGGAAAGCAATGTTACCATTACAAAATATTTAGGTCACAAAAAGTTTTATCAAAATTAATAACGAATTTTTGAATTATATGTATTTCTATTTAAATTTTCTGCAATTAATTTAGTTTTTTCATTCATAAAACCGGTCATTATCGGCGAAAAGAAATTATAAAAAATTGAAAAAGTAGAATTTTAAGTAAAAATATATAATTTTCCACAGTCTTTAAATAAGTAAAACAATATTCATATAATCTTGAGACAGTCATATTTGACAAATATGACAAAATTTGACAAATTAAATTATTATAGATATACTAGAAAAAAGTTATAAAATTTTAACAGAAAAAATATTTAAAAAGTTCTGAAAAAGTAAAAAATTGCATACTTTCTTTTTTTACCATCCAATAGTTTTTTAAAAGCAATTGCAACTAGAAATTAAAAAAGGAAAAGCTAACCTAAATATTTTTCATCCCCACTGTTAATAAATCAAGGCCCATTCAAAACTATGATATAAACTGATGCTTACAAAGTTTTTATTTGATTTTAGTGGAAATCATTCTGCCTGAGAAAAAGATTCCCTTTTCTGGGTTGAATACACAGCGCAATGTGGTCACATTAGATACGACCACAATATGAATCCTCTAAATTGCAATGAAATTATATGTCAGTGTTTATCTAAAAGCAGCCAGCAGCTGCTGCTTGTAAAAAATCAAGTTAACGCAAGCATTTGCTTAAGTAAAAAAAATAAACAATCAGCGATGAAGTTTTTGCACTAAAACGCACTCAATCGATCGTAAAAAAATAGATGATCAGAGAAGATCGCACAGAGCCAAAAAAAATGATATGTACGTACCCAGATTGTGGTATGTACATACGTCACGATTTAAGCAAGCCACAAACTTGTGAACTATTGCAGCCAGCATGCCGGGAAGTGCCACACACGCTAATCGATTTTAATTGATTTTATTGCAACTTCGTTTAATTGGATAATGGCGGGGACAAGCATGGTGCTCATTAAAATCAAGTGGATATGACCTATTGCACAAGTTTATTGCATTGCATTGCATATACCATCAACAACAACATTTTGTAAGAAAACAACAACAACACATCCAATCTTCGACCATTTGTTGCTTCATATGCTTCTGCATTTAACTACATTTCCTCACACATTTCTAATTTAAGCCTTTGCCGGTTTATTTATTTGACGCCCGCGCGCAATAAACAGTTGCCATGCTGCTCGGCACTGCTACACTGCCAAAGATGTTTGTTTAAAAAATTTTGTAAATATAGCTGTTTTTCTCTTTTTCTGCCCACCACTTAACCAGCTGTGATTTAATGCGATTCCCAGCGCTGTTTTATGAAATTATGAAAGCGCGGCCCTCAAAGCATCATGAAATAAGAACAAAACTTAAAAAAAAAATATATGCATATACATATTTGAGATAAATTTCTTTGTCACCCTCATCATCTTGGCCACTGAGTGACGCACACTTAGCCACCACAGCAGCTTTTACGCTTTTTGCTTTGATTTACTTTGTTCTGCTTTGTTGTGGCCTTTGATATTTGCCGCGCATAATTTTTTGGCTTATTTAAGCGGTAAAGACATCATTATTATATACAGATGTATGTATTTATGTATCTCTTTCGAAATTCTGATCTAAAAAATATGTTCGCACATTTATCATATTTGAGTGTTCTTATTCTTTTTTTATTATAATTTATTCAGTTTTTATTTTTTTTTTGCTATGATTTCTCAACACTTCTGTAACACTTTAGAAACACATTTGTTTCTTTGTTAACAAATTTATTGCGCTTGTATTTAAGATTTTTTTTTTGTTAATTTTTCTTGTTGTTCTGTACAAAATTTGATAAGTATTTGTTTGCTTGTATAGCATGTATGTATAAAATTTCTCAGCTTAATTTGTGCAGCTTGTTAAGTCTTTTATGCGCATTTTTTGCATTGTGTTGAACGATTTTTTTTTTCAGGGAAACTGGCAAAACCCTTTATTTAATATAATCCCCTTTTTCCTCGCTAGAACGTTTTTTTTTAAATAATATTTTTTTTTTCAAATAATTAAATTTTTTTTTCAAAAAGTTCTCGAAGTAAATTTCTTTATATATAGAAAGCTTTCAAGTCATTGCACTAATTTTATTAATTAAAAATTTGTAAGCATTTAAAAAATCTATAGAAATGTTAAATTGTAACACATTTTGCTTTGTTTTTTTTCTGTTTTTATAATTCTTGTGCTAGCTAAAGTTTTTCGAAGAAAAATACTCCCTATCCTCATCTTTTGCCACTTTTAGATTTTTTCTTTTCAATTATTTATTTACATATTTTTTGGGATTGTAGCCAAAAAATATTCTTTCAGCGAAGCATTATGATTCATATCCAACTGGGCATTTCTTTCGCACAAATTTTTAATTTTTTTTTTGTTTGACGTAAATCTCTGGCGCGGGGCTAATGTTCATAAAATTATTTCTTTTTTTGTATATATATTTACAATACTTTTGGTTTGTACTTAACTTCTTAAAACAGTTTCAAGTGTGATACATTTTAAAATAAAGGTAGCTTATTCCTTAATTTGACGGTACATTATCTAGCTCTGTACCTTAAAATTAAGGAATAAGCGACCTTTATTTGAAAAATTATAATATTTGAGGGAAGTTCACAAAAAAAAACATTGGGTCAGGCCACTTTTGCTCTCGCCACCTCGTGTATTTTTTTTCAATTTGAATTACAGAGTGAGGTCACAGATCTCATATAATCCTGGTTTCCTCGTCGATTTTCCCTACAAGCCTCATAATCCCTTACCAGAGCTTTATGACTAGCTGAGGAACTGGCTCTATTTTTTCACTCTGCCAATTTATTTCTATACTCACTAGATCTCTGGCGTACCTGATTGTCCAAAAGCTATTGCCACCAGATCGACTAGACGCTTTAAACAACCGCACTCCGCCAATTCACTAGCTAGTTGGCTGCCTTGAACACTGCAGTTTCCGGTACCCTTAAAATTTCAATATTGTTCCATTTTGCAATGGATAAGAGCGTTTTTTAAGGACTTTAGGTCAGCTTGCCTATGACTGCTGGCACTGGTGTCCGTGGCACCTTTCTCCAAGTATATACTATGTAGTCTGCTAATTTATGTATTGCAAAGTTCTCCGATCGATATATGTATATAGTTTTTAACTTGTTCCTTTAGAAATTGTCTATATCGACGGCTGAGTAGAAGGTCGGCGTACATATCTCGACAGTCGGTTCTCAGGAAAATTTTCAAGAACGCGCTCCTTCAGAATTTCATTAAAGAACGCCCTATTGCAGAAAAATGCCTTATCTTCTGAAGTAGGCTGGCTGCCGAGATAGGCCGATCTCCCAGTCAGTCGTCGATATGTAGTAGCAAGAGGTGTCAGTTTGTCAGAATTCAGTCGCCGAATAGTCTTCATTGCTTCCTCTTGGATCGCTAAGAAAGGGCTTGCGAATCACACCAAGCCGTTCCTGACTTCACAGTCATGGCACCCGAAAAGCCTGTGCTTCTCACTTTGGTTGCCCACCGATGATCGATCTAACTAAGGCTTCATACACCCAAGATACCTTGGCCGAAAATTTTAAGCGCTGTATTTATTTTCGGCTCAACTTGAGATTGGGACCTTGAAATATTCTTTCCGCGTAAAAAAGACCAGGGTTGTATTTTTAGGCTTGACATCAAGGTCCTGCAAAGTGCACTGCTCATTTTATTAAGAGTTCTCCAAGTCTTTGTACGTGATTTAAGCTACCACTATTACATACATACGTTATCTAAACTATAGGAGCTATCTAAAACAGCATGGGCTTGTACAAATTGCTTTCACAGTTCTACAAAAGTTTATTTATAGCTTTCCCACTTTGCAAGTTTTTGCTAATTTCTTTTATTGCATTTATGCATTAAGCGAACCTCAATTAGCACATCAATAAAATGTCAATCATCATCAAATGATGTGAATCAATGTGGCAGAGGCCCACAGGCAAGGCAACAATGAAAAGTGGAAGCTTTTTGTGGTGCCACAAAGTTGCAGGCGCTCAAGTTATTAAAAGCGCAGCTTGAAAAGGTAATGAAATGAACCACGAGGCCATATTTATGTATGCTGAAAAAATATTCATAGAAAAAAATGTTAAACTCTTTTGCCCACAAAGGTTAGCTGTATTGGAAACGGAAAGCGAATTTTTAGCGTGACTTAAAAAACTTATAGAAAAGAATGAAACTATTTTCAAGCTAAAGTTAAATTAAATCAATACGAGGTGATGGGCAACTTTAAAGCTCCCTTTATATTTAAAAGTTGCATTAAAATCTATGAATGTATCTAAAGTAAAGCATTTTATTAACGGTTTAAAATTGATTTACAACCAAGAAATATATATACATCAAAAACCGATAATAGAAATGCTTAACTTTAGACATAGCTCTTTTTTTTAATCCAACCTTTAAATATAAAGTGAGCTTTACAGTTAAAGATTACTACAGAAAACGACCCTTAATAGTATTCAAAACAAACTTTTCATCAATAAATTTTTTATTTTTTTTTTAAATAAGTAAATTATGAAACGGCGTATAAATTTCTGACCTTTTGTTAATAAGAATAATGGAAAAAAGTAATAAAAAATCGGAGCATATCTTAGGTCAATAGGAGTAGGGAGTAGATTTTAAATTGAAAAAAGAAATCGGAGTAAATCTACTCTGATCGGAGCAAAGTCCGGACGCTGGGCAGCAGTAGAAACAGCAAAATAGGCGAAGCGTTAACATAATAAAAAGTGGTACTCAAATATATGTACGTATGTATGATTACCGCAGCCAAGGAACAAAAAGAATGATCTCGCACACAACTGCAACATAATTGAAATGAAGTAAAAACAACAAAAACTAATAATAACAATAAAAACTAAATAAAAATCTCTTCGACATGCTGATAACCTGTCATCCTATGAAGCGTCCAGCAGCCAGCAATTGTGCAGCGAGGCAAAGCCAACTATAGTGGCTGACAATAACAAAAAATAAATCTAAAAGAATTCAGTGCATTCAAAAAAGAGTCAACGAATGAATATAAAAAGAAAAAAAAAAGAAGAGTGAATCTTGCAGCATTGCCGTGTCACAAACAATCAAGCCGCAATCGAAGCGCGATCGGTGTCGTTGGCCGGTGATCGTTAGTGCGATCGATCGATCGATCGATGGATGGTTGTTGCCTCGATGGATGGATCGATGGAGGAATCGACGAATGAGCGCTTGGCCATTGAGATTGGCGCGTTGTTATTTGTTGCACACTGCTTTAACTAGTAAAAAAAAAAAACAACAACAACAACAACTACACACAACACTGCACAATTGTTATTGCTGTTTCGATTTGTTCGCGGTGGTGCTATAGAGTTGAATGTGAGCTGCGGACTGCACCGACCGACAGTGAGCTGAGTTGAGCTGCATTCGAGAGCCGAGTTCTGCATTTGCTCTGTCACTTATTATTGCTATTATTTTACTCGTTGTTGCTATTAAAGTGCAAAGTGCCTACAGCTGGCCATCGATTGGGGGACAAAGGGTTAGGAACAGGGCTGCCAACTTTGCTGAAACCGTGCCATTTTTGGCCCCATTTTACATCAAATGGCACTTAATTTTTCAATTTGGCAGAATATGCCAAAATGGCACTTTTGGAAAATAGTAAAATTTCAATACATTTTTGAAAAATCCTGTGCTCGTACTTATTTTTCTCAACTAAAATTTTCTAATTTCTAAAAGTTATTCAACTGTTTTATCTTATTTTGGCATTGCATTTTTGTTGGCACTTTTATTTTTCTATTTGGCACATTTTGGCACTGTTTTATCCTCAATATGGCACCTTATAGCTAAGGATAGCTGGCAACCCTGGTTGGGAGGCTCGAGGTTCTATGCAGCCAATTTCCAAGCTGCTTGTTGCTGACTTTCCGCAGCCCTGCCACTGCTCACGCTGACTGCTGCTCCTCGTCCGCGTATGCCGATTTGCTCAACGATCGTGCAGCAATTTTGCAAGCATTGTTGAGGCGCGCAACTTCTTCGACAGCACACAAAATATGATCTAAAAAAAAAGTAAAACCGATGATTGGAAAAAATTGCATTTCATTGAATTTCGCTGTTGGGCGCGTATCGGCTGCTTTTTGTGGTTGTTGTTTTTACTGCAGCTTCTTGCTGCTTAAGTCTTTTGTTTTTTAACGTTGCTTTTTATGATTTTATTTTATTTTACTTAAGATTTTTTTTGCCGTTTTTCTCATAGGCGCTGCGGCCTCCGTCCAGCCGCAATCGTAGCATTGAAGTCATTGCTCGTTTGCCCGCTTTGATCAGCTATCTTCGATTATTGTTGTTAGCTTATTGGCTGCTTGCTCTTGCTGTTGTTGTTGTTATTGTTGATTTTGTTGATTTTGTTATATTGGCAATCATTGTGTAGTTGCCTTTGTTCATCTCGTTCTTCAACTTGCACTTGTTGCTTTTTGTCGTTTTTTTTTTGTTTTTGTTTTGTAGCAATGACTTTCCGTTCCTTGCCGCGCACGCTTTGTGGCATGCAGCCGTTGATTGCAATGCTTTTTCCAATATAAGCATACTTATTTAGAGTGTATTGTGATTGTGTAACTTTGCGGGCCACAACCTTTGCGGTTGCTGCTAATCAATTTTTAATTTTTTGCTTAATTTGTTTTTTCTGGAGTTTCCATTTCTACCGATTTCTCTTTCATATTAAATCTTTGAAATTTCTCAGATTCTATGTGAATGGTTTTTTGTTGTACTTGTTCACTCTTTTGTGTGAGAAATGCAGTAATCGACCGTTGAAGTCTACATAAGCTAAGAGTTACAACGACGTCACCTTTAAGTGCAATCATTTTCCAAATCAAAAAAATGGTATAATTGTTTATTTTTCTGAGTATATTATTTCTCTATTTGGCTCCGTCAGCTGTAATTAATTAGACTGCAAGTTCAGTTTGGCTGGACTTTTTCGCATTCTCGTTTGAAGTATACCTGGATTGATTTAGTTACGTGGAAAAGAGGTACAATTCCATACCTCCAACATTTCTGGTTATCTCCTTAATGGCAAAAACTTGGCTGATTGTTGGCTTCATAAAAAATCTTTTAAAGCTTTTATCGGCATATCCAATAATTTTTTGAACTGTTTGAGAATTGCATTGATAATGTCAGGTATTGTTCTTTTTGCTCACATACTGGTTTAAAGTTCAATGAAACCAACAATCTGGAGTAGTGCATCGAGTTTTCATTCATATTTGGATTTTTATCTGTTTTCGTAATGCAATTCATATTCTATTCGCATTCATATTTGCACTCGTATTCGCACACCTAATCCTATTCATATTCGTTTTCCCATTGGCAATAGTATTCATATTACTATTCATACTCATATCTATATTCACAATCAAGATCATACTCAAGCTAATACTCATACTCATAATCACACTTTTACTCATACACTCATAACCGTTTTTATACTCATAGATACTAGTACTCATTTGCATAATCGTAGTCGTTTTCATACTCAAACTCCTCGTACTCATACTTATGCCTATACTAAAGCTCATACTCATAAACGTACTTATACTTATTCGTAAGTACTCATTCCCATACTTAGATATACTTGTTTGTATACTTATACTCGTTTTCATACTCATACTGGTGCTCATGTTCAAATTCCAGCTCATATTCATACTCATGTTTATACTCACGCTCTAACTCTACTTATTCTCGTACTCATTTTCATACTTACATATTAGAATTCATAACCGTACTCATACTCACACTCATACTCATACTCATACTCACATTCGTACTCAAAATCATACTCGTACTAATTCCATATTCATTTCACACTTGTACATAAAATCATATTCATTTGCCCATTTGAAAATAAGAAAAAAAAACGAATAAACCGGTTTTATTTTACATAGTGAAAATGCTTATCTTGGTATGAAGTCATGACTAAAAAATATCATAAAACTATAAGCAGTAAAGAGAGCTTTTATTAAAAAAAGAGCAAAGCAAAATAAGTACAAAGTCTTTTTTATATCAAAATTAAAACAAATAAAAATCAGTGCAAAATTCACGTTTGTTAATTTTTTTAAAACTTTATTGCATTATTTTTTCAGTTTTCAGTAATGCTCTCGCCCTCGTAACCGAGTACTTAGAGGTGCCTACTGCCACTCGGGAGATCCCTGGTTCAATTTCTGGATCCAGCAACATCAACAGAAGTCCTAGTGTACTTCTCCCATAAAAAAGCAAAGGGAGGCTCGGCCAAACATGTATAAAGCGTTAAAACACCAAGCATTCCTTTATTGGAATCAAATATGATATACTTTTGAAAACTAGCCCCTAACCCTTGAATTGCAAAACGTCGAGAAGCCTAAAAGTTTTATTCAGAGGTCAAGTTTCGGATGAAATGAAAAAACCGGTTTGTTCGACCAAAAAATCCGGGTAGTTCGAAGTTCGAAAAATCGGGATTTCAAAAGAACCCTCCTATAGATTTAAAAAATACCGAGTTAATCACCCTAGTACTCACACTCATACTCATATCTACTTATAATCATCCTCATGCTAATTTTTAAACTAAAATCCATATCCATATTTATTTTTCTTATTTGTACTTGCTCTTTCCTTACAAAATAATAATGAGCTAGCCTTGTACTGCAGCTGTAGTTTTGCAGCTGTTGAGGCCTAATAATTTTAACAACAGATCTAAGCTTTGCACCACTGAAAGCATAGCTGTTCCACATTTAACATAAATTAATTTCCAATAAGTCGCAAACTTTATTAATTACATTCACTTTTCCGCCTCTAAATCTTCTTAGCTCGATCTGCGTACAAAACTTCTGTCCCGTGTTCAAGATCTCTCCGCCCTTTTCCACCATCCCGTGAGCTTACGCGCGAATTACAAATTTTAATCGCAATACAGAATTTATTTTTCTTCAGCCGCACTGCGGTAATAGATTGCCAAGTAGTGTGTGCAGTTGCATACATTGCGCCATTACCGTTGTCATTATTGTTGTAGTTGTTTTCGTTGTTGCCTTTCTTGTCCATATGCGGTCAAACTAAAGTCAGAGCCGACCAATCGACCGATTGGCAAACCACTCGCACACATTACCCACTTCCTTTTGCTATTAAGATAGACAACAGCGGCAGCTTGCAACAACTTTTAGTGCATCTCCGGTGCATCGCTTACTTCTTCTCACCCTGCTGCGTCTTCATCTCATCTGCCGCGTGAGATTACTGGCTCTGCCACCAAATACTTGCTGCAGCTGCTTATGCGTGCCGCGCATTGCTGTGGCCTCACCAGCAGCAGCATAAAAGGCCATTGGAGCATTTGCGGCGCATAAATGGATAAGTAGACTCATTACAACAATAGCAACAAGTTGTTGGAGAAAAATAACAATATTGCCTTCTTTGTTTATGCGACGATCGGCGATTTGTTGTAATTGTTTTGCTACAATGCACTGTTGTTATTGCTGCTGTTACTCTTGCTTTGGTTGTTTTTATTGCTTTGTTGCCATTTGCCGCATAGCAATTGCCTTCTTGAGCAGCGCCCAATATATTCTCATGTATTTATGTCGTCGTCGCGGCCATATATGGCATATGCAGGCATTGCGCGCCGGATACGCATTTGTGCATTTGATTAGCCTTTGACCAAAAACAACAGCAAACGATGTCGTTACATGCCCAACTGCAGCGATAATAGAATTAAAAAATAAATGGAAATAAAATGAAAAACAGAAAAATTCCCGCGCGCACACAACAATAACAATGTAAATTGTCTAACGTACATAGTCATTTACAAATGCAACAAACCGCTTGCAAGGCAAATTCAAAAGTGCATTCATTGTGAATCGAAATGCTAAGCTGAAGCTTGGTGGCTGCGCCTACCATAGAGGTAGTAGTTGCCTTTGTTGTAGGCCTCAATGCGCACAGCACCAATGTCTGTCTGTCTCATTTGTTTCAATTCGCGAATTGAACCATTTGTTGTTAGCGAAATGTATTCGCATTTTATTACTTTTGTTTGTATTGCCGCATTTGTATTACTACATATTTATTTTTTCCTTTCTAATTGAAGTTCTTTTCTTTTTAGTACTTTTTTTCTGGCATTTGCGTCCTAACTATTCCTTTCGTGCGTGGTTACAATATGCCTTTGTTTATCTACTTTTGGTAAAATTCTGCAAATGTTTTCGTAAGGCAATGCGGCTTTGTTCGCGCTCCGCATTAGTTTTTTCCAAGCATTTTTGGGTTTAGCCGATTTTATTTGTTTGCTGTTCGCATTGATTATTGCCGACTCTGGCTCCTTTTTTGCCGCTCCTATTGCAGATTACGGACATAGTAATTTCTAATAGTTAGTTCGATCCTTGTTTGGAGCTTTTCCTAATATATATATACTAAATTACAATATTACGGTGCTTTTTAATTGTAATGAAAATTAGTGTACCTACGACACATATGGGTTTTCTTAACCTATGTGGTGAGGTTAAGGCATTGCAGACTTCGAAGTGGCTAGTTGTGGGTACAATTCTTTCAAAAAAGCTCGAGTTAGATATCCAATCCATTAGCCAGAAGATATTGCGAGGCACCTTGATAATTTGACGATAGTTTTCATATTTACGATGGGAACTTTCACATCAGTTAAAAAAGTGGAGGCTCTCTCTACAATTTATGAAAGTTTTCATGTTTACGATGGGAGCTTTCACACCAGTTAAAAAAGTGGAAGCTCTCTCTGCAATTTATGTACGGCTGGCACAAATTAAAAACTCTGTCTGGCCAATACAGCTTTACATTACCACTCAAGTAAGTGAAGCCAGAATATTTTGAAGTTATGAAACAAATTGCACAAGCGTTTGCGAATCTAGCAAAAGCTTTCCATCTGAAATAATTCAGTTTCTTTGTAATCTACATGTCTACACCTTTTCCAACAGTTTTTCAGAAAAACCCAAATGTATTTCAGAAAAGGCCAAATGAATTTCAGAAAAACTCAAATGTTTTTCAGAAAAGGTCAAATGAAATTCAGAAAACCACAATTGTATTTCAGAAAAGTTCAAAGGATTTTCAGAAAAACGCAAATGTATTTCAAAAAAAGGCAAATGTATTTCAGAAACGCACAAATGCACTTCAGAAAAATATTTTTAGAATACAGTTATTCTTTTCTGAAATATATTTGTGCTTTTCTGAAATAAATTTGCCCTTTTCTGAAATACATTTGCGTTTTTCTAACAATCATTTGAACTTTTCTCAAATACAGTTGTGTTTTTCTGAATTTCATTTGGCTTTTTCTGAAGTAAATTTGGCCTTTTCTGAAATACATTTGAGCTTTTCTGAAATACATTTGCCCTTTTCTGAAATACAATTGAGGTTTTCTGAAATACTTTTGAGTTTTTCTGAAATTCATTTGGCCTTTTCTGAAATTCATTTGGCCTTTTCTGAAATACATTTGTGTTTTTCTGAAATACTGTTAGAAAATGTGTAGATAAAATTTAGAAAATTTTCAATTTGTTTATTCGAAAAATTTCCATCTATGCGTCGCAAGGTTTCATATATACAACATAAGCTTTGGCACCTTAAAGCTACACTGCTCTTATTTTATACGTACGTTTTCAACATTTAGAAGCTCTCTACACAATTTAAGTACCATATAACAAAAGCTCACTCCGGGTAGCCTTGCCTCATATAAAGTTTTTCATTTTATCCGCCACCCAAATAAGTGTAAAAGGAGTAGATAGCATATTTGAAAAAGTTCAACAATTTAACGAAAACTTTGATATTCAAAAAAAATTTGCCATCAGCAAAACAAATTCAGGCCATCTGAAATATTTTTCTCGGTTTCTTTTGCTAATATGTACTTTAATAATAAATTCATAGGGGCAAAACTCTTAGGTATCTCACCGGGGCTTTCAGAAACCTGTCACTTTGAAAGTTTTCGTTTTAGATTATGGGAAAAATCTTTAAGATGATTTCTAGTGACTCTTTAAGCAATCAAACATTATGTACATACATTTTTTGTAAAAGCACCTGGAATAGAAAGCTTTCATCTTTGCAAAGAGCTTGCACTTTCAACAACGCAGCTTTCATATGTTGAATAAAAGGGCTGCCAATGCCATCAACGGTACCTCAAATACTAAAATGATGCGCGTGATTGGTGCCTTAGAGTTTTAGTAGTATAGAAGCTTTCATAAAAATTAACGTATGTACCTTTCAACTTCTAAAAGGGAAATTCGAATAATTTGTATGACTTTTTAAATATTCGTTGAATGAGTAATCTAAAAAACAAAGGGAAGGAGTTTGTGCGCTTTTTCTCATGGTTTATAAACTTAAACTGTTATTAAAGCCTATGGGTAATTCCACCTAAAATTTTTGGAGTGAAATTTTTTTTACATTCTTTAAAGGGAAGACAGATATTTTTTATTTCATCATGATATTCGAAAAATCTCGAAATTTTGAATTTACGGAGAAGTATATTTTTTAAATGTTTTACAGTTAATAAACTAGTACCAGGTTGACCGAACTTTGCTTGAAGTGCATATACTTTTTAAAGTTTTCAAGGTTTGGGTATCAAATACTGGTCATTTGGATAGCTTTAAGAAATATATTTTGGAAATAAATTTAAAAAAAAAGTGGCTTTTGATATCTAAAAAGTAAATTTCTTGCTTTACAATTTAAGTGGCAACCCTATTAAGAAATACTAAGAAATGAATACATAAAAAAATGGAAAGCATTGTTTAAAAACCTTCTTTTGGTACCCATGAATAGTAAAATTGTACCTTTATTTTCTAAACTAAAAAAATATATGTATATGCCTTTCAAAATAGGGGCAACACTATTAAAAATATTTTGGAATTGGGGATTTTTTAAGTACCTTCCATTTGATACCCATATGATGATGTTTTAGTTAATTTGTAACTAATTTCGAATAGGTGGCAACCTTATAGGAGTCCTCTCGGAGATAATACCTATTTAGATAATCAGCCGAGGTAATTACGCACATTTTAATAGTGAATAGCGTACTAACGCAAAAAATTTTAAAAGAATACTTCGCTGAGTTAAAAGTCGGAATTTTCGTTCGAAATTTTCGAACGTCATGATGGAGTAGAAAAATAAGTGTCGTCTTTTTTGCCATGAAAAATGTAAAAAAAAATATTTCACACAAAAAAAAATTATGAAGTGTAAATTGTGCATGGATTTTTTCCAAAGTACTAAATTATTATTTTTATGATTAAAATCATTGAAACGTGAAGCTCACCGCTACGCTTCACCGGCATTGACAAATTTGACTTAATAACTCGTAATTATTTCTTATACATTATGTACATACATATCGAACATTCATAAAACCTTATTGAATTTAATTACATTTTTTTGACAATAAAGCCTTTAACACTGAACAATTTTTAAATATTAAATTTATTTCTATTGATTCATAGTTTTTAATGCATTTAAAGGCAGAGAAAAGACTTTTATTAGTATTGAATAAATTAAAAGTGCTGTTATTATGTGGGGCAATAAAGAAGCCAAAACAAAAAAAAAAAAAACAAACAAAAGGCTCCAAGGCAAAGACTACAGATTTTTTATGAAGCTTATTTTAATACTTAATTTAATTTAAAAAGTGTGATAGTTTTTCAACATTTTTTTTTACTGCACAAATGATAAAAACTTTTATAACTTTTCGCTTTTAGTAAATTTTTATTACTAGATACCAACTGCTTTTTTATTACACATTGCGCACACTGTTCGCTACTTACCGTCACAAACACATGTACCTTTAAATGCATTTCGTTGGAAAAAACCTCAATCATATTTACGTATGTATGTATGTATGCGTATTTATTTATGCAGCGCACTTTCTTTGTTTTTCTACTGAAAATTTACATAACGCTTGTTTTTATTAGAAAATTCGTTTCACAGCATGATTGTCAAGTGCGCTTTTTGTGCTGCATTGTGACATTTTTCCATCATTTTATTTAGCTTTATTAATTGGAATGAATAACTCTATTAAAATAATTTTACTACTAACCGGTGTGGCGCGGCGGTAGCATTTAAGTGTTGCGGGGGTTCAATGCGCTGCATACAACGGAATCTGAGTAAAGTGAACAGAGAGGCTTT
This sequence comes from Rhagoletis pomonella, assembly GCF_013731165.1. NCBI lineage: Eukaryota > Metazoa > Arthropoda > Insecta > Diptera > Tephritidae > Rhagoletis > Rhagoletis pomonella. Next base: position 62,792,313 of record NW_023458559.1, on the reverse strand, counting down.
TTTTACCTTTTTTTTGAGTTTAGTAAAGGTATGCATACGTTAATGGTTTATGGTTTTTAAGCTTCATAAGAATTAAATTATACATAGCGTGCTAAATGTGTTTGTGTAACCGAAATGCTGACTTATCGAATATTGAAATCTGCTTAAAATTCGATGCTTTAAATTTGAAAGTCTTTTTTGAACGTGATTGTCACTAACCTAATCAACTTCTGGAAAAATTAACTTTACCGTAAAAATCCTCTGGTAAAACGAAAGAGTGAGCTTTCACTTATGATTATCTACTTTTAAGCTAAAGCGACTCTTCATGAGGAGCGAAATCAAATCATGAGATGCGAAATCAGTTCAAGAGCGTGCAACTTTGAAGCTCTTCATGATAATTAAAAGCTTTTCTGAAACTTTTTAACAAAAAGCCAAGCAAAGAATTATTTGAGTACTTTTTCGATCCATTGCGTTATCCTTGTGAGGTTAGACTGACGGGAAGTTTGTTTCAGAGCTTAAAAAAGCTTTGCACGCGTACAAAGTTTCTCTGGTCCACTTTCTTTTGGGCTACACAACTAGTACATATTTATGTGCATTTCTATCGACTATAAAAGTTCTATTAATTCTTTCCAGTGAAAACATAAATTGACAAAGGCCTCTGTTATTCGCGAAGATGTCTAGTTTTGCTGGCTAGAGAAGCATCCACTTTGTAGCACAATCTCTAGTATAGTTTAACTGCGGCATGCAACATGCTTGTGGCATAACTTTAACCTACTATTAGCCAAGAGAAACAGCAAGCAGGTAAGCCCATGAGTTCAATCGTACTAGCCAGCCATTAAGGCTGAACGTTGACGTTGTCTAACTCATCTGCCAGCCGGCGGCTGATGACTGGCAGGCAGCACTGCACTTTTTTCCATGATCGTTTATATTTTTCCTGCACTAGCTTACTTCTTTTTTTTTAATTTCTTGTAACTGGGCAAGCATACTACCCCAAAAACTTTGCGTATTTTTTGTTCTCAGCCACCATCTTTCCTTCCGCTTGATTTCAACTTTCATAGTCACTATCAATGCTGTACCGCTGCACACTGTTGCTTCTAAATACCAGTATCTTCATCGATGTTACCACCCCACCATGCCGTCATTGTTGCGACGAGCAGCTCCAAGTTGCTTCCACTTTACCGGAGGCTTGACTTCGCTATTTTTGGCTAATGATGTTGCTCGTAATGTCCATCATTCACTTTCATGTTTATTGATCGGCAATGGACACGCGTCAGAGGTGGATGCTTGCATACAATAGCATGCCAATACACACACACACTCCCCTTCATAAATGCAAATGCTTTGCTATCGGTAGCCGCCTCATCTATGTAAGCGCAGCTGCTTTTATCTTTTTTTTTCTGCGCACTTTTCTTGTTGCTGCCGGTTGACTCTTCAATGTTGTTTTGCTTACCGAAACTGTCCGTCTATTTGCGCTTCTGTCACTGCCACTTCTGTATGTCTCCGTGTCCGGGGTTCATTTTTGTTGCGGCATTGCCGTGTTGTTGGCTCGTTTATTTGGTCAAAACATTGACAGCCGTTTATTTGTAGCGGCCATTGTGTTGCTGCTGCCGGTTGTTGCTCCTGCAGCGCAGACCCTCAAAGGTGAGTGTGGCGCTTGCATTTGAATGCAGGTTTACCGATATGTATGTATGTGTGTGGAAGCGATCGGGTCGCTGTTGCTGCCGCTTGCCGCGTATTATTTGCTTAAGTGCATTTACCATTTGCTAAATGACATTTACTGCTGATTAGCTGTCAAATGAGCTTGCATTTGACAGTTTGAGCAATTGTGAGGCCAAGCGACTTCTTCCCATGAACTTGGATATGCATGTGTGTATCTATGTGCGTGTGTGCGTTTATTGACAGCAAATGATGGCATCGCGCTGCTTAATAAGACGCAAAGCTGTTGATATGCGCCACAAGATTGTACGATAATTGGAAATGTGGTAGGCGGCCGCAGGAATGTATGTATGTTACTGGCGAGCTTAATAAATCGGTGAAGAAGTTCAAGTTTCCAACTGGTTATTAGAGATTCTCCATTCATTTATACACCCTCAATGCAAAATACAGTAGTGGCGACTTTTATGACTAAGACTCCTTTAAGGCGATACCCATCAACGCTTCAAAGACACGCTTTTTAAACTTTCTGTGCTTTTTTGGCATACGGGCAGAGCATGAAAAATCTCTTGGACCAATGCCGCTATTAACTGAGCTGAGTTTCCGACAAAGAAATTTAAGCCTGACGATTTGGAGGGGCTTAACGGAAAACTTTTAAAAATCTCTCGAAAAAGTCTAAGCTTTCACTTTGCCAGTTTAAAAACACAGTGCACAGGCTATGAGAACTCTCCCCTTACCAATCTTCTTTCAATAAAGCTTTCACCAAAAAGTATTTCAGCTCTAAGCAAAGTACTTATGAGCTTTGACATAAAAAAAAGATTTATAAGTTTTCGCATTATCAGTTCATATTTAAAAGCTAAATTTATAAATATAATTTTATTACCAAAGAGTCTCGTTTAATTGTTCTTTTTCTATATGCTTTCTCCGAAACGCTTTTCAGCTTACACACGTGACCATACATATGTAAGCACTTTTGAGGTTTGGCGGAAATTTTTTTCCTTCTATTAGAAAAGACAATAATGTTTCCTTCTCGAATACAAGCTTCCCTAAAAGAGCTTTTTAGCCCAAATAAAGCTCTCATGAATTTTTGCTGCAAACATTCAAGAACTTTAACGGGAATTCGTGTATTTTTTTGTGGTATTCAATTTTTGGTGCACAATCTAAATCTAATCTTCAATTAGTCCTTCACCAAAAAGCTTCCTTCTTAGCAAATTTTTTCATTTTCCACTTTTAAGTTGCCGGCTTATTTTGTTTTGCTAAAGCGTTCTTCAGTCAAGCTCTCAGTAAAGAGCATTCGAGCATTCACCAAAACTTTTGAAGTCTTCATTTCAATCCTTTATATCGCCTTAGAACGGTGATGGGCACTGCCTTGCCCGCGGGCAAATCTCTATTAAACTTTCTACACATTTGCTATAGTCGCGTGCAAAGTAAAAGCTCTCTCCGGCCATCGCTGCTCTAGAACAAAACCATTTCGCCTTCTCCTTCACCAAAAATCTTTAGCCCAACGAGCTTTAGGTTCAAATTTTTCATCTTTTATTTGAAAAAAAGATCTCTCAAGCTTTGACCAAAGCAAGTGCTTGCTTTCAAGGGTTTTTTTTTACTATTTTCACGAATGAACTTTAGAGCTTTCACCCTAGTGTGTAAACTTTTAATTTTTTAAAGAAAAAAATTCCGCGAGCAACTTTTAGCTGTCACTTTATTATTCTATAGGAGCTCAGCAAAACTAACCGTATTTCTAAGTCTTTATAATACACCGTTATCTCTATAGTATTTTTTAATTACGAGTATTTTTTACGCTTACAAGCTTATCTTTAATAAAAGTTCTAGCAGCATAAATAAAAAGTTCTTGCTTAAAAACTTCCTTATTTCTGTTAAAACAACCACTAATCCTTCTTTATGCCCACAATAAATACCGTTGCTAACAGAACTACTAAACATATGCTAACTCCTGTTCCCGGGCTCATAAAACCGCAACTGCATATTCGCATAAACACTGAAATGAAAAAAATAATAAACATTTTCTTTAACTACGAACAGAAATGAATAATTGCTTGTAGTAAATTTGCAGCGGTTGATTTAATGGCCAATGCAGTAAGCAAGAAGCAACAACTTCAGTCGGCTTTCGACTGCTGTTGCCGGTGCTGGCGTGGCCGTGGTGATGCCGATAATGTAGCCGGTGCCGCTACAACTCACAGAATAAACATGATTAGCGTTTCGTTTTATGCAGTTGTTATTGTTACTGCCTGCCGCCTGTAGTAGCTGTTGCAGCTATGGCTGTTTTCAAAGAGGATAATGATAATGATGATGATGATGCTTGACCTCTAGCATGACCCTCATGTTAGCGAAACAAAAAATTCTCAACAGCATCGAAGGAGTGTTCAAGCGAATACGTGTACATATATACATACATGCTGATATAGTGTGATATTTTTTAACATTTTTTTTAACTAGCATTTACTAGCTGCTAACCATTTTTCCTTCTTCGCGTTGTTTCTCCTAACATTACTGCAGTTTTTTTGGCTGCCAACTAACAGTACTCGAAAATGTTTTTACCTATACTTAACAACCTTAACGCCTGGGCAGGTTGTGTTGGTTGATGTTTTCGAAAGCCTAAATGTCAAAATATGTGATTAAAGCGCCAAAGAACTCGCCGTTGTTGCAGCAGCACATACCTACTCATAGCAGTGTCCTAAAGTATGCACATATCTCGCCAGCTTCGGTGTTATCGTTGCATATTTTACACTGTTTTAATTTTCTTCCCAATCTCGCTAACAATTATTTGGTCAGCTCATCCATGCATGGTTGTATTTTAAGCTCTATGTTGGCGTTGCTAATATGCTCGTCGTACATTTTCCATAGTAATTGCATTTTGCGTGGTCGCATCTCGATTAGCTGTTGAACTCGCTGGCAGCGGCGAACTGCATACATAACTAGCCGGCTACCCAGCTACTCTCTGACCATGCAAACGAATCTCTGCTGCATACACTGGTAAATGTGTACTGCCTTCGTACATATGTATTATAGATTGTAGTAAAATAATAAATTAAACAACACTTTGCGCGTCGAGTCGCGTCGCGTCAAAACGCATTTTTCGTATTAATGAAAATGCTCCAAGCAAAATGCTTTCGGCGGCTGATGCTGTAGCTAACCCACCAACCGGCAACCGCCAAACGTTGTGGGAAAATATGTTTTGTGTACACACTCGTGTGTGTGTGTGTGTGTCTGTCTGTTATTGCAGCAAAATGTTGCAATGCTTATTTATTGCAGCCGCCAACGCCAGGCGTATACGCGAAATGGGTGCTCTGTAGCTCGCTTTGCGTGTGAAATTTCTTGAAAAAGATTTGTGCGAAAAACAATACGTTTAGCTAGGTTGAATGCTGTTTATGCGTGAAGCAAAGCAAATGGAAGAAAATTATTTTGTTTTTGTTGAAAAAGTAAAAATTCTACTTAGTCTTGTTATTAGTAAAAGAGGACACCAATTTAGTATTTAGCTAGCTCTTTTTCGACTTTACTTAAGAAGCAGTATTTTTATATAAAGTTTATTTTAGAGCCAGTGATATTTTCTGTTCATAGTCCATCTTGATTAAATTTTTTAGAACTTTATTCAAAACTTGTTCGCTTCCCTAAATTGTTCTCATCCACGTTGATTGTGCGATGCGATTGCGCCACCATTAGTTCTAATTCGGTACTGTCGCCTCCCCTTTTGCTTCGCTCGATTCGGGAATCCCCGTTCATGATACCTTGAACAAGAAAGAGGATATGTTCAAAACTGACAGTTTCAAAAATTTATTTCAGGAATCATATGAGAACTCTTCGGCTACGTAGACGAAAGAACAACTACCGAATGACGCTGGCTATTTAACTATTTAAAGTTGCATACTTTTAGGCACTGACTTTAGATGCTAGTGCATATATTGGACATAAGAATTTGTCTAAAACTCTCTCTGCTGGCCATTTACCATTTCAAAATACTCTTCCACTCCGCTCAGACAACGTTAGATTGGTCTCTAGTAAAATTAAGCATTTTTTGGCCAGTTATGAGTGCATATATTGTCATCAAATAAGACAACTGTGATATCAATGGGTAGCTATCTATCAAGGTAATTTTCCTACGCACAGAATAGGACTCAAATCATTAATGCAGTGCTATGACAGCTTTCATTTCCTTGTGACAAGAAACCAAAGTACGGAAGTGCTGGTTATTCAGCCATCATAGGACATCAGGAATTGGTTCCGCCGTATTACTAGAAAAAAGGAGGATCAGCAACCTGCTACGCGGGCTTGGTATAATTTTGTCATGAAACCTTCACTCTTGCCACCATTTAACAAATTAAATTCAATTAATATAAGTGAATTACTGCAATATGGGTATCAATCGGAATATATATCACAATATGGCTAACAGACGAAAGGAAGGTTGCCACCTGCTTTAAAACTAAATTCAAATATAATTATATTATAAGTTAAATGAGTTATTATAATGTAGTTATTAATCGAAAGAGTTTTGAAGAGGCTTAATTTCTAAGGTACATATGTATAACAGGATTTCCACATGTTTTAAAATTCAAATACGACTTCAGTTAGAGGAATTAGGTAATTTGAATACATATGTATGTATCAGAATATGGATGTCAGACGAAAGAGGTTTTAAAAGGTTGCCAATTGTTTAAAATTTAAATTAAGACAATTTAATTATTTCAATGAATTACTACAATATAAACTATATGTAAGGGGTTGCCACCTGTTTTAAATCTCAAATTAATTGAAAAAGTATCACAAGAGAGAGGTTTAACTCTGTAAGTACATTCTTATTTTTGTATACGTAAACACACGTCGTCGGCTCGTCGGTTCGACGAAGAATGCACGTCTAGGGTTAAGAAAGTTTTAGTTTGAAAATATTTCGAAGATGGCCAAAAAAAATTTTAAATCTACTGTTTTTAGGATAGTTTAAGTATGTTGTATCTCTATTGAAATAAATTACACGTAAACATTTTTTACACTAAGCGAAGCGGGTGAGAGTGATCTTGTTTAAAATAAAAACGCCTGCGTTGATAACTGACTTCACTTGTATGCAAAGTTTTTAAAATACATTCAATCGGCTATTTTTTATGTACAAATTTTTTTCAAATATTTACGTATCAGATTTCGGAGCAGAATTCATTTTACTCCACCTACAGTAATCCATTCACCGGTATCCCATTCGCTACACCCAATACTCTCCTTTTTTAACTGCCACAAAGTTAAACACTTTTCACTTTACTTACAAATTTATGCGCAAATGTTGCACAAAATTATGCAAAAATACCATATTTTCGCTACACACAATTTTTACTGACTCTACCGCAACCAAAAATGGTCAAGTGACAAATGAAAGTATAAGCGTAAGTGCTAGCACATAACCAATTTTTTAACGTTAATATGAATGCAGGTTCTCGTATGTACACATATATGTATGTAAGCGAGCAAAAACGGCAAGCCAGCTGACAGCTGTCAACGTCAAACATGACAGTTGCATATGTCAACGGAAAAAAAGCCACTTGCAATGTTACACTTGCGCCACCCAAAAAAAAAACGAAAACAGCAGCAGCAGCTATGGTAAAAGCAACAACGGAGTCGCATTAAGTAAGCAGAGCAGTTTTTGGGGCGAAAAATGGTGCAAAAGCAGCTCAAAATATTTATGTACATATGTACAAATGTTCGTTGGTAAAAATTATGCGCCACCACTGTCGAAATTGCAATGCTACCTGGTGCACAGGTGGCAGCGCCAGCAATTAGAGGCGCAATTGGGGAAAAATTAAATTGACAGTTGGTTGGTGTTTTTTTGTGTGGTGTTTTTGGGGGAAAGGTGCACATTTTTGCAAGCACTGCAGTATTTGACTCTACTATTATTGCAAATATATTTATATCACTCGCTATTTTTTTATTTTTTGCATTGCTTATCTTGATCATCACAACTCACAACGTGCTCAGGCCTAGAGGTTGCCCCTGCCGTTATTTAGCGCATTATTTCCCACCAGCAACCAATATTTTGTGATTATTAACCTTTTCGCTGAGTACATATTTTCCCCATTTACCATAGTGTTTGCTTCTTCGTGAACATATTTTTCCCAAAAGGTGTGTCCACATGCTTACACTCCCGCTACGTCACTCAGCTCATAAGCATTTGTTCGTCTACATACATATATGTCTGTGTTGCCACGAGTTACCTACCATCTGCCATATGTCATTTTTGACAGTTGACATTTCGCCGCAAACTTCATGGATGTTGTTCGAAATTCGAATACTTTTTTTCGACAATTTTCGTTTAACTGCTTGCGCCCACAATTTGTTAAGCGGTTTCAGTGTGAATTTTTTTTTAGCTGACTTTACAAGACTACAAAGGTATTTTAGCTTAAATGCGCTTGAACAAGCAGTAGGTCATGAAAATTTGCAAATTTAATTGAACTCCACGCTGTGCAAATTGCAATTTTACGAAGCAAAAAATCAAGATTTTGAAGAAAACAAGGCGCAAGCGTGTGGCGAATGAAAGAAAATTAATATTTTTTCCTTGAAGTAGCAGCTTTCGCATTCTATACTAACAACAAAACCCTAATAAACATGAAGACACTTGGGTAGCTGAAAAAAAGGATTGAAAATCAGTAAATCCATTTTTAACACGAAAAACATAAACGTCGAAAAATTCCCGCTTTAAAGTGTCAAAAGTGACAGCGGAGCAGTGATTGATGACCGCTTAACAGAGGCAATTGGCAGCAGTCGGCAAATGCTGTTTAAAATACAGCGATTGGTGGGCAAGAGAGTAGAGGGGAATAAATTAATATGAAGAAGAAGCATAAAAAATGAGATCTGAAGCAAGAAAAAATCCAAGCCCAAAAAGAATCGAACACACAAAATAATGAATTAAGAAATATGAAAAAAATATGCTACAAAACACACAATACACCACTTACAGAATACGCACGAATGCAACGCTGCGTTGTTTGGCGCAAGGAACATATGCTTTTCTTTGTTCAGCGTTTCTATTTTACAATGTAAGTAAGTAACTGCAACACTTGTTTATGCCATTTCTGGTTGTTACTCCAAAATATTTGGAGAAAAACATCATTTACGCTTGATTGTAAATTAAATGAAAAAAGCACTAAGGTTGCAGCGTTAAAAATTATTTGTATACTTAGTTTTTTCTACAATAAGCAAGTGTTTATTCTGTGTTTACTACCATTTTTCTTTACTACTTTACCTAAGCATGTTCAACTAAAGGGGTAAGAAATTTTTTCTTATGCGCGGCAGAAATTATACAATGATCGATGACCGTGACGCTGTGAATTTTAAAACATCATTCAACAAAAGAATAAATAAATTTTTAAATTACAAATGCCACAAGCTGTAAAACTGTGAAGCTTCATCAAAGGGGTTTGTTGTACGTTGTTGATGACTTGGCCAGAATGACGAATTAGGTAAAGCGGTTGGTAATAGCAATGTTAATTAAACGTTGATGGTTAAAATGGCAATGGATACGGATAAATGGATACGAAGTGAAGCTATAAATTATTATATTTTTAGGACAGAGGAGAAAAACTCTCCAATCAGGTTAAATGAAGTTGCTGGGTGAAAACTATTTGAATATAACCAAAACTTATAGGTTTAGAAGTGTGACAAACTCGTTTCCTCGGCGAGTTCTTTCAACCAACATGTTCCTAGAGACCGCCCTACCTCTTTTACAAAGCACGACCTTCTTTCCGATGTCAAAAATAGTCTGCTAATGAGGAAAAATTTGATTTCTGTATAAAAAGACCATATCACTTGTATTTTTCATCACTTCCGAAAATTTTAGTACACACTCCTGATTTCGGGTTATCCTAGTAGAAATTTTATAAAATAAGTGTTTCAGTTAAGGGTTCTGTCGGAGTGTATCGGGTGTTTCAAACAATCTCATTGCAAATATTAAAAACGTCTACCGCTGGGCTGAACTCTGATGAATATTAGGCTACAAAGTTACGCCACCCTACTCTGGGTATCTTTTTGGGGTCTCAAATTTAATCTAATTAACTAGAAAACGAGGATCACATATCTGCTTTTTTCTGCATGTTATCGCTCTTTCGATAGGTTAGAGTGTGATATATTTTGGTACGTTTGAATGACGTTGATGCGTCCGAAACCACATTACAATTTGTCTGTGCGTGTACATGTATATATCAGTCAATTGACTGCGACTCATAACACTTGAAAAAAGTCAAAAATTCAGGTATATTCGACCCGAATTATGTGGTAGAGATTCCCATCAGCTAGTTATGTATATCTACGCACCACACAAAAGAAATATTGAGTTCCTATACTCATTTCTAGGTAGTGTTAGAAGATAGCGTCTTGGCTCATAAAGAATATGATAGATGATTACAACTCACAAAAAATCAAGAAATATAACTCATTAGAGTTAATTAACTGCCCGAATCCTAGAACCTGTTGAGTTTTTTTAACTATATTCTGACTGAACGCAGTGGGGAGCCAGCTAAAGGCTCTTTGCCAAGACCACCATGATGAATTCAAAACGCCAAGAAGACATCATAAAAAGTAATTATTCGAAATATTTAAACAAATAGATTTCTGTGAAGTTTTCCTAGTCCATGGATAGAGATATCATAAGTCCAGCCAGAGCTTTTTCCCTATTTTATCTACAATTTCAAAGCAGGTTTCACTGAAAACTGGGAAAATGTAATGTATAGTAATCGAAAAAATAATCAGTAAAACAACCCTTTTCACATTCGAAAATGCATTTTTCCCCCAGGGCGATGTCCTAACAAAAGTGGGGCATTCAATTTTGCATTAGCTAGTATCGAGAAATTAATGTGTTTTAATATGAAATTTTTGGAACCATTTGAATACATTAGAATGCTGATTACATAGTTAGCAGTAATATTATCGAGAATGCATAAGGAATAGATTATATTATTTATCACGCATCATCATCATGCATTACTACTTTTCCGACTGGAACTATTTGGCTTGGATTTCGAGAGCAGATTCAGGGTTCTCTTAATTTCATATTTAGGCCAATCAAATAGAGTATGCTCCTTTTTTATCTATCCTTTTTGGTCTTGAATATTTACTACATCTGAGGATTTTTTGTCGTACTAGTTTTCGTATTTCTTCTCACAGATGTTTCGTATTAACTAAAGCATTTTGTTTTTGCTGTAAATTTTCATGAAGAAATAAATATGCGAGCATTTTTTCCCGAGAGCTGCAAACTGATTTAAGAAATTTTGGTAGAAGAAAATTTCTTGTCCATTTCTTGTACGTCGTTTTATATGAATTTTTCGTTTTTCTTGAGAGTTCAGTTAATTTTTTCGGTATTCGAAATATTTAGGCAATCGAGAAAAAGCACCATCTCTATCGAAAACCAGAAACCAGAAATCGAGGAAAATTAACATAAAAGTGTAAAAATTTCATAGAATCAATTAATTTATTTTTATTAAAACTCTTTTTTAACATTTTTTATTTCTTTTGAAAGTTGAGTGCATCTTGTGTTTATATAAATTTTTATTAAACAAGTAATTTTTAAGCAAAAGTCACAACCGACTTCAATTCTCATATGCAAATTTAGGAGTACCATTAATTTCTTCAAGATCCAATGATCGGATCTAAACCAAATCTTTTCTTTTTATCTTTCCGGTAAAAAAAAAAGGATTATTGAAATCGGTTCACTTGGGCCACGTTATGCGGTAGCGCATTACGAATAAAGAACTAGGTAACATTTTATTAGGGGTTATAAGCGACAGCATTCACTCCAGTTGCAGTTTGAGTCGACGACTACTCACAAAAATCAAATTGCAACAAAAGCGAGTCTATTCATGTGCTTTGGAGCGATTATGAAGGCTACACCCAAATGCATAACAGATACAAATTTAAATGAAGTGCGGGGGGAAAAAGTAATGAATAGCGGAGTAATGCGTATGTGTTATGAAAAATAGTTAAGAACAGAAAAAATTTTAGCATGCGTGAGCGCCTGTGATGAATCACTTGCATTTAGTCACGCACAAAAAA
>NW_023458559.1:62774206-62780546 GCF_013731165.1 Rhagoletis pomonella | reverse complement strand
ATGAATCACTTGCATTTAGTCACGCACAAAAAATGCATCAGTGCACAACATTAAACAAGAGACCATCCCTTTATGTGAGAATGTGCGAAGCAAATAGCAAAGCAAGCTTTGGATAACTTGCAACATATGCAAATACATACATCGTCAATGCTGCTGTCAGTCAAAATTCCACACCTTCGCTAAGATGCTTCACACAAATTGTGAAATACCAAAGACAAGTTACACCCTGATATTCTGTAGGTGGCTGCTAAGGTTAGCCTTGAAAAAAATAAGCAATGCAAACCATTTTTGGGTTTGGTATTATTTAGCTTCTGCTGCTGCTGCTGCACACCCTACCCTCTAAGCGCAATGTTGCAATGACATTTTTTGCTTAATCCAATGTGCAATGTTGTTGATGAATTGAAGCAAGTGTGAGGCGAAATAAATTAAATAAGTAAAAACCAAAAAATAAAAATAAAGAGAGCAAAAGCAACGCATTAACAAAAACATTCAAGAAAACTGACAGCTACAATGCTGCAACATTTTGTTGTATGTCAAATGTGCCAAGAATATTACTCACTTCGTGAATAATAACAGTAACAAAAAAGGAATACCTTAAAAAGGGAAGAAGCTGCAGTTGATTTATGCTTTTTTGCATGCCTGCTACCATTCGGTTAATCAAATAATCAAATGCAGATATACAGTCAAGCAAATGTTGTTGCAACAATGTAGAGCTACAAAGTGTTGCGCGAAGAATCGCAAGGAGCGCGTTGGTAAGTGTGGTAAGGGTGGCGGCTAATTAAGCGGAAGATGCATGGCGTCGGCGGCATAAGCGATGGTTACAAAAAGCCAGACCGCCAACATGCTGCTGGCTTTAGTTCTATGAAAGTGCAAAGATATATCTGTACTACACATATGTATGTAGTATGTATGTATGTGCTTCATTGCATGCGTGTAGTAAGTGTCAAAAAATGACAGATCGTTTTTGAAGTAAGCGCGACCCTTTCAAAAGCTGTTGCTGGCATACAAATGATGAGCTGTGAATTATTGTACTGTTATTATTTTTTGTACTACTGCTGACTCATGTGGGAGCATTTTTTTATGTAGGTACATATTTTTTAATGTTTTAAGATTTTTACTTAGCTTTCTTTGACTTTTGTGGAATTTTTTTGAATGATACGTTAAATTTTGTCTTGCTTCAATCAGAAATTTTTTTTTTTTTTTCCAACTTTTTGTTTTTCATAAATTTGCAAAAACGCTAAAAAGGTTTTTAAACTAATTTTTTATTATCTTCTTATTTTGTAGCATCAATAATTTACCTGCCTTTTATTTATTTTTTCTATTAATTTTGTGTAGGAACATGTATATTAGGGTGGTCCTTAAAATATCAATATCATGGAACGCAAAACTGGGGTGATCCTCGCAATATCAACATAATGTTAACTTTAATGCATAACTTTAATTTGTTCGGCGTTTAAGATAAATAGATCAGTGAAAATTTCAAGATAAAAAATGTGGTCGTTACAAGGATTAAACAAAATATTTGTTTTCTTTTTAATCGAGAAAATTCAAAAAAAAATGACTTTGATCCGCCATATCTGAGCGAGTTTATGAATTTATATGACTAAGTTTAAACAAAATGTCAGATTTATCGAACTTTTGCGGTTATAAAAAAAAATTAAATTTTTCAAAGTTTTGTAGAACTTTTTCGGTTTTAAAAACAAGATTTAAATTCTTTCAAATGCTGGTAGCAATATCTAAAAATTCGTTTAATGTTGTGAAATTTTTGTGGATTTCTTTATTCGACCATATTTTAACTTTAGCAGGTGTGACTCAGCGCGTTTAGATATTTGTGGATAGGTTTTTAATGAAATGTCAAATTTTTCTGATTTTAAGAAAATTTTTTGTAGAATTTTTGTAATATTTTTAACTAAAGTATTTTTTAATCCTGTAAGCAACACCTAAAAGTTTTTCTAAAGCTTTGAGATTTTCGTGGATGTCTCAATTTTGTACAAAATTTAGATGTTGATATTTTAGGGACCACCTTAGCGTATATTTTAGCCCAGAAAATTTCAATTTAAAGCTTTTCAGTTTTTATTAATTTTTTTTGTATAGTTTCTAACCGACTTCCAAAAAGGAGGAGGTTATCAATTCGTCGGAATATTTTTTTATATATGTTACCGGATAACTTTTGACCACCTTAACCGTTTTCAATAATTTTTTTTTCGCAGAGGTGGTATTTCAATTGTCGTCTCAGATTAATTTGGTTCATTTGCGATTATTGTATTATTACCGTTAAATCCTAAATTCTTATATGAACAATGAATTCGGCTGTTTTTTGCTTAAAAATTGTTTGTTTTTTTGAGTGTGTCGATTTAATTTTTTACTTTTTGAAATCCAAAAACCTGACTTTATAGTTTTTTTTAATATTTTTTTATGATTTTTTGTGTGGTGCGAAATTTTTTACATGAAAAAATGATTTGTCCTTTTACACAAAAATTCAGAAATTTTTACTTTTAATTGTTTTTTAGTGTTTTGTACAGCTTAACATTTTTTATTTTTATATATATTTTTTTGTATGCTTTCCTAAACGCTTTTTCCCCACTAGCTGTGACCAAAAATTTCGCCTTTTTATGGACAATTTTAAATCGCATAACTCAAACTTGCAACATTTGCTGGTTGCACGCGTACGTGTGTGTGTGTGTGTGTGTCTGGCTGTCAAAAACAACGCACCAGCGTCTCTTCCACATGTTGCCACAGCCAACCATCTCACGCTCAAAATTTTCTGATGGCGCTCATAACCTCAATTTCGCGCCATTGAAGCTATGAGAAAAACATGCATTTTCAGATGTTTTTGTATTTTATTGAAAATTTTTTATTATTTTCCTAAAAAATGCATGTAAAAACTTTTAAGTATCCGCTCGTGTTAAAAACAAGTATGACGAAAATGCTTGTAAAATTACAACAATACATTCAATTATTTGAAGTCCGCTGCGCTGCGTATGGGTATGACAACAAAAGTTCTTTCTCTACGCAGAAATGTTTTTAATTAAAAAATTCTTTTACATACTACGCATAAATTTTGCACATCTTTACATGACATTCTTTCATTTCTATGAAATTTGTTGTTTTTGTTTGGCGTTACTTTTTCACTTTTTGTGTTAGTTGTTGGCTTGTCGCTCCAAATTTCATCGGCGTCGTTCATTCACTGGCCTTCACAGAAACTGGACCAGTTGGGTGACACCATTTTTGTGGTACACTAGCAAGCTCTATGAGGAGGGAGAGCAGCGGCGCAAGGCAGGCCGACCAGCCGAACAAAATATGTCAAAAATCTAACAATAGCAACAACAGAAAATACCAAATCAACGCCAGCAAGAGCACTCACTCTCACTCCACTTTTGCAGCGACAGTCAGTAATGAAATTTGGCAAACAACAAAAGCGGTGACCGCTTGCAAAAAGAAAAAAAAAAACATGGCGACCAACAAAAAAAATTGCAAAATGTCAGTCAGCGCATTTTTCTGCCATATTTCCAAGCTAGCTGACAGCAAATTCATACACTGTCAACTGCCGGCTGCCATTTATGGCGCGCCATTTCAGCTGTTGCCTGCTTGCGCCCTTTCTAACTACTAATTTCATCAGCTGCTCTTACTACCACTTCTATTACATAATATGCTTCTTCTTCTCTTACTACTACTACTACCACATACATATGTACATACATACATAGTACGAACTCGGTGCGCCTGCCTTCAAGATTGTCGTCGCCTGCCAGTGATTGCTTGCTGGACACAATGTCCAAATGAAAAACTAATTTGTAGCAGCGCCAACAAAGGACAAAATAAAATGAATAAGCAACCAAGGCTGCTGTTCAAGAAGGAGCAGCTAGCTGAAGACCGAAATTTTCTAGAAGCAAAGTAGCAAAAATGCAGAAAAGAAAGATTAAAAAAATTATGGAAGTAGGCCAAATTTAATTGCTTTGCTAATTAAATGAGCACAGCAGGAGCGCACACTACAGTAAGTCAACTTAGAACCACTACTACTCAAGGGCTCTGCGACTTACTAAAGGCCCGTTTACATACAACTTTGGCGTTGCGTTGGCGTTGGCGTTGGTTTGACAGAACGCACGTTAAAAGAATGCTTGCTACAATGAACGCTTGGCGGCGAATCCTTGGGCCACTAAATTAACATATTAACGACAGATAAATTAATATTTCATATCAATAATTGCATTAAAAACGATATTTCTTGCCCGCACTTGATTAAAAAGGAAAAATATTTCACATAATTTTATTTATTCGCAACAGCTGACGAGCGACGCACGCGAAAAGTTGAGAGTTGGCCATCTTTTTGCTTTGTGTTGGCGTGAGCGTTGTCGAATTTTGGCTATGTGGACGGCTGCATTTGAATTCATGTATTCATAGTCAGCTGTTGAAGCGACGCCAACGCCAACGCAACGCCAAAGTTCTATGTAAACGGGCCTTGATTTCCTCGGCAACTCTTCCAATTTCTAAATTTGCCTAATATTGCTATGTGTTTCACAAGTTCAATGACTTTCACTAATTCACTCACTCACCAATTTAATGGCTACAAATTTTGTGTGGAGAGTATCTATATAAACATACAATCAACGTCCTTCAAACTAAACAAAACCAATGTTAGCAAAGCAAAGACCACAAACTATTCATTGACCACAGAAATTGGGTAGCGTAAACAGTGAGTTTTCAGCAATCATTTGTATGTATATTTTGCCAAAAAGTTGGGTAGCCCTTTTTGTTTTTGCTTTTTTCTTTTGTTTTTTTTTACTTTTCATGGGTGGTGTGCTGGATTTGACATTATAAAGAATGGCAACATTTGACCAGGTCATGACCTAATTAAGGCGGCAAATATTAGGCAGCAGGCCACATATGTGTGTTTGCTTAGCTCCAAGGGTGTAGTGGTTAGGAAGCGTTTGTGAACAACGATATTAGTTAGAGTATACTTTTATGTGAGTCCTCTGTCACGAGAAAGAGGATTGCATTTTCTGTGATTCTTGTCATGGAGAGCATAGAATTAAGGCATGTCCTGACCCTAGACTCGGGGCAAGTGAAAACCCCACTGGTGGTGTCGGGGAGTCACTGCGGAAAGCCTGCGGGATGCCAGATCAACAAGGCAAGAAAGCTGAGTCACGAATCTGAATGGCAAGGATATAAGCAGTTTTTGCGTGTGTACAATAAGGCTTTGCAAGAAGCCAAGAGGTTTTTCTGTAGGGAATTCTATAATGGCGCCGAGGCTACCAACGAGACTGCTAGATTAAGAAAAATACTGTCGAGATCCTCGAACCCGATCGGGTTTTTGTAAAAGCAAGTCGGTTCCTAGACCACGACGGGAATGGAAACGGTAGAACTGCTCCTGAAACACATTTCCCCGGGCAGTTCGCAAACAGGGGGCTCTTTACATCTTTCGGAGTAGTAGAAGTGGCTGTCACAAATTATGGTTTAAATGTATTTTTGGGTCTTCTGCCACTAGATCTAGTGGATCAGCAGATGGCATCTCTTGCTGCACTCCGGTTAAGAGAGACGGGGCAATGCGAATCGGGATTGCTGGGTCACTCCGGCATTCTGAAAAAATATAGCTTTCTTCCGGGCTATACAGACCCTTGTGTTGAAACTTTGGTTCCGGATAGAAACTACCGTCATTAAAATCCCAAGCAGGCAGGAATGGGCAACAAACCACTTTATTGCACCCGGTAGTATAGTAATTTTCACAGATGGTTCGGAAAATGAACGGTGGAATGGTAGGCGAGATTCTTCTACCGCAGTCCTGATCTTAGCTGTTCATTTCGACAACCGGATACTGTAGTGTCTTCCAGACTGAGGTCTCAGTTAGAATAAAGGCTATAAACGAACTCCGTACTGTTTTGAAAGTCTAAAGTCTCATTTGGGTTTGCGGTCATAGGAACATAGAGGGTAACTGTATGGCGGACGAACTTGCGAGGCAGATACAACCAAGCAGATTCTTCCGGGCAAAGAACGCAGCGCTATGCCCTTCGCCTCTTGCAAGCTGCTTTTAAGTAAACGAGAGATGGATGCAAACTATGACCTCTCGAATTTCTAGGCAAACTTGGCCTAGGCGTGATCGAAAAAGGGTTCGCAGCATATATTCTATAAATAAGGAGGATATATCTCAAACAATTGGTGCTCTAACACGCCACTGCCTTATACATAGGTAAACACGCAGCGGCTCGGAGGGCCTTACCATATGTGCTGCAGAAGTTGCAAGGCGCCTGTTAAGGAGTTTCGTCAAGGATTCAAAACGGTTTAGCCAGGGGGAGTGAAAACTCTTGCTCGATTTTTAAATTTCATAATGCTAATCTTCAGGCTA
>NW_023458559.1:62767298-62774106 GCF_013731165.1 Rhagoletis pomonella | reverse complement strand
TAGCCTGAAGATTAGCATTATGAAATTTAAAAATCGAGCAAGAGTTTCTTTCTAAACCATTTTGAATCCTTGACGAAACTCGCCAGGCGCCTTTCAACTTCAGCAGCATACATATATGGTAAGGCACTCCGAGCCGCTGCGTGTTTACCTATGTATAAGGCAGTGGCGTGTTAGAGCACCAATTGTTTGAGATATATCCTCCTTCTTTAGAGAATATACGCTGTGAAACCTTTTTCGCCTTTCACGCCTAGAAATTCGAGAGGTCGTAGTTTGCATCCATCTCTCGTTCACTTTAAAGCAGCTTGCAAGAGGCGAAGGGCATGCCGCCGCGTTCTTTGCCCGGAAGGATCTGCTTGGTCCGCCTATGCCTATGACCGCGAACCCAAATGAGACTTTAGACTGCTCTGCACAGCCATCTATTGCAAAGATCGGCGGCAGTCCAGCACAATTTTTGATTTATTTGTGACGGAACTCACAACTTTAATTGCTGCTTGGCTGTCACTAAAGACAAATACCTCTTGATCTTTTAAATCAGTACGGAGTTCGTATCGGAGCCTCTATTATAGCTGAGTCCTCAGCCTAGAAGACACTACAGTATCCGGTTGTCCAAATGAACAGCTAAGGACAGGACTTCGGGAGAAGAATCTAGCCTACCACTTCACCGTTCATTTTCCGAACCATCTGTGAAAATTACTGTACTACCGGCTGGAGTATAGTGGTTTGCTGCCCATTCCTCCCTGCTTGGGATTTTCATGACGGTAGTTTCTAT
The DNA here is from genome assembly GCF_013731165.1 of Rhagoletis pomonella. Lineage (NCBI taxonomy): Eukaryota > Metazoa > Arthropoda > Insecta > Diptera > Tephritidae > Rhagoletis > Rhagoletis pomonella. Next base: position 62,773,337 of record NW_023458559.1, on the reverse strand, counting down.
CCGGAACCAAAATTTTCAACACAAGGGTCCGTATAGCCCGGAAGAAAACTATATTTTTCAGAATGCAGGAGTGACCCAGCAATCCCGGTTCGCATTGTCCCGTCTCTATTAACCGGAGTGCAGCAAGAGATGCCATCTGCTGATCCACTAGATCTAGAGGCAGAAGATCCAAAAAGACATTTAAACCATAATTTGGCGTTGTCCAGATTGCTCCGCGAATGCTGATCATACTAATCCTCTGTTCTTTGCTGAGTAGATTAAGATTTGAGGCCTTACTCAAGGCCGGGCACCATACTATAATTACATAAAGAGGAATCGGTCTATCCACCGCTGTGTAGATCCAGCAGCATATGTATAGGTACTCGTGCTCAACTCCTATTGCTTTCCAATGGCGCTCTTGCACTAATATAAGGCCACAGATGTCTTTTCATAACGCACGCACGCAGCCAGCTCGACCAACTGCGGTGTGCCACTTGTCACATATCCTGAAGTCGAGTTCTCACCGACGTTTCCTGTGATCACCTCCTGCACAGGATCATTTGCCTTACAAACTCCACCAGGGAATTGTCCACCTCTAGCCCCCTCAATGCCTAAGTCATGGCCTCTGAATTTATATTGTTAAAAGCTCTCTCAATGTCTAGAATGGCTAAAATACAATAGTACTTGTAACTGAACTATGCAGCGTCGTCTCCGTGTACTTGCCCTTCCGATAGGAATGTTGATTGTTACACAGTACTCCACTATCACATTGGTGACATATAGATAGTTACTAACTCTCCTTTCTATGGTTTTAAGCACAAAGAAAGAAAGGGTTAAAGGTCTGAGATCCTTTGGATTTTTATGTGAAGCCTTACCGGCTTTAGGAATAAACACAACGGAGACAGATATCCGCGCTGTCGGTATGTAATTTAGCTTAAAAGATGCCATGAAGATGTTCAATAGCCAACTTGCAGAGGTATCATGCGTCGCAGCCAGTTGCGCGGGTATAATCCCATCCAACCCGGCCACTTTATAGGCCTTAAAGATTTATATCGCCCCGGCATTCCTCTCCCTTGTGACAGCCACTTCTACTACTCCGGAAGATGTAAAGAGCCCCTGTTTGCGAACTGCCTGGGGAAATGTGTGTCAGGAGCAGTTCTACCGTTTCCATTCCAGTCGTGGTCTAGGAACCGTCTTCCTTCTACAAAAACCCAATCGGTTTCTTAATCTAGCAGTCTCGGTGGTACCCTCGACTCCACTATAGAATTCCCTACAGAAATACCTCTTGGCTTCTTGCAAAGCCTTATTGTATGTACACACGCAAAAACTGCTTATATCCTTGCCATTCAGATTCGTGACTCAGCTATCTTGCCTTGTTGATCTGGCGTCCTGCAAGCTTTCCGCAGTGAGTCCAACTCCCGAGACCACCAGTGGGGTTTTCGTTTGCCCCGAGTCTAGGGTCAGGACAAGCCTTAGCCAAAGCCTCTGAGCAGATCCGAATTCCAATACCAATTCCAATACTTCCACATATTATTATACTTCGGCGTCTAATTTCGATTAAATAATTTGTACTCATATTTCAAATTATACTATGTATTAGCCCAGATCCTTCTGCAACGCGAGTAGATTATTCAAAATACTTTAAATGTGAAATCGGAATAATATTTTTGGAATTTATTCCTAACCTAGAAGCCAATTTCTTACTTTTTTGTATTCTTTCAACTTCTGCCTAAAAAAATCTCTTCAATTTATTTTAAAACCACACAAGTGACCTGATTTCTATGCTCCCCATGACATGAATGACAGAAAATGCAATCCTCTTCCTCGTGACAGAGGACTCACATAAAAGTATACTCTTTAAACTAATATCTTTGTTCACAAACGCTTCCTAACCACTACACCCTTGGAGCTAAGCAAACACACATGTGTGGCCTGCTGCCTAATATTTGCCGCCTTAATTAGGTCATGACCTGGTCAAATGTTGCCATTCTTTATAACGTCAAATCCAGCACACCACGGATGAAAAGCCAAAAAAAAAGAAAAAAAACCAAAACAAAAAGGGTTACCTAACTTTTTGGCAACATAAACATACAAATGATTGCTGAAAACTCACTGTTTACGCTACCCAATTTCTGTGGTCAATGAATAGTTTGTGGTCTTTGCTTTGCTAACGTTGGTTTTGTTTAGTTTGAAGGACGTTGATTGTATGTTTATATACTCTCCATACAAAATGTATAGCCATTAAATGGGTGAGTGAGTGAATTAGTGAAAGTCATTGAACTTGTGAAACACATAGCAATAGGCAAATTTAGAAATTGGAAGAGTTGAAAAGGAAATTGGTATGTCGCAGAGCCCTTGAGTAGTAGTGGTTGTAATCAGTTGATATTAAAAGGGGGGGCGGGGTTCTAGTTGACTTACTGTAGTGTGCGCTCCTGCTGTGCTCATTTAATTAGTAAAGCAATTAAATTTGGCCTACTTCCATAAATTTTATTTTTTTCTCTGCATTTTTGCTACTTTGCGTCTAGAAAATTTCGGTCTTCAGCTAGCTGCTCCTTCTTGAACAGCAGCCTTGGTTGCTTATTCATTTTATTTTGTCCTTTGTTGGCGCTGCTACAAATTAGTTTTTCATTTGGACATTGTGTCCAGCAAGCAATCACTGGCAGGCGACGGCAATCTTGAAGGCAGGCGCACCGAGTTCGTACTATGCATGTATGTATGTGGTAGTAGTAGTAGATGAAGAAGAAGCATATTATGTAGTAGAAGTGGTAGTAAAAGCAGCAAATGTATAGCAGCTGATGAAATTAGTAGTTAGAAAGGGCGCAAACAGGCAACAGCTGAAATGGTGCGCCATAAATGGCAGCCGGCAGTTGACAGTGTATGAATTGCTGCCAGCTAGCTTGAAAATATGGCAGAAAAATGCGCTGACATTTTGCAATTTTTTTTTTGGTAGCCATGTTTTTTTTTTTGCAAGCGGTCACCGCTTTTGTTGTTTGCCAAATTTCATTACTGACTGTCGCTGCAAAAGTGGAGTGAGAGTGAGTGCTCTTGCTGGCGTTGATTTGGTATTTTCTGTTGTTGTTATTGTAAAATTTTTGACATTTTTTGTTGGGCTGGCCTGCCTTGCGCCGCCGCTCTCCCTCCTCATAGAGCTTGCTAGTGTACCACAAAAATGGTGTCGCCCAACTGGTCCAGTTTCTGTGAAGGCCAGTGAATGAACGACGTCGATGAAATTTGGAGCGACAAGCCAACAACAAACAAAAAGCGAAAAAGTAACGCCAAACAAAAACAACAAACTTCATAGAAATGAAAGAATGTCATGTAAAGATGGCAAAATTTATGCGTAGTATGTAAAAGAATTTCTTAATTAAAAACATTTCTGCGTAGAGAAAGAACTTTTGTTGTCATACCCATACGCAGCGCAGCGGACTTCAAATAATTGCATGTATTGTTGTAATTTTACAAGCATTTTCGTCATATTTGTTTTTAACACGAGCGGACACTTAAAAGTTTTTACATGAATTTTTTATGAAAATAATAAAAAAATTTTAAATAAAATACAAAAACATCTGAAAAGTCATGTTTTTATCATAGCTTCAATGGCGCGAAATTGAGGTTATGAGCGCCATCAGAAAATTTTGAGCGTGAGATGGTTGGCTGTGTAGAAGAGACGCTGGGGCGTTGTTTTTGACAGCCAGACACACACACACGTGCGCGTACAACCAGCAAATGTTGCAAGTTTGAGTTATGCGATGTGAAATTGTCCATAAACAGGCGACATTTTTGGTCACAGCTAGTGGGAGAAGTGTTTAGGAAAGCATACAAAAAAATTTTATAAAAATAAAAAATGTTAAGCCATACAAAACACAAAAAAGAACAATTAAAAGTAAACATTTCTGAATTTTTGTGTAAAAGGGCAAATCATTTTTTCATGTAAAAAATTTCGCACCACACAAAAAAATCAAGACAAAATATTAAAAAAAAAAAACAAAAAACTATAAGGTCAAAGTTTTTGGATTTTTATAAGGCCAGGGTTTCAAAAAGTAAAAAATTAAATCGACGCACTCAACAAAATAAAGAATTTTTAAGCAAAAAACAACTGAATTCATTGTTCATATAAGAATTTGGATTACCGTTAATTGCTTCATAATACAATGATCGTACCTGAACCAAATTAATCTGAGACGACAATTGAAATACCACCACTCCGAAAAAATAATTATTCAAAACGGTTAAGGTGGTCGAAAGTTATCCGGTAACATACATAAAAAAATATTCCGACGAATTGATAACCTCCTCCTACAGTTCTACAAAACCTTGACTTGATATCTGATGAATCTGACATTTCCAAAAATTTTACAAAATGTTTACTTGAAATGGGAAAAATTTTGTATTTTATTAACAACCTGTCCATAAATATTCCTAAACGTGCTGAGTTATGACTGCTCAAAGTCAAAATTTTGTCGAATTTTTAGGAATCGCTACCAGAATTTGAAGAAATTTAAATATTTTTATAACCGCAAAAGTTCGATAAATCTGACATTTTGTTTAAACTTAGTCATATAAATTCATTAACTCGCTCAGATATAGCGGATCAAAGTCATATTTTTTTTGAATTTTTGCGATTAAAAAGAAAACAAATATTTTTTTTTAAACCCTTGTAACGACCACATTTTTTTATCCTGAAATTTTCATTTATCTATTTCTTTTAAACGCCCAACAAATTAAAGTTATGCCACATGATGTTGATATTGCGAGGATCACCCCAGTTTTGCGTGCCATGATATTGATATTTTTGGGACCACCCTAATATACATGTTCGCACACAAAATTAATAGAAAAAATAAATAAAAGGCAGGTAAATTATTACGATGCTAAAAAGATAATAAAAAATAAGTTTAAAAAAATTTTTTGCGTTTTTGCAAATTTATGGAAAACAAAAAGTTGCAAAAAAATAAAATTTCTGATTGAAGCGAGACAAAATTTAACGTACCATTCAAAAAAATTCCACAAAAGTCAAAGAAAGCTAAGTAAAAATCTTAAATATTAAAAAATATGTACCTACATAAAAAAATGCTCCCACATGAGTCAGCAGAAGTACAAAAAATAACATTACAATAATTCACAGCTCATCATTTGTATGCCAGCAACAGCTTTGGATAGGGTCGCGCTTACTTCAAAAACGATCTGTCATTTTTTGACACTTACTACACGCATGCAATGAAGCACATACATACATATGCATAGAACTAAAGCCAGCAGCATGTTGGCGGTCTGGCTTTTTGTAACCGTCGCTTTTGCCGCCGACGTCATGCATCTTCCGCTTAATTAGCCGCCACCCTTACCACACATACCAACGCGCTCCTTTCGATTCTTCGCGCAACACTTTGTAGCTCTACATTGTTGCAACAACATTTGCCTGACACTGTATATCTGCATTTGATTATTTGATTAACCGAATGGTAGCAGGCATGCAAAAAAGCATAAATCAACTGCAGCTTCTTCCCTTTTTAAGGTATTCCTTTGTTTACTGTTATTATTCACGAAGTGAGTAATATTCTTGGCACATTTGACATACAACAAAATGTTGCAGCATTGTAACTGTCAGTTTTTTTAATGTTTTTGTTAATGCGTTGCTTTTGCTCTCTTTATTTTTCTTGGTTTTTACTTATTTAATTTATTTCGCCTCACACTTGCTTCCAATTCATCAACAACATTGCACATTGGATTAAGCCAAAAATATCATTGCAACATTGCGCTTAGAGGGTGCAGCAGCAGCAGCAGAAGCTAAATAATACCAAACCCAAAAACGGTTTGCATTGCTTATTTCAAGGCTAACCTTAGCTGCCACCTACAGAATATCAGGGTGTAACTTGTCTATTTGGTATTTCACAATTTGTTGAAGCATCTTAGCGAAGGTGTGGAATTTTGACTGACAGCAGCAGCATTGATGATGTATTTGCATATGTTGCAAGTTATCCAAAGCTTGCTTTGCTATTTGCTTCGCATTTCTCACATAAAAGGATGGTCTCTTGTTTAATGGTGTGCACTGATGCATTTTTT
>NW_023458559.1:62761687-62767198 GCF_013731165.1 Rhagoletis pomonella | reverse complement strand
AAACTCTTGCTCGATTTTTAAATTTCATAATGCTAATCTTCAGGCTACCTACTAATTGCGAACTGTCAAAACTCCCTCCACTCGACGCTCCGCGATCAATTCATTATCAAGCCGTTGAAAGTTTTATTAATATTAATGGATTACGCCTTAACTACTAACCATGGCAATGACAACTCGCACAAATATGCTGGTTGAAGAACTCTTAAAATGCTTGCCAAATTTGCGTACAAAGCATTTTTTTTTGCCCAAAAATATTTCACTGTGGTTTTGTTTTGTTTTTATTATTCCACTGGACATCTAAACAAGAAAAGCCAAAATCGTTGAAAAGTTTTAATAAACGACCACCAGCACCAACGCGTAGGCAACAAACGCACTTCATCCTTTCCACGCCTGCCTGCCACTTGGATAATGAATGATTATGCAGAGCAAATGAATTTTCAAGCAAGCGTGTGTGTTAAGCGTAGCGCTTAGCAATTCGAAGAATTTAGCTGGCTAGCAAGGAATTTCATTGGTTTGCTTGTGTGTTGATTCCATAGCCCAGTTGCTGTCAAATATGACAAAAGCAAAATGATTTATGTGCACTGCCATTAACAATAAATACCCCAAAAAAAAGAACAATCTGAGAATATAAAAGAAGATTCCGATTTGGAAACCAAATTGGTAGGAAAGTCTATCGCAGTTGTGAACGACTGCGTAGAAGTAAAAAATTGTTGACGAAAAATCGACCCTGTTTTCCTCTGCAGCACATATATTACTTTTTAAGTACTGCGCTTATAAAAATTTTACTCTCTAATATTTTATATCAACCAGCCTTTCTAGGTATTATCGGTGTTATAAAACTCTTCCAAGTTATTTTATATACTTATATATGTATGTATGACTCATATTTTGCTTAAAAACACCGAGCCCTAACCGGCAAAAAGATGTAGGCGACATTTTTTTTCAAAATTTTGTTTTTGATGCAGAAGTGTTCCTAGAGCATCTATATAGATGCATTTCTGCCTCAAAACTAAAATTTTGAAAAAATCGCTTACATCTCTTTGGCGGCTAAAGCTCGATATGCTTGAATAAATTAAATTAAACTAAAGAATGATAATTTCTATAATTTTGTAGCTTAAAAATATTATTTCGACACCTAAGTGGAAGTTCGAAACCGCCCTATCTCAGAAAACTTTTCAACTATTCAGAATTTGATTGAAAAACACCCTATCTCAGAATTTGGTTGAAAAACGCCCTTGAATTTTGAGATTGGGTTTCCTAAGATAGGGCGTTTTCGAACTGGCTACCGAGATAGGTCGATCTTCCACTCAGGTATCGACTTCGAATATAAAACTTGATTTTTTTTCATAAAAATATCATGTGGAGACTATTCCTATATCCTTCTGCGGTTAGAATATATTATAACGGAATATTAATCATCAAAATCGGTCCATTTCTTTGGAAGCATACCCCAAGCAAAAAATTTACCTATTAATAGTTAGCTAAAGAAAGAGAATTTCCGTTTCTTACCTTTCGTTCTCCTGAATTGGTTTCGAAAATTTTTGTAATTTTTTCTTTTTATTTTGTTAATTTCGGTTTCCTTTAAGTTGTTCGCATTAAAAAAAAAAATTATCATTCGCTCTTTCCATATTACCTATACATTTAGTTCATTTTCTGTTCGCTATCTTCCTTTGTAATCCCGCCAATCCGTCCACGATTTTGTTATCAGAGCTACTTTATTTTCTTTCTCCTCCTTTTCCAAAATATTTTCCACTGTTTCATCCAAAAATAGTTGATTTCCTTTTACCATTCCTCCCTCACTGGTGTAATTTTACTAAAAAAAACTGCCAATTTTTTCTTTTCGTTTTCCATCACTGTCTTCTCCTTACCTCGGTTGCAGAAATTCTTGTTTTTTTTTCGTTTATATTTTGCTATTCAGCTCCTGTTTGCCTTCCTTTGCGCTCGTATTCTTGATTTCTCTTCCCTTTGCTTTTACATTCCGAGGCTTCTTTTTTTTCTGCTTCCCTCCTTGTAGTGTCTTATTCATCAGATAAAAGTGAAACTGCTGCTTGATGCGTAGACAAGCGTGTTTTCATCAACTCAGCGCCGGCTTTGATGAGCGAAAATAGCGTTTGCTCAAAAAAAAAAAGTGGAAGTAGTATTATTTCTTTTTCCTTTAGTTAGGCAATTTGTTGCGCCTCTTCCTCCAATTTTTGTACGTAATCAAAGCGAATTGTTTTTAATTAGAAGCGACGTTTTTTTCATTTCAAAGCTGAGTGGGCTGTTTGTAATTTTCTGCTGAGGGATTCTTATGTCAACGCTATTGGAGAGAGTGGTTCACTGGCGTAGAAGATTACGATTTTTAAACATGATATATTTGTTAAGAATTTAACATTATTTTTATAATTATTATTTTTTCTCTTCTCTTATAGGTAAGCGTCACTGGATGTCAACTTTTCGTATGATTTTTAATATCTGATATATCTACATTCCTCTTTGCGGGGGTAAGTTCTCCGAGTACGGAGGCGGCAAATTATGTTCTGCAAAGAATAGTAACGAATAGAAATTATAAAAGGTTTTACCAATTACAACTTTTTATTAAAAAAATCACTCTTTAACAATTATTTTTTTACTTTTATTTAATTACTCTTTAAATGACCGTTATTTCTAACTTTTATTTTATAAATCGAAAATAACAATTATTTTTTATTTTTATTTAAATAATCTGCAAATAACAGTTATTTTTGATTTTTAAATTATATGTGTTAAATAACAGTTATGGAAGACTTTTATTTATAAAATCAGTCACCGATCTTTATTTTTTCAATCATACTTATAAAAGTCATTTGAATAAGTCATAGTAAACTTTTGTTTTCCAACTGCAAAAAATGTTAATGACTTTTATACGATTGATTTAAAAAATAAAAGTCGGTCACTGATATATAGTAATGACTTTTAAAAGTAAAAGTCACTGACTGATTTTTATTGATGACTTTTATAAATAAAACTCTTCAATAACTGTTATCTAAGCCATATAATATAAAAATCAAAAATAATTGTTATTTTCGATTTATAATATAAAAATCAAATATAATTGTTATTTTTTTAAGTCTTGCTTAAAAATTGCAAATAAAAATTTATTTTCAAATTTGAGTCTCGGTGCAAAACGAAATCGATTGGTATGTTTCACTTAGTTGTAGAACATTTCCTTCATAGTGAATTTTTCCATGACAGTTTTCATCTATAACTGTTATGTTCGGTCCCTGGTTTTACACGATGAAATAACTCTGAGCTGTACTTACACAAATATTCCAATTTTCTAAGAACATTTCTACAAAAGTTCTCAGAATTTTAGGGTGGCCTCCGAGCTCACTGTAAAAACATGGAAAATTAAACTGCTTCAGAAGTCATTTAATATTTTTTAAAAGTCTGTTGGAATTATCTGCACGTGCTTACCTTAAACGGAAACAAATATGTTACTAGTTTATCTTTGTATCATTCTAGACAAAAAAAATAATAAATACCATCATTAACATCCGAGTATATAATTATTTCCATTCATTGCATAAACACCCCTTTTTCAACTAATATTTAAGCACTATACAATGGCATATCATTAGTAGCATGCGCTGACCTCTAACCCTTCTTCAGAGTCACCTAAATCAATAACTCGTAAAATACTCACGAATTTTAGATTTCATAGTCAACGCCATTTGTGGGTGATGATCCGAGGTCGCTGGCGTATCTCATTTTTATTAATGGCATATAATCAATTGGCGATATTTCAGTAGTTAACTTTTTTTTTTCTTTTTCAATACTTAAACAAAACAAAGAGTCGCAAAAGTAGTTGGTGTGATGAGCGATGATTATCACATTCTGTTAAAAGAACAATTGTCTGCACTATTAAATCAATGAGAAAGAAGACAAGCAGACAGGAAGCAACCCTGCAGAGCTTTGGTCAAGAATGACAAATGCCAGAGGACAAAGAAAAATATTGGAAAAAATAAAAGAAATCAAAAGGAAAAAATGCCAGCAAGTTCTCGCCTTCGTTTAATCAGATGGAATAGATACTCGTTTATTATAGAAAATTATGCGACAGCAGTTCCCTATGAGCGCTCATAGTAGATGCATTAAAGGTCATTAGCCGCTGCAGCAGAAAAAAAAAGTATCAGTAAGTGGCAAGCAGTGTGCGAAGAGCTAGCTGATAGATTACGGTATAACAATACTGATGATAATGCACTACATTCAGCAACGCCAGCAGCCTTTCATAACCCCTTAACTGACTGTGCTGTTGATGGTAATTGGATGCGCACCCACACGTACGCACTCAGTTATAATAAAACTGCAAAAAATTGCATGATTTGTCAACGACACTCGCGTTACAGAATGCGCCAAGCACTTATAAATGTAGAGGGCGCACCAAGCGCTACGAGGGAAAGTGCAAAAAATCCAGCCGGTAGCTGTTGCGTGACTTTCGCTGGAGCTCGTACTCTTCTTTTTTTTTATTGCCGCCGCGCTCTTTCACTTACACTTACTTACGAGCACTCACTGACTTTTTGCGCTGATTGGCCGCTGAACATTTGCCAACTGTCAAACTCGCGCTCAGCTGTCAGCTGTAATACGTTCGCAGTCTCGATTGCGAAATTATGTCAAAAAATGCGTCAAGTGTCAAAAAGAAAAATGATGTTGCGGGTTAATTTTCGTATCGAATTGCAAGCGGCGGCAGTGGCAGCGAATGGTGTAGAAAAAAAAAAACACAGCGGAAGCGCAACATTGAACAGCGTGTGCAAAAATGCAAAAGAAAAGAAAATGCAAGCGCGCTGAGTTGTAGGAAAGCGAAAGTGTTTGCAAACATGCGCCTGGGTGGCTGCGGCAATTCGAAGGGGGGGTTAAATGCAATAAAATTATTGCACTAGGGTGAAAAGCAATAATAGCAGCAGGAACAACAAAAGGCAAATGACACAAAAGTCGAGCGACAATTGCATTTGACATACAATTTTGCAATTGCAGTGCAACAACAACATTAACGCACAGATTGCAACATATGTGTGCGTGGTGCTGATGGCCTCGCAAGCGCGCGCATAGAAAAATAACTGCAAAAATGTTGCAAGACAATTAATAAGCGTTACTGTTGTACGAAAATTTAAAATGACAAGCAGCACGCTGGAGTCAAAGGTAGAAAAGCGAAAACAAAAAATAAATAGTTCAGGGATCTACATACTTACCTACAGCGATTATGAGCCCCTTTATGCGGAGCGCAACGAGGGAAAACTATTGTCAATGCATGCTGCCCGATGCCAGCGACCAGCAGCTAATGGGGGTGACACTAGTGATACAAAGACAACGGGCGTCATCGTCGTCAGCGTATAATGCAAAATGACAGCTGGGATGCTGCGCAAATGTAGGGTGAGATGTCACTGAGCTGCGTGGGCTGGGTAAGGGAAGAGAAGAGAAGCTCAGTGAGGGGGATGACGCGGCGCGTATGCATGCAGCAGAAGGGTGCAATAATAAGTGAATTTGTAATTTTTTTTT
>NW_023458559.1:62759028-62761587 GCF_013731165.1 Rhagoletis pomonella | reverse complement strand
TTTCAAAATATTAACGTTACCAATGTTTCTTAAAAATAAGTAATTACAAAGTTTAGGTTATTTTCAAAACAGCATTCATTACAAGCGCCTTTGTTTTTAAACGAAATAGCAGTATTTGGTGTTTTCGTAGCAGTACAATTTAGAAATTTCGACTCGTGCCAGGTCTATATGTTTTTACTGATTTATTGAAATTTGTACACCCAAAAGTAGGCCTTAAAAGACTGAATACCAATTTTTGCTTCCAGAATTTCTCTTTCGAAATATCTCATTTTCCTAGGTGTTCATAATTTACAAAAAAGTTAGATATGCGCCTAAGGCACAAGGCTCCCATAAATAACAAAAATTTGGAGTCTGCGCCTAAAAGTAGGCACCAAAGTTTCGCTACTACCAAAAATTACGAGTTCTTTTCATGTATACAATTTAAAACTCTTTACATATGTTTTTTTGTTTACTATATCCTTGCTATACGATTACGCCTATAACAACTTTTTTTTCATTTTTCATTTTTTAAAATATGTATATGTTTTTATGACATATCTTCGTATGTAAAAGTTTACAAAATAAGTATTGCAATAATTTTGGTATGCATACCTTGAGGAGCCTAAGCTTTCAAATGCCTCTTTTATTTCAATCTATAAATAATTTAACACAAATATCACTTTACAGATGGACATTCCTTATGAATTCAAGGTAAAATCCTAAATTAAGTTAAAGCGTTGCATACTTTTAGGCAATATTATTAGGTTTTCAATTTTAATATTTAGCAATGCATTTAAAAAGTGTTTATAGCTTTTCGTCACGCTATTTCATTTAAAGCAGCTTGAGTTTAAAAGCTTACTGCTGGTTTCTTGCTTTTATAGCATACTTTTAGGACCCTCTTATAAACATATTCATAGAAATTTAATATTCAAATCTCTGATTGCGCCTTTATGACTTCAATACTTCATTGATTTTCTATCCACAATACGAATTTATGATCTTCTAGATTACGAACTCATATGTGAAAACTCAGTCAGATAATAACAAACGTTAGATGCAGCATAATTTTCAGGGGCAATAAATTCAACAATGTAAAACCGGTAGAGTTAGAGAGAGAGAGGGGAGGTAGTGATGCCGATAAAGATGCATTCACACAACTTTTGCAGTTATTTAAAATTTATTTTATTTTTATTCTCCATCTCAGTACTACTGATATGTTTGTGGCCCAGAGCATACAATTTATCTCTTCGCTGCACTGCATGGCACAAGCGATTGTATTTGTGACTGTAGTGAGCGCTAGCTGCATGTATATTAGACTCCATCACCAAAAAAAGTTGCTTTTTCCGCCGAGATTATAAAATCTATTATATTTTAAGACGTCCAACAAAATATTTCGGAAAAATATTAAGATTTACGTGAGCTGGACCGATTTGAAAATACCTCTAAAAATGGAGTTTTTTATGAATAAAAATAGTTTCTTAAATATTTTTTTTTTTTTGAAAAAATCACCTCAAATGACAACACGGTTAAGGTTTTTTTTTTAAATTTCATAAAACTATAAAAAAAAAATAAATTTGAAGGCAATCGTAATTAATGATGAGATTTTCGATGCTGTTTTTTAACCTTTTTCAAAGATTGGTATAAGAAAAACTTGAATAACTGAACCTCAAATCTTTCGATTTAGACTTAGGAGGTGTCATTGGAAAGGTATTTTCTCACTCTTTTTACTTCTTTGCTAATAAGCCCATTCAAAGGATAAAAGAGAAAGGTAGGATGAACGAACGTCATTCAAAATTGATTTAAGATGTGTTGGTATTTGAAAAAAAAAATTGGGACACGACCGACTTTTTTTGGACAGAAATAAAAACAGTGTGAAAATACCTTTCTATTGAGATCCTTTAAGCCTAAATCACAATAGTTTCGGCCCAGTTATTCAAGTTTTTCGTAAATCAATCTTCGAAAAAAGTAAAAAAAAAAACAGCATCAAAAATCTCATTCGTACGATTCCGTTGAAAAGATTTTTAAATATTTGTATGCAGATTTTTGTAAGCTTAATCTGTTTTGTCCTCTGTGGGGACCTTTTTCAAAAAGTTCTTTAAGAAACTATATTTATTCATAAAAACTCCATTTTTGGAGGTATTTTCAAATCTGTCCAGCTCACTTAAATCTTAATATTTTTCCGAAATATTTTGGTGGACGTCTTAAAATATAATAGATTTTGTAATCCCGGCGGAAAACCGCAACTTTTTTTGGTGATGCAGTCTAATATACATGCATATACGCATATGTATACATATGTATTTCTCTACACAACTACTTTTATAGCGCTCTTAAACGATATGTATTTGCATTTGTGAATGCTACTTTTCTGATACGTTCTAATATATGTACGGTGACCATCCGTCCTGTATTATACGGGACAGTCCTCTTTTTTGACCCATTGTCCTGGCAATTTATTTATTTATCCAGTATAAACGCTAAATGTTCTGTATTTCTCTTAATGCCCTGTATTTGTCCCGTATTCGGTGTTTCAACCCCTTTACATTTAATGAGCTGCATGCCTATGAACGAGTTTTAAGT
>NW_023458559.1:62744878-62758928 GCF_013731165.1 Rhagoletis pomonella | reverse complement strand
GCACGTACATACACGCAAAGGAAAAAAGGAAAATATTTTCAGCAAAAAGAGCAGGTGATTTTTACGCAACACAAATAAAATGGAATTAAATCAACTTAAAGCGTCTACATCAAGGCTAAAAGCAACAACACACATACACTACGTAGCCATGAATACTATGCTGAGTGAATTTCGCTTGACCAGCCAACTGTCCAACGCAAAAAGGTCAACTTCGGACGCACAAGCCACTACAAACGCAGGCTACCAACCCTCCCTCAATGCTCTTTTAAAAACTTCAAAAAGTAAGTAAATAAGTAAAAGCACTCACGCCAAAATTTAATTAAATTTATTTGGTTTAAGTTTGCCTTTTTTACTCTTCACTGTCATGTATAAGTGTGTGTGTGTGTGCTTGTATGTGTCCAGAGCTACTCGCCGCTGCCCGGAGCCAAGTCTATTTATTTATGCTCGTCTTCTTTTGCTGGATTTAGTTATTATTGTTGTAGTGGTGGTTTTTGTTATTGCTGGTTTGTCCGAATTTTCCCATTCGGCTATTTAATTTAATTCTACTACAAATAACACTAGCACACGCTCCATTGCCACAACTAGCCACAGCTCGGCAAGCTACATTGTTTCCACTGCACAGAGACTTTTGCCTTCTTCATTAAAGTTTTATGTTAATTGTTTTTGTTTTTTTTTGTTTAACAAATTTTCAGCGCATCGCCGACACCCATCGTACACAAAAAAGAACCATTACTCTGACCCCTTCAACAACCTGCCGCTTTTTCATTTTTCGTTGCCACAAAATTAGATTTGACCTTCGATTGTTTACATCGCTAGTGGCCAGCTGGAGTGGGTGGTTTGGTGGCTTGTTTTTTATGCTTTTGGTGTTGGTTTTGGTGATTTTAGTGCTTTGGTTGCAACCATTGTTTAACTTTTTCCTGTAACAAAACCGCTTTTTCTATTTTAGTTTCATTTGCACTTTTTGGGTTTTTTTTCTTATTTTCTATGAAATTACTTTTTATTATACCTTACTGTTGTTGGCAATAATTTGTTACATTTGCAGCTGTTCCTTCTTAATTGTGGTAAAGTTTGTTATAGAAAAAAAAATAAGTAAGTGTGCGAAACTTTTTAAGCGCGTGCACAGGTACAAGTTTCTTTAGCACCTTGTGTGCGTGTAAGAAACTTAAAAGTTGTGCTGATTAGTATTTACGAGTGTATACAAAGTTTGTTTTAAGTACTGAAACTTCAGTGTTTCCCTCGCATACATACATGGATATACATATACAAAAAATTGATAAATGCCAATCAAAAAGTTCACTTTGTCACTATAATTATATCCATATATATTTTGATCAAACACGTCTTAAAAAAGCTTATTTACCAAAAGCTAAATACAAGAACCTTATAAAGCGTTTACAATTTATTATTACATAATAATAATTAAACTAGAGAAAAACTTTAAATCTCATGTAAGCTCTTTTGTCGGAAGTTTGATCATGCAGACCTACAAAGCTTTCATAACACATTTTGAGGAAATACAAAATACATAAAGGAAAAAAAATTGTATGTAAAGGGGCACCCAAAAGCTCTTAGATCAGAAGTTTTACTACACTGAAAAGCTTTCATAGGAAACTTCGAAATTATATTAATTAAACTTTGAGTCTATATGGTGTATCCACAAGTTTATTTACCCAAAACTTTATTGCCCAGATGCTGATCGAGTTTAAAAGCTCATTGTTAGACTTAAAAAATTTAGTTGGAAAACTACGTTGAAATGGATTTACATAATTTGAAACTTAAATCGAGTTGTGGAATTTTGAAAAGGCTCCATTTCATTAAGCATATGTAATTCCTTGCCCATAAAAATTTGTAAAGTTGTTTGGTAATAATAAAATTCATGAAGTCCTTGATCACTTTTTTGAATTAATAAAAGAAATTTGAACTCATATGTATGTATATAATTACTCTAAAAATAAATTGTATGCTTTGCTTTTCAAGATTTTTGTAAGTCGTTTAAAGTAAAGATTTCGCACTAAACCTCTACACAAAGGCCAACGTGTTAAAAGAACTTTCCTCAACTAAAAGTATGTAAACAAATTTTGGTTTTCAAGATTGGTAAAAGGAATGCTTTCACTATAGATATCAACTAACGAAAATGTGTGTTGAATAAATATCAGAAGCTTCAATAAAGTTTTAAGAGTAAAAAAAATAAGTATAGGAAACTTCCATAAAGCTTTTAATAATTTCGGTATTTGGCAAAATAAGTATATGATGCTTTACAGCCCGATTATGTGCACTTGATAAATTGAAAATCTTTATAATTTGTCAATTTTTTATTATTTATCAAGAATTGGTATTCTAGCACAGAAGTCAAAAGCGTTTTTCTTGATAAATTATCAAGATTGAAAATGCTATTGACAAATTGAAATTAATAAATTTGTTTCTAACAATTAAATACTCCATGTGCCGGCATTTGAACCTGCGACACACGGAATTATAGTCGACATGTCTACCTACTCGGCTACGGCAGTCAAAAGCTTTTTTGCTTTTAAATTCATATTTTTTATATGTGACAATGAAATCAGTTCCACTCATGTAGAAATCAGTTCCACTAATGTGGAAATCGTGGAGCTTTTTGTTTTATAAATATTGACACAGAATGCGAAGAAAGCTTTTACTTGATAAAAATCTTGACAAAATTTCTTTACAAAAAATTTATCAAGGAAACACAAAATTGGGCGGTTAATATGTAAATGATATAAGAAAAGCTTAAAGCTATGGTCAAAAGATGTTAACACAAAAGCTTTCATGGAAGCTTTAAGTTATCTAATTTTTTTTATGGGCTATGTTCTATAAAAAAGTTGAAAAAGCGCTCCCAAAAATAAAACAATCGTGAAAGTATGTAAAAAAATTAATATGGTTGTTTTCATGACTGCCCAAAAGCTTCACGTATTTTAAAATTGCATTTAAATTCGGCTACCCTCTGCTTTTGCTGTTTTTTTTTTAAATACTAGAAGTTCTTCAAGCAATAAATTCGATTAAGAGGAAAAGTTTTGAAGCGCTTTTATACTCGAAAGCTCGACTTTCACACAAAAGCCTTTATAAAGCTGCTTTATGAGACTGTAAGTTATTGGAATTTATTTTCATTCGCTTTTTAGTAAAACTAACCACTTGAGTACATTTAAATGTGCTGGACTTCGGTGAGTGGAAAATAATTATATAGGACCTTGCATCGAATGCCATAAAAAAATTATTGAACTCTTTGATTACATTGCACGTGAGTCGCCTTAATAAGCTATTGCCAAACGCTCGCTAAATAATTACCTACCAATTGTGTTTGCCAACAATGGAAACCGCAGCGATTTCTAAGAAATTCCAACGCGTAAAAATGTTGTAAAATCAATGAACTTTGCTAAGCATTTGACGGCTAACAACTACCGACTATGCAGAGGCGAAGATAGTCAGTTGTCCACTGCGCTAATTGCAGTGAACCAACCTGACTCAAAATACACCAGGGACGACTAAAGGGTTAACAGAGTTTACGACGACGACAACGACAAAGCAATAATAAAATCGAAGGAAAGAAACAAAAAAACTAAAATTAAATGCTATTCAATTATTTTACAATTCTATTACATAGAAGAATTGCAGCTAGGAAATAAAGAGAAAAATAAAATAAATACAAATAAATAGTTGTATATGGCAACCGTTGCATGGATTCGATTTGGAAAAAAGTAGCAGATCACATAGGAAAAACAGTAGCTAGCAAGTGAAATAGATAAACGACAAAAACCAGGCAACAAATTGTGGCTAGAACCAATTGCAAGCGCGGCAGCAACAATCGAATCCATTGCTGTTGTGAAAAACGAATGCGCGCGGAGCATTGAACCAACATCATCGAAGCGACATTGAGCATTGAGAATTGAACGTTTTGCCGCCGCTACGCGACATGTATACACAGGAGAATTTATGTTGCCGCAAATGCACGATTGTACGAGAACATGTGTCACCACGCGGATGCGAACGTGAACGCAGATGAGAATGCCGACGGGTACGAGAGCGCGCGCGCGGACCACGTGCAGACGTGCTGTTGACAAGACCACAAATCGCGCGAACGCTGGAAACCGCATCATCGAAAACCAAAGTGCGCGCGCTTTGAGATTCAAGCCACAAAATAGTGGACGCGAGCAGACGGACAGCAGCTAAAATCACAAGCAACAAATAACTGCTGCCGAATGCCGAGTGATGCTGCTGCTGTCTTTGTACATGAACAATAATCACTCACGACAAGGCGACGTCACACAGCGGCGGCAACAGGAGCAGCAAGCTAGCTGAAACGGGCAGCACGGGGAGCAAGAAACAATGGTGAATGATGTGCGCGCTTGCTGTAGGAAATAAATAAATTATTGACATTAATGTCGGGTAACGCGCGAACACCTAAAGTGGACTAAAGGACAACGGCGGCGGCGATGGTGGAGCTGGGTGCATGCGGCACGTTGGATATGCTATAAAAATCAGAATGTTCGAACTAATAATTGATTTCTGTAGCATTTATAAGTACGACATATGGATGGATGGACAGTTAGGCGAGCTGGGTAGCAGCTGCAGCGGCACGGCTAATGGAAGCGACCGCAACCAAAAAGGGGCATTCAGGCTTGGACAACTGGCCAACCGTAAAAGGTACAAAGAGTCGGAGCAGCATAAAAAGGAGCTAAACATATGTGAAACAGCTGGAGTTGGCAGCCAACCCGGTGGGCGGGAAGGCAGAAGTGGAGCGGCAGACGCGGGTATGCGAACACTAACAGGACAGATACTCATGTCATATCACTTGTGAACATGAAAGTAAACAAAAAACTATTGTAATTGCAAACGAGCTGAGCAGGAAAAAGAAAAATCAAAGAATAAATGCAAAGCTAAACTGGCGACAAAGAATAAAAAGTATATGTGAAAGAAGAAAAGCACGAAAGCTGGTGAGTACGTATGTAGTGTAGTGGTAGTTGAAGTGGACAATATGTGAGAACAATAGCCGATCAAAGGATGTTAGACAAGTGGGGAAGGGACATGAAAAAAATACAGAAATGGAAGGGAAAAAAAATAAATGAAATAAATTGTAAAAACTGAATAGCCAAAAGCAAACAAAGGTTCTAAGGGGCGAAGAAAGGAGAGCAAAGTAGGAAGCTACGAATAGAGTATAATCTGTAGCATGCGAGACGGGTGCTCAAGGAACTCTACTGTTTTCATGAAACTCCTGCAGTTAGAACAGACAATGCTTCGGCAGTGGGTGAGACGCAGCGTGGAAGAAGTAACTTTATTTGCAAAAAGGGAAAAGCAAGCTAACACAAAATAGGAGAACACTTCAAATTCCCATGTTCAATGTCAATTTTCTATCACATGCCATTGTTGATGACAGACAGCCTTTGGCAGCAGGCTGTAGCCGAGAGAGTGCGGCAGCAGTTATGTGCGCTGATTGGTGAGCCATTGTATAACTATTGTCTGTATTTGCTAGCCGGTTGATGTGATTATGATTTTCAATAATGACGCTTTGCGAAGAATCGATGAACATAAATTGAATGACTGACAGATAGGCTACTTAAAGAGGCACATACAGCTAAGCATGGCAAGGACAGTGTGCGAATGTGGAGGGGAAAGGTATGCTTAAGGTTTAAGTGGTCTGGAAATAGCGCGAAAGGAGTGAGTGAAATGAAAAAATGCTGCCAGGGTAAGAATATGAGGACAAAGTAATTCGGAAAAGGTACAAATAAGACGATTGAAGCTCGAAAGGTTAAAAACTTGACAACTGACTTGCAAGTCTTAAAATAATAGTAAATGGGTGAAGGTATGTACTTAGCTACTAGTTAAGTCAGAGATTTTACTGAAAATGAAATGAGTCAACGGAGAAGAATCGGGTCTTATGAAGGTTGAGGGTTAAGATAAATTCTTCGAGGCCAAAAATTGATTTTGTAGTTCACAACTTGACCGGCGAACTCGTACACAGAGCATGGCGGACAATCATTAGGGATATTGTGGTCGAGTCTGGACAGGATGCTGTTGAGGCGGCTACAGTATGCAGACCGTAAATGGGCCAGGGTAAAGCGGATATCTCTTGGCAGTTGAAGCCCCAAGTACCACACAGGTGGTGATTGGGCTCCGCTCACGGAATTCATAGGCGGGGAGTCGTGGTATATATGGATGGTGTGTTGTCTAAGGGACTGCATATATCTCATGGTTATTAGTCTATTCTCCTCTCCCTGAAACTGAACAAAGTTGGCATAGTTTCCTTGACTGTACCTCTTTTATAACGTCGAAATTTCATCCTAAGCTGCCTTTTTTTGCAGCTGGTTTGTCAGTTCTTTGTTGCAAGAGTTAAGCGATTTCAAAGCTTCATGGTGGCTTTTTTAAAAGAGCAGTACTTGAACGTTATTGTACTCGAAGTTCCAATAAACCCGACAACATTGGCTTCGGGGCCTACTTTTGGCTTCTGAGGCAAATCAGGGAACTGCTTAACTCAAGTGAAATTAATAAATAGTTCTTAAGAATTATTCTTATCTTGACAGATACTTGTTCAGAGAGACAACTAAGCAGAGTCGAATATAAAAATAAATTACAAAATTAGATTTTTATTAACCTCTCAACGCGACCAAGAGTAGTTAAGGAAAAGGGAGCAAAAAAGTGCAGAAGGCCTCAACTCTATTGTAAATCACAAGTATTAGGCACTAACGTGGCTGCTGCCAAACTGCTCATAGACTCACTGCTGTCAGGCATCATTTATGTGAGAAGCTGTCAGCGGAGTTATACAAATGTCCAATAAAAAAAGAAGAAATAAAAATAATTGACGAAATTAAAGGAAAGTGGCATCCTTAAAACCCAAAACCCAAAGGCACTAGCTGCACAGCACAGGCACACAGCAAAGCTGGGCTTACAATAAGTAAGCGTGTAGTAAGGCTGCTTGTTGGCAGAGCTCAAACAATAAACTGCAAACGGATCAACGAGCAATCACTTAAGAAAATCATCTGATAAAAATCTTTCGCTGAAAAGGAAAATAATATTTATTTTCTTTACCTCGCCATACTGCAGCAGCAAAATGCCTATTATGTTTAACTGCTGCAGGGAAGATACTCATAAAAGGAAAGCGAATGAACGCGCTTTTGAATTGAGCCAACCAACCAACTGCACAGCAAGGCAAGCACTCAAATGCGACGGTCAGCAAGTGCTTGCAACATATGGATTTTTTATTATTGTATTTGCGGCTTTGGCGATTGGACTTTCCAAATAGCAAAAGTAATGGTAAAGAAGGACAGCCAGCGCTGCTGGCAGTTGAAGCATTGACGATTGAGGCATGCCAGGCAACAGTCAACGGACGCAGCGAAGAAGACGGGCGTCAAGCAGAGGACGGCAGATAGCACACAGCACACAAAGTATTTATGGCATATATGGCTGGAAATTTTTGACGCATCCATGCATGCATGCAACATAAGGATGGATGTACTCATTCCTCATTGCCTCATGGCCATTATCAGTTGGACATTTATGGATGTGCTGCAACAGCATAGACAACAAATACGACTGGTAGTGGTAGTGGTTTATGGATGGACAATGAACCAACGCGTATGAAAAGCTGAACTGTAGACATATAGGCGAGTAAGTAGAGTTTAAAGGCTGCGCTGGCGTGTAGATTGAAAAGCGATGCGGAGGAAGGATGCGCAGCTAGCTAGCGCTCTATTGAGGCAAGACACAAGTAGGCGCATATTTTGTGGCATTGCGGGCATGTAAGAACGCAAGAAGTACAGAAAAGGCCAAGATAAAATTGCAAATAAAAACAAGAAACAATAACGATAACATGTACATGCCACATGCCGCATGCAGCATACAAGCTACAGCGCGAATGGCTGCGCATGCCATAGGCCAAATGGGAGTTGTGTACGCTGTGATGATGGTAGAAGTGGCCTACTAAGTATGTGATGGAGGAGGCGAATGCTAAAGAAGCACACAAAAGCTGGTGTATAAGCGTATTATACTTCATTGATCGGACAGTTTTTAAGTTATTTGAACGTTTTGTACATATGAATGTATGTACATACATATGTATGTATGAATGCACCCGACGGGCCTCAATCTTCTCGGCAAGCGAAAAAAGATTGCAGCAATTGTGGCTGGCAATTGCTGATGGCTGGCGAAGATGTGCTACACAGCTTATTTTTTGTGCTTTATTTTTTATTTTTTTTTGCTGTTAAGCCTCGTTTGATGACTCTGACTGCTGCCATGGACTTGCGACTCCACCAAAGCGGTTGTATTCTATTCACAGCAATGCAAAGGTCATCAAACAGAAACTGATTATGCTGAGTTGTGCTAAAAACTGCTGACAACAAAGTTTGAATAACTGCAATGAGAATGGCAATAACAACAACAACAACGAAAACGCAAACAACAGTGGCAGTGCCTAGCAATGATACATAGTTAGTAATACTGGCAAGATTGCGGAAAATTGATTGACTAAGAAAGCGCTTAATGGCGCAGGAAAAATGGCAGTAGATTGGCAAAAAGCAGATGCGCTACTGCTGGAAGTACTTTTCGTTGCTGGTGAATTGCAGATTGGCAATGAATGTTGTGAGCCAAACATTTAAGTAGATGTAGCATTTAGCGAAAATTAATTATGAATTCGTTGTGAAATTAAATTGTGTTTGTATGTGGTAGGGAAAATGGAAAATGAGGCGCTAAAAGGCGTATAAATAATGTTTTTAGAAAGGCACTTGTGGGTTGTTGAGGATTAATTTAAAATAAAGACTGCTTACATATTTCGAAGGGCGTTGACTCCAGTGGAATTTAGTGGAATTTTTTAAACTCTGACAAGTATACATCTAAGGTTTGAATATTGACTACACAAAGGGAATTTTTTGCGTGGCAATTGAATACTTATGGAAACAAATTGTGTAGCTAGAGGGATAAAACCTGAATTTTAGCACCAAATAGCCATTCCACTGGGCATTCCACTGCTGAAAAAAACTATAGGACATTGGGTAATATTTTACAAAAAAAATTTAAAATAAATCTTATATATAAGTAGGCAAACAAGTTTTCTTTACACCCCTTTTACAGCTTAACTATCATTTTAAGGTATAAGGAATTATATAACATTAGAAAGGTATTTTGAAGCTGAAGTGCATAAAATTACTCAAATTTCAAATTAGCTTAAAATAAAGCGAGAAAATCAATTCAAAATTGACACTAACACAAATACCATACATGCGCGTGAGCAGGAGGTGCCTTCTAAATGTATGCTTTAGAATTGAAGCCGAATTAAATAAACGTGCTGAGCAGCAGTTTAGAAACAAGATTTATGCAGATTAAGATTTATACAAGAAAGCAGGTAAAGTTGAGTATGTAGAAGAAGAAAGGGATAAAGGCAAATATTAAAATAAAAGTAAAGAAACAAAGACAAAGAAGAAGGTAAATTTAAATACTTAATATAACGATCATTTCATCTCAACTTAGTTCACTCACCCCACTGCAACTCACTTCAACTCAATTCACCCCAGCTAATGTTATTTCACCTCAACTCTTACTCTCTCAACTTATCTAAACTGACCTCATCTGAACCCACTTCACTTCGCATTAACTCAACTCAACTCACCTTAACTATTCCAGCGGATGTCCTCCTGTTATATTGAATTGAAGAGCATATTCTTTATACAAGCCAAACTCCGAAACCCCTAGGTAGTATCACAATGGACCTGCAAAGTCTAAGTGAGTTGGCCTTTTGAACTGACTGCCACATCAACCAAACCTAACCTAACATATTTGTACATCGAACGAACATAGAGGTAGTGACATCAGCAAAGTCACGCAAGGTGCTCTAGGAAGAAAGTCTCTAAACAGTGTTTTTTTTTATCCAGTAGGAACACTTGAGGGTAACAAAAATGCAAAAGTTTAATAAAAAAGTCCAAACAATAGCAAACTAGATAGCTAGGAACTCTTTGAAGCGCTATCGTTCGCCATTGTTTAAAAGCGGTTAAATGAAGCCTGCCTACATAGGGCAATATCAAACACGGAGCAATTTCACAAGAGCTTTTAGATGAGCAAAGTTACCGTGTGAAAGTAAGCAGCATTTCACGCTCAAAAAATTTTAAGCTACCACGCTTGATATAAATTATTCCAGCCGAGTTGCCAAGCATCATCGATTTTATAAATAAATAAAAATTTTAAATTTAAAATTTCCGCAGTTAAAATTCTACAAAATTACAACTTATGTTAGAAAATGTCAAAAATGATTGACAAGCGAACTGTTTGACTAACAACAACACAAGTAAACGAGCACCCTAAACAAAAGCATAAGAAAATAAGAAAAAATATCATAAATTGCGAAAAAATAGGATTTGCAGTGAAAGTGGCACAACGGTGAAATAGGGCAGGCACGACATGCCCCGACTTTGTGTGCGTATGCGTACATGCTTGTGTGCGGTGGTTAGTCTCACGGATAACAAATGAAAGTAACTAGGTCCGCTGCGATACAACAACGCCAACAAAACTAGCAACGCCAACTCACTACAAAAACAATAAACAACGCAAGTGAATTCTGCAGCAATAAACTAAGCAAACTGTTGTTAGCACATTTATGCCAACTACAGGATGGATGAAACGCAAAAACGACAACAGCAACACACCAGCAGCTAAAGTCAAAGCTAACAAGCACCAGAATTGTAATAAGCAAAATGCGCACGCGTACTCGCACTTGCACCCGCCTTCACTCAAAGCAACACAATCAACTCACTCACTAAAATGCAATGCAAAACTGACAACACAAACAGCTGTAGCAAATAACAACAACAACCCCCAACAAACAAACAAGCTAGCAAGCACAAGAAGTAGTAGAATAATTTCCCAGCGTAGTTATAAAAATTTTGTGCTATAGCAAACGTGCGCAATTGCATGCGTCAACATTTTGAAAAGTGGAGCAAAGCGGTAAAGTAGCATGAAAAAGCTGTGTGTTTTTTCTTTTAATTTTGCATGTGCGGGTGTGTGTGCGTTTGCAGCATATGTGTGCAAGCATGCGTTTCGTTGCACTGCTTTATTTGGTGCTTGGCGAAATGCAAATGTGAATAAGTAGCGGTAAACAACAACAACAGCAAGTGGAGAGCAGCTGTGGCACTTCTGAAAGGCAAGTGGCAAGTAGAAAAGGGGCAAAAAGGTCAGGATTAGTGTATGAGTGCAGCAGAATTTCCAAATGTTGGTTAGAGTGCAGCTTTAAAATGATTGAAATTGCATTTGAATTGTGCACGGAAATTAAATTTTTCTGAAACTGAGTAGATTGCTAAGAAATAGAAAAATATAAAGCATACTTTGAGGCGCGCGGGCATGGTTTCAATAAAACGAAGCTTGTTTGTATGCATTTTTCTTTTTCGCTGTGTAAAGTGATAAACGAATCAAAATTGAATCAAAGGAGATGCGTTTGCACACATGGAATATCAATGCACATTTTTAGGTGCTTAAAAGATTTTATTTGACTTAGCTATGCGTATATCACTAGTGACTTAGATAGTACAGTCACTAAAAATGATAAACTCTTTGAAAACGTAGTATACGTTTAGGCAGGGGAATCTTACATAAAATATAGAACTTCGTAGCATACTTTTAGGAGCACGATACGCACTAAAATTCTCTGCCCAATAACCACCTGCGCTAACTTTTCAAAAATAAATATATGTACGTACATCTACTTTATGAGAAGTAAAAAATTTTGCCATACTTTCGGTCGCACGAAACAATCTTTTGCCACAAGTTTATAAAGTGACATTCCAATTATTATCGAAATGATTTTGAAAAGACTTTATTTCTGAAATGTATTTAGGACTGTTGCCACCTGTTTAAAAAAACCCAACTCAACTTAAATTAGTGTAATTAATAATAATAATAGATTGGCGCTTACACATATTTTAGTGTTTGGCCGAGCTTCTCCTCCGACTTGTGGCGTGCGCCTTGATGTTGTCACACAAAGCGGAGGGACCTACAGTTTTACGCCGACTCCGAACGGCGATTTTATTTTTATGAGAAGCTGTTTTTCATGGCAGAAATACACTCGGTGGTTTGCCATTGCCTGCCGAGAGACGACCGCTGTTAAGAAAAAACCTTTTTCTATATTTTTTGCGATGTTGCTTTGACCAGGGCTTGAACCCAGGCGTTGCGGAGTGGAAGCGCGCACTGCTTACCACTACACCACAGCGGCAGTGTAATTACCGAATTAAAATATGTGTTTTAAAATTTGTTAAGAAATCTTTAGTTCGAACACTAGAAATATTTTTTGGGTATTTGAAGAGGGTTGCCAACTGTTCAAATATTCAAATTAGTTAAAAAGTCAAATTAATTATTAAAATATGGGTGTCAATCGTAATGGTCTTGAAAAGGCTTTCAGGTAGATTTTGCAATTCACTTCCGAGTGAATTCAAACCAAATTCGCTTCGAACTCAAATTAAACATTGTAAAAGTTTACTCGAAAATGAATTGTATAACCTGAGATATAACAACCTTGCCTTTTTTGAAATTAGAAACTTTTTATCGGTACAGGGTGATTTAAAATTTTATAATATTAAAAACCTACTATGCGAAACGGCTGCACGGATTCAGAAGAAATATGACACTCGAATCGCTTATGCCCTACTAATATTTGGAATAGTTTGTAGGTTTTTGAAAGTCCATCTTGGCCGTTTTAACGTAAATATATAATATAGAAAAGTCTGGCATTATGGTGCAAAGAAAAAATCTACATTCTTTGAACTTATAGGAAACATTCAGATTTTGGTTTATAAAAGTGTGTGTGTGTTCTGAAATATTTTTTTTTTTAACGGTAAGTAAAATTTCTTCCCACAATTATGGAACCAATTCGTTTTTAAAACATTTTCATTGGGACTACTCGTGCGCAACAAAAATGTCGCTAAAAAATTACCCATAATAAAGTATACTTTTTTAGCAAAATTTAAAATGTATTAAAGAAAGTGCAAACTATTTTTAATTTTTGTTAGAAAACTGTGTAAATATTTATAACCAAAATTTCATAATGGTCAAACCACGAATCATAGACATTTAAGATTTATACCAGTTCATATGTAAGGCTCAACCAACAATAATATGCCAACAAAAAAGTTTTAGCCTCACCTTAAATACTTCGGGCTTGAAAGGGTTAAGCCTTAAACTATTTAACTGGCTTAGGCGTCGTAAAACAGGCAACGTTTAATTTAAATTGGCCCAAAATTTGAACAGTTTTTCAAAATATAAAACTACAATTATTTGTTGTTGTTGTTTTTTTCCTTTTCAGCGCTTTTTTCTCATATTAAACATTATGTCAAAAGCTTTTATGTCACAAGTGCCTACTCTGCTTTCATCCAGCTACAAAAATGCGTGCAAATGCAGCACTTTTCTTTCTGCATAAAACTCATGCGTTCATTGCTGTTCCTGCTAACACACTTAAATCTAGAAAGTAAGAATGTATGTATATACTTGCATTCTTCTACATACGCACACATATTTACATACATATGGGATTTGACTTGACACTCCATGCATATGCATACAATTTTCTTTGGTGTTTTTTTTTGTAACTACGTATACGTTTTCCCCATTTTCCACTCAACTCACTCGCTAGAAAAATATATATACATAAATACATATATACATATTTGTGTGTGTTTGTGCAGTCGTGCGTGGATGCATAAACTATGTAATATATATAATTTTTCATGTGAACAATTGCGTGTTTTATCGTCTTTGACTGGTTATTTGCGACAATGGAAATGGAAAACAAATGCATATATGAACTTTATATGTATACACACTGTGTACATATGTATGCATGCAAGCATATGTATGTATGTGCACTTGCTGGCAAATTTCACTAGTGGGGCGGCATAAAATAAACAACTATAAGATGGCAATGTGAATGCACTCGCACGTAAGCAAACCGACACACTGGTATAAGAGCCCTGTATTTGCATATGTAAAAGCTACTTTTTTGTATCTACTCCTGTGTACCATATATTTACGGTGACCATATTTATGAGAGCCAAATACGGGACAAAAAATAATT
>NW_023458559.1:62684070-62719878 GCF_013731165.1 Rhagoletis pomonella | reverse complement strand
AATAATAGCAGCAGGAACAACAAAAGGCAAATGACACAAAAGTCGAGTGACAATTGCATTTGACATACAATTTTGCAATTGCAGTGCAACAACAACATTAACGCACAGATTGCAACTTATGTGTGCGTGGTGCTGATGGCCTCGCAAGCGCGCGCATAGAAAAATAACTGCAAAAATGTTGCAAAACAATTAATAAGCGTTACTGTTGTACGAAATTTTAAAATGACAAGCAGCACGCGGGGGTCAAAGGTAGAAGAGCGAAAACAAAAAATAAGTCGTGCAGGGATTTACATACCTACAGCCATTCCCTTTATGCGAGCGCAACGAGGGAAAACTATTGTTAATGCATGCTGCCCGATGCCAGCGACCAGCAGCTAATGGGGGTGACACTAGTGATACAAAGGCAACTCGCGTCATCGTCGTCAGCATATAATGCAAAATGACAGCTTGGATTCTGCGCAAATGTAGGGTGAAATGTCACTGAGCTTCGCGGGCTGGGTAAGGGAAGAGAAGAGAAGCTCAGTAAGGGGGATGACGCGGCGCGTATGCATGCAGCAGAGGGTGCTATAATAAGTGAATTTGTATTTTTTTTTTATTGAATTGCATTTGAGCACTAATTATAAAGACATGTGGTCAGAAAAATAAAATCCAATGACAGTTGACAAGAGACAATGAGTAGGTAGTAGCGCTAACTTAGAAGGGAGTGTGACTTCTACGACCGCCTGCCTGCATTATTATCAAACATTAAAGCTATTATAATTTTTATTATTATGACAATGTGAGCAGCTTAAAGCCAGAAACAAAAATGCCAGGAAAAAAATTAGATGTAGAGGGAGGGCTGGGTATAATAAAAATTGTAGCACAGCTTAAGCGTTGACAAATTGAAAAAATCTCCAAATGTAGACGCGCACAGTAGACGGTTAGTTAGATTTATTTGTGCAAAATGTGACAGCTCGGGTGATTAACAACAACTGCGGCTTTAAAGCCAGCAGGAGTAGACCGCAATGCTGGCGCTGTTTTCAAATATAAAGCAGAGGGGTTATGATGTCCTTGAGAGGTAGGCTATACGAGAGCACTACTCACAGGCAGCGCGCTACTACGTTGCAGACATTTGATTGCTTGTTTCGCGGCATATGTGCAATTTGTGTGCATTTAAAAGCTAAACGGATTTAAAAAGATTTTTAAGTACTCATTTGGTATTAGGGATCGCTTAAGTGCAGTGAAAATGTCTTTGTATTTTGATCTCGGTAGCTGCGCGATTTCTCGCATATTATTTAGCGCATTAAAGCGTCAATCAGGCACTGAGGCAGGCAAGAGTTCATAGCCGCTTTAATAGACACTAAACTTGCCTGCTGTTAAAGTAAAATTTTTCGCGAACGACTGCTGATTCCGCATAAAATGTAATAAAAATATTGAGAAAAGTACACATACAATACAGACTAAGGTTTAGAGCAGACTGCGCCTGAAATCGCTGCGATACTCCTACGTTATTAACTAGGGGTACTACGGTCGATATAAACTATTGCTGTCACATACAGGCGTTAAACTCGGGCGCAGCAGACAGAAAGAATGAAAAACGCAACGCCTAGCGCTTCAATTTAGGGATGGTTTTACTGTCGCTATGGATAGTTGAGCCTTGTGAGACTGAGAACCGTGGCGGCGCTTTCACGCATCTTCACTTCTTTCTTTGATAATGCACTTAAGGCCGACCGCACGCCTTCTTTTACGCCAGAATCATTTTAAGACTAGCCATTCATTTACTTTGTTCACACTAACTCGCTTCGCGCTCTCACTCCATCCCACATACCTTCCGAGAATAAATTGATGCTCAGCGATTAGAAGTGCGCACTCTGCGTTTAGCCTTAGGATTTATTTTTAGCTTTTCCTCCCAAACGCATATAACCACTTTTGGTTTTCTTTCATTTTACACGTTTATGGCACGCACTTAAACACTTTAAAAATTATTTTATGCACTACCAACTGCTGCTACACGGGAAGTTCGCTACGCGGTAAAATCTTGCAATAATGTGCGTTGTGCGCGGCTCGCACTCAAGTCGTAAATCCCCTTTATGCACACACACACTAAATCGCTTGCTTTCCTACTTACATACATATATACATACTTATGTGCTTACTAAGTAAAGTAAGCAACCGAGTGAAATTAGGTAGGGAATTTATTTGCGTTGCCCACCGCCAATACCATCAGCACCATTATTCGCGAGAGCAACAGCAGTCGCAATGAGGAGGAGCGCAGCAAATGCTTAAGTAAGCGCACAATTTTTCTGCTGTAGCCAGCAATTTTTTTATGTGCGTTGTAATGCCACTTGGCGCTTGCAAGAACAACACTCATTAGTATTTTCCATTACTCAAGTATTTCCTGTATTCCCTCTATATTTTTTTATTGCTTTTACTTCACACTTTACTCAACTTGCAAGCGGAGTAATATGTGGACCACACCCTCTCGTCGGCGGCGGTGGTGGCGTTGCGAAAAATTGCTAAAAATGCAGTAAGTTGCTGTCAAGCGCAGCAGCGAGGCGCGGCGATTGGCTGGCTAGGAGCGCTGGTCGAAAGTGTAATTTCGGCTGCGAGAAAGAAAAACTAAAAACAAAATGATATATTTGGTATATGCAAAGGAGCAAAGCAAAATAATTTCGGCAGTATAAAAATGCCAATAAAGCTAGAGGCAGCACCAAAGCTCTCCGCGCAGCAGCAACAGAGACGGCCACGCAGCAAGTTCACAGCAGATCCATGCGGCGCGGCAACTTTAAAGCACCATCTACTCGCAAGTTTTGTGTTTCATTGTTTTCTTTTTAAGTAGTCTGGCGCGCCACAACTCCCTGCACAAAAAAGGATGGGCAAAGGGAAAATACATACGAAAGTAAGTTGCTGGGGGCGCGTAAAGAAAAATCGTACTTAAGCGGGTGGTGGGCAGCAGCAGTAGCAGCAGCAAAAAACAATCGCTCGACGGTGAAATTAAAAAATTCAGCACAGTAAAACGGCAAAAGTAATAAATATACAGCGCGAGAAATAGAATGCAAAGCGAAGAATTTAATGCGCTGAAAAAATGCTTTGCAGTTAGTGCGCCCGCCTGTTGTTTGGTGCCACAGTGGTGCGCCCCACAGCCATCATCATCCTTGTTCGGCTCCCGTTCCACCTTCCTATCGCCATGTTTGCATGTGATATTTCCTTACTACTGTAGCTACTGTTTGAAATTTCCTTTATTTTCGTTGTCTTTGCGCACACATTTCCTCAAGCTTTTTTTTGTTTATACATACATTTTCAATATGTATTTTAAGTTCATTTCCTCTGCCTTGCGCCGGCGGCCAAGTCAATGTGAAGTTCACTTCAACTCGTTGCGGTTCAGTGCCAGCGTACGACCTCTAATTTTAATCCTTTGCTGGGCTGGCTTCCTACTCTGCTGCCAGTGGCATTGCTCGTACATACTACAATGTTTTTGTGTTGCTTCTTTCTTTTTTTTAGTGGCTGAAATTTTCAACTTGGGAGCGATATTTATTCAGCGCTTTATTATTTCTACTTCGCTATTTTGTGTGCTGCTGTGGTTGTGGGTCTCGCAGAGCTGCAGTCTATTTTGCTGGCTGTTTTTCCACGTCTACGATTGCCTTGTCGTAGAAGACTTTGGGGAGTAGCAAAAAAAAAAGAATTTAGTTTAAACAACTACACGGCAATGGAAATTCTGAAGTATTCTGCAAAAAGGAATTGCTGAAAAGATTAAAAAGCACAGAAAAATAAGCTATGAATTTTAAATGATTATTAATAACTCGACTCGGATTAAAGCGGCTGTCGTTGCCAGCACACAATGCCCGTTTATGATATCAGGCTAACTCGTTTGGCTATGAGCGTTGCAAGGAGGCAAGCAATTTTCTAGTGTTGTTGTGCGGCGTTTGAAGTATAATCATCAGTGTGGGCGCGAGATAAAGTGGCTGAAAATTACGAAAGGAATAAGCTATGACTCAGCAGTAATTTACATATAACAAATTTTTTCGACTAAAAATGCTGCTAAAACGCGGCTACTTTTTTGCTAACTTAGTTTCACATAAATGTATTAATTATCATTATTTAAAAATCATCACTTTAATTACTTCAAAAATGACAGCTGTCATAAGCAATCATCATTATGGCGTGCTTATAGTCGGTTGAGTGTCAAAAGAAGTCGGATTTATGGTTTTTAACTGTGTTATGGTTTAAAAGTGTGCACTTTACTGGTACAAGGTGCTCCAAAATAGTAGTATATGCCAGCTTTATTTTTTAACCATATTAAGTGATTGAAGCTTTTAAGCTTATATTTCCAAGTTCTGTGGCTTTACTACCACAGATGCAGAGCCACGTAGGCGTTGAAGAGAGAATTTTTTTCTCTCTCAGCTGGGTGGAAATCCATTTAACGAAAAATTTTGATAAACAAGCGGAACTTAATCCGAACTATTGCCTTCCTTTGTGCTGTTGTGTCCACGAGCATATAAAACAATTGGTTTTATATCTGATTTCCATTATCAAAATTTGGCTTTCAATAAATTATATCAATATTCCGTTCATACAGCATAAGTTTTTGCAATTTTTACCGACCTCTGAAATATTCCTTCAAAAGTTCTCCGCGTCGAAGCTATTCATCGAAAATGTGGCAATGTGGAAGGCTTTGATTTGATATTGGCTTAATGAGTTAGTGTCTACGGATACAGCAAATCAAAGAAATCTGTTTCTAATATGGTTTGCCAATATTTCATTAGCGCCACCTTTAATTATGTAATTTTCAACCGGCTTATGAAATAATACTTGTTTAAGGCATAACGCCAAGAACACAGTTTTCCTTTTTATTTTAGTTTATTACCGTCTATGTATTACGCCTCTTGTTCCTCTTCAAAATTGGAACGTTAACTCACATGCCTTTATTATTCATCTTGGTGGATTTTGAGAAGTAGAAAGTTATATAAATCAATATCACCAAGAGTTAGTCTGGGAGAACATCCACATAAACGTGAGAACTTCTGAAGTTATGGCCTGCGACTTTCAGTGCGGAATGTGTCGAGCCAATGTTTAATACCACTGTTTGGTTATTTTTCAATCTGTACTTTTTCTTCCTTTTCTATGGGCGGTTTCTTTCATATGATTCTCTCCTGGTGCAAAGTCAACTCAGACGTCGAATGACATTCTTTTGGCAGAAAAGTCCAAAACAAAGAATGTATTCCTTTATCCTGCCCCATGTTTCACTATCGAAAAGTGATAAAGAACTATCAACGGACCTTCAACGGTCTACCCAGTTTCTTGTAAAGTATGCACTTGGAAAAAGGCGCTAGCTCTTTCCTGGTCAGCACTTACTCAGCTGGCTCTTTTTCTCGACAGAAGTTTATCTTAATGTCGCAGTATAGTTTCCGGGTCTTGTTTAAAATATATTTCTTGCTTAACCAAGTAACCAAGTTTTAGTACACCCAGTACTTAAATTTTTTATGAAATAAGTTTTTTTTGTTTTTAGTTGCTTAAAAGGCAACTGTCACTTGTCAAAATGCATGTTGCCACCTCGTTTGCAACACTTACCGCTCCGCGCAAGTATTTACACAACTACTTATTGCTGAAAAAAATATTTACATGGTCACTCTATAGGTTAGGCACTACACTAGCGCCAACTATCCCGCTCACTCACACACAACGCTTGCTCACCCGCAACTACTTAACTGCGGTGCGAACACTTTGTGGCGACTACAATTGTCAATAACTGTCAGTTAACCAATTGACATGCACATTAATTGCCACCGCAATCACACAAAACTCAAGCAAAGTGTTTAAAAAACTAAAAATTAACATAAAAAAGCTGTCGCGCGAAAACAAATCGCTTACGCTTATTTAGCCATGCGAAACATGTACGCCGATGTCGACGAGGTTGCACATATCCGTGGAAAAGAATCACTACTGGCGTCAGCGGCGGCATCGTGTAGATTCGCAAAGTCCGCATTTTCGATATTTTTTTCTTCTTATGTCACTCATTTTTTCCACAATTTAATTTTTTTCTCAGCTTAATTCTTGCCATTTAATTTTTAATTTTGTTTTTTTTTTGCGCTGCCCGTTCTTGCAGTATCTCTGCGCCGACATTTCTATAACCACTTATGCATATTCGCATATTTGACTTCTCGCTGCGCCTTCATTTGTTGCAACTTTACCCTGACATCGCCACTCATCATCATTACCGTTGTCATTAACATGCAGCGTACGCGCCAAATGTCTGCAGCGCGTTGAGTGCCACTGCCGTGCGAGCTCCGCTGGTGTTTCACCGCGCTGACTATAGTTCGCATTTAGTATTCGTTTTGTGTAAGCGTGTGTGTGTGCGCACTGCATGGCTGTGTCTTTTTACCAACGCCTTTCGTCTACTCGCGGCTAATTTTAAATGCAACGCACGCATTGACAGTGGCGACTGCGATTGCGTTGGCTCTTTGGCTGTTGGCGGCTGGCTTGACTTGACTTGGTTAGATGTGCGCCTGCATAGTTGCATTTTTTCGTAGGCGAACTGAAAGACGTGAGCGCCTATTTTTGCTGTGCCCTTTTTAACGTGTTTTTTATTTGTCGCGCAGGTCCGCGCAAAGGGGACGATGCTGCAGCACCCATACATTCCGGCGCTTCACATATGCATGCGCTCCCCGCTGTGTTGCCGCCTCTTCTCTATTTCACTCTATCCGAGTGGGTGCGTCGCCAACAACAAGTTTTCATTGCTTGGCCTTTTGCGCGCGCCTCCCCTGACTTGTTGGCGGCGGCGGCGAGCGCGCACCTTCATACAAATTGTCGACATTTGTTAACGCTGTGTTGAGAAATCGTTGCTGTAATGGATAAATGGTAATGCATTTTATTTGTTGAGCCCTTAGGCATACGCGTGATTGTGTATTGCCGGTTGTGACAACCGCGACGCCATTATGGATGCTGCCTCATCAGACGGTTTACTCAGAAATGCTTGTAAGTTTAATTAAAAAGTGGGAGTTTAGGATTGCCTTAAGTCATAATAATAGTATTTTGGAAAGCAAAAACCCTCACCTTCAGCCACTGACGCGTCTCAGACTTCTTGACAAAAAGGAAAGTAGGAAAAAAAAACTAAAAGCAATACGCCTCCAAGCCCAGCCACTTAAACAAAATCACAAATAAAATTCATTCTGCAATTTATTTAATTTTCTTCAGCTATTGCGCTTGCTCTTGTATGTTTATCCCTTTTTCGCTTAAATAAAATTCAATCACCTCAGTATTTTCTCATCTAAAATCTCATTAATTGCCGCCTTCGACAAGCAACTTTAAATTCACTTAATGGCTCATATTGCCTTGTAGCGCGCTTGGCCACACCTCAAGCTTGCTGGCTATTCGCAAGTAAAAAAATATGTAGTTACATACGTGCCTTGCTTGCTTTTTGCCACATGCAACACAACATGCCACAGACGATCAACACGCTAGATCGGCTTGCGAGCATTATACATATGTGCCATGTTGTTTAGTTAATTTACGTTGTCTTTTGTTTTCATGTTTGTTGTTTCCCAAATTGATTTACTAAAAAAAATGTTGCATGCTTCAACAACATACAAAAGCCACCTACGCAATGTTTGGTTGTTGTCTTCAAGGCGAAGGTAATAGCAGTTGCGTGTAAGGGCCGAGAAAAAATTACGAAGAAATGTTTTCTGAGAATAAATGCTACAACAGAAAAAATATGTAAGAAGTTTGCATCTTTAGTAAAACATGGGTATTCTATGGCTAAAAAGCTCTTCTTTTTAGCCCTAGAACTGCGATGGAATCAGAATTTTATTATGAAAGTTGACTAAGTACTATTCCTAAAAATTAGACTGGTACCGAAATTCTTGTAGTTGTAGTTGTGTAAGTCTCTCGAGGAGACTCGCCAAATACCATTCTATCGATCATCCGAAATAGCGGGCCTGAGGCTGAGGAACCATTGCTTCTCCAATTTGTCATATTCATCTGATTTCTGGCCACCTTATGTCATTAAGCTGCTTGAAGAAATGCTTGACGAGATATGTAGTCCATCCTTTAGCAATTTTAGGCCAGAAGCTGAGGAAGTGTAGAGTCCTTCACCCCATTACAAACCGCATGTGACTGAGTGCATCGGTGGCGGGCCCGTTTCAGCACCATACGGCTCAGTTTCATCACTCTAGTCATCTAGGTGCCTTCACACATATCGGTATTACATCAGGTCTTTATTGGAGTGTATGCCAACACTGTGGCTAGATCTGACCTTCGTAGTGCTTGTGGCGTTAGTCCTTTATGGCACGTATGATGGTACTGGTGTCAGCCGATCAAACTAACACTGCCATCAGCCCTGGCGAGCTATTATTGCTAGTTAACGAAGTAAGTATTTTGCTTTGTTATTTTTATTGTAGCAGCACTACTAAGCCCCGCCTATTTCGGTTGTTGTCAAGCTCAACTAACGGTAGGCCCAAGAATCGGACAGGTCAACAGGGACGGACCAAAGCGAGAGGGGAGTTAGTTGAGTGGGGTTGAGCTGGCATGTACAGAGGTGGTTGGTGTCGTGCGGGTAGACTCCACATGCCGGACACGCATTGAGGATATTGGGGTCGAGTCTAGACAGGTAGCTGTTGAGACGGCTACAGTATCCAGATCGCAACTCTGCCAGAGTTAGAGTGGTGTAGAGAGTGAGGATGTGTGGAAGTTTGCTGTTGCTCACGGGAGCTTCTTGGAGCCGTACAGGCTCTTTGGGTGCTGGTTCGCACCTGGACGTTGCGCGAGCTGGTGACCGTGGAGGCGGGTGCTGCTATTTGGCTTAAACAACAGCGGGCATAAAGCTTTTGGTCCACTCCCTGAGAGACGTAAGGCCTGAGCAGGTGATTAGATGACTCTATCCGTTGGAAGAGTTCAACCTAACCGAATTGGAATTCGGATGAAGTCGTCTCTGGAAAACTCAGCAGAAGTATTTTTCTGGTCCGGGGTTGAACTCAATGCCCGCCCGGAAGCCCAACTGCGATATGGGAAATGTCCGCCATCTTGGATTTTGTGTATTTCACGATTTGCGCGCGAATTTTGTATTATATTTTTTTATCGAATTTTGAGCAATTTCTATTTGAAATAAGTGGCACATTTAAATGGCAAAGTTGTAGAGGACAAAATTTCCAATAAACGCATTATTTATATGTTCGCGTACGACGTGTAGATCTTGACCAATTACGCGCTCAATGCAGCGGGGACTTTAAGGTTTTTTTTAGAAACATTTTTCGAGTTACTGTCACTACGTGGCTGAAGAGGGACTGGACTATTGGCTGGTTTCTTTGTTACAAGACTAAGGTACTTTACCTCTCAATCGCAGCTACCTAGAACTCGCGCAACTGTTTGTGGAAAAGAAGAATTGGCCAAAAAAAGTCTTCCTTAGGATCTAACGTCCACTGACTATCGGAAGTTTGACTTTATCGCAATAAACGTGGACTCCGAGTTTAGTCCTGTAGAAAGTTTGACGGAGGCTTAAACTGAGTAGATATGCAAATTCCCCACTGGTACTTCTATTCTTGGAAAAAGTTCGCACGGTTTGAGAGAACCCGATGTTTTCTTTCGTAAATTGGAAGTATTTTGAAAGAAATAATTGCACGAAATACAACTTCTTGAAACAAATTGTGAGGCACCTTTGATGAGTGTGCTCAGATTTCGGCAGGTAAAGACTAGGGTTGTCTATTACAGTTCCACTGCAGGACAGGACAGGCAGGGTTTGGCAACGGTTCCGCTGTATTCAGTCACTGAGAGACCATATAACTCTCGCCGTAAGCCCGAAGACGCTTTATGCTGGCTGAGAATTCTTTTAACTAGTTCAAGTAACTCTAATAGTACCAGGCAACATTTAACGGCACCTCATGTTATACATCTTTCGCTCGAAAGGATTTTAGACCTTTTCTCATGCCAAGTCTACGAACTGTTATGCTTTTGTGTTTTTTCTGCTGCCTTGTGAGTTCTAAGATTCTGTTAAGCCTGCTTCTACAGTTGTAATTGCTTTTAATTCCATGCAAACATCGATTTCTTGAAAAGATCTTCTACTCTTCAACCAGCGTGCAACTCAAAGATTGCTTCTCATCGAAAATCAATGTTCGCTTTCTGCTTCTTTTACTCCTGACAACATGTCATGTTAAATTGCAACATACGACATTTGTACATGCAACAACATGTATACAACATTTAAACGCCCACGCATGCGCGACCACAAATCCAACGGAACGCATTGCACAATGAACTTATGAAACCGCGCTGCCAACTGAGACTGATACAAAATGTTGATGTGGGAGGTAAACAAGCAAGCAAACAAGAAAACAATAAAAATAAGGAAATAAGAAAAAAGTTAACAAGAAGCATAAAAAAGTGAAACAAAAGAAGAAATTTGTTATTCAAAGGATGCGAGCTGTAAAGCAGACAGACACACTCCAGCAATGATAGAGGCTGAACAACGAGTAAACGAGGAAAGAGCTAAGAGCGCACTACAATAACTGCTTGAAAACAACGCAGATAACAAGCAAAAACAATGGCAAATACCCGCGCAACAACAGAAAACAATCACTGCAACGTATGCAGTTGCAAGATGAAAAAAACGATGTTAAGCAATGCTGCAACAACAAAACAAAATTCAAACAGAAAGGCAGAGCCAAAGGCCTTTAAGCTGTAGCAAAAAAAAAAGAAAGAAAACAAACACTTCGAGCGCCTGTTGCAAGCCAGCATGGCAAGATAAACGACAACATTGCGTGCGTGCTGACCAATGTCAGTAGTCGGACCGAGCAATGGTGCATTGGTGTGGAGCAGGCGAGCGAACGAAAACAGGCTAAAACCGCAGATTAATGTGCGGCTGGCGAAAAAAAACGCAAAGCAAAAGATGGGAAACCCTTTAGCGGCGACTTGACGCGCCCACATGCCTATAAG
The DNA here is from genome assembly GCF_013731165.1 of Rhagoletis pomonella. Taxonomy (NCBI): domain Eukaryota; kingdom Metazoa; phylum Arthropoda; class Insecta; order Diptera; family Tephritidae; genus Rhagoletis; species Rhagoletis pomonella. The sequence goes on along the minus strand of NW_023458559.1, from coordinate 62,708,979 downwards.
GTACATTCACTAACATAAATATATGCATATGTGTGTATGTAAGAATGTGTATGTATTAGTCTAGAGGCTTTTTTCTAACTACCAGCTCTGCTAATTGTCTGGTCTCTTATGGAACTTTAGTGGATTTCCTTGCCACATTTGCATGTCGCTGCACAGCAAGCACGCACGCACGCACACAAATACGAGTACCCACTCATTTTCGCATGTTGTCTTGGCACGCTAATTTCTTGCCGCAACATGTTTGCGTAAAAAAAAAACAAGCAACAGAAATCTCAGCAAACACATTAAATGGGCAACAAAATAATTAAGCCACATGGCGGTCAAGCCGAACGAAATCAATGCGCCTCAAAGCCAAGCACTCGAATGAGGCATAAAAATCTCAGTCTCCTATTGGAGCGTTGACCATGGACGACGCCACAGAATGTGCGTGCGTGCGTGCGTGCTTAGCAAACGTTCCAGCGAATGTTAGCAGCCTTGCAACACGCCCGCTGCCGCCTCGCGTTGCTACAAACTCCTTCTGGTCTGCTGCACTCCTTTGGGAACTGTATACTGTTGTTCCACGCCATAAAGTTCGCACGCCATGGCGAGGAGCAGTCGTGTTATTTGGCCAGAAATAAAAAGTAAACTAAAAAAACAAAAATGTTAGCCGAAAAGCACAGCAAACCAAATAGGCCTTTATTATGAATCGACAGAGGCCGCCGCGCTGTTATGTTCTTCAACAGAAGAAGCCCGCCTGCCAACAGGCTTGAGTACACTTCACCTGCTACCAAGTGCGCACACTCTTCTGGTACATAAATATGCATGTATGTATACTAAATTTTTACCGTTTTAATGTCGCTTCTCCCACTGCCTGGGGCATGTTGCACGATCCCATCATGCATGCGCTACTACGGCACTTGCCGAAATTGCGTTGTTGCCCTACGTAATTTAAATAAATAATTAATTTCCTTCAATTAACCACAAGGGCAGCATCGATATGTGGCGGCAGGATTGACAAACGGTGGCACTGTGGCACGCACGTTGACTGTGGCTGTAACCCTAAAATTCCAGACGGCAAACACTAGGTAGACTTCATCATTTGCCAGGCAAGCATGCCAACTTTCAACAGTGCTTTGGAGATACTCTTCATTGCCTGCGATTGCTACAAAGATAGGCATTTCGCCGATTCCTTTGCCCATCAGTGACGTGCGCTTTCCTTCACATTTCGCTGTTTAATTTTTTCTTTTTGATAATTTCTTCTGTACTTTGTTGCTTTCGGCGTAAATTGTCATTACTCGGTTGGTCTCATTACGACATCGCCGACTTCGAGTGGCTGCTATGTACTTAGTTATTTTATTTTTTGTATTTTTGTCAGTCTACTTCGCATTTGCAAAATAATGGTCCATTGCTACAAATTGCCTCAAAGTTGCCTTTGTGGCCCTAGTGCTGCAGGCCGCCAAAAACTAATCGCTCTTTCCTCGGAGTAGGTCGCTTTTTTCTTGCTACTTCTGTGCTGTTTTTATTTCCGTAGTATTTCACTTGCTTGTGGTTTTAATGCAGCCTTTTACTATTACTTGTCTGGTGTTTTTTATTTTGTTAATTTTTATTTTGCTACAGTCTTCTGGCTTTGCATATGAGTTCCTGCAGTTTTTCTTGCTACCTCATTTTCCTCAAACTGCTGCAGTTTTGTTACTCTTTTACGTGCTTCTCCATCATAGCGGCGCCAGCCATGCGTTGCTCCGTCATGTATAACTTCAACAATGTATGTATGTAGATTGCAGCTGTATTGAAGTGTAGCTGAAAATACATAAATATAAAATTTCTCCAGAAAATAAATAGAAAATATGGTTTTTTGGTGAACGGTGGTGTGATTTCAAAAAATCACTACATTATCAAACGTCTTAGCTATATATTTTTAAGTGGCAACTCTAGGCAAATATCTTTCTTGTTCTTAAACTTCGTATATTACACAATTAATTTGTTTATTAACTTGTATTTTGTGTGTTGATAGATGGCAACTCCCCTAAAAAAGGTATATTTAAAACTACACATAAAACGGCTTGATTTTATATCTATGTACATACTAATATTTTGAATAGGTGGCAAATTTCTTTAATTGACTATAGTTGTTGAAATACCGGGCGGCCCTATTTAGAAATATATTTATGTTGAAGGCTTCAAAAAGAGATTTAATTTAGTATCGATACTGAAATAAGGTTAAGCTTGCATGAGTATTTATAAAAAATTAGCAGGCAACCCTGTTAGAAAATTTTTTTAAATGCGCAAAAAACTTTCAAAATTTTAAATTATGGTGGATTACTTTTTGTTAACAATGCCTAAATCTATGAAAATATTTTACTATTTACTTTTAATCTTTATTTTTTTTCAACAGAAGGCAACCTTATATTAATTATTTCTTTATGTCAAAGTTAGAATGTTTTACTTATACATTTTTTCAATCCTTTGGGAATAAATTTTTTCAAACCAATTTCTTTTCTAATTATTTTGGCTCTGTTATGTGGTAACCCTATTTAAAATATGTTCTGGATTTAATGTTATTAAATACTCCCATTCAGTAACCGTAATGTAAAATTTTAAATAATTAAAGTAATAATAACTTTAGTTTTTTCATAACTGGCAACCCTATTCAAAACTATTTTAATGTTTGAAAGTTTTTGAGTTGTCAGTGGTTTCATACTTACGTATTTGAAATTCATTCTGTTAAATTCTTTTCTCCCAAAATTAAATTTGATATATTTTGTAGAGGTACGGTAACCCTATTCAAAATATATTTTTTTTAATCAAAGTTAGATATGTTTATCATTTAATAATGACACAAAAATGTTTTTTATTTGAATATTAAGTGCAATTGGCAAGCCTTGCAGTCTTAAAGTGAATAGGTGGCACGCATTTACACAAAAAAATTTTAAATTCTATGCACACATGCTAGCAGATTTGTTTACATCTCTCACACATTCCTGCCTAAGTAAATTAGCATATTTGCAGAGGGACTGATTTGTATGCTTAAGCAGTCACTAAAAAAACCGGGAAAAGAAAAAAATATAAACGAAAATAAAAGAAAATCTAGCCTCGTGTATGTAGGTGAAAGACCAACAACATTCAAGAGAATTGCAGAGTAAATACACATTTGAGGCTTTATGCACCAGATTACGGTTGCCTAGAAGAATGGAAAATAAGAAACAAATGTAGTTAGAAATGAGAGTTTAGTATGAGCAAAGTCACTGCTTCGGTACTCGGATTTGACTAGAAAATCAATGACAGAAAAAAAGCTAAGCTGATATACATAAATATATATTTGCAGGCGCAAATTAGAATGCTGTCGCAATAAGTGGCAGTAACTTAGAAGGACTTAATACATATAAACTGAATATCTTTTTATAATTAAGTCACAAGTAGTTACTAAATTTGTGGAGCTACAACTAAAGACATGCACTGTCAATGAATTTCAACAGAAATATAATAAAAACAAGTAAGAAAGTCTAAGTTCGGGCGGAGCCGAACATTAAATACCCGGCGCAAGTATTAAATATATGTTTTTCCAGATTTCTTTCCGAAACCTTCTGCTAGATGGTAAGCCGGGGTGTATCAATTTTAAGTAAATTAGCGTCCTTCAATTTCGAAATATTGAAGTTTCAAGCATTTCTGAAATTTACCGTTATATGAAAAGCGGCCGTAAATTTAGTCCGATTTCAATAATTTTCAAGGTTTTGCTTATATTTGGCAAGCACAATAACCACACCGAGTTTTGTACAAATTGGTAGAACGGTTACCGATATACTTATATGTGATCATAAGTGGGCGGTGCCACGCCCATTTTCCAAAATTTTACCACAAACGTATTTCTTGGCAAAGAATTGTTGCAAGCATCAATTTTGAATAAATTAGCTTCAATATTTGCTGATTTATATTTCTCTAAATTACCGTTATATGGGATGTGGGCGTGGTTATTGTCCGATTTTTAAAATTTTCGCCGATTTTTTATGCTGTACCAAGGTCAACAATTGTGCCAAGTTTAGAAGAAATCGGTGCAGCGGTTACCAATATATACACATGTAACCATAAGTGGGCGTGGCTACGCCCATTTTCCAAAAATTTATAATATTCTTATTTTTCGTCTAAAAATTATTATAAATATCAATTTTGAGTGAATAATCTCCAGTAGTTACTAAAATATCGCAGTTTTCGTATTTCTGAAAATTACCGTTATATGGGAAGTAGGCGTGGTTATTGAGCGATTTTATAAATTTTCGGCCATTTGGTATGTTGTGCGAAGGGCAACAACCGTGCCAAGTTTGGAAGAAATTGGTGCAGTGGTTACCAAGATATACACATGTAACCATAAGTGGGCGTGGCTACGCCCATTTTCCAAAAATTTATAATACTCTTATTTTTCGTCTAAAAGTTATTGTAAATATCAATTTTGAGTGAATTATCTTCAGTAGTTACTAAAATATCGCAGTTTTCGTATTTCTGGAAATTACCGTTATATGGGAAGTGGGCGTGGTTAAAGTCCGATTTCGCCCATTTTCAATACCAACCTACCTTGGATTAAGGGAAACCTACATACCAAATTTCGTTGAGATATCTCAATTTTTGCTCGAGTTATCGTGTACACGGACAGACGGACAGACGGACAGACGGACGGACAGACAGACATGGCTTAATCGATTTCTTTTTTCATCCTGATCATTTATGTATACATTTCTCTATATCTATCTCGATTCGTTTTGGCTGTTACAAACAACCGTTATGTGAACAAAATTAATATACCCTTGTGCACAAGTGCGCTCGGGTATAAAAAACACACGCACATACATCTGGTACAGAAAAAGCTTGGAAGACTTTACCTGCATACATACGTTTCTCCTGTTTATCTACATACATACGTTTATAGAAATCAATCCGGTTTTTTACTCCTGTCAAACATCATCGTAAACTAAAATAAATACGATGGTTAAAATGTATTATTTATTTGAAAATTATTGCATTTTCCTGCTGATAAAATTTAACATTTGCAGCATTTCTCGCGCGCATTAGCGTAGTGCCATAAAAATTTTAAAAATAAATTTCACATAAATATAGTACTCGAACAACCAAACACCGCTTGCACCACAAAAGCTTGCCTGCCAAGTTATCGTCGTCATCGTCACAGCTATAAAAAGCATCAACTTAAATTCGCATAAAAATCACAAATTGATTTGCGTGTAGCAAAAATCAAAACAGCAGTAAAAATAGCAAAGCGCAAGCAAGGTATACACAATAATACGACTACTACCGCCCGAAGTAATAGTGATAATAAAAAATAAGAATGGCTCCAATGCAGGAACATACAATGAGCACGACATCCACGAAGAGACGACGACAACGACGGCGACGGATGCAACAATGCCAATAATGACGCTATTTGACGTCAACAGCTAAAGCCCACACACACAGATCGGTGGTGGAATTGGTGGGGCTGAGAAAGTGGTGAGATGAGAAGGAAAGCGCAACGGAGTTGCCACTTCACAAACTTTAGTAGAACACTGAAAAAACACTAGTGTCACTATCTTTTTTTTCATAGAGCTAAAGCTCAAGCAAAAGTGAGGATGCTTAGAGATTTCTTTAAACAAAATCAGTACGGAAAGTGTTACTTGGATCAGTGATCTGTTCTTGTATCAGTTTACGCAAATACCGTTTGGAAGCAGCTTTGCGAAGTGAGTATGTGTAAAGGTCCTGAGCATGCAGTGTTGAAAGCCTTCTTTTAGATGGATGCCAAGGCACATCTAAAGTAGCAGCATAGAGGAACAACAACAAGCTTCGATTATTTTGTTGTGGATTTTTCATTCTAAAATGTCAAAAAGGGTAAACAAAAATTTTGAATTTGCAAAGTAAAATGCAAACAAAACATTACAATTAATGGATCACTTCGAATGAAAAAAAAAAAATCAAAATTGCAACCCTGCTGCTGCTACCTATTCAATGTGCCATAGCCTCCTAATTTTAATATAATACCTGCTAAAATTATAGAACCAGAAACATGAGCTGTAGGTAATCATAAATGAATCGAAAATATAAGCATCTTAACTAAAAATGTTAAAATTAAAGACAAGTATAATAAATCATAACTAAATAAATCATAATTAAATAGATAATTATTTAAAAGAAAAAAATTCACTGCTCAAGCTCTTTTCATATCATCGTTTAAAGTACAAAACCACGTATTGTGGTTCTGCAAAACCTCGTAACTGACCTTTGTGCCAAAAAAGATATTTGCTGACCGGATGCTCCTGGCAGCGAGCGCTTATTCATTCATACTGAAATATCGATACTTAGATATAAGAAAAAGAAATAATTAGGAAAAAAGAGAGAGTCGTTTTGAAATAAGACAAGTTTTACTCTCTCCTATAAAATTAAGGCAACCTCACATACGAGGTTTTGCATTTTCTTGCGCACGCGGTTTTCTTTAAACGGCGATATACATCTTCCATTTTTTCTACTAAGCCCAAGCGCAAGTTTCCACAAGCACCTTCGGTCTTCATCCAAGCTTCACGTTCAATTTTTACTGCTTTTCGGTATCGAAATATTCATTGAGATGGCCTGAAAGCTCGGAAACGCAAACCAGCGAGACAGAAAACTTTCTGCAATCTCTAATTTGTGATCTACGAATTCTTAGGGTCTTAAGGACCGAGGTTGAATAAGAATTGGAATGCCAAACTTTTTAAGTCTAAATCTCTTGCGTAGTGCAGCCAAGTATAACCTCAATAATTGTAGGAACGAGAAAGAGGCGCGAAAGTTTCACAATTTTCTAGCGAATGAAGCTCTTGGTCACTCGCTTTGTCACCCCCTTGGTCCTACTTTCACTCCGAAAGCGTATTCACTATGCCTGCTAAAGGAAGTGTTAATACTTCGTATGTGTCTCTCAAACACGAGCTTCGCCCAGTTTTTGGTATGTGGAGGCACCGCCGCCTTAGAACTGATGTTGGGTTTTGTGAGAAACTTCACTCTGAACTTTTTTATTTACCGCTGTGGAGAAACAAAGGTATATTTAATTAATATATTCCACTAATCTGATATTTAATCAGAACTCTACAGGTGGCGACAAACACGACTCATAAACGTTCTCAAATACTTGTCAGCTATAATTGAAATATGAAATTCCTAAGCTTCCGTGAACCGAAACCTGGTCTGCAATTCTGATCGGATTATTAAAAAAATACTTAAATACATATATATGTATGTGCTATTTTCGCATACATAAAAATCTCTTATTGTCTGAATTCAAAAATGCAAGGCATATTTGGGGTCGTGAGAGCAGAAGTGGCTTAACCCACTATTTTTTACTTTAAAATAGATGTCGGCTATTTCTGAATTTTAGGGTACGCTATGTAGCTGTGTACCTTTTCCTTTTTTGCGGTCTTAATTGTTTAGTAGGAAAATATATTACACATTGTCAAGAGTAACTAGACCGAATGTCAACTTTGTCTCTACTTTCCTTAAAAATGGCAACACTGTAAGTCTTCAGCGTAACCATGGCAATAAAGTCCACTTAAAAGTAGCTGTAAATTTTTGCTTCCGGTGCTGCTGAAAGTAAGAAAATCATCCTATGCGCGCCATGTGTAGGTGTCGATGACATGCCTCTAACTCTTCTCCCGCTCCACATACGCTCCTTTCGCACAATTGCCACTCCGTTAGTTACTTGGCGCATTCGTTCGCTTATTTAACAGCCATTTCATATGCTCTGACAACTTGCAAATTGATGGCAATTCGGAGTGCAGCAAATTTCTGCCATTGCTGCTGATGACGCCAACGCCAACGCCAACACCAACCGCCTACATGCAACAATGCGCGTCATGTAGTCAGCCCAATTTAGTACAATATGTCCACGCTCTGCATTCATGCCACTGCCACATAAATTAAAGCCGGTGCCTAAAAGCTCGATACTTAAATGTTTCAAGCGAAAAAGGAATTATCGCCCTGCCAGGCTACGCTTCTAGCCTGTTTGCCTTCCTAGTGGAGTGTTAGATGGTGAAGGGGGGAAGAGTGGCGCAAGTTGTGTTTGCGCTGGTAGGTGGAGTTTTCGGAAATTCGCAACCGACCCAAATGCAAATAGTGGCCATCAATAAGTGTGCAACGCGTCATGTAATGCATTTATTTGCTGTAAGTCGCTGCCAAGCACCTAAATATATACATATATGTACACATTTACATGCACATACATACATATGTACATACATGAATATATGAAGACGTACAGCAATGCAAAATTTATATATGGAATTGCGTCATATGCGACTGCATAAATTAATTCTAAATTTAACATAAAATTTACACTCACTCCATGTACACGGAATCCTGTGTGTATGTACTCTGTGTGTTTGCACTTGTGTATGTAAAATTAGAATTGTTATTTGCTTAATGTACTTGTAGTTCATTCGTCCGTCGTCCAGCGCTACTCACTTGCTAAGCTATGCAGCAAAAATTCGAGAAAATTACTTTGCTGACGTTGAGCGATAGGTACTACAACTGCTACTTTCTAGGTTCTATTTATGGCATTTACATTCGCTGTACACGCTCATTCCTATTTGCATGCATACATACTTACATATGTATAAACTTAAATGCATAACTGAGCATATTAGTAAATCGTACACACCTCTTGTGCAAGTTATTGCCGAGGGTAGAAGGCGTTGGTAGGTGGGAAGGAGGAAATTATATATATTGCAATTTCATTAGAAATCGTACTCTATTTGTAAGCTTTCAAGTTTAATTAGCACAAATTGCAGTAGGCGGTAAATATATTTATGCTGGGAATTTTAAAAATGGTTCACATTCTGCATTACGAACGGAAATTTCCTGTGATTATGATTTGCGTAGAAGTACAAAATTTATTACGCACTTTAGATGGAGCTATGATTCACTCATGCTGCTATGAATTCAGTTACCAAAATAAGACTCATTTGCTTCTGTTTCACGAAAAGATTCATTATATGATAATCTTTTATGTCAGAAGTTTTCTGCAATGCTTCATAGAGTCTACTTCACGCTTCCACAAGGAATTGCTTTTTTGCATAATCGCCAATGCGATTCAAGTCTAGTCCAATAAAGTAAGCCAATCGCTTCTGGGCACTTGTCTTCGCAAATTTTTAATTTTTTCGAATACATAATAAAATTTTTTCTAGAAGGTAGTATGTCTCATCTTAAGTCTAGCTTCTATACGTATAAGAGCAGAGCAAACCATATTATTTTCTCGTCGCAACGGTTTCAAGTAAAATTTAGAATTTTTTTCAGAACTTTTTGAGATTCTTCGGATTTTACTTTTCGGAATTTTTCTTTTGATTTTTTCGAAAATTGTGGTGTATTATTTTTCCAGATTTTTGCCATCAAAGATTTTTAAGGATATTTCTTCGTGTCTTAGGTTAAATTGGGTTAGGAGGGCGTGCGTGCAATATTCCATACTTTCACTGGGAGATAGAATTGTCCATTGCGGTTGCCAACTTTAAGCGAGTGTAGGCAGGAGACACGTACCTATAATCGAAAGAGTAGCTTCAATTCCTTGTTCTACTCAAACAATTACTATCCCTAATGAAGCCGAGAAGATCCAACAGTTCCACCTCCGCTAACTCGCCCATACTGTTGAAGAAGCGTGAAACAGACCTCGACATCGACACAGAAAGTGTTCATTTGCCTTTACTCATCCTCATCATGGTAGGGTAGAATCTGCAGAGGGTACATGTTGGTATTCGCCAGTGTCCTCTAATGGCGCCGGTAAGGACTCTGACTGCAGATCTGGTGAGTTTCATTATGTCCCTCGTCGTTTTCAAGCCGCTGTCATAATAATCTTGTGATCTCACAGTCTTACCGTTTGTTCCACAAGTCATCCGTCGCGGCCATGATGCATTCATCAATTTTCCTAACGTGATCACTAAACGGTGGTGGTACGGAGCTATCATCTTGTTCCATTGGCATCTCTGACCGAAATCTAGCCAACTCATTCCCTTCAATATTGGTAAATATCTCTGGGGACACTGCATAAAGTGACGTAGGCTTCTATGCCAGCTTTAATTCCATTGAGCCAGCCCCTTTTTATTTCATTCAGTATTGCTGCATGCCCGAAATAGGTTGCCTTCCACGTACTGGCTTCTCTTCGTGTCTTATTTTAATTTTCTGGATTTTTCCGTCTTCGTGTATTGTTCTAGGGGGTCTCAAAGGTATTTCTTTTGGTTTTGTCAAGACTTCCCATATTTTTCGGAAAAAATTTAAAAGTTTTCGGTTTCTTTCAGAATTTTTCATGTTTTTCTATATTCGCCGTATATTGATCTTCGAGATTATTCTGGGTTTGTTCCTTATATTTCCGATATATTTTTCGGGACTCTTACTGTTTTACTACTCGTGCTTTTTGTAGATTTTTTTCGGGCCGATTCCGGTTTTTTCGTGTTTTATTTTTCGAAATCTTTTGGGGATTTTTGAAGAACTTTCTGGATTCTTGGGGATTTTTTTGAATTTTTTTCTACGGATACTTCGCATTTAAATTTCTTCGGCATAATTGGCGATTTTTCCAAGCGATATGGCCTATATTAACTCCGTTTAAAAATCTTTTCCTAGTCAATGTTGTTTATCTGTGTTAAATGGAATGAGTCTTTTTCCAAATAAGATAAGACTTTTAGAGAAAACTTTATTAATTAAATGGGGAAATCTCAAAATGGTTTTGGTCCCACATGGGCAGTTGAAGATATTTCTCTCGCCAACTCGTCGATGACTTCCATGCTCTCAATCCACCGTTAGTCTGGCATCCAGCAGAGGTTTCCTTTCTCATTGCTACCTTTCTCTTGCAGACCAAAGGTTCCCCTGACTCTTCCTGTCAAGAGTTTAAAAATAATCAAAACAATCCTTGACAAGTCATTTGAAGTGGTTTGCCATTCTGGCGGTTTGTAATTTCCTGTCGAAGCAGATCTCCTTTAGCATATGAGTAGAGTCAGAGTGCGCATATTTCCAATCTCGGAATTAAACCAAAATATGGATACAGCCATTCGAAAGCCACGGTTCAATTTTTGATTTGCTAAAATAACCTCGCCCCTAGCGAGTGAGTGCTTGCTTTATGTGGCAATTCGACGTCATATTTTTTAACATAACTCAAATTCCTAAGCATATTTAAAATTTATTGTTATTCTCATTTATTTTCCGACTCTTGTGCCCATACTAAATACATTGACCATTCCCACAAACATATGTATGCACATACAAGCACATATGCTTACCTGCCAATCGACTATGCCATCAGAGTCAATCTAAGATGTCCATTTAGTTACTTGCGAGTATCCCTCGAGTGCCAACGCGCCAGCCTGCGCTATTTCCCCTCGTCTCCACCTTACCACCTTGCACACATTTCCGCCTCATTTTTCTAACTAACATTTTATGGCCACTCACCTGGGTCATAGATAAATTTCAGCTATTTAAGCTGATTTTTATCAGTTAACGGATTCGCTCATACCAAATATGTTTTGCGCGCGCCATGTAGTGCGAGTACTCGTACGAGTAAGTGTAGCGCATGTGAAATACGAGACGCAGTTGAACCGGGTACACAGCGAAATGACCAAAACGCAAAATGGCAAAATAGCTTTAAAGCAAAGAGGTTCGCGATGGATGCAAAAACAAATGCGAACATCAAATGATGATGGCAATCTTGCTTGTTGCAAACGCTCAACCTTTCGTTGCTTGCCGCTGTGCCCAACACTGCATTACAACAACATATTTACTTATGTACTAGTTGAACATACTAAATTGGCATGGCAACATACCGAACTCCACGATATCATACAGCGGACTGCGCGCTATATGAGCCTGTTGTATTTGCTTGTTTGGAACAACAAATGCCCCAAGTTGGTGCGGTGCCACCGCCGCATTTGGTTTTGGTGGAGTCGAGCGCGCGCGCAAGCACACAAAGAAGTCGGTCGTCGGACGCGACGCTGGACTTGGCTACTAAGCATTGCAAGCAATCGAAGGGGAACTGAAGAGATGAGGTGTAGGTAGATGCCAAAGCAAAAAATTAAAAAAAAGTGTATGTTGTTGGTCGTCCTATTAGCGTTGGCTGCCATGCGTTAGGAGTCGCGTTGCTTTTATGCTTTTGTTAGTACTGTTTTTATTTTGTTGCTGCTGCCGCCGAACATTTGCGTCAATTTGGGTTTGTTATTTTCTGCAATTTTTTCTCGCTTGTCAATCGCCAATGGCAACACGAAAATGTGTGGGATTGTAAGCGTATATGCATATGTACATATATGCGTATATGAACATGCGTACATACATATAACCCAAGGAGAGGGTGTGTAAATATATGCGTCAGTCACAAGTTTATTTCGCTGACTGCCACTTTAATTTTTATTCTTATACTTTTTTTAATAAATTTTTATATTTTATTTTGCCTAAGCTTCATGCAATTTCTTAGCTCTTTATTATTTTCTTGCAGTCTTGAATTTTTCGACATTCTTTTGCTTATCTCCATAAATAAATTTTGTTGTGTTTTTCCTTTGCCTTTTTGTCTTAACAAAATTGTGCCTTGCAGGCCACAATTGGCGGCATAATGATGTTGCAACATTAATGTTGAGTGTGGCAGGCAGGCAGACAGCAGCGCAGTGTGGCAGCTCAAATGAACTTCAAGTGTACGAGATTGGGCGCATACTTTTGCATGTACATATGTGTTTTGGCATGTGTGCTATACGATGACGATGCTGCCCACATGCCACGTAAATAGATAAATAATCATTTTAGTCGAAAAAAAAAAATTGTAGGCTTTGTAGTCAGTCACCTCGCATACACTGAGCGTTGTTGTTGGGAAAACTGAGGCTCTTTTTCATCGTAAGGACATGCAAATTGGACTATTTAAATAGGGAAATTTTCATGAAGAGTAAATCATGTACATAAAAACACACACAAAGTTAGGAAACAAAAAGCTATGGCGCGCGACAGCTCAAATCACTTGGGAGAAAGCTTTGAGTCTCAAAAAGGAAGATAACGATTCTAGGTGAAAGCACATCTAGAATTTAAATCTTTATAGAAATTGCTCTACAAAATAAAAAAAAGATATTTTGGAAACATACTCAAGCGAAAGTATTACACTTTTCTTGATGCTCGAAGACAGTGATAGGTCCGCTAAGCTTGCGCCCTGAGCTTTAGGGAAATTGCAGTGGAAGTTCTAAAAGTAGCAGGCAAGCGCAATACATTTTACGAAGGTAAAAGCTCGAAAAACTAACGAAGTTATAATATTTGCAAAACTTTGAATTTAAGTTGAAAGTTCAAAAGCCAAAGCGCTAAAAAATGCACCTTAACACAAATTAAATATAATTTTTAAAATTTAACAAAAGTCACGGACCGAAAATAACCATTAATGACCAAGATTTTTATTTGGAGATCATTGCAGAATCAATATTTCGTGACTTTTAATTTTTTCGATAAAAAATATTCGTTATTTGAAACTTACTATATCTTCGGTAATTTTTAACCGCCATGATGGACCATTTTAAATCTTTTCTGAAGTAAAAAATTAAATCTGAAAATAACGGTTATTTTTTATCAAAAAAATAAAACTCCTACAATAACGGTTAAATTTAATCAGAAAAGTGTAGATCCAATTTTGGCTGTTAAATTATGAGTTTTCTATAAAGATCATAACTGTCACGGTCCCTGCTAAAAAGCTCAACCGAAAACTTCCAATATTCGTTCGTAGAATGATGAAATATTATTAAGTTTAAAACTGAAATTTTTAGAGCTTTCTATGATGAAAGCTTAAAAAAGCTTCTGAGAAAGTGAACAGTCGAATCAATTGGTTTTAAGGCTTTTTAATAACTAGATAAATTGCATATTTTGGGGTTTATTGGAGACCTTTAAAAAATAGTTACTGCTAAAAAATAGATAAATAAACAATTGCGTGTTACACTGGATCACAAATTCTAATTTGGTTATTGTTCTCCAGACGCCACTATCCAATATCTATGTAGAATTGCTCGGTGATTCCGAAATTCGGGTTAATTTTTTTCTACGCAACGGGTTAATTTGAAAATGCGCAAGGTTTTTTGTATGAAAAATGAGCAGGAAAGAAGGTTACTCATACGCCACGTACGCCCGAGTAACAGGCTGCTCGTATTTCATACAAAAAATCTTTGCGGATTTTCATTTGACCACTCATTATTTCGTATTTATCCATCGATCTTCTTCATCAGTAACTTGATTTTTTTTTTGTAACAGAACAGGCTTTACACAAATGCATAAATTTGGCACAGAACCTGTTAAAATTTTTCTTCTGTCAAAGTTTTATTTTTTCATTTTTTCATTAAAAAATAAAAAAAAGCTGGAATGATTAATTAATTTGTCAGAAACTATAAGCCCTATCGGAAAGTGATGTTTATATGGTTTATGGAGAATTTCATTGGCTTTCGTTTGCCGTTTATATTAGGTTTATATTAAGATTTTTAAATTGGTTCGTAAGATGTACGTGATTCAAAGGTAAATTGCAAATATCTCGAAAAGGTATCCATAGAAAAAAAAAAAATTAACTCGATTTTCGAGATCACCGAGCAATTCTGTATAGGGATTGGATAGTGGCATCCATAGAACATTTTTGGTGTAAACCAGTCTTATTATTGAAAGTATCCAGAAGAGAGGTTTCCTTTCGAAAAATCATTTATACGAAACGTTGTTTTTCGCCATGTTATATATGTACATGGAAAACTTTATGCGCTTTGAGCGACCCCCAAATATTTTTTGATTTCAAAACAAAAAAAAAACGGGTGAATACTTCAGAATTCCGACTTTAACATTTTTTTTTTACCACCCTAATGTACATATATGCATTTGCTAGAAGCTTTGCAGTAGAGTCCATAAATTTTCATTTACGCAGCCATTTGATAGGCCTGCTTGCTGCTTACATATCTTTATTTGCTTGATGTATGTATGTATACGAGGCTAATATCCTCTCCTCTAGCTAATAATGAATGCTTTAATGAAGATAGCTCTTATAAGCGAAATGGTAACGATAATAGATGCAGACAACAAAAAACTTCGTGATTTTATCGAGTACTTGTAACATACACTCAAGCTTTGGTTGCTTTCAAGTGAGTTTTAGTTCGTAGTGTGAAAACAATGCCCTTTTAACCTCATCAGTAGCTTTGGAAAAAAAATACCAGTCTCCACTTTTAAATATAACCCTACCAACACCAGTAAAACTACATTTTCTCAAACTGTTTGCAATCATAAAATTTGAATTTATTTTTGCCATAAATTCTTCCTTTATTTTACCTTACAATTTTCCGCCAACATAATACACCTTTTCCCAGCTTTTCAATATATTCGTACATCCATCCATCTTTGGTCAGCGAACGCATTCAATTAAAATGAATATTGGCAAGTAATAAAAGAGAAATGCGGAAAAAGAGGAAAACAGCAAACCAAATGAAGTCAACAGCAACAGCAACAACAACAATTACCTGTATAAAATATGTTGCTTAAAATTTACAACCTTGTATGTATATATATTGGTTGCTGTTGTTGGCGTTGCTGTTTTATTCGTTTGTATTATTGGCTTACCAATGCAACAAAGCAGCCATAAATTCAATCTCTTGCAATTTTCACAAAAAAAAAGGTAAATAAAATAAAAAATGTAAGAAGAGAAATTGGAAAAATTTAAAGAAATTGCTGGTGCATATAAATAACAGTCTAACGGTATGTATGTGTGTGTGTGTGTGAAATGTTTGCGCGTTGCTGGTGAAGCAAGTCAGGGCAGACACAAATGAGAGGACGACAGACGCTAGTCTAGGAAGTTGTAGAGAATCTACATTTTGAAATTGAAGCGATTGCAATGTAAGGCAGCTGGGTAAGGACGTTTAGAAAACAAATTAAATATTTTTGTAAAAATCAAAAGGAGATACAAAATTCCTTTAAAAAGTATGATAAATTAAAACTTAATAAATATTCGGTAAGAGAAAACGTAAAAAAAAATACTTATGTAGTTGGTTAAAAAGATTTAAAAAGAAATAACGATACAAATGTTAAACTATCAAAAGTAGATATCTGGCGACAGATATCGGTCCGAGAGATCTCCTCCGAGTTGATTAAGAGCTCCAATCCCAGGTGTTTAGACGGCAGCCTTGCAAGGGCTGGGCAGTCTAAAAGAATTGTTTCCATGATGGTTCTACCTCATCATCCTTCAAGCTGCTGCGCTAATTGGAATCCGGAATGATATTCAGTATCAACGCTGGAATTCCAAAGGGTGACTGTTCTTAAATGCACCCATCACAATTGAGAGGTGTGGCTTCGTAAGGCTAAAGATCTTGCAATTGAACACGTCTTGAGATTCGGCCAATGTTTTTTGAATGGACACGAGGTCCATCTGTCCAGCGGTGGTCCACGTTTAATCAAACGTTTTACCGTTTGCCGCCTATCGACTTAAAATTTCACAGGTGCATCATTGCAAGCACTGCCTCCCGCCCACGCAGCCCTGGAGTGTACGTGAGTGTAAAAGTTACTCACTGGTTCGAGTCAAGCCACGTAGTGCTTATTTTTATCAAGGATAAAGTCGAAGCGTTCAAGGATATTAGAGTACCCAGATCCTAGCCTAGTTAAGCATCCGGCGTCCTATCCTATGAGCACCACAAATTCTAATGAGGGCAACCGGTTGTACTCGCTCCCAATTTCTTACCGGAAGAGCCTTCTCTTTTGCTTTTCACCGGGCGTTGATTGCTTATCAAGTTAAGGCCTCCATTATAGTTTCATTGAACAGGAAACCTCCGTAAGGAGGGATGCCGTCACTTACCAATTGCATTTGCAGCGATAGAGACTACTACTCATACATTTTTAACTCTTTTTTCAATATTAGTTTCGAAAATCAAGCGCAAGTACTTAATCTTCTGAAATGCGCCAGGTGAACACCTTGAATTGAGGAAAAATTCGCTTGGAGTTTCTAGTGAACGCGATGGGTTCCGCCTTACAATTCCTCTAGCGGTACGTTTTTGGCCACAATATTTCAATAAACAATAGTTAGATATCTGACTTCAACAAACCGGAATTCCAAATAAATTTTATAACTAAACTAGCAAATACCCGGCGCGCTTCACTGCGCCTTAAACGTATTTTTGTATTGTTTGATGCCCGTATTGTAATATTTCATTAATTTAAGCAATTTAATTAAATAGAATTTTTCAAACTGGTGGCAACCCTCCTCATTTCGGCAGTAAGCTTTCCTAAACCTCTTCAGTTTGATACCTATAATGCAGTATTCAATTTATCTTATCAATTGAATTAAATTAAAATTTTCAAACAGGTGGCAACTTCCACAAAAATATTTTCGGCTATAAGCCTTCTTAACCCTATTTATTTTGACAGCCGCATTCCAATCTTTAGTTTACCTTATCAATTTATTTAAATTGCAATTTTCAAACAACTGGCAACTCTAATTTTTTTTCTTTCTAGATTTTAAGTTCGACCCCTAGCAATAATCGATGAAAACTGCATTCCATTCCAAGTATTAGTTTTCGAGTGATGCGCGTACAAACTTACAGACAGACAGACAATTTTTCTTTAAAATCTATAATGCACAGACATCGACCTGTTAAAATTTTTTTATATGTCTAGATGTATGATGGAGTTTTTAACATTACAAAAGCGCTGAAAAACTTCCAAAAATTACTCCCTATGTAGCTACAGAATAATGTAAAATTCATACAAAATATGGAAATCAAAAAGAGAATTGAATTTTTAAAGCTTCACGTTCATAGTGCAGCATGAGCACACACGCTTACACGCTGGCATACACATTCTTACATACATATTTTTTTTTAACAATTGTACTATGCATCCCCAATATTACTTATGATCTCTGAATTGCTGATTGTTTGCCGAAAAGGAAACGCAGCAACCCATAAAACTGCAAACCTGCTGCCATTTGCTAGTGCTAGAGCTAACAGTGCTCATCGACTACCCCCATTCGCCAACACCCACGCACACGCACACACACACGCCAATGCCAACGCCAGGTGAAAAGCGAAAAATCAAACAACAACATCAAGTATTACTTGCCATCCACTTCAGCACAAACAAATTTTTCGGTTATAAATTCCAAATAGCAATAAAAATTCGCCAAACGGAATTCGTTGTGAAATTTGTTGCTCGTTCAATTTATTCTTATTTGTGCGCATCACAACACCCGCTCTCCCCGTTTCAGCGCGCACATAACCGCACTCTACCCCTTTTGACGATGTAAAAAAGTAGCAAATGCAATAAAATTGAGTAGATGTGTGTGTGTGTGTGGCGGGAGATGTAAAGCGCAGAAGTGCATGATCAAACGAAAGAAAAAATTAATAAAAAAATAGATAAAAAATGTAGAGAAAAATTTGGTAAAAATTGTAAAATTTGCCAAAGCGGAAGAAATAGGGAGCGACAGCTAGAAAAAATGGCGCTCTAGCGAAAAATCTATTACCACAATCTGCCAGCGTAAAATGTAGGTGAACACAAGCATATGTGGGCTTACGAGCACATACACATTTCTTACTCATACATATGCACATACGGTGGAGGCCAAATAAACAGGGACGCGTTATTTTAACAAATTTTGGTTATTTGTATTTTATTTATTAATAGTTTATTATTTTTGTTTTATAAAAGCATAGCTCACTAACTAACAAAAACTATACAAGTTCGAGCTTTGTAAACGATTTATGAAAATATGGCAAATTTGGCCGAATGTTCTACAAAATTTCATACTTTTTATTCAGAATTAGTTATGCATTTTCCTCCATATCATAAAAAAAATTCCGAACATACTTCAGAGAAAAAAAATCCAAAAATCAACGGTAAGTCCTAGTTACTTCAATCTGCAATTATATTTGATGGGCTTCAAAACTACGTACTCAATTTTTTTTTAGTTCCTATTTAACAGTTTGAAATTTTGACGAAAATTCCTAATTCCTGAGCAAAGTTTGAAATTCGGACTTACATGGTTTTTGTGAGATACTTTCATTAAAAGGTTATAAACCTAAAATAAACCAAATAAAAACAGTCAAACTCTTTAAAATGTCGCGTCCCTATATATTTTCCCGTCACTGTACATATTTGTGTATATTTTTCTTTTATATACATAGTAGCTTAGCTAGTGAAGCTTCACGGCGCACTTTTGCTGGCGTTGGCTTTATTATTGTTGGATTTGTTTTTGTTGTCGTTGGCGTTGTTGGCTTGGAGAAATGCATAAATAAAATAAAATAGACAGGTTAAGAACAAAAACCCAAATAAATACCAGCTTTGTCGATGTGTGGCAGGCAGCACCAGGATGCCAGGAGAAGCAAGAAGAAGAAGAAGTAGAAAAAGTTACATAAAAATTGGCGCACAAACAATTGCCGCTGCCGCTGCCGCTGCTGCTGCTGCTTTGGCAAATACTATTTCACTTATATATTTTATGGCTTTGCGCTCGTGCGCGCACAAGTAAATACGAAGTATAAAGGCAAAGGAAAATCCTTACATAAATAAATTAAGCAAATCTCTCACGCTTTATTTTTATTTTGTTTTGAAATAAAGTATTGGTAATTTTTGATATAGAACTAGTATAAAGTTGCTCAAATGCAGTACGCTTTCGGATTAAGTCAATCCGTTTATAATAAAAATTTATTTATTTTAGCGGAACATAAGCTCGAGCGCCTAGTGGTAGGCAGCAATTTTAGAATTATTATATGGCAAATAATTTAGGGCGTTTTTATTGTCAAATTATGGAACAAATTTCTCAGGAAAAGGCCTCTTAGAATAAACTATATGCTTTATATGCTAAGCGCCCAAACAGTTTTTTTGTAAACTACGATTTTGAAAATTTTTAAGCTGCAATTACTTTCGAATTTACGGCTTTTCTGCCGCCTAAATTGTTAAAAATATTTCATGGGTCTATCGCCTAAAAATAAGCTTCCTCCATTTTAAAACTGCATACACAATTTCTCAACCAAATTATTTTTTGTGTCTTAAAAGCAAATATATCCTCATATACATATAAATACACGGTGCTACAAAAAAGAATAAAGCAGAAATACTTGGGAAGTTATGTTTATTTTTTGGTAGGTATTTTCGAGTCAAACAAGAATCGAAATATAAAATTTGCCAAACTTTACCGAAAACTTGATTTACCGTTAAAAAAGCGGCACCTTAGTTGATTATGAACTGAGTTTCATATTTCGATTCTTGTATTAGTCGAAAAGACCTACCAGAAAATATACATAATTTCTCATAGCATTCAACATTTTTGTGGGCCACCCGCCGAAAAGTATGTTTCAAAATATTAACGTTACCAATGTTTCTTAAAAATAAGTAATTACTAAGTTTAGGTTATTTTCAAAACAGCATTCATTACAAGCGCCTTTGTTTTTAAACGAAATAGCAGTATTTAGTGTTTTCGTAGCAGTACAAATTAGAAATTTCGATTCGTGCCAGGTCTACATGATTTCACTGATTTATTGAAATTTGCACACCCAAATTAGACCTTAAAAGACTGAGTACCAACATTTTGCTTCCAGGATTTCTATTTCGAAATAACTCATTTTCCTAGGTGTTCATAATTTACAAAAAAACTTAAATATGCTCCTAGGGCACAAGGCTCTCATAAATAACAAAAATTTTGAGTCTGTGCCTAAAAGTAGGCACCAAAGTTTCGCTACTACCAAACATTACGAGTTCTGTTCATGTATGCAATTTAAAACTCTTCACATACGTTTCTTTTGTTTACTATATCCTTGCTATACGATTACGCCTATAACAAGTTTTTTTCGTTTTTCATTATTTAAAATATGTATCTGTTTATATGACATACGATTATAGAAAAAGTTTACAAAATAAGTATTGCAATAATTTTGGTATGCATACCTTGAGGAGTCTAAGCTTTCAAATGCCTCTTTTATTCCAATCTATAAATAATTTAACACAAATATCACTTTACAGATGGACATTCCTTAATTCAAGGTAAAATCCTAAATTAAGTTAAAGCGTTGCATATTTTTAGGCAATATTATTAGGTTTTCAATTTTAATATTTAGCAATGCATTTAAAAAGTGTTTATAGCTTTTCGTCACGCTATTTCATTTAAAGCAACTTGAGTTTAAAAGCTTACAGCTGGTTTCTTGCTTTTATAGCATACTTTTAGGACCCTCTTATAAACATATTCATAGAAATTTAATATTCAAATCTCTGATTGCGCCTTTATGGCTTCAATACTCCATTGATTTTCTATCCACAATACGAATTTATGATCTTCTAGATTACGAACTCATATGTGAAAACTCAGTCAGATAATAACAAACGTTAGATGCAGCATGATTTTCAGGGGCAATAAATTCAACAATGTAAAACTGGTAGAGCTAGAAAGAGAGAGAGGGGAGGTAGTGATGCCGATAAAGATGCATTCGCACAACTTTTGCAGTTATTTAAAATTTATTTTATTTTTATTCTCCATCTCAGTACTACTGATTTGTTTGTGGCCCAGAGCAGACAATTTATCTCTTCGCTGCACTGCATGGCACAAGCGATTGTATTTGTGACTGTAGTGAGCGCTAGCTGCATGTATATTAGACTGCATCACCAAAAAAAGTTGCAGTTTTTTCGCCGAGATTACAAAATCTATTATATTTTATAATATCCAACAAAATATTTCGGAAAAATATTAAGATTTACATGAGCCCGATTTGAGAATACCTCTAAAAATGGAGTTTTTAAGGAATAAAAAAGTTTCTTAAAGATTTTTTTTTTGAAAAAATCACCATAAAAGACAAAACGGTTTAAGCTTAAAAAATTTTCATAAAAATATTAAAAAAAATAATTGATAAAGAAAATTGAAAATTGAAATTGAGTTATAAGCTTTTCAAGTTTTTCGTAAATCAATCTTCGAAAAAAGTAAAAAAAACAACAGCATCAAAAATCTCATTCTTACGATTTCGTTGAAAAGATTTTTAAATATTTTAATGCAGATTTTTGTAAGCTTAATCTGTTTTGTCATCTGTGGGGACCTTTTTCAAAAAGTTCTTTAAGAAACTATTTTCATTCATAAAACTCCATTTTTGGAAGTATTTTCAAATCTGTACAGCTCACTTAAATCGTAATATTTTTCCGAAATATTTTGGTGGACGTCTTAAAATATAATAAATTTTGTAATCCCGGTGGAAAAACCGCAACTTTTTTTGTGATGCAGTCTAATATATGTACATGCATATATATACATATATGTATTTCTCTACACAACTAGTTTTATAGCGCTCTTAAACGATATGTATTTGCATTTGCGAATGCTACTTTTCTGATACGTTCTAATACATATATGGTACATAGGAGTAGATACAAAAAAGTAGCTTTTACATATGCAAATACAGGGCTCTTATACCAGTGTGTCGGTTTGCTTACTTGCCAGTGCATTTACATTGCCATCTTATAGTGGTTTATTTTATGCATTTTTTACATTGCTTGCACAGCAATCGAAAGGCCGCCCCACTAGTGAAATTTACCAGCAAGTGCTTGCATACATACATATGTACACAGTGTGTATACATATAAAGTTCATATATGCATTTGTTTTCCATTTCCATTGTCGCAAATAACTAGTCAAAGACGATAAAACACGCAATTGTTCACATCAAAAATTATATATATTACATAGTTTATGCATTCACGCACGATTGCACAAACACACACAAATATGTATATATATATGTATTTATATATAATTTTCTAGCTAGTGAGTTGAGTGGAAAATGGGGAAAACATATACCTAGCTACAAAAAAAAAAACTAAAGAAAATTGTATGCATTTCTGTAGCTGGATGAAAACAGAGTAGGCACTTTTGGCACAAAAGCTTTTGACATAATGTTTAATATGAGAAAAAGCGCTGAAAAGGAAAAAACCCAACAACAAATAATTGTAGTTTTATATTTTGAAAAACTGTTGAAATTTTGGGCCAATTTAAATTAAACGTTGCCTGTCTGAACGACGCCTAAGCCACTTAAATAGTTTCAGGCTTAACCCTTGCAAGCCCGAAGGTAAAACTTTTTTGTAGGCATATTAATGTTGGTTCAGCCTTACATATGAACTGGTATAAATCTTAAATGTCTATGATTCGTGGTTTGACCATTATGAAATTTTGGCTATAAATATTTACACACATTTTCTAACAAAAATTAAAAACAAATTGCACTTTCTTTAATACCATTTAAATTTTCTTAAAAAAGTATACTTTATTATGGGCAATTTTTTAGCAACATTCTTGTTGCGCACGAGTAGTCCAAATGAAAATGTTTTAGAAACGAATTGGTTCCATTATTGTGGGAAGAAATTTTACTTACCGTTAAAAAAAAAATATATTTCTGACCACGCCTTTTCAAGACCATTACAATTGACACCCATATTTTAATAATTCAATTGACTTTTTAACTAATTTGAATATTTTAACAATTGGCAACCCTCTTCAAATACCAAAAAAAAATATTTCTAGTGTTCAAACTAAAGATTTCTCAACAAATTTTAAAACACATATTTTATTTCGGTAATTGCACTAATTTAAGTTGAGGTGGATTTTTTAAACTGGTGGCAACCCTTTGAAATACATTGCAGAAATATAGTCTTTTCAAAATCATTTCGACAATAATTTGAATGTCACTTTATATATAAACTTGTGGCAAAAGATTGCGACCGAAAGTATGCCAACTTTTTATACTTCTCATAAAGTAGATGTACGTGCATATATTTATTTTTGAAAAGTTAGTGCAGGTTTTTATAGGGCAGAGAATTTTAGTGCGTATCGTGCTCCTGAAAATATGCTACGAAGTTCTATAGTTTATGTGAGATTCCCCTGCCTAAACGTATGCTACCCTTTCAAAGAGTTTGTCATTTTTACTGACTGCACCTATCTAAGTCACTAGTGATATACGCATAGCTAAGTCAAATAAAATCTTTTAAGCGCCTAAAAAAGTGTCCATGTGCGCCAACTCAACTCCTTTGCTTCAATTTTGATTCGTTTATCACTTTACACAGCGAAAAAGAAAAATAATCCCTAGTATGCATACAAACAAGCTTCGTTTTATTGAAACCATGCCCGCGCGCCTCAAAGTATGCTTGGTATTTTTCTATTTCTTAACAATCTACTCAGTTTCAGAAAAATTTAATTTCCGTGCACAATTCAAATGCGATTTCAATCATTTTAAAGCTGCACTCCAACCCACATTTGGAAATTCTGCTGCACTCATACACTTATCCTGACTTTTTTGCCCCTTTTCCACTTGCTACTTGCCTTTCAGAAGTGCCACAGCTGTTCTCCACTTGCTGTTGTTGTTGTTGTTTACCGCTACTTATTCACATTTGCATTTCGCCAAGCACCAAATATAAAGCAGTGCAACGAAACGCATGCTTGCACACATATGCTGCACACCCACACATGCAAAATTAAAAGAAATAAAAACACACAGCTTTTTCATGCTGCTTTACCGCTTTTGCTCCACTTTTCAAAATGTTGACGCATGCAATTGCGCACGTTTGCTATAGCACAAAATTTTTATAACTACGCTGGGAAATTATTCTACTACTTCTTGCTTGCGCTTGCTAGCTTGCTTGTTTGTTTGTTGGGGGTTGTTGTTGGGGGTTGTTGTTGGTTTGCTGCAGCTGTTTGTGCTGTCAGTTTTGCATTGCATTTTAGTGAGTGAGTTTAGTGTGTTGCTTTGAGTGAAGGTGGGTGGTGCAAGTGCGAGTACGCGTGCGCATTTTGCTTATTACAATTCTGGTGCTTGTTAGCTTTGACTTTAGCTGCTGGTGTGTTGCTGTTGTTAGTTTTGCATTTCATCCATCCTGTAGTTGGCATAAATGTGCTAACAACAGTTTGCTTAGTTTATTGCTGCAGAATTTACTTGCGTTGTTTATTGTTGTTTTTTTTTTTTTTTT
>NW_023458559.1:62673576-62683970 GCF_013731165.1 Rhagoletis pomonella | reverse complement strand
TTTTTTTTTATTGAATTGCATTTGAGCACTAATTATAAAGACATGTGGTCAGAAAAATAAAATCCAATGACAGTTGACAAGAGACAATGAGTAGGTAGTAGCGCTAACTTAGAAGGGAGTGTGTGACTTCTGCGACCGCCTGCCTGCATTATTATCAAACATTAAAGCTATTATAATTTTTATTATTACGACAATGTGAGCAGCTTAAAGCCAGAAACAAAAATGCCATGGCAAAAATTTAGATGTAGAGGGAGGGCTGGGTATAATAAGAATTGTAGCACAGCTTAAGCGTTGACAAATTGAAAAAATCTCCAAATGTAGACGCGCACAGTAGACGTTTAGTTAGATTTATTTGTGCAAAATGTGACAGCTCGGGTGATTAACAACAACTGCGGCTTTAAAGCCAGCAGGAGTAGACCGCAATGCTGAGGGGTTATGATGTCCTTGGGAGGTAGGCTATACGAGAGCACTATGTACTCACAGGCAGCGCGCTACTGCGTTGCAGACATTTGATTGCTTGCTTCGAGGCATATGTGCAATTTGTGTGCATTTAAAAGCTAAACGGATTTAAAAAGATTTTTAAGTACTCATTTGGAATTAGGGATCGCTTAAGTGCAGTGAAAATGTCTTTGTATTTTGATCTCGGTAGCTGCGCGATTCCTCGCATATTATTTAGCGTATTAAAGCGTCAATCAGGCACTGCAGGCAGGCAAGAGTTCATAGCCGCTTTAATAGACACTAAACTTGCCTGCTGTTAAAGTACAATTTTTCGCGAACGACTGCTGATTCCGCATAAAATGTAATAAAAATATTGAGAAAAGCACACATACAATAAAGGCTAAGGTTTAGAGCAGACTGCGCGTGAAAGCGCTGCGATGCCCCTACGTTATTAACTAGGGGTACTACGGTCGATATAAACCATTGCTGTCACCTACAGGCGTTAAAGTCGGGCGGACAACGGTTGTACTGCCCCTATTGATAGTTGAGCCTTTTGATGCTGAGAACCGTGGCGGCGCTTTTACGCAGCTTCACTTCTTTATTTGATAATGCACTTAAGGCCGACCGCACGCCTTCTTTTACGCCAGAAGTATTTTAAGACTAGCAATTCATTTACTTTGTTCCCACGAACTCGCTTCGCGATCTCACTCCATCCCACATACCTGCCGAGAATAAATTGATGCTCAGCGATTAGAAGTGCGCACTCTGCGTTTAGCCTAAGGATTTATTTTTAGCTTTTCCTCCCAAACGCATATAACCACTCTTGGGTTTCTTTCATTTTACACATTTATGGCACGCACTTAAACACTTTAAAAATTATTTTATGCACTACCAACTGCTGCTACACGGGACGCTCGCTACGCGGTAAAATCTTGCAATAATGTGCGTTGTGCGCGGCTCGCACTCAAGTCGTAAATCCCCTTTATGCACACACACTAAATCGCTTGCTTTCCTACTTACATACATATGTACATACTTATATGCTTGCTTACTTAGTAAGCAAGCGGGCGAAATTAGGTAGGGAATTTATTTGCGTTGCCCACCGCCAAAACCATCAGCACCATTATTCGCGCGAGAGCAACAGCAGTCGCAAAGAGGAGGAGCGCAGCAAATACGTAAGTAAGCGCACAATTTTTCTGCTGTAGCCAGCAACTTTTTTATGTGCATTGTAATGCCACTTGGCGCTTGCAAGAACAACACTCATTAGTATTTTCCATTACTCAAGTATTTCCTGTTTTCCCCATGATAAAAACATAGCAAGGTATAACCGTTCTCTCAATTTGTCGGCCATGATTTTTTTTTGAAGTTTGAAAACATTTTAAAATCATATAAATGTGAAAATAAAAAAATGAAATTGTTCGAAATTGTTGTTGCTTGAGATTGAAAATGAAAATGTGTGTGTGAGTTTGTGAGTAAATTTAAAAATTAAATTGTTTGGAAACGTCAAGAATTTTAAAAGTGACTCTCAGCGGTTCTACCTTACTATATTTTTATCATGGTTTTCCCTTTATATTTACTCGCAAGTTTTGTGTTTCATTGTTTTTTTTTTTTTAAGTAGTCTGGCGCGCCACAACTCCCTGCACAAAAAGGATGGGCAAAAAGGAAATATACATACGAAAGTAAGTTGCTAGGGGCGCGTAAAGAAAAATCGTACTTAAGCGGGTGGTGGGCAGCAGCAGCAGCAGCAAAAAACAATCGCTCGACGGTGAAATTAAAAAATTCAGCACAGTAAAACGGCAAAAGTAATATACAGCGCGAGAAATAGAATGCAAAGCGAAAAATTTAATGCGCTCGAAAAAAGTGCTTTGCAGTTAGTGCGCCCGCCTGTTGTTAGCTGCCACAGTGGTGCGCCCCACAGCCATCATCATCCTTGTTCGGCTGCCGTTCCACCTTCCTATCGCCATGTTTGCATGCGATATTTCCTTACTACTGTAGCTACTGTTTGAAATTTCCTTTATTTTCGTTGTCTTTGCGCACACATTTTCTCATGCTTTTTTTATTATTTTAAGTTCATTTCCTCTGCCTTGCGCCGGCGGCCAAGTCAATGTGAAGTTCACTTCAACTCGTTGCGGTTCAGTGCCAGCGTACGACCTCTAATTTTAATCCTTTGCTGGGCTGGCTTCCTACTCTGCTGCCAGTGGCATTGCACGTACATACTACATACAATATTTTTGTATTGCTTCTTTCTTTCATTTTAGTGGCTGAAATTTTCAACTTGGGAGCGATATTTATTCAGCGCTTTATTATTTCTACTTCGCTATTTTGTGTGCTGCTGTGGTTGTGGGTCTCGCAGAGCTGCAGTCTATTTTGCTGGCTGTTTTTCCATGTCTACGATTGCCTTGTCGTAGAAGACTTTGGGGAGTAGCAAAAAACAAAAAACAAAAAAAG
The DNA here is from genome assembly GCF_013731165.1 of Rhagoletis pomonella. NCBI lineage: Eukaryota > Metazoa > Arthropoda > Insecta > Diptera > Tephritidae > Rhagoletis > Rhagoletis pomonella. Next base: position 62,681,084 of record NW_023458559.1, on the reverse strand, counting down.
AATTTAGTTTAAACAACTACACGGCAATGGAAATTCTGAAGCATTCTGCAAAAAGGAATTGCTGAAAAGATTAAAAAGCACAGAAAAATAAGCTATGAATTTTAAATGATTATTAATAACTCGACTCGGATTAAAGCGGCTGTCGTTGTCAGCACACAATGCCCGTTTATGATATCAGGCTAACTCGTTTGGCTGAGAGCGTTGCAAGGAGGCAAGCAATTTTTTAGTGTTGTTGTGCGGCGTTTGAAGTATAATTTTCAGTGTGGGCGCGAGATAAAGTGGCTGAAAATTACGAAACGAATAAGCTATGACTCAGCAGTTTTTTACATAGAACTAATTTTTTCGACTAAAAATGCTGCTAAAACGCGGCTACCTATTTGCTAACTTAGCTTCACATTAATGTATTAATTATCATTATTTAAAAATCACCACTTTAATTACTTCAAAAATGACAGCTGTCACAAGCAATCATCATTATATGGCGTGCTTATAGTCGGTTGAGTGTCAAAAGAAGCCGGATTTATGGTTTTTTACCTTTTTACTTTCCGAGTTAATTGCATATTAATAAAAGTGTGCACTTCACAGGTACAAGGTGCTCCAAAATAGTAGTATATGACAGCTTGATTTTTTTAACCTTTACCACCACATATGCAGAGCCTCGTAGGCGTTGAAGAGAGAATTTGTTGCTCTCTCAGCATTTAACCAAAAATTTTGATAAACAAGCGGAACTTTATCCGAACAATTGCCTTCTTTCGTGCTGTTGTGTCTACGAGCATATAAAACCATTGGTTTTATATCTAATTTCCATTATCAAAATTTGGCTTTCAATAAATTATATCAATCAGATTCCGTTCATACAGCATAACTTTTTGAAATTTATACCGACCTCTGAAATATTCCTTCAAAAGTTCTCCGCGTCGAAACTATTCATCGAAAATGTGGCGATGTGTAAGACTTTGATTTGATATTGGCTTAATGACTTGATCACAGAAATTTTTTTTTTAATATGGTTTGCCAATATTTCACTACCGACACATTTAATTATGTAATTTTCAACCGGCTTATGAAATAATATTTTTTTTTAAATAAAGCCAAGAACACAGTTTTCTTTTTTGGTTTAGTTTATTACCGTCTATATATCGAGCCCTAACCGCCAAAATAACGTAAGCGACATTTTTTTCAAAATTTTATTTTTGATGCAGAAATATTCCTAGAGCATCTAGATGCATTGTGGAACGTTAATTCACATCATATGATTCTCTCCTGGTGCAAAGTCAACTCAAATGACATTCTTTTGGCAGAAAAGTCCAAAACAAAGTAGGTATACCTTTGGCCTGCCCCGTTTTTCATTGTCGGAAAGTGATAAAGACCATCAACGGACCTTCAACGGTCTACCCAGTTTCTTGTAAAGTATGTAGTTGGAAAAAGGCGCTAGCTCATTCCTGGTCAGCACTTACTCAGCTGGCTCTTTTTCTAGACAGAAGTATAGTTCAGTATAGTTTCCGGGTCTTGCTTAAGATATATTTCTTGCTTAACCAACTAACCAGGTTTTAGTACACCCAGTATTAAATTTTTTGTTTTTAAGTTTTTTTTAAATTTTTTTTTTTTTTGTTAGTTGGTTAAAAGGCCACTGTCCCTTGTCAAATTGAATGTTGCAACACTTACCGCTCCGCGCAACTATTTACCCAACTACTTATTGCTGAAAAACAAATATTTATATGGTCACTCTATAGGTTAGGCATCACACTAGCGCCAACTGTCCCGCTCACTCACACACAGCGCTTGCTCACCCGCAACTACTTAACTGCGGTGCGAACACTTTGTGGCGACTACAATTGTCAATAACTGTCAGTTAACCAATTGACATGCACATTAATTGCCGCCGCAATCACACAAAACTCAAGCAAAGTGTTTAAAAAACTAAAAATTAACATAAAAAAGCTGTCGCGCGAAAACAAATCGCTTACGCTTATTTAGCCATGCGAAACATGTACGCCGATGTCGACGAGGTTGCACATATCCGTGGAAAGGAATCACTGCTGGCGTCAGCGGCGGCATCGTCTAGATTCGCAAAGTCCGCATTTTCGAAATTTTTTTCTCTTTATTTCACTCATTTTTTCCACAATTTAATTTTTTTCTCAGCTTAATTCTTGCCATTTAATTTTGCGTATTTATTTTTTTTGCGCTGCCCGTTCTTGCAGTATCTCTGCGCCGACATTTCTATAACCACTTATGCATATTCGCATATTTGACTTCTCGCTGCGCCTTCATTTGTTGCAACTTTACCCTGACATCGCCACTCATCATCATTACCGTTGTCATTAACATGCAGCGTACGCGCCAAATGTCTGCAACGCGTTGAGTGCCACTGCCGCGCGCATTTAGTATTCGTTTTGTGTAAGCGTGTGTGTGTGTGTGCGCACTGCATGGCTGTGTATTTTAACCAACGCCTTTCGTCTACTCGCGGCTAATTTTAAATGCAACGCACGCATTGACAGTGGCGACTGCGATTGCGTTGGCTCTTTGGCTGTTGGCGGTTGGCTTGACTTGACTTGACTTGGTTAGATGTGTGCCTGCATAGTTGCATTTTTTCGTAGGCGAACTGAAAGACGTGAGCGCCTATTTTTGCTGTGCCGTTTTTAACGTGTTTTTTTTTTGTATTTGTCGCGCAGGTCCGCGCAAAGGGGACGATGCTGCAGCACCCATACATTCCGGCGCTTCACATATGCATGCGCTCCCCGCTGTGTTGCCGCCTCTTCTCTATTTCACTCTATCCGAGTGGGTGCGTCGCCAACAAGTTTTATTTTGCTTGGCCTCTTGCGCGCGCCTCCTTTGACTTGTTGGCGGCGGCGGCGGCGGCGAGCGCGCACCTTCATACAAATTGTCGACATTTGTTAACGCTGTGTTGAGAAATCGTTGCTGTAATGGATAAATGGTAATGCATTTTATTTGTTGAGCCCTTAGGCATACGCGTGATTGTGTATTGCCGGTTGTGACAACCGCGACGCCATGCTGCGTCATCAGAGGGTTTACTCAGAAATGCTTGTAAGTTTAATTAAAAAGTAGGAGTTTGGGATTGCCTTAAGTCATAATAATAGTATTTCGGAAAGCAAAAACCCTCACCTTCAGCAACTGATGCGTCTCAGACTTCTTGACAAAAGGGAAAGTAGGGGGAAAAAAACTAAAAGCAATACGCCTCCAAGCCCAGCCACTTAAACAAAATCACGAATAAAATTCATTCTGCAATTTATTTAATTTTCTTCAGCTATTGCATTTGCTCTTGTATGTTTATCCCTTTTCCCGCTTAAATAAAATTCAATCACCTCAGTATTTTCTCATCTAAAATCTCATTAATTGCCGCCTTCGACAAGCAACTTTTAAATTCACTTAATGGCTCATGTTGCCTTGTAGCGCGCTTGGCCACACCTCAAGCTTGCTGGCTATTCGCAACTAACAAAATATGCAGTTACATATGTACGTGCCTTGCTTGCTTTTTTCGCCACATGCAACACAACATACCACGACGATCAACACGCAAGATCGGCCTGCGCGCACTACAGAAAACCATACATACATATGTGCCATGTTGTTTAGTTAATTTGCGTTGTCTTTTGTTTTCATGTTTGTTGTTTCCCAAATTGATTTACTAAAACAAATGTTGCATGCTTCAACAACATACAAAAAACACCTACGCAATGTTTGGTTGTTGTCTTCAAGGCGAAGGTAATAGCGGTTGCATGTCAGGGCCGAGAAAAAATTACAAAGAAATGTTTTCTGAGAAAAAATGCTACAACAGAAAAAATATGTAAGAAGTTTGCATCTTGAGTGAAACATGGGTATTCTATGACTGAAAAGCTCTTCTTTTTAGCTCTAGAACTGCGTTGGAACCAGAATTTTATTATGAAAGTCCTAATCTTAAAATTAGACTGGTACCAAAATTCTTGTAGTTGTGTAGGTCTGTCAAGGAGACTCGCCAAATACCATTCTATCGATCATCCGAAATAGCGGGCCTGAGGCTGAGGAACCATTGCTTCCGCAATTTGTCATATTCATCTGATTTCTGTCCACCTGATGTCATTAAGCTGCTCGAAGAAATGCTTGACGAGATATGTAGTCCATCCTTTAGCAATTGTAGGCCCGAAGCTGAGGAAGTGTTGAGTCCTTCACCCCATTACAAACCGTATGTGACTGAGTGCATCGGCGTGGCGCCCGTTTGAGCACCATACGGCTCAATTTCATGACTCTAGTCATCTAAATGCCTTCTCACATATCGGTATTACATCAGGTCTTTATTGGAGTGTATGCCAACACTGTCGCTAGATCTGACCTTCGTAGTGCTTGTGGCGTGGTCGAATCTAGACAGGTAACTGTTGAGACGGCTACAGTATCCAGATCGCAACTCTGCCAGAGTTAGAGTGGTGTAGAGAGTGATGATGTGTGGAATTTTGCTGTTGCTCACGGAAGCTTCTTGGAGACGTACAATCTCTTTGGGGCTGGTTCGCACCTGAACATTGCGCGAGCAGGTGACCGTAGAGGCGGGTGCTGCTATTTGGCTTAAGCAGCAGCGGGCATAAAGCTTGTGGTCCACTCCCTGAGGGACGTAAAGGCTGAGCAGGTGATTAGATGACTCTATCCGTTGGAAGAGTTCAACCTAACCGAATTGGAATTCGGATGAAGTCGTCTCTGGAAAACGCAGCAGACGTATTTTTTTGGCCCGGGGTTGAACTCAATGCCCGCCCGGTAGCCTAATCCCTAGATTTTTTCAACGAAAAAATTCCGGGAAGAAATTTTTTACGCAGTTTGGTTTCTCCTATTTAGGTGAACACAAAATGAAAATTTTTCGCCCAATGGGAAGAGTCCGCCATAGGGTTTTTTAAGTTTTTTTAGGAACATTTTTCGAGTTACTGTCACTACGTGGCTGAAGAAGGACTGGACGATTGGCTTGTTTCTTTGGTACAAGACTAAGGTTCTTTACTTCTCAATCGCAGCTACCTAGAACTCGCGAAACTGATTGTGGCAAAGAAGAATTGGCCAACAAAAGTCTGCCTTAGGATCTAACATCCACTGACTATCGGAAGTTTGACTTTATAGCAATAAACGTGGACTCCGAGTTTAGTGCTGTAGAAAGATTTACGGAGGCTTAAACTGAGTAGATATGGAAATTCCTCACTGGTACTTCTATTCTTAGAAAAAGTTCGCACGGTCTGAGAGAACCCTATGTTTTCTTTCGTAAATTGGAAGTATTTTGAAAGTAATAATTTCAGGAAATACGACTTCTTGAAACAAATTGTGAGGCACCTTTGATGAGTGTGCTCAGATTTCGGCAGGTAAAGACTTGGGTTGTCTATTACAGTTCCACTGAGAGACCATAGAACTCTCGTCGTAATCCCGAAGACGCTTTATGCTGGCTGAGAATTCTTCTTTGAACTAGTTCAAGTAACATGTTATACACCTTTCGGTCGAAAGGATTTTGACCTTTTCTCATGCCAAGTCTACGAACTGTCATGCTTTTGTGATTTTTTCTGCTGTCTTGTAAATTCTAAGATTCTGTTTAAGCCTGCTTCTACAGTTGTAATTGCTTTTAATCCCATGCAAACATCGATTTCTTGACAAGATTTTCTACTCTTCAACCAGCGTGCAACTCAAAGATTGCTTCTCATCGAAAATCAATGTTCGCTTTCTGCTTATTTTCTGCTTCTTTCACTCCTGACAACATGTCATGTTAAATTGCAACATACGACATTTGTACATGCAACAACATGTATTTATACAACATTTAAACGCCCACGCATGCGCGACCACAAATCCAACTGAACGCATTGCACAATGAACTTATGAAACCGCGTTGCCAACTGATACTGATACAGCATGTTGCTGTGGGAGGTAAACAAGCAAACAAACAAGAAAACAATAAAAATAAGGAAATTAAAAAAAATTTAACAAGAGGCATAAAAAAGTGAAACAAAAGAAGAAATTTGTTATTCAAAGGATGCGAGCTGTAAAGCAGACAGACACACTCCAGCAATGATAGAGGCTGAACAGCGAGTAAACGAGGAAAGAGCTAAGAGCGCACTACAATAACTGCTTGAAAACAACGCAGATAACAAGCAAAAACAATGGCAAATACCCGCGCAACAACAGCAAACAATCACTGCAACGTATGCAGTTGCAAGATGAAAAAACGATGTTAAGCAATGCTGCAACAACAACAAAAAAATTCAAACAGAAAGGCAAAGCCAAAGGCCTTTAAGCTGCAGCAAAAAAAAGGAAAGAAATAAAACAAACACTTCGAGTGCCTGTTGCAAGCCAGCATGGCAAGATAAACGACAACATTGCGTGCGTGCTGACCAATGTCAGTAGTCGGACCGAGCAATGGTGCATTGGTGTGGAGCAGGCGAGCGAACGAAAACAGGCTAAAACCGCAGATTAATGTGCGGCTGGCGAAAACAAAAACGCAAAGCAAAAGATGGGAAACCCTTTAGCGACGACTTGACGCGCCCACATGCCTATAAGGTAAATTCACTAACATAAATATACATATGCATATGTGTGTATGTAAGAATGTATATGTATTAGTCTAGAGGCTTTTTTCTAACTACCAGTTCTGCTAATTGTCTGGTCTCTTATGGAACTTTAGTGGATTTCCTTGCCACATTTGCATGTCGCTGCACAGTAAGCACGCACGCACGCACACACACACACAAATACGAGTACCCACTCATTTTCGCATGTTGTCTTGGCACGCTAATTTCTTGCCGCAACATGTTTGCTTAAAAAAAAAAACGAACAAGCAACTGAAATCTCAGCAAACACATTAAATGGGCAACAAAATAATTAAGCCACGTGGCGGTCAAGCCGAACGAAATCAATGCGCCTCAAAGCCAAGCACTTGAATGAGGCATACAAATCTCAGTCTCCTATTGGAGCGTTGACCATGGACGACACCACAGAATGTGCGTGCGTGCGTGCGTGCTTAGCAAACGTTCGAGCGTATGTTAGCAGCCTTGCAACGCGCCCGCTGCCGCCTCGCATTGCTACAAACTCCTTCTGGTCTGCTGCACTCCTTTGGGAACTGTATACTGTTGTTCCACGCCATAAAGTTCGCACGCCATGGCGAGGAGCAGTCGTGTTATTTGGCCAGAAATAAAAAGTAAACTAAAATAAAACAAGTAAGAGCAGCGCTGTCTTCGGCTATGCCGAAGGCTTCATACCTTTCATGAACATCTGCAAATTTTACTTTGACAGATTACTGCTTTTGAATACATCTGCATACATCGATAGAGGAGTTACATACTTATATAAAAAATCGCATCTAAACAATCAGAGGTATGGAAGATATACTTTATATGACACCAATCTAAGTGATTTTCACCGCTATGTGATCGGTATGTAAACCGGTAACACAATTTATTGGGTTTAGTTTCCTACATAAAGGAGATATATCGCAAAAACTGGTATCTGAACAATCAGTGCTATAGGAGATAAAGCTTATACAGCATAGATTTTGA
>NW_023458559.1:62632014-62673566 GCF_013731165.1 Rhagoletis pomonella | reverse complement strand
GAAGTTATAATGAAAAATCTCATATCTGAACAATCAGTTGTATGGGAGCTATATGTTATAGTGGTCCGATTCTTCCGGTTCCGACAAATGATTAATACATTATAAAAACACACCCACCTACCAAATTTCATCCGGATATCTCGAAAACTGAGAGACTAGATTGCATACAAACAGACAGACAGACGGACAGACGGACAGACGGACAGACGGACAGACGGACAGACGGACATGGCTAAATCAACTCAGCTCGACGTTCTGATCATATAAGTATACATTTTCATGGGTCTATCTCTTTTTGTTCTGGTACTTACAAACATCGGACCAAAGTTATAATACCATTTCATGCTCATGAAAGGTATAAAAAAACACAAAAATGTTAGCCGAAAAGCACAGCAAACCAAATAGGCCTTTATTATGATTCGACAGAGTCCGCCGCGCTATTATTCTTCAACAGAAGAAGCCCCCGCCTGCCAACAGGCTTGAGTACACTTCACCTGCTACCAAGTGCGCACACTCCTCTTCTGGGTACATACATAAATATGCATTTATACAACATTTTTACCGTTTTAATGTCGCTTCTCCCGCTGCCTGTGGCATGTTGCACGATCCCATCATGCGCTACTACGGCACTTGCCGAAATTGCGTTGTTGCGCTGCGTAATTTAAATAAATAATTAATTTCCTTCAATTAACCGCAAGGGCAGCATCGATATGTGGCAGCAGAATTGACAAACGGTGGCACTGTGGCACGCACATTGGCTGTGGCTGCAACCCTAAAATGCCAGACGGCAAACACGAGGTAGACTTCATCATTTGCCAGGCAGGCATGCCAACGTTCAACAGTGCTTCAACAGGAGCTACTCTTCTTCATTGCCTGTGATTGCTACAAAGATATTTAGGCATTTCGCCGATTCCTTTGCTCATATCAGTGACGTGCGCTTTCCTTCACATTTCGCTGTTTAAGTTTTCTTTTTGATAATTTCTTCTGTACTTTGTTGCTTGCGGCGTAAATTGTCATTACTCGGTTGGTCTCATTACGACATTGCCGACTTCGAGTGGCTGCTATGTACTTAGTTGTTTTTTTTTTATATACTTCGCATTTGCAAAAAAAATGGTTCATTGCCACAAATTGCCTCATAGTCGCCTTGGCGGCCCTAGTGCTGCAGGCCGCCAAAAACTAATCGCCCTTTCCTCGGAGTAGGTCGCTTTTTTCTTGCCACTTCTGTGCTGTTTTTATTTTCGTAATATTTCACTTGCTTGTGATTGTAATGCAGCCTTTTACTATTACTTGTCTGATGTTTTTTGTTTTGTTAATTTTAATTTCGCTATAGTCTTCTGACTTTGCATATGAGTTGCTGCAGTTTTTCTTGCTACCTCATTTTCCTCAAACTGCTGAAGTTTTGTTATTCTATACGTGATTCTCCTTCATAGCGGCGCCAGCCATGCGTTGCTCCGTCATGTATAACTGCAACAATGTATGTATGTAGATTGTAGCTGTATTGAAGTGTAGCTGAAAATACATAAATAAAAAATTTGTGCAGAAAATTAAATAGAAAATATGGTTTTTTGGTGAAGGGTGATGTGGTTTCTACAAATCACTAGATTATCAAACGTCTTAGCTATATATTTTTAAGTGGCAACTCTAGGCTTGATTTTATATGTACATACTAATATTTTGAATAGGTAGCAAATTTTTTAATTGACTATAGTTGTTGAAATACCGGGCGGCCCTACTTACAAATATATTTATGTTGAAGGCTTCAAAAAGAGATTTAATTTAGTATCGATACTGAAATAAGGTTAAGCTTGCATGAGTATTTATAAAAAAATTAGTAGGCAACCCTGTTCGAAATTTGTTTTCAAATGCGCAAAAAACTTTCAAAATTTTAAATTGTGGTGGATTTCTTTTTGCTAACAACGCCTAAATCTATGAAAATATTTTACTATTAATTTTTTCAATAGAAGGTAACCCTATATTTTAATTATTTCTTTATGTCAAGGTTAGAATATTTTACTTATACATTTTTTCAATCCTTTGGGAATAAGTTTTTTCAAACAAATTTCTTTTCTAATTATTTTAACTCTGTTATGTGGTAACCCTATTTAAAATATGTTCTTGATTTAATGTTACTAAATATTCCCATTCAGTAACCGTAATGAAAAATTTTAAATAATTAAAATAATAATAACTTTAGTTTTTTCAATAACTGGCAACCCTATTCAAAACTATTTTAATGTTTGAAAGTTTTCGAGTTGTCAATGGTTTCATACTTACCTATTTGAAATTCATTATGTTAAATTCTTTTTTCCCAAAATTAAATTTGATAAATTTTGTTAAGGTATGGTAACCCTATTCAAAATATTTTTTTTTTTTATTAAAGTTAAATATGTTTATCATTTAACAATAGCACACAAATGTTTTTTATTTGAATATTATGTGCAATTGGCAAGTCTTGCAGTCTTAAAGTCAATAGGTGGTACGCATTTACACAAAAAAAAATTTTAAGTTCTATGCACACATGCTAGCAGATTTGTTTACATCTCTCACACTTTCCGGACTAAGTAAATTACCATCCTTGCAGAGGGACTGATTTGTATGCTTAAGCAGTCACTAAAAAACCGGGACAAGACGAAAATAGAAACTAAAATAAAAGAAAATCTAGCCTCGTGTATGTAGGTGAAAGACCAACAACATTTAAGAGAATTGCAGAGTAAATACACATTTGAGGCTTTATGCACCAGATTACGGTTGCCAAGAAGAATGTAAAATAAGAAACAAATGTAGTTAGAAATGAGAGTTTAGTCTGAGCAAAGTCACTGCTTCGGTACTCGGAATTGACTAGAAAACCAATGACAGAAAAAAGGCTAAGCTGATATACATATATGTATATATTTGCAGGCGCAAATTAGAATGTTGTCGCAATAAGTGGCAGTTACTTAGAAGGACTTAATACATATAAACTGAATATCTTTTTATAATTAAGTCACAAGTAGCTACTAAATTTGTGGAGCTACCACTAAAGACATGCACTGTCAATGAATTTCAACAGAAATATAATAAAAAAAAAAAAACATACGCACATACATCTGGTACAAAAAAAACTTGGAAGACTTCACCTGCATACATACGTTTCTCCTGTTTATCTACATACATACGTTTATAGAAATCAATCCGGTTTTTTACTCCTTTCAAACGCCATCGCAAACTAAAATAAATACAATGGTTGAAATGTATTATTTATTTGAAAATTATTGCATTTTCCTGCTGATAAAATTTAACATTTGCAGCATTTATCGCGCGCATTACCATAGTGCCATAAAAATTTTAAAAATAAATTTCACATAAATATAGTACTCGAACAACCAAACAGCGCTTGCGCCACAAAAACGCTTGCCTGCCAAGTTATCGTCGTCATCGTCACAGCTATAAAAAGCATCAACTTAAATTCGCATAAAAATCACAAATTGATTTGCGTGTAGCAAAAATCAAAACAGCAGTAAAAATAGCAAAGCGCAAGCAAGGTATACACAATAATACGACTACCACCGTCTGAAGTAATAGTGATAATAAAAAATAAGAATGGCTCCAATGCAGGAACATACAATGTGCACGACATCATCCACGAAGAGACGACGACAACGACGGCGACGGATGCAACAATGCCAATAATGACGCTATTTGACGTCAACAGCTAAAGACCACACACACAGATCGGTAGTGGAGTTGGTGGGGCCTGAGAAAGTGGTGAGATGAGAAGGAAAGCGCAATGGAGTTGCCACTTCACAAACTTTAGTAGAACACTGAAGACTCTTGTGTCACTATCTTTTTTTTCAAAAATTCAAGGCATATTTGGGGTAGTGAGAGCCGAAGTGGCTTAACCCACTAATTTTTACTTTAAAATGGATGTCGGCTATTCCTCAATTTTAGGGTACGCTATGTAGCTGTGTACCTTTTATTTTTTTGCGGTGATTGTTTAGTAGGTTTAGTAGTATTACACATTATCAACAGTACCTAGACCGAATGTCAATTTTGTCTCTACTTTCCTTAAAAATGGCAACACTGTAAGTCTTCAGCGTAACCATGGCAATAAAGTCCACTTAAAAGTAGCTGTAAATTTTTGCTTCCGGTGCTGCTGAAAGTAAGAAAATCCTATGCGCGCCACGTGTAGGTGTCGAAGACATGCCTCTACTAACTCTTCTGCCGCTCCACACGCTACTGCTCCTTTCGCGCAATTGCCCCACTTCGTTAGTTACTTGGCGCATTCGTTCGTTTATTTAACAGCCATTTCATATGCTCTGACAACTTGCAAATTGATGGCAATTCGCAGTGCAGCAAATTTCTGCCATTGCTGCTGATGACGCCAACGCCAACACCAACACCAACCGCCTACATGCAACAATGCGCGTCATGTAGTCAGCCCAACTTATTTAGTACAATATGTCCACGCTCTGCATTCATGCCACTGCCACATAAATTAAAGCCGGTGCCTAAAAGCTCGATACTTAAATATTTCAAGCGAAAAAGGAATTATCGCCCTGCCAGGCTACGCTTCTAGCCTGTTTGCCTTCCTAGTGGAGTGTTAGACGGTGAAGGGGGGGGGTTTGGAAGAGTGGCTTGTATGTAGGTGGAGTTTTCGGAAATTCGCAACCGACCCAAATGCAAATAGTGGCCATCAATAAGTGTGCAACGCGTCATGTAATGCATTTATTTGCTGTAAGGCGCTGCCAAGCACTTAAATATATGCATATATGTACATACATACATACATACATGAATATATGAAGACGTGTACAGCAATGCAAAAGTTATACATACATGGAATTGCGTCATGTGCGACTGCATAAATTAATTCTAAATTTAACATAAAATTTACACTCACTCCATGTACACGGTATCCTGTGTCTATATACTCTGTGTGTGTGTATGTGTGGTGTGCACTTGTGTATGTAAAATTAGAATTGTTTGCTATTTGCTTAATGTACGTACTTGTAGTTCATTCGTCCGTCGTCCAGCGCTACACACTTGCTAAGCTATGCAGCAAAAATTCGAGAAAATTACTTTGCTGACGTTGAGCGATAGGTACTACAACTGCTTGTACTTTCTAGGTTCTATTTATGGCATTGCATTCGCTGTACACGCTCATTCCTATTTGCATGCATGCATACATACTTATGTACATATGTTTGTATAAACTTAAATGCATAACTGAGCATATTAGTAAATCGTACACACCTCGTGTGCAAGCTACTGCCGAGGGTAGAAGGCGTTGTTGGTAGGTGGGAAGGAGGAAATTATATTGCAATTTCATTAGAAATCGTACTCGTATTTGTTGTAAACTACAAGTTTAATTAGCACAAATTGCAGTAGTCGGTAAATATGTGCTGGGAATTTTAAAAATGCTTCACATCCTGCATTACGAACGGAAATTTCTAGTGATTATGATTTGCGTAGAAGTACAAAATTTATTACGCATTTTTGATGGAGCTATGATGATCCACTCATGCCGCTTGAATTCAGTTACCAAAATAAGACTCATTTGCTTCTGTTTCACGAAAAGATTCATTTTATGATAATCTTTTGTGTCAGAAGTTGTCTGTAATGCTTCATAGAGCCTACTTCACGCTTGCATAAGGAACTGCTTTTTTACATACTCTGCGCAATATTCTATTTCTTGATTGGCGCTATAATCGCCAATGCGATTCAAGACGAGTCCAATAAAGCAAGCCAATCGCTTCTGGGCACTTGTCTTCGCAAATTTTTAATTTTTTCGTATACATAATAACATTTTTTCTCGAAGCTATAATGTTTGCTTCTATACGTCTAAGAGCATAGCAAACCATATTATTTTCTCGTCGCGACGGTTTCAAGTAAAATTTAGAAATTTTTTCAGAATTTTTTGAGATGTTTCGGGTTTTACTTTTCGGAATTTTTCTTTTGATTTTTTCGAAAATTGTGGTGTATTATTTTTCCAGATTTTTGCCTTCAAAGACTTTTAAGGATATTTCTTCGTGTCTTAGGTTAAATTAGGTTAGTAGAGTGTGCGTGCAATATTCCACACTTTCACTGGGAGATAGAATTGTACATTGCGGTTGCCAACTTTAAGCGAGTGTAGGCAGGAGACACGTACCTACATATAATCGAAAGACTAGCTTCAAGTTCTTATTCTACTCAAACAATTACTAGCCCTAATGAAGCCGAGGCGATCCAACAGTTCCACCCCCGCTAACTCGCCCAGACTATTGAAGAAGCGTGAAACAGACCTTGACATCGACACAGAAAGTGTTCATTTGCCTTTCCTCATCCTGATCATGGTAGGATAGCATCTGCAGAGAGTACAAGTAGGTATTCGTCGTTTCCGAGAGTCTTCGTGTTCTGTTCTAGCGGCTTCTCAAGGGTATTTCTTTTGGTTTTGCCAAGGCTTCCCATGTTTTTCGGAAAAATTTAAAAATTTTCGGTTTCTTTCAGAATTTTTCATGTTTTTCTATATTCGCCGTATATTGATCATTGAGATTATTCTGGGTTTGTTCCTTATATTTCCGATAGATTTTTCGGGACTCTTACTGTTTTACCCCTCGTGCTTTTTGTGGATTTTTTTTCGGGACGATTCCGGTTTCTTCGTGTTTTATTTTACGAAATCTTTTGAGGATTTTTGAAGAACTTTCTACATATATTAACGCCATTTAAAAATCTTTTCATAGTCAATGTTGTTTATCTGTGTTAAATGGAATGAGTCTTTTTCCAAATAAGATAAGACTTTTGGAGAAAACTTTATTAATTATTATGGGGAAAAAAACTTTTCTTTGAAATGGATAGAATTCTTGAAAATCAATATTTTTCGATCGGAAAACTCTGGTTCTCTCCAGGGTACTTCCAATAATAATTCGACAATACTTTTTCACAAGGAAGCCCAGTTGAAATCTCAAAATGGTTTTGGTATGACTTCCATGCTCTCAATCCACCGTTTCCTTTCTCTTTGCTACCTTTCTCTTGCAGACCAAAAGTTCCACTGAATCTTCTTGTCAAGAATTAAAAAATAATCAAAACAATCATTGACAAGTTATTTGAAGTGGTTTGCCATTCTGGTGGTTTGTAATTTCCTATCGAGGCTGATCTCCTTTAGCATATGAGTAGAATCAAAAAGTGCGCATATTTCCAATCTAGGAATTATTTGCATAACTGCCTGATGGGGATTGCTTTGAAAGATAGCTTCATAATAGCGCTTGATGCTCAAACAAAAATATGGAGACAGCCATTCCAAAGCCACGGTTGGATTTTTGATTTGCAAAAGAATAACCTCGCCCCTAGCGATTGAGTGCTTGCTTTATGTGGCAATTCTCCGTCATATTTTTTAACATAACTCAAATTCTTAAGCATATTTAAAATTTATTATTATTCTCATTTATTTTCCGACTCTTATGCCCATACTAAATACATTGGCCATTCCCACAAACACACATATGTACATACATACATGCACATATGCTTACCTGCCAATCGACTATGCCATCAGAGTCAATCTAAGATGTCCATTTAGTTACTTGCGAGTATCCCTCGAGTGCCAACGCGCCAGCCTGCGCTATTTCCCCTCATCTCCACCTTACCACCTCGCACACATTTCCGCCTCATTTTTCCAACTAACATTTAATGGCCACTCACCTGGGTCATAGATAAATTTCAGCTATTTAAGGTGATTTTTATCAGTTAACGGATTCGCTCATACCAAATATGTTTTGCGCGCGCCATGTAGTGCGAGTACTCGTACGAGTAAGTGCAGCGCATGTGAAATACGAGCCGCAGTTGAACCGGGCACACAGCGAAATGACCAAAACGCAAAATGGCAAAATAGCTTTGAAGCAAAGAGGTTCCCTCCCGATGGATGCAAAAACAAACGCGAACATCAAATGATGATGGCAATCTTGCTTGTTGTAAAACGCTCAACCTTTCGTTGCTTGCCGCTGTGCCCAACACTGCATTACAACAACATACTAAATTGGCATGGCAACATACCGAACTCCACGATATCATACAGCGGTCTGCGCGCTATATGAGCGGGTTGTATTTGCTTGTTTGGGACAACCAATGCCCCAAGTTGGTGCGGTGCTACCGCCGCATTTGGTTTTGGTGGAATCGAGCGCGCGTGCAAGCACACAAAGAAGTCGGTCGGTCGGTCGGACGCGACGCTGGAATTGGCTACTAAGCATTGCAAGCAAGGGGCACTGAAGAGATGAGGTGGTAGGGATGCCAAAGCAAAAAATTACAAAAAAAAGTGTATGTATGTTGGTCGTCCTATTAGCGTTGGCTGCCATGCGTTAGGAGTCGCGTTGCTTTTATGCTTTGGTTAGTATTGTTTTTATTTTGTTGCTGCTGCCAGCCGAGCAATTGCGTCAATTTGGGTTTGTTATTTTCTGCAATTTTTTCTCGCTTGTCAATCGCCAATGGCAACACGAAAATGTGTGGGATTGTAAGCGTATATGCATATGTACATATGCGTATATGAACATGCGTACATACATATAACCCAAGGAGAGGGTGTGTAAATACATATATGCGTCAGTCACAAGTTTATTTCGCTGACTGCCACTTTAATTTTTATTCTCATACTTTTTTTTTAATAAATTTTTATATTTTATTTTGCCTAAGCTTCATGCAATTTCTTAGCTCTTTATTATTTTCTTGCAGTCTTGAATTTTTCGACATTCTTTTGCTTATCTCCATAAATAAATTTTGTTGTGTTTTTCCTTTGCCTTTTTGTATTAGCAAAATTGTGCCTTGCAGGCCACAATTGGCGGCATAATGATGTTGCAACATTAATGTTGAGTGTGGCAGGCAGGCAGACAGCAGCGCAGTGTGGCAGCTCAAATGAACTTCAAGTGTGCGAGATTGGGCGCATACTTTTGCATGTACATACATATGTGTTTTGGCATATGTGCTATACGATGACGATGCTGCCCACATGCCACGTAAATAGATAAATAATCATTTTAGACGAAAAAAAAATTGTGGGCTTTGTAGTCAGTCACCTCGCAAACACTGAGCGTTGTTGTTGGGAAAACTGAGGCTCTTTTTCATCGTAAGGACATGCAAATTGGACTAAATAGGGAAATTGTCATGAAGAGTAAATCATGTACATAAAAACACACACAAAGTTAGGAAACACAAAGCTATGGCGCGCGAAAGCTCAAATCACTTGGGAGAAAGCTTTGAGTCTTAAAAAGAAAGATAACGATTCTACGATAACATCTAGAATTAAAATCTTTATAGAAATTGCTCTACAAAATAAAAAAAAAGGATATTTGGAAACTTACTCAAGGGAAAGTATTACACTTTTCTTTATACTCGGAAGACAGTGATAGGTCCGCTATGCTTGCGTGCTGAGCTTTAGATAAATTGCAGTGGTAATTCTAAAAGTAGCAGGCAAGCGCAATACATTTTACGAAGGTAAAAGCTCGAAAAACTAACGAAGTTATAATATTTGCAAAACTTTGGATGTCAGTTGAAAGTTCAAAAGCCAAAGCGCTAAAAAAGCACCTTAACACAAATTAAATATGATTTTTAAAATTCAACAAAAGGCACGGACCGAAAATACCCATTAGTGACCAAGATTTTAACTTGTAGATCACTGCAAAATCAATATTTCGTGACTTTAAATTTTTTCGATAAAAATATTCGTTATTTGGAACTTACTATATTTTCGGTCACTTTTGAACGCCATGATGGAGACTGCGCTATTATGACCGTTTTAAATCTTTTCGGAAGTAAAAAATTAAATCTGAAAATAACGGTTATTTTTTATCAAAACAATAAATTTGATCAGAAAATTGTAGATCCAATTTTAGCTGTTAAATTAAGATTTTTCTATAAAGATCATAACTTTCGCGGTCCCTGCTAAAAAGCTCAACCCAAAACTTCGGGCTGAAGCTGCAAAAGCTTGAAAAAATTATGAATCAGCGAAAGCTCAAAAAATTTCCCAATATTCGATCACAGAATGATGAAATATTATTAAGTTTAAAACTGGAAATTTTAGAGCTTTCTATGTTGAAAGCTTTAAAAAGCTTATGAGAAAGTGAACAGTCGAATCAATTGTGTTTAAGGCTTTTTAATAACTAGATAAATTGCATATTTTGAGGTTTTTTGAAGACCTTTAAAAAATAGTTACTACTAAAAAATATATAAATAAACAATTGCGTGTTACACTGGATCACAAATTTTAATTTGGTTTTTGTTCTCCCGGCGCCACTATCCAATATGTATGTAGAATTGCTCGGTGATTCCGAAATTCGGGTTAATTTTTTTTCTACACAACGGGTTAATTTGAAAATGCGCAAGGTTTTTTGTATGAAAAATTAGCAGGAAAGAAGGTTACTCATACGCTACGTACACCCGAGTAACAGGCTTTATTGCTCGTATTTCATACAAAAAATCTTTGCGCATTTTCGTTTGCCCACTCATTTCATATTTATTCATCGATCTTCTTCATCAGTAACTTGATTTTTTTTTTTTTTGTAACAGAACAGGCTTTAGTACAAATGCAAAAATTTGGCACAGAACCTGTTATTTTTTTAATTTTTCTTCTGTTAAAGTTTGATTTGTTAATTTTTTCATTAAAAAATAAAAAAAGCTGGAATGATTAATTAATTTTGATTTTTTAATTTTTTCATTAAAAATAAAAAAAAAGCTGGAATGATTAATTAATTTGTCAGAAACTATAAGCCCTATCGGAAAGTGATGTTTATATGGTTTATGGAGAATTTCATTGGCTTTCGTTTGCCGTAGTTTATATTAAGATTTTTAAATTGGTTCGTAAGATGTACGTGATTAAAAGGAACAAATTTTTGCTTTAGGCTGAATAACGGTAAATTGCAAATATCTCGAAAAGGTATCCATAGAACAAAAAAAATTACCTCGATTTTCGAAATCATCGAGCAATTCTATATAGGGATTGGAGAGTGGCATCCATAGAACATTTTTGGCGTAACCCAGTGCTATTATTGAAAGTATCCAGAAGAGAGGTTTCCTATCGAAAAATCATTTACACGAAACATTGTTTTTCGCCATGTAAAATACGTGGAAAACTTTAAGCGCTTTGAGCGACCCCCAAATATTTTTTTATTTCAAAACAAAAAAAAAACTGGTGTATACCTTAGAACTCCGACTTCAACATTTTTTTTAGAACAACCTAATGTACATATATGCATTTGCTAGAAGATTTGCAGTAGAGTCCATAAATTTTAATTTACGAAGCCGTTTGATAGGTCTGCTTGATGTCTGTATGTATACGAGGCTACATACTATCCTCTCATCTAGCTAATAATGAATGCTTTATTGAAGATAGCTCTTATAAGCGAAATGGTAAAAAATAGATGCAGGCAACAAAAAACTTTGTGATTTTATCGAGTATCAAGGTTTGGATGCTTTTAAGTGGGTTTTAGTTCGTAGTGTGAAAACAAAGCCCCTTTAACCTCATCAGTAGCTTATGGGAAAAAAATACCAATTTCCACTTTTAAATATAATCCTACCAACACCAGTAAAACTACGATTTCTCGAACTGTTTGCAATCATAAAATTTGAATTTATTTTTGCCATAAATTCTTCCTTTATTTTACCTTACAATTTTCCGCCAACATAATAGTACACCTTCTCCCAGCTTTTCAATATACATATTCGTACATCCATCCATCTTTGGTCAGCAAACGCATTCAATTAAAATGAATATTGGCAAGTAATAAAAGAGAAATGCGGAAAAAGAGGAAAACAACAAACCAAATGAAGTCAACAGCAACAGCAACAGCAACAGCAACAATTACCTGTATAAAATATGTTGCTTAAAATTTACAACCTTCGCTGGTTGTATATTGGTTGTTGTTGTTGGCGTTGCTGTTTTATTCGTTTGTATTATTGGCTTACCAATGCAACAAAGCAGCCATAAATTCAATCTCTTGCAATTTTCATACAAAAAAAAAGTAAAAAACAAAATAAGAAATGAAAGAAGAGAAATCGGAAAAATTTAAAGAAATTGCTGGTGCATATAAATAACAGTCTAACGGTATGTATGTGCGTGTGTGAAATGTTTGCGCGTTGATGGTGAAGCAAGTGAGGGCAGACACAAATGAGAGGACGACAGACGCTAGTGAGGAAGTTGTAGAGAATCTACATTTTGAAATTGAAGCGATTGCAATGTAAGGCAGCTGGGTAAGGACGTTTAGAAAACAAATTTAATACTTTTGTAAAAATCAAAAGGAGATACAAAATTCCTTTAAAAAGTCTGATAAATTAATACTTAATAAATATTCGGTAAGAGAAAACGCAAAAAAATACTTAAATATGTAGTTAGTTAAAAAGATTTAAAAAGAAATGATAATACAAAAGTTAAACTATCAAAAGTAGATAACTGGCGACAGATATCGGTCGGAGAGATCTCCTCCGAGTTGTTTAAAAGAGCTCCGATCCCAGGTGTTTAGACGGCAGCCTTGCAAGGGTTGGGCAGTAAAAAAGAATTGTTTCGATGATGATTCTACCTCATCATTCTTCAAGCTGCTAAGCTAATTGGAATCCGGAGGAATGCTATTCAGTATCAACGCTGGAATTCTAAAGGGAGACAGGTGGCAACTTCTACAAAAATATTTTCGGCTCTAAGCCTTCTTAAACTCCTTTATTTTGACAGCTGCATTCCACTTTTCAAACAACTGGCAACTCTAATTTTTTTTTTCTTTCTAGATTTTAAATTCGACCCCTAGCAATAAATCGATGAAAACTGCATTTCATTCCAAGTATTAGTTTTCGAGTGATGCGCGTACAAACTTACAGACAGACAGACAGACAGCTCTGTTGCTCTAATTAAGACCCCTCATATAAAATTTCCTTTAAAATCTATAATGTACAGACATCGACCTGTTAAAATTTTTTTTATACGTCTAAATGTATGATGGAATTTTTAACATTAAAAAAGCGCTGAAAAACTTCCAAAAATTACTCCCTATGTAGCTACAGAATAATGTAAAATTTTTACAGAATATGGACATCAAAATGGCAATTGAATTTCTAAAGCTTCACGTTCATAGTGCAACATGAGCACACGCACTTACACGATGGCATACACATTCTTACATACATTTTTTTTTTTTTAACAATTGTACTATGCATCCCCAATATTACTTATGATCTCTGAATTGCTGATTGTTTGCCGAAAAGGAAACGCAGCAACCCATAAAACTGCAAACCTGCTGCCATTTGCTAGTGCTAGAGCTAACAGTGCTCATCGACTACACCCATTCGCTAACAGCATCCATCACACACACAAACACACACACACGCACACACGAACGCCAGGTGAAAAACGGAAAAATCAAACAACAACATCAAATATTACTTGCCATCCAGTTCAGCACAAACAAATTTTTCGGTTATAAATTCCAAATAGCAATAAAAATTCGCCAAACGGAATTCGTTGTGAAATTTGTTGCTCGTTCAATTTATTTTTTTATTTGTGCGCATCACAACAACAGCCGCTCTCCCCGTTACAGCGCGCACACAACCGCACTCTACCCTTTTTAACGATGTAAAAAAATAGAAAATGCAATAAAATTGAGTGGATGTGTGTGTGTGTGTGTGTGACGGGAGATATAAAGCGCAGAAGTGCATGATCAAACGCAAGAAAAAATTAATAAAAAAAAATAGATAAAAAATGTAGAGAAAAATTGGTAAAAATTGTAAAAATTGCCAAAGCGGAAGAAGTAGGGAGCGACAGCTAGAAAAAAATGGCGCTCTAGCGAAAAATCTATTACCACAATCTGCCAGCGTAAAATGTAGGTGAACACAAGCATATGTGGGCTTACGTGCACATACACATATACAACTCATACATATGCACATACGGTGGAGGGCAAATAAACAGGGACGCGTTATTTTAACAAATTTTGGTTATTGGTATTTTATTTATTAGTTGTTTATTATTTTTGTTTTATAAAAGCATAGCTCACTAACTAACAAAAACCCAACAAGTCAAAATTTCAAGCTTTGTAAACGATTTATGAAAATTCGGCAAATTTGACCGAATGTTCTACACAATTTCATACTTTTTATTCAGAGTTAGCTGTGCATTTTCCTCCATATAATAAAAAAATTCTACTTCAGAAAAAAAAGATTCCAAAAATCAACGGTAGGTCCTAGTTACTTCAAGCTGCAATTATATTTGATGGTTGAACAGTTTGAAATTTCAACGAAAATTCGTAATTCTTGAGCAAAGTTTGAAATTCGGACTTCATAAAGGTTATAACCCTTAAATAAACCAAAGAAAAATAGTCAAACTTGTTAAACTGTCGCGTCCCTATATATTTTCCCGTCACTGTACATATTTGTGTATGTTATTCTTTTATATATACATAGTAGCTTAGCTAGTGAAGCTTTACGGCGCACTTTTGCTGGCGTTGGCTTTATTATTGTTGGATTTGTTTTTGTTGTCGTTGGCGTTGTTGGCTTGGAGAAATGCATAAATAAAATAAAATAGACAGGTTAAGGCGCAGAACAAAAACCCAAATAAATACCAGCTTTGTCGATGTGTGGCAGGCAGCACCAGGAAGCCAGGAAAAGCAAGAAGAAGAAGAAGCAGAAAAAGTTACATAAAAATTGGCAACAAACAATTGCTGCTGCCGCTGCGGCTGCTGCTGCTGCATATAGAGCCATAAATAAGCTTTGGCAAATACTATTTCACTTATATATTTTATGGCTTTGCGCTCGTGCGCGCACAAGTAAATACGAAGTATAAAGGCAAAGGAAAATCCTTACATAAATAAATTAAGCAAATCTCTCACGTTTTATTTTTATTTTGTTTTGAAATAAAGTATTGGTAATTTTTGATATAGAACTAGTATAAAGTTGCTCAAATGTAGTACGCTTTCGGATTAAGTCAATCCGTTTATAATAAAAATTTATTTATTTTAGCGGAACCTAAGCTCGAGCGCCTAGTGGTAGGCAGCAATTTTAGAATTATTATATGGCAAATAATTTAGGGCGTTTTTATTGTCAAATTATGGAACAAATTTCTCAGGAAATGGCCTCTTAGAATAAACTATATGCTTTATATGCTAAGCGCCCAAACAGTTTTTTTGTAAACTACGATTTTGAAAATTTTTAAGCTACAATTACTTTCGAATTTACAGCTTTTCTGCCGCCTAAATTGTTCAAAAAATATTTCATGGGTCTATCGCCTAAAAATAAGCTTCCTCCATTTTAAAACTACATACACTATTTCTCAACCAAATTATTTTTTGTGTCTTAAAAGCAAATATATCCTCGTATACATATAAATACACAGTGCTACAAAAAAGAATAAAGCAGAAATACTTGGGAAGTTATGTAAATTTTTTGGTAGGTATTTTAGAGTCAAACAAGAATCGAAATATAAAATTTGCCAAACATTACCGAAAACTTGATTTACCGTTAAAAAAGCGGCACCTTAGTTGATTATGAACTGAGTTTCATATTTCGATTCTTGTATTAGTCGAAAAGACCTACCAGAAAATATACATAATTTCTCATAGCATTCAACATTTTTGTGGGCCACCCGCCGAAAAGTATGTTTCAAAATATTAACGTTACCAATGTTTCTTAAAAATAAGTAATTACTAAGTTTAGGTTATTTTCAAAACAGCATTCATTACAAGCGCCTTTGTTTTTAAACGAAATAGCAGTATTTAGTGTTTTCGTAGCAGTACAAATTAGAAATTTCGATTCGTGCCAGGTCTACATGATTTCACTGATTTATTGAAATTTGCACACCCAAATTAGACCTTAAAAGACTGAGTACCAACATTTTGCTTCCAGGATTTCTATTTCGAAATAACTCATTTTCCTAGGTGTTCATAATTTACAAAAAAACTTAAATATGCTCCTAGGGCACAAGGCTCTCATAAATAACAAAAATTTTGAGTCTGTGCCTAAAAGTAGGCACCAAAGTTTCGCTACTACCAAACATTACGAGTTCTGTTCATGTATGCAATTTAAAACTCTTCACATACGTTTCTTTTGTTTACTATATCCTTGCTATACGATTACGCCTATAACAAGTTTTTTTCGTTTTTCATTATTTAAAATATGTATCTGTTTATATGACATACGATTATAGAAAAAGTTTACAAAATAAGTATTGCAATAATTTTGGTATGCATACCTTGAGGAGTCTAAGCTTTCAAATGCCTCTTTTATTCCAATCTATAAATAATTTAACACAAATATCACTTTACAGATGGACATTCCTTAATTCAAGGTAAAATCCTAAATTAAGTTAAAGCGTTGCATATTTTTAGGCAATATTATTAGGTTTTCAATTTTAATATTTAGCAATGCATTTAAAAAGTGTTTATAGCTTTTCGTCACGCTATTTCATTTAAAGCAACTTGAGTTTAAAAGCTTACAGCTGGTTTCTTGCTTTTATAGCATACTTTTAGGACCCTCTTATAAACATATTCATAGAAATTTAATATTCAAATCTCTGATTGCGCCTTTATGGCTTCAATACTCCATTGATTTTCTATCCACAATACGAATTTATGATCTTCTAGATTACGAACTCATATGTGAAAACTCAGTCAGATAATAACAAACGTTAGATGCAGCATGATTTTCAGGGGCAATAAATTCAACAATGTAAAACTGGTAGAGCTAGAAAGAGAGAGAGGGGAGGTAGTGATGCCGATAAAGATGCATTCGCACAACTTTTGCAGTTATTTAAAATTTATTTTATTTTTATTCTCCATCTCAGTACTACTGATTTGTTTGTGGCCCAGAGCAGACAATTTATCTCTTCGCTGCACTGCATGGCACAAGCGATTGTATTTGTGACTGTAGTGAGCGCTAGCTGCATGTATATTAGACTGCATCACCAAAAAAAGTTGCAGTTTTTTCGCCGAGATTACAAAATCTATTATATTTTATAATATCCAACAAAATATTTCGGAAAAATATTAAGATTTACATGAGCCCGATTTGAGAATACCTCTAAAAATGGAGTTTTTAAGGAATAAAAAAGTTTCTTAAAGATTTTTTTTTTGAAAAAATCACCATAAAAGACAAAACGGTTTAAGCTTAAAAAATTTTCATAAAAATATTAAAAAAAATAATTGATAAAGAAAATTGAAAATTGAAATTGAGTTATAAGCTTTTCAAGTTTTTCGTAAATCAATCTTCGAAAAAAGTAAAAAAAACAACAGCATCAAAAATCTCATTCTTACGATTTCGTTGAAAAGATTTTTAAATATTTTAATGCAGATTTTTGTAAGCTTAATCTGTTTTGTCATCTGTGGGGACCTTTTTCAAAAAGTTCTTTAAGAAACTATTTTCATTCATAAAACTCCATTTTTGGAAGTATTTTCAAATCTGTACAGCTCACTTAAATCGTAATATTTTTCCGAAATATTTTGGTGGACGTCTTAAAATATAATAAATTTTGTAATCCCGGTGGAAAAACCGCAACTTTTTTTGTGATGCAGTCTAATATATGTACATGCATATATATACATATATGTATTTCTCTACACAACTAGTTTTATAGCGCTCTTAAACGATATGTATTTGCATTTGCGAATGCTACTTTTCTGATACGTTCTAATACATATATGGTACATAGGAGTAGATACAAAAAAGTAGCTTTTACATATGCAAATACAGGGCTCTTATACCAGTGTGTCGGTTTGCTTACTTGCCAGTGCATTTACATTGCCATCTTATAGTGGTTTATTTTATGCATTTTTTACATTGCTTGCACAGCAATCGAAAGGCCGCCCCACTAGTGAAATTTACCAGCAAGTGCTTGCATACATACATATGTACACAGTGTGTATACATATAAAGTTCATATATGCATTTGTTTTCCATTTCCATTGTCGCAAATAACTAGTCAAAGACGATAAAACACGCAATTGTTCACATCAAAAATTATATATATTACATAGTTTATGCATTCACGCACGATTGCACAAACACACACAAATATGTATATATATATGTATTTATATATAATTTTCTAGCTAGTGAGTTGAGTGGAAAATGGGGAAAACATATACCTAGCTACAAAAAAAAAAACTAAAGAAAATTGTATGCATTTCTGTAGCTGGATGAAAACAGAGTAGGCACTTTTGGCACAAAAGCTTTTGACATAATGTTTAATATGAGAAAAAGCGCTGAAAAGGAAAAAACCCAACAACAAATAATTGTAGTTTTATATTTTGAAAAACTGTTGAAATTTTGGGCCAATTTAAATTAAACGTTGCCTGTCTGAACGACGCCTAAGCCACTTAAATAGTTTCAGGCTTAACCCTTGCAAGCCCGAAGGTAAAACTTTTTTGTAGGCATATTAATGTTGGTTCAGCCTTACATATGAACTGGTATAAATCTTAAATGTCTATGATTCGTGGTTTGACCATTATGAAATTTTGGCTATAAATATTTACACACATTTTCTAACAAAAATTAAAAACAAATTGCACTTTCTTTAATACCATTTAAATTTTCTTAAAAAAGTATACTTTATTATGGGCAATTTTTTAGCAACATTCTTGTTGCGCACGAGTAGTCCAAATGAAAATGTTTTAGAAACGAATTGGTTCCATTATTGTGGGAAGAAATTTTACTTACCGTTAAAAAAAAAATATATTTCTGACCACGCCTTTTCAAGACCATTACAATTGACACCCATATTTTAATAATTCAATTGACTTTTTAACTAATTTGAATATTTTAACAATTGGCAACCCTCTTCAAATACCAAAAAAAAATATTTCTAGTGTTCAAACTAAAGATTTCTCAACAAATTTTAAAACACATATTTTATTTCGGTAATTGCACTAATTTAAGTTGAGGTGGATTTTTTAAACTGGTGGCAACCCTTTGAAATACATTGCAGAAATATAGTCTTTTCAAAATCATTTCGACAATAATTTGAATGTCACTTTATATATAAACTTGTGGCAAAAGATTGCGACCGAAAGTATGCCAACTTTTTATACTTCTCATAAAGTAGATGTACGTGCATATATTTATTTTTGAAAAGTTAGTGCAGGTTTTTATAGGGCAGAGAATTTTAGTGCGTATCGTGCTCCTGAAAATATGCTACGAAGTTCTATAGTTTATGTGAGATTCCCCTGCCTAAACGTATGCTACCCTTTCAAAGAGTTTGTCATTTTTACTGACTGCACCTATCTAAGTCACTAGTGATATACGCATAGCTAAGTCAAATAAAATCTTTTAAGCGCCTAAAAAAGTGTCCATGTGCGCCAACTCAACTCCTTTGCTTCAATTTTGATTCGTTTATCACTTTACACAGCGAAAAAGAAAAATAATCCCTAGTATGCATACAAACAAGCTTCGTTTTATTGAAACCATGCCCGCGCGCCTCAAAGTATGCTTGGTATTTTTCTATTTCTTAACAATCTACTCAGTTTCAGAAAAATTTAATTTCCGTGCACAATTCAAATGCGATTTCAATCATTTTAAAGCTGCACTCCAACCCACATTTGGAAATTCTGCTGCACTCATACACTTATCCTGACTTTTTTGCCCCTTTTCCACTTGCTACTTGCCTTTCAGAAGTGCCACAGCTGTTCTCCACTTGCTGTTGTTGTTGTTGTTTACCGCTACTTATTCACATTTGCATTTCGCCAAGCACCAAATATAAAGCAGTGCAACGAAACGCATGCTTGCACACATATGCTGCACACCCACACATGCAAAATTAAAAGAAATAAAAACACACAGCTTTTTCATGCTGCTTTACCGCTTTTGCTCCACTTTTCAAAATGTTGACGCATGCAATTGCGCACGTTTGCTATAGCACAAAATTTTTATAACTACGCTGGGAAATTATTCTACTACTTCTTGCTTGCGCTTGCTAGCTTGCTTGTTTGTTTGTTGGGGGTTGTTGTTGGGGGTTGTTGTTGGTTTGCTGCAGCTGTTTGTGCTGTCAGTTTTGCATTGCATTTTAGTGAGTGAGTTTAGTGTGTTGCTTTGAGTGAAGGTGGGTGGTGCAAGTGCGAGTACGCGTGCGCATTTTGCTTATTACAATTCTGGTGCTTGTTAGCTTTGACTTTAGCTGCTGGTGTGTTGCTGTTGTTAGTTTTGCATTTCATCCATCCTGTAGTTGGCATAAATGTGCTAACAACAGTTTGCTTAGTTTATTGCTGCAGAATTTACTTGCGTTGTTTATTGTTGTTTTTTTTTTTTTTTTGTAGTGAGTTGGCGTTGCTAGTTTTGTTGGCGTTGTTGTATCGCAGCGCACCTAGTTACTTTCATTTGTTATCCGTGAGACCAAGCGTACATGTTACGCACACAAAGTCGGGGCATGTCGTGCCCTATTTCAGCGTTGTGCCACTTTCACTGCAAATCCTATTTTTTCGCAATTTATGATATATTTTTCTTTTATTTTCTTATGCTTTTGTTTAAGGTGCTCGTTTACTTGTGTTGTTGTTAGTCAAACAGTCCGCTTGTCAATCATTTTTGACATTTTCTAACATAATTTGTAATTTTGTAAAATGCGGAAATTTTAAAATTAAATTTTTTTATTTATTTATAAAATCGATGATGCTTGGCAACTCGGCTGGAATAATTTATATCAAGCGTGGTAGCTTAAAATTTTTGAGCGTGAAATGCTGCTTACTTTGAGACGGTGACTTTGCTCATCTAAAAGCTTTGTGAAATTTAACCGCTTTTAAACAATGGCGAGCGATAGCGCTTCCTAGCTATCTAGTTTGCTATTGTTGGGACCGTTTCACTAAACTTTTGCATTTTTGTTACCCTCAAGTATTCCTACTGGATAAAAAAAAAACATTGTTTAGAGACTTTCTTCCTAGAGCACTTTGCGTGACTTTGCTGATGTCACCACCTCTATGTTCGTTCGATGTACAAATATGTTAGGTTAGGTTTGGTTGATGTGCCAGTCAGTTCAAAAGGCCAACTCACTTAGACCTTGCAGGTCCATTGTGATAAATACTACCTAGGGGTTTCGGAGTTTGACTTGTATAAAGAATATGCTCTTCAATTCAATATAACAGGAGCACATCCGCTGGAATAGTAAAGATGAGTTGAGTTGAGTTAAAGCGAAGTGAGGTGAGTTTAGCTGAGGTCAGTTTAGATAAGTTACGATGAGTTGAGCTGAAGTGAGATTAGATGAGTTGAGGTGAAATAACATTAGCTGGGGTGAGTTGAGTTGAAGCGAGTTGCAGTGGGGTGAGGGAATTATAGCTGAAATACAATGCCGGCGAACGGCGAACTCACCACAGCGAAATTCGCGCTGTCAAAATTAGAACACCCGCAAGCATATGAAATTGAACACAGCCAAAGCGAAATGCGAAGTTCGCTTGGCGGCGTTTCATGGCGATAGATTTATTTCTATCGCTCTGCTGGGCGATGACAGCTGTGCGTGCCAAAGGTGGCCGTATTTGTTTTGTGCTTTCAAAGTTTAAAAAGAAAACAACCTAAACACGATTTTTTTTTGTTGTTTGAAAAATATAGTTGTGGATTCGTTAAATCTGGCTTGAAACAAATTATTTATAATAATCTTTCTTTGTTTTACATTTATATTTGTTATCATTTCCTCATTTCTAAATATGGTTTAGTTTTTTCTAAATATGGTCACCCAAATTATAAAGGCGACCAAATGGGATCAGCTGTTTTCGCTACCGCTCTAATTCTGTTTAAGTAGGCGAAATAGTTGGGCGAACGGTGAACGACAGCATCGCCCAATTCGGCGAAGTTTGCCGTTCGCCGGTATTGTATTTCAAGCATCAAGTTGAAATGAAATGATGTGGGTTGGGTTGAGGTGAATTAAGTTGGAGTGCATGTGAGGTTAGTTGAGGTGAGAGGAGCGTAGTTGAGGTAATTTAAAGTGAGCTGAGATGAGTCGAGGTGAAATGCGCAGAACAACATAACATATGATAATAAAATAAAACGTAACATAACATAATATAAGAAGCATAACACAACTAAACATAACATAATATAAGAAGCATAACACAACTAAACATAACATAACTAACATACAATAACATAACACAACGTAACATATCTCATTCTTCGGTTTTATTTTCTTCTTTGTCTCTATCTTTATCTGCATCAACATAACGTACCATAATATACCGTAACATATCTCATTCTTCACTTTTATGCTTTTTTCCATCTATATCACTTTCTCTATAACTATCTCTGTTTCTATCATTTTTTAATTTTATTATTGTCTTTATAATAATGTTATATAATTCCTTATACCTTAAAATGATAGTTTAGCTGTGAAAGGGGTGTAAAGAAAACATGTTTGCCTATTTATATATAAGATTTATTTTAAATATTTTTTGTAAAATCTTACCCTATGTCCTTGTCTATAGTTTTTTTCCCTCCAGCTACACAATTTGTTTCCATAAGTACTCATTTGCCACGCAAAACATTCCCTTTGTATAGTCAGTATTCACTCCTTAGATGTATATTTGTCAAAGTTGAAAATATGCCACTCAAATCCACTGGAGTCAACGCCCTTCGAAATATGTAAGCAGTTTTTGTTTTAAATTAATCCCCAACAACCCACAAGTGCCTTTCTAAAAACATTATTTATACGCCTTTTAGCGCCTCGTTTTCCTTTTTCCCTGCCACATACAAAAATAATTTAATTTCACAACGAATTCATAATTAATTTTCGTTAAATGCTACATCTACTTAAATGTTTGGCCCACAACCAACATTCATTGCCAACTTCTCAGTTTTACCCCACTTCACACTATCTCTTACTTTAGCATCACCAGCATCTGCAATTAACCAACAACGAAAAGTACCTACTTCCAGCAGCAGCGCATCTGCTTTTTGCCAATCTACTGCCATTTTTCCTGCGCCATTAAGCGCTTTCTTAGTCAATCAATTTTCCGCAATCTTGCCAGTATTACTAACTATGTATCATTGCTAGGCACTGCCACTGTTGTTTGCGTTTGCGTTTTCGTTTTCGTTGTTGTTGTTGTTATTGCCATTCTCATTGCAGTTATTCAAACTTTGTTGTCAGCAGTTTTTAGCACAACTCAGCATAATCAGTTTCTGTTTGATGACCTTTGTATTGCTGTGAATAGAATACAACCGCTTTGGTGGAGTCGCAAGTCCATGGCAGTAGTCAGAGCCATCACAGACGAGGCTCAACAGCAAAAACAAAAAAAAATAACAAATAAGGCACAAAAAATAAGCTGTGTAGCACATCTTCGCCAGCCATCAGCAATTGCCAGCCACAATTGCTGCAATCTTTTTTCGCTTGCCGAGAAGATTGAGGCCCGTCGGCTGCACTCGTACATATGTATGTACAAAACGTTCAAATAACTTAAAAACTCTGCGATCAATGAAGTATAATACGCTTATACACCAGCTTTTGTGTGCGCTTCTTTAGCATTCGCCTCCTCCATCACATAGTAGGCCGCTTCTACCATCATTACAGCGTACAACTCCTATTTGGCCTATGGCATGCGCAGCCATACGTGCTGTAGCTTGTATGCTGCATGCGGCTTGTGGCATGTACATGTTATCGTTATTGTTTTTTTTGTTTTTATTTGCAATTTTATCTTGGCCTTTTCTGTACTGCTTGCGTTCTTACATGCCCGCAATGCCACAAAATATGCGCCTACTTGTGTCTTGCCTCAATAGAGCGCAAAGCTAGCTGCGCATCCTTCCTCCGCATCGCTTTTCAATCTACACGCCAGCGCAGCCTTTAAACTCTACTTACTCGCCTATCTGTCTACAGTTCAGCTTTTCATACGCGTTGGTTCATTGTCCATCCATAAACCACTACCACTACCAGTCGTATTTGTTGTCTATGCTGTTGCAGCACATCCATAAATGTCCAACTGATAATGGCCATGAGGCTGTGAGGAATGAGTACATCCATCCTTATGTTGCATGCATGCATGGATGCGTCAAAAATTTGCTGCCATATATGCCATAAATACTTTGTGTGCTGTGTGCTATCTGCCGTCCTCTGCCTGACGCCCGTCTTCTTCGCTGCGGCGTCCGTTGACTGTTGCCTGGCATGCCTCAATCGTCAATGCTTCAACTGCCAGCAGCCGCAGTCTGTCCTTCTTTACCATTACTTTTGCTATTTGGAAAGTCCAATCGCCAAAGCCGCAAATACAATAATAAAAAATCCATATGTTGCAAGCACTTGCTGACCGTCGCATTTGAGTGCCTTCTTGCCTTGCTGTGCAGTTGGTTGGTTGACTCAATTCAGCCAAGCGCGTTCATTCGCTTTCCTTTTATGAGTATCTTCCCTGCAGCAGTTAAACATAATAGGCATTTTGCTGCTGCTGCAGTGTGGCGAGGTAAAGGAAATTAAATATTATTTCCCTTTTCAGCGAAAGATTTTTATCAGATGATTTTCTTAAGTGATTGCTCGTTGATCCGTTTGCAGTTTATTGTTTGAGCTCTGCCAACAAGCAGCCTTACTACACGCTTACTTATTGTAAGTCCAGCTTTGCTGTATGCATGTGCTGTGCAGCTAGAGCCTCTGGGTTTTTGGGCTTTAAGGATGCCACTTTCCTTTAATTTCGTCAATTATTTTTATTTCTTCTTTTTTTTTTGATTGGCCATTCGTATAACTCCGCTGACAGCTTCTCACATAAATGATGCCTGACAGCAGTGAGTCTATGAACAGTTTGGCAGCAGCCAAGTTAGTGCCTAATACTTGTGATTTACAATAGAGATGAGGCCTGCATTTTTTTGCTCCCGTTTCCTTAACTACAATTCGGCGCGTTGAGAGGTTAATAAAAATCTAATTTTGTAATTTATTTGTAAATTAGACTCTGCTTAGTTGTCTCTCTGAACCAGTATCTGTCAAGATAAGAATAGTTCTTAAGAACTATTTATTTCACTTGAGTTAAGCAGTTCTCTGATTTTCCTCAGTACTGCTCTTTTAAAGAAGCCACCATGAAGCTTTGCAAACGCTTAACTTTCTCAAAATGTTCCTCGCTGTCAAAGGTTCTTAACAGGGATTGTTGATTCATTCGTCTCTTGCTTGCGCTCTCTTGCTTACGCTTGATACCTGAGCAAAGCAATAGTGGAAACAAAGACCTGACAATACAGCTGCAAAAAAAGGCAGCTTAGGCTGAAATTTCGTCGTTACAAAAGAGGTTCAGTAAAGGAAACTATGCCAACTTTGTTCTGTTTCAGGGAGAGTAGAATATACCAAGAACCATGAGATATACGCAGTCCCTTAGACAACACACCGTCCATATATACCACGACTCCCCGCCTACGAATTCCGTGAACGAAGCCCAATCACCATCACCTGTGTGGGACTTGGGGCTTCAACTGCCAAGAGAGATCCGCGTTACCCTGGCCCATTTACGGTCTTCATACTGTAGCCGCCTCAACAGCATCTTGTCCAGACTCGACCACAATATCCCTAATGAGTGTCCGCCATGCTTTGTGTACGAGTTCGCTGCGTTTTGAATAAGAAAGCGGTCTGAAGGCTCGAAGAATTTATCTTAACCCTCAACCTTCATAAGACCCGATTCTCCTCCGTTGACTCATTTCGTTTTCAGTAAAACCTCTGACTTAGTAGCTAAGTACATACCTTCAAACATTTACTATTATTTTAAGACTTGCAAGTCAGTTGTCGAGTTTTTAACCTTTCGAGCTTCAATCGTCTTATTTGTACCTTTTCCGAATTACTTTGTCCTCATATTCCTACCCTGGCAGCATTTTTTCATTTCACTCACTCCTTTCGCGCTATTCCCAGACCACTTAAACCGCTTAAGCAAACCCTTCCCTCCACATTCGCACACAGCTGTATGTACATCTTTAAGTAGCCTATCTGTCAGTCATTCAATTTATGTTCATCGATTCTTCGCAAAACGTCATTATTGAAAATCATAATCACATCAACCGGCTAGCAAATACAGACAATAGTTATACAATGGCTCACCAATCAGCGCGCACTCTTCAGCTACAGCCTGCTGCCACAAAGGCTGTCTGTCATCAACAATGGCATGTGATAGAAAATTGACATTGAACATGGGAATTTGAAGTGTTCTCCTATTTTGTGTTAGCTTTCTTTTCTCTTTTTGCAAATAAAGTTACTTCTTCCACGCTGCGTCTCGCTCACTGCCGAGGCATTCATTGTCTGTTCGAACTGCAGGAGTTTCATGAAAACAGTAGAGTTGCTTCAGCACCCGTCTCGCATGCTACAGATGCTACTCTACTCGTAGCTTCCTACTTTGCTCTCCTTTCTTCGCCCTTTAGAACCTTTGTTTGCTTTTGGCTATTCAGTTTTTTTCAATTTATTTCATTTATTTTTTTCCTTCCATTTTTTGTATTTTTTTTTTTCATGTCCCTTCCCCACTTGTCTAACATCCTTTGATCGGCTATTGTTCTCACATATTGTCCACTTCAACAACCACAACACTACATACGTACTCACCAGCTTTCGTGCTTTTCTTCTTTCACATATAGATACTTTTTATTCTTTGTCGCCACTTTAGCTTTGCATTTATTCTTTGATTTTTCTTTTTCCTGCTTAGCTCGTTTGCAATTACAATAGTTTTTTGTTTACTTTCATGTTCACAAGTGATATGACATGAGTATCTGTCCTGTTAGTGTTCGCATACCCGCGTCTGCCGCTCCACTTCAGCCTTCCCGCCCACCGGGTTGGCTGCCAGCTCCAGCTGTTTCACATATGTTTATGCCATCAAGCTTTTTTTCATCGCATCTATGCTACTTTAGCTCCTTTTTATGCTGCTCCGACTCTTTCCACCTTTTACGGCTGGCCAGTTGTTCAAGCCTGAATGCCCCTTTTTGGTTTTGCGTTCGCTTCCATTAGCCGTGCCGCGGCAGCTGCTACCCAACTCGCCTAACTGTCCATCCATCCATATGTCGTACTTATAAATGCTACAGAAATCAATTATTAGTTGGAACATTCTGATTTTTATAGCATATCCAACGTGCCGCATGCGCCCAGCTCCACCATCGCCGCCGCAGCCGTTGTCCTTTAGTCCACTTTAGGTGTTCGCGCGTTACCCGACATTAATGTCAATAATTTATTTATTTCCTACAGCAAACGCGCACATCATTCACCATTGTTTCTAGCTCCCCGTGCTGCCCCTTTCAGCTTGCATGCTGCTCCTGTTGCCGCTGCTGTGTGACGTCGCCTTGTCGTGAGTGATTATTGTTCATGTACAAAGGCAGCAGCAGCATCACTCGGCATTCGGCAGCAGTTATTTGTTGCTTGTGATTTTAGCTGCTGTCCGTCTGCTCGCGTCCACTATTTTGTGGCTTGAATCTCAAAGCGCGCGCACTTTGGTTTTCGATGATGCGGTTTCCAGCGTTCGCGCGATTTGTGGTCTTGTCAACATCACGTCTGCACGTCGTCCGCGCGCGCGCGCGCTCTTGTACCCGTCGGCATTCTCATCTGCGTTCACGTCCGCATCCGCGTGGTGACACATGTTCTCGTACAATCGTGCATTTGCGGCAACATAAATTCTCCTGTGTATACATGTCGCGTAGCGGCGGCAAAACGTTCAATTCTCAATGCTCAATGTCGCTTCTATGATGTTGGTTCAATGCTCCGCGCGCATTCGTTTTTCACAACAGCAATGGATTCGATTGTTGCTGCCGCGCTTGCAATTGGTTCTAGCCGCAATTTGTTGCTTGGTTTTTGTCGTTTATCTATTTCACTTGCTAGCTACTGTTTTTCCTATGTGATCTGCTACTTTTTTTTCCAAATCGAATCCATGCAACGGTTGCCATGTGC
Source organism: Rhagoletis pomonella (assembly GCF_013731165.1). Taxonomy (NCBI): domain Eukaryota; kingdom Metazoa; phylum Arthropoda; class Insecta; order Diptera; family Tephritidae; genus Rhagoletis; species Rhagoletis pomonella. Next base: position 62,645,812 of record NW_023458559.1, on the reverse strand, counting down.
AACCATTTATTTGTATTTATTTTATTTTTCTTTTTATTTCCTAGCTGCAATTCTTTTATGTAATAGAATTGTAAAATAATTGAATAGCATTTACTTTTAGTTTTTTGTTTCTTTTGTTCGATTTTATTATTGCTTTGTCGTTGTCGTCGTCGTAAACTCTGTTAACCCTTTAGTCCCTGGCGTATTTTGAGTCAGGTTGGTTTACTGCAATTAGCGTTTCTCTTTTTTCGTGGACAACTGACTGTCTTCGCCTCTGCATAGTCGGTAGTTGTTAGCCGTCAAATGCTTAGCAAAGTTCATTGATTTTACAACATTTTTACGCGTTGGAATTTCTTAGAAATCGCTGCGGTTTCCATTGTTGGCAAACACAATTGGTAGGTAATTATTTAGCGAGCGTTTGGCAATAGCTTATTAAGGCGACTCACGTGCAATGTAATCAAAGAGTTCAATAATTTTTTTATGGGATTCGATGCAAGTTCCTATATAATTATTTTCCACACACTGAAGTCCAGCACATTTAAATGTACTCAAGTCGTTAGTTTTACTAAAAAGCGAATGAAAATAAATTCCAATAACTTACAGTCTCATAAAGCAGATTTATAAAAGCTTTTGTGTGAAAGTCGAGCTTTCGAGTATGAAAGCGCTTCAAAACTTTTCCTATTAATCGAATTTATTGCTTGAAGAACATCTAGTGTTTTATAAAATACAGCAAAAGCAGAGAGTAGCCGAATTTAAACGCTTTTTTAAAATACGTGAAGCTGTTGGGCAGTCATGAAAACAGCCATATTAATTTTTTTACATATTTTGAAGATTGTTTTATTTTTGGAAGCACTTTTAAATTTTTTTATAGAAAATAACCCATCAAACAAATTAGATAACTTAAAGCTTCCATGAAAGTTTGTGTGTTAACATCTTTTGACCATAGCTTTAAGCCTTTTTATATCATTTACATATTAAGGCTTCATATACCTATTTTGCCAAATACCGCAATTTTTAAAAGCTTTATGGAAGTTTCCTATACGTATTTTTTTTTTTACTCTTAAAACTTTATTGAAGCTTCTGACATTTATTCAACACACATTTTCGTTAGTTGATTTCTATAGTGAAAGCAGTCCTTTTACCAATCTTGAAAACCAAATATTGATACTTTTAGTTGAGGAAAGTTCTTTTAACACATTGGCTTTTGTGTATATGGTTTAGTACGAAATCTTTATTTTTAACGACTTACAAAAATCTTGCGGTTAAGTTAGTTAATTTTTTCGCATCACGAAAGCTTTTTTTCAGCTAATTCCACTCTTCTAGAGTAATTATATACATACATATGAGTTAATGTTTCTTTTATTAATTCAAAAAAGTTATCAACGAATTTTATTATCACCAAACAACTTTAAAAAATTTTTATGGGCAAGGAATTACATCTGTTTAATGAAATAGAGCTTTTTCAAAATTCCACAACCCGATTTAAGTTTGAAATTATGTAAATCCATTTTTTAAGTCTAATAATGATGTTTTAAACTCGATCAGCATCTGGGCAATAAAGTTCCGGGATACACCATGTAGACTCAAAGTTTAATTATTATAATTTCGAAATTTCCTATAAAAGCTTTTCAGTGTAGTAAAACTTCTGATCTAAGAGCTGTTGGGTGCCCCTTTACATAAAATTTGTTTTCCTTTATGTATTTTGTATAACCTCAAAATGTATTATGAAAGCTTTATAGGTCTGCATGTTCAAACTTCCGACAAAAGAGCTTACATGTGATTTAAAGTTTTTCTCTAGTTGAATTTTTATTATTTAATAATAAACTGTATAAGCTTTATGAGGTTTTTGTATTGAGCTTTTGATAAATAAGCTTTTTTAAGACCGGTTTGATTAAAATATATATGGATATAGTTTTAGTGACAGAGTGAGCTTTTTGATTGGCATTTATAAATTTTTTGTATATGTATATCTATGTATGTATGTGAGGGAAACACTGAGGGTTTAGTACTTAAAACAAACTTTGTATACACTCGTAAATACTAATCAGCGCAACTTTTAAGTTTCTTACACGCACACAAGGTGCTAAAGAAACTTGTACCTGTGCACGCGCTTACAAAGTTTCACACACTTACTTATTTTTTTTTACAACAAACTTTACCACAATTAAGAAGGAACAGCTGCAAATGTAACAAATTATTGCCAACAACACTAAGGTATAATAAAAAGTAATTTCATAGAAAATAAGAAAAAAAACCAAAAAAAGTGCAAATGAAACTAAAATAGAAAAATCAGCTTTGTTCTAGGAAAAAGTTAAACAATGGTTGCAACCAAAGCACTAAAATCACTAAAACGAACACCAAAAGCATAAAAAACAAGCCACCAAACCACCCACTCCAGCTGGCCACTAGCGATGTAAACAATCGAAGGTCAAATCTAATTTTTTGGCAACGAAAAATGAAAAAGCGGCAGGTTGTTGAAGGGGTCAGAGAAATGGTTCTTTTTTGTGTACGATGGGTGTCGGCGATGCGCTGAAAATTTGTTAAACAAAAAAAAAAGAACGCACAAAAACAAAAACAATTAACATAAAACTTTAATGAAGAAGGCAAAAGTCTCTGGGCGGTGCAAACAATGTCGAGCTTGTCGAGCTGTGGCTAGTTGTGGCAATGGAGCGTGTGCTAGTGTTATTTGTAGTAGAATTAAATTAAATAGCTGAATGGGAAAATTCGGACAAACCAGCAATAACAAAAACCACCACTACAACAATAATAACTAAATCCAGCAAAAGAAAACGAGCATAAATAAATAGACTTGGCTGGGGGCAGCGGCGAGCAGCTCTGGACACATACACGCACACACACACACGCATACATGACAGTGAAGAGTAAAAAAGGCAAACTTAAACCAAATAAATTTAATTAAATTTTGGCGTGAGTGCTTTTTACCTATTTACTTACTTTTTGAAGTTTTTAAAAGAGCATTCAGGGAGGGTTGGTAGCCTGCGCTTGTGCGTCCGAAGTTGACCTTTTTGCGTTGGACAGTTGGCTGGTCAAGCGAAATTCACTCAGCATAGCGTATTTATGGCTACGTAGTGTATGTATGTGTGTTCTTGTTTTTAGCCTTGATGTAGACGCTTTAAGTTGATTTAATTTCATTTTGTTTGTGTTGTGTAAAAATCACCTGCTCGTTTTGCTGAAAATATTTTCCTTTTTTCCTTTGCGTGTATGTACGTGCGTGTGACGTTTTAAAAGCTATACTTTATTTATTTAACTTTATTTATTTATTAATCTTTTTTTCGGTGTGTGTGGGCGTGTGTGTGTTTATTTGCTAGCGCGCCTCTGTGTTTGGCTTTTTCTGTTTTTGAAGTTATGTATTTGTAATTGAAAATAATGTATTGCTATAGGTAAATATGTATGTACATAAAAGGGCGCTCTTCTGATTGGTTATAAACAAAGGCGTGTTTCATGGCATTTATAAATACGAATAAATAAGCGCTCATTTTTGTTTATTTTTTGGAGGTAGATTATGTACTTATGCGCACTGCTTTTGTTTGTTTAAAATGCAGGTTAAGTATTATTTTTCGTAAATTAATATATTTGAGGCCAAATTAAAGTTTAAATAAATATTTTGGAGTGAAGCAATGTTTTCATCTAAATTTCTAAAACACAAAGCTTACCAGAGATCCCTCTCTTATAATGCATATAAGTGCATATGCATGGTGTGAAAGCTCTCTCGGTTCGTCACTTTCTTAAAATATATACTTTATTTCTTTTATATTTCCTTCAAAACCCTATATTGTTCGAAAGTTCCATAAAGCTTTTAAAGCGCTTCCTCGGCTTTCTTTTAACAAGCTCCAATCTAAATGCTAATTAGACATACAGGAAAAATTAGAAAAGCTCGGCTTGCGTGACACTGAGATGATCAAAAATCATTAAAGCTTTTACATAAAATCGGAGCAAACGCATAGGTTTAAAGCTCACTTATGTAGTTCGTCACTGCACACAAGGATACAGTACTCGCATGTTCCTTTCAAAAGCTTCTATTCTCCGAAAACCTGCTAAAGGTCGTAAAAGCTTCCTTAGGGATTAAGTTTTCTACGAAGCTCGAAAATTCAATGACTTATTCGCTACTTATTTGACATAGTAGATAATCGGCCCAGATTTAACATGGCCCAAAAGATTTTTTTTCTACTCCAAATAGAGCCAAAAATTTGGTGAAAGCTTACAGCGTTTGTACTGTTTTAAAAAACTCATATCTTTCTATCAAAATCTTTTATTCCGCTATAGCTCACTTAGGCTCAAGGAAAGCTACCTTAAGGATTTAATTTTGAATATGCTCAACTATAAGCTATAGTATTTGTGAAAGAGGCATGCAGAGTGCCATTGAGGGCTAAGCAAGATCACTCGCTCAAAAATGCATATAAGTAGTTCCGAAAGCTTTTTATTAAACTTCCACATTTTTACGGAGTAACAAAGAGCAGATATCAAAGCCTTAAAAGTTTTATTTTAAAGCTTTTTAAAGCTTTTTTGTCTCAGTAAAAATAGAAAAAAGCGTCAAAAGCTTGCCTGAAGGCATATTTAAAGATATCGAGACATGTCCTGCAATTCACTTCCGAGTGAATTTCAACCACATTCACTTTGAATTCAAAGTGACTTTGGTTAAAAATTCACTAGGAAGTGGATTCGAAAACCTGCCTGTTTATGTCAGTGTACATCAAAGACACTGTGTGTATACAGCCTTTTTTCTATGCAAGCTAAAAAAAGCTCTGCCGCGAGCATGCTCTTCTAGGAATTTCACTGATCGCAAGCATTAAAGCTGCATTTTGATTATCTCTTTTTTTAAATGTTCTGAACTAAAAAGGTAAAACTGTGAGATATATACGAATGTATAAATAACGCTGCCACCAAAAAGCTTTTATTTTTTTGTACAGCTGTACTTTCGCTATAATTTCTTGTTTAGCGAATAGAATAGCGTAACGGTAAAGAGAACAGTTAAGCAGATTAAAGCTATGACTAAAAGAATGTACATATATGCAATTAAGCAAATGAATACTAGGGAGAGTAGGTATAAAGCCAGTTTACAAAAATATTATTATGATACCTTTCTCGTTGCGCTTTTGCAAGAATTTGTCTACTTTAAAACATACACATATATATATGTACATATGTACATAAATATATCCTGTACTCATATTTGCAAGTACTTTATTTGACATGTCTTCTCTTCTTTTTCAGGTATGTAAAGCAAAGACTATGACTGATGCCAGTACAAAGTTGTAAGTATATAAGCAGATACATATGTGTGTACATATGTATGTAAGTAGTTGTGTTTGTGAAACAACCGGAAAAGCAGCTACCGCCGGAAAAAATGAGGCTGAGCTTGAGCTGGAGATTGCTGCTCGGAAAAGCGTGAATAGCTGTTAGGTTGCTTTTAACTTTGTATGTGTGCACAGGATTATGTGGAATATACGAGGGCTACGTATGAAGAAGTGAGCGAGAAAAGATGCAAGTTGCATTGCGTGAGTGGCAGGATGTGTGAAGCAGCAGGACTTGGGATAGTTTGAAGCAGCATAGCGCACCTGACAGCATTTCAATCGAATTATGAGCGCACAAGTAGGCATAGATGCACGCACATTCAGCCTGATGAGGTGGCGCTTATACTAGCTCGCTTAAGGATACATACAGATACGAGTACATATGTATGTTTCCTTCTGTGTGTGAGCGCGTTTTTGGTGCTTGGCTTATGCATTGCTCCTGCTGTTGTCGATGCTATTCGAGAATTGCTTGCACTCGTCTTTGTTGCTGCAATTTGTTGCACATGTTGTGACAGTCATTCATATTACCAATACATATCTACATAAGTGTGTGTATGTGCAGTAAAAGCCATATCAGAAATAGCACCCCACTTGAGCAAACTTTTCATGCCATCTATGATGGAACTTGAGCTGACAAACAAGTGAACGTACATACATATGTAAACGGCTGCATGGCGCTTCATAGAAGTATGTATAAGAAGGAAATTTGTATGCAACTGCAAGCGAGTACTACTAACTAGCACACAGGCACACACTTGCCTTCATTACTGTCTACCAGTATAAGCACATAAGTGTGTATTCCTGAAAGGCTTTTCAGTTTGTTGCCATCAAAAGCGTTACGAACAACAAAAACAAAGCAAAAGCAAGCGCATACACACTATATACATATGTATGTACATTCATATTTACATACATATTTACTTACATACGCCCAGTTATTCATCTAGAAATCCATGCTTACATATTTGCACAACACATAAACGACAACGCTCATTCATTTGACGCAAAAAAAAATCCAGTTATTCTGCAAAAACAATCTAAAATTCTATGAAAGCACACCTCTACTGCAGTTGCCATAAGCCAGCAACAAATGTATGTATGTAGCTACATATGTGTTTGTGTGTGTGGAAATGGTAAAAAAGTGACGCCAGCTTACTTACAGATTTTTGAGTTTAAATAAAAGCATTCATGTTGATATGTGTGCCACTTTTGGATGCGCCTGCACTAAATGCTGCCACTACTACTCTTTAGCACTTTAGTTGACTATGTAGTTTTACAGTGCGTATCTTTTCATTTCTCATACAAATATGGCTTTTCATATAATTTTAAATTTAATTGTGAAGTGTGTGGGAGTTTTTATTTGGTAGAAGCATTTAGAAGTAAACTCCATGGCTTCTAACGAAAGAAATATTATTTTCGTTGAATTTTTGGTAAAATCTTGCAACATTTTGCATGGTAGCGAAAAATTTCAGGGACCGTAACGGTTGTGATCTTTATAATAAAAAGATATACCTAGTAGACCAACAGTTAACAATTGATTTCTATTTTTCTGATCATTCTATTATTTCTTCGATAAATTTTTGATCGTTATTTTAGATTTTTATTTTGTCGATCATATCGTCATACCTTTATTTTCAGCATTAAAAAAAGATTTAAATCAGTCATAAAACGAAATATTCACCTTAACAGCTAAAAATGAGCGAAGAAATAAAAATCCAAAATAGCAAATAAATTTGAGCGAGAAAATAAAAAGCCAAAATTGATGACTATTCTTGATTGCAAAAATAAAAATTCAAATTCACCGGCTATTTTCGGTGTCTGAAAAATTTGTCTGAAGCTTTTTTATAAAAAAGTGCCTGAGCATCACAACTGACGAATGATCTTGTAACCCCTCTTTAAGCTTCACTAATATTTTAATTGTTTTAGCTCTCTTCCAGCTAAATATTTATACTCCAAATGTAAAAGCTCCACGAAAACAAAGCAAAAGCTCCTACTGTTACCAAAAAAAATAAAATTTTAACGCTTTCACACTTGAGTATTTTTGTACAAATCTTTATATTCAGATAATTCATTTAAAGCTCTCTTTTTCATAACGAAAGCTTTTTCTAAGCTTTACTAATACATTACATTAGTTGCGTTTCCCAACTTTTCTGGGTTAAAACCTGTAAAATTGTTACAAAAAGTTAAAGAAGGCAGAGAACCGAGTACGGGAACGCTTTCTGGTAAATTCCTGTAAATTCTTGCAACTTCTTGCGAGTTAGGGAACGTAACTATTTAGTATTCAGCGAGTTCCAAGCACTGCACATTTTTCATTCATTCATAGAGAAAGCTTTTAACCTTTGGAAATCATACAAAATATTTAGTAAGCTTTAAAAAGCTTTTTTTACGGAATGGTAAAAAGTTTCTTTTTCGGAATGTGTTTTGGTTCTTACTGGTAAAAATGTGAAAGCTTTCTTCCTCAAACAGATAACTTTTGTATCCATTCAAAAGAAAGCGCACCTTCTTATAAATGTTTAGAATGCCCTAAACGACTTAAGTAGCTTTCGCATATGCAGTAAAATATCAGCTTTTTATGTATATACATAATTGTAAAGAACCCGCTGGTGGTAGCAGAGGCAGAGGGAGGCCCCCACTGCGATGGAAAGATCACGTGGAGAAGGACTTGACTTGACTTAGCGTTTCCAATTGGCGTCAGTTGGCACAGAAGAGAAACAACTGGCGTGCTTTGCTGAACTCGGCCAAAATCACTTAAGCGTTTACAGCGCCAAATAAGAAGAAAGCAGAAGAAGATAAGTGCAAGTTGCCATTTCATGTGTGGAAGCTTTTTTTCTTAATGAAAGCTTGATATTTTTTCCTTACAGTGACCTAAATATAATTTAAAATAGCCCTCTTATCTACACTGAAGCTTTCCTTTTTTAAAATGCGAAAGAACACATTTTTCACCGAACCATTTTTGCTTAACGGTGAGGTTTTTTAAAAATCATTTACCCGCCACCCGCAATTTTAGTAACCAAAACACAAACTCATTGCAAACCTCTACACACACAATGCGTTATAAAACGTGCAAGCAAATTAATTTTGCTGTTTGACCTATTCTGAAGCTTTTGCTGTTATACTTTTTAAACAGGAAGTCCTTCATGGTGTATGCGGAACATTTGCGTATATCGTCTCTCATTAGTACTCTTGGGTGCTTTTGAAAAACTATGCAGCTCACAAATTTTTTTAGTTTTTTTAGAACTCACTAAAAAATGCTTTAAAGGCTATTCAAAGCTTAAGTTTTTAAATAAAAGAAGCCCTATGTACCTACATACATGTGCAAACATTTACAGGCAACAAAAGTTTATAAGTGACTCGCATTCGCTTACGTTGCTCCCATTTATTTGCTTTTTGTAGGTTTTGGGCTTTAGAATTTCATAAAAATTTTACCAACTTATACCTTTTGCGTTTGCTTTTGTAAGCCACTTAGCTGTGCTTAAGCGTTAAATTAGTTTATTAGTGTGTTTTCAGGTCACTTGTGTTGTAAAAAAAAAAAAAGTTAAAAGCCTAAAGTTATTCCAGTTGAGCTGAAAATGTGTATGTCCAATTAAAATGTCCTGTAAATAACAAGTTTTTTAATATACACACATATATAACATAATTTTTGCCATTTCACAAATTCTCAAATTAAAAAAAAAAAGTCTTCAAAAAATTAGAGAAAATGTATTAAATTAAATTTAAGCACAAAAAGTCACAGAAGTTAAAATGGCAACATTTTTTTATTTCTGCCAGCAACACCAACGCCCCCACCTCACCAATTCTCATTAGTTTTTTTCTCTTGTGTTCTTAAATTGGAACAACGCGAGGAACGCGCCTTTATTTATGTCAGCTTTTAGCAGTTGCTGCATATTGCAATAACATCAACAACAAGCAACCACATATTTGCAACATAACAATTTACACACCACTTACCTCGTTGACTTGACTTGACTCGTTTGGCTCTGCGTATTTATGTATGTATGTATGTATATGAGCGCGGTTGATGCAACACTATCTCATTTGCATGTGCTGCGCAGCACATAAATTTCTGGAACGCGCCAAAGCGGTGGGGCTGCCTACTTAACACCTGACGCGTCACACAACAGCATGCAGCAGTATGTATTATGTGTCCATCTATGTACATATGTATGTATCTCTCTCTCTCTGTGTGTGTATGGTGAGTACAAGTAGCGATGTGACAGGGCGATGCGCCTGGCTGTATGCTTGGCTATTGCACCGCCTTTACATGTCCTCTGCTGTCGAGTGCTTTATGCGCTTGTTTTTTTTTTCCTCCTAACTTAAGTTTGCTGTTTTCCGTGTTTTAATTCATTTTTATGTCGTTCCTCTTTTTGTATTGCGGCTTGGAAGAGGTGTTGCAACATTAGCGACGGCAACACCAGTAACTAACCGCCGATAAAGTTTAAGTTTTATTTACTTTTTTTTTAATAGCAAACGGCTGAAGCTCTTAAGTGTAGTTAACAGGAAGTAGTTGCTTAGCAGATGGCGGGGAAAAGTATTTGAAAAATATGATTTCGCAAAACACATAAAAGAAAGAAATAAAAAGAAACGAAGCAGAAATGATCAGCATTCAGGTTGGCAAAGTTTATTAATGATTGTGTTCAACTTATTTCCTTAAAAAAAATTAAGATCAGAATTTTCCGAAATCTTGAAATTTTAATTTTTTAGTTTAAACAACTAAAAAAAAAAATTAAAATATTTTGAAACTTTTGCTAAAGTAATCATTCTTACGAAACTAAAACTAAAACTTTTGGTAAAAACATGTTTCAATAAAGATTTAAAAAGTCCCTGAAATAAAAATTTTAGATTTGCAAAACGTAACTTTACAATTTTTAGCGAAATTTAATTTTTCACCAAAAACTTTACATTTCACATTAAAAACTTTGAAAATTTTCAAAATTTAATTTTAACATAATCTTAAAAAAAATTGCCAAAATGTTAATAGTTCACTGGAAAAATTTTCTCATCACAATTTTTTTTTTAAACTTCATATTCATGAAAATTTAATTTTGAAATTTTGTGGCAAAAGTAATAATGCGTAAAATTTATTTTGACCAAACAAGTCATTTAATTTAAAATGTTATCTTAAATTTTTGAAAAAGATTTTGATTTCAAAAATTCCAAAAAAATTGGAACATGTGGATTCATTGTGTTGTTTGGAAAAACTAAAATGTTAAAAAATTAAGTTTTCTAAATTTTGGATAAGCTTTTAATGCTTTAAAAATTAGTTTTTTAAATTAAAAATTTCACAAAAATGTATGCAATAAAAATTGCGTATGATAAATATTAAAGTTAAATTGCAATTAACATTTCTTATTTCTCAATATGTCAATGCTTAATTAAATTTTTTAAGATGAATTTTAATTTTCTAGAACAAAAAACAGGAAACACTTTTTTAATTTTTAGGAAAAAGTCATTTAATTTAAAATTTGATACAAAATTTTTAGAAAAAAAAATTTTCAAATTTCAACTTTAATGTCCGGTTGCACCAATCAATTTTAAACTTATCCGCCTGTTAAAACTAAAAATTACTCAATTTTAAGAGAGCAAGAGACAAAATGTTAAAAATTTAAATTTGTGAAATTTTGGATAAGTTTTTAAGGCTTTAAAAACTAACCTTATTAAAAATTAAAAAAAAAATAAATAAATTAAAATTTACTATTTCTCAATTTGTTAATATTTAATTAAATTTCTTTAGATGATTTTTCTTTCTTTTTCTATCTCTAAAACAAACAAAAGGAAACAGTTTTTTAATTATATTTTTCGTTTCGACATTTTTGTGAGAATTGCTTTTTTTCAAGAGATTTAAAACGTGACAAAAAAGAATACAAATTTAGACTTTTTTACATATAATTACTTTCTTTCTTTGGAAATTGAAATTTTTTTATTATTTTGAAGTGCTTCTAATGTTAAACGGTTATATGTATACAAAACAAACAATTTTAATATTCCCCTTTCTCTTCAAAATTCAGAGCGGTCAAGAAAATTTCCGCTTCTGGTTTGGATTTTCAACAATCCACAAATCTCCGTTGACCTTCTAAGAGTTCACGATAATTAAAGCTTTTTTTTAGCTTTAGCACCATTAAATTTTTTCAGCACTTAAACTTTCCAATCAGGCGCCAGTCACTTTCAATCCGTCCTCGCTGCTTATTTACACCACTTTTGCCATTCAGAATTTCTATTCCACCATTCACACTTGTCCAGCTTTCATTTCCGCCTTCTGCCATTTCTGCCAGTGGCAGACATCTTCAGCACTTGAATAATTTTCAATAATCTAGATATCAACAGGGCTATTTATGCTGGCGAATATAAATTGCCAGCTGCTTTTCTGCACTCCGTAATGTTGGCTGCTTTGAGAAATATTGCCAATAGTTTTGCCTGCGCGAACTATTTTCCACCAAGGTTGGGAATGGGAGGGCACGCCAGCGAAAGAAAAAAGGAAGAAAGTGTTAGGAGTAACAAAAATGTATGGCCACCACTATAGACGACAAAATGCAGACACACGCTGTGCGCTGGCGGAAGTGAGTAGCGCCAGCTGACAGTGGCTAAAAATGGAAAATCGAGAAAAACAAAGGTACGATGCAGTAATGGGGAGTGTAAGTGTGGCAGAAAAACTGAAGAAAATAGTATAGAAAGGAAAAAAAAGCACTGACGAGGTCAGCATAACACCCCAGAAGTTTACAACGGAAGCAGCTGGCGGCTGACTGACTGAATGCCTTGCCGACTGAACGACATACACACTGACAGAGTGACGTTGGCGTTCGCGGTAGCGTTAGCGTTGGCGTGTTGCAAAGTAGCACTAGTGGCCAATAAAAATGTAAACATCCGGCATTGGCCGCACGAACGCCAAAAAAAGCAACAATAAATATGGCGCACAGTAATATAACAACAACATCGCCAACAAAAGCAGAAAATATGCATTCCGCTAAGTGCTGACCAAAGCGTTGACAGCAGTGAGTAAAAATGGCTAAAAAAGTGCTATACAAAAAAAAATAAAAATAGAGCAAAAATGGTACAAAAATGATGCAAAAATGCGGCAAGAAAAGCGAGAAAATAATGAACACAAAAAAAGAAAGCACATTTACAGCTTACAGCGCCACCCGCAACACGTCACTCAGTCGCCGTGTGCCACATTCAGCACCGTCGCACTCATTCACTCTACTTCACTGCTTTCATTCAAGCTTTGCATTCTTCTCGCAGCCTCGTTTATTTGTTTATTTTTGAATTCACTTTCTTCGCAACCAACCACTCAGTTTCCTACTTATTCTGGTCACCTCACATTGCGTTCTTCTGCTGCAACTTGTTTATAGTGCGCGTGCAACTTGCAAATCTTCTCGTTTCTTCGCTGTTGTTGCTTTTATTGTTGCTTGCATAACTTTTGTCTTGCTGTTGGCACCAACTTACACTGCCCTGCCGCTGATGGCTTGCATTGAAATATTAATGCTTGCCGTTGCCTTTGTTGCTGTTCGCTTTGTTGCTGCGGCGGCTGTTGCTGTTGCTCGTCCGGCAACAAAAGCGCTTGCGTCACTTTCTTTCATGCATACGAAATGCAGCAGCTTTTTTGCCTCTTAACTCCGCCGTCACCTGCTTTCACCACCGGCCATTCGCTGGCGCTCGCTCGACTCACTGTTGAGCGTTTTATTGTTGTTAGGTCAGCCACTTTTAGTGTTGCTGACGCTTTCAGGCAAGCTGTTGGCAGTTTTGTAGCCACACCACAGTGAACACTTTGAGGGTTAACTCATTGGGGGCAGCTAAGAGGTACTACTTTGGTATAAGAATAACAAAATAGAGAGGAAAAAGTGGTGGCTATTATTTTATGCGGCAGGAATGGAGTTTTTTTTTGGAATGGCTGTAGGGCTGTGATAGTAAAACGGGACACTTATTAGAGTTTTTGGATAAGTTTTTCGATAAACTTGAAAGTAGTTGTACATATGAAATGTTGCATAGTTTAAAATTTTAGCTAAAATAACTATTTAAAGTTCGCATTTTCAATTGAATCCTAAATTGGCCGTCGCACGTACACGATGGTGAGTGGCTCTGTCATAAGTTTTATCTTGTCAGCTGATACGTTAACGTAGGTTTACGTCGGTAAGTGTGAGCACTTTTAAAGCTACATAGGTGCCATGTAGTTTGTGTTGCCTGTGCTTCCCGTCCCAATTGTGCTGTGCCCGAATTGAATTCCCCTATGGCCGTCAATCTACCTGCGGATTTAACAGCACGGTTTAGCGCGATTAGGTCAAGGCAGGCAGCAGTTGGAGTGGATCTCAGCGCTCCCGTGATGCGCAGTGCCGCGAGGCGCTGAACATTCCAAGATACCAAAGCGCCATAGGGTGACCAGTGATGAATGACTTTCAGGGCGATGTTGTTTACATTGTTGATAGTGTCCAGGTACTTCCCTATTACTATACCTTACCTCTGCATGTCCCAGCGTCGTTTCACTCCGTTTTTATTTTCCTGTGGGCTAAAATGCCGAT
>NW_023458559.1:62606106-62631914 GCF_013731165.1 Rhagoletis pomonella | reverse complement strand
AAAAAACCTTGAACATCGATTGATTTTCTCTACTAAACTTCAAATTCACGTCCGCCCAACACTCCACTCTTCATCGATATTCTATTCACTACTTTCGCACCTTGGAAAAACACTCGCAGCACTCAAACTTTCGATGGCTTTTCGCTGAGTATACTAATACGCCTTACGCCTTTCAAGATTGCGAGCGAGCTGCCCAACTACCGTCATTCTTGCACCAAAACTTTCTTAGCTGCATACTTTCATACTACAAAAAGTTAATGCTTAATAACATTTTTTATTTTTATTTTATTATTTTTTGAATTTTCTGCACTTACACTAAAACTTGCTTCTTCTTGCTGGTGCTACTTGTGACTTTAAGCACACGAGCTTTCCACTCTATTTTTTCTTTCTAAAATTAATGTTAGCCAATATGTATTTCGCCACGTTCATTGCATTTTCCGCCTTCAGGATACTTTACCAACACTACTTGCAATTGCTTTGCTACTTTTTCGCCTCAACTGACCGCAATGTTATTACGAATTTTCTTTAGAAAATATTTGATTTTTTATTTCAGCCCATAACATAATTTTTAGTTTTGTAAAAAATTACATTTTGCAGGAAATAGAATTCTTTTCTGTGCCAAGTCACAAAGGAGTTGCGCCGTCCAGCTCCACCGAAATTATTTGCCGAAAAGCGTTTGCCGGAGAAATCATTGGACGCGTTCATTCTGCGCACTGGCAGCCAGCTGAGGCGGAGAGCTAGTTTGTTGCTGCTGTGCCACTTCGCGATGTGCTGGAAATATGGCAATGAGTTCGCTGGCTATAATGTTGAGTTATTTTTTTTAGAGTTTTCGGGTTAGTTCAATTAATTTTTATTTCATTCCATTTTCAGTTTTGCAACTTTTTTAAAAGGCAAATATTGATTTGCTTGCGGTTGTGTAAGCGCGCAAATGCCCGAGAGATTATGGGGTATACAGCTGCTGTGGCGAAAGCCCAAAACTCTAGTTGAATGCCTTTTCTTTGGCAGTTTGTGGTGCGGAAAAAATATTTCAATTGTTGGCAGGAGTAAAGGAACGGAATTAGAATAGACGCTTAGGGAATACTCACACATACGTAAAAGAAAGAGGTACAAGGGTGGATAATGGAGGCGCACACAGTGTGCTGGTAGTGAATGCCCCAAAAGAATTGTTAAAATTTTATGAAAACGTGTTTTACAAGTTTGAAAATATTTTGGGCATTGAAAATTATCATTTAAAGTTTATGGACTTTGAAAATGTAACAAAAATGCATAATTTAATTGCAAGTACTCATTTCATTTCAGTTTAATATAACTTAGCAATTTTCAAAACTTTTACGCCAACTAAATAAGCGACATATGCGAGCAGTGGAACCACATTTCCCGCTCATTAAGTACCGCCGCCGAAGAAGTAGTCGGATTTCAGCGAGCCCGAAAGAACAACTGGTACGATGAGGAGTGTCAGGAAGCTGCAGAGAAAAAAGATGCCGCCTACAGGGCCACGCTGCGATCGGGCGCAACGCGCGCTATGTGGGACCGCTATAGGGATCTGAAGAGGGAAGCGAGACGTATTTGCCGCAACAAGAAGAGAGAGGCAGAAATACGTGAGTGCGAAGAGCTTGAAATGCTGTCCGACAGGAGGAATGCCCGAAAATTTTACCAGAGAGTTAGGCGACTTACGGAAGGTTTAAAGACCGGGGCGCACTCCTGTAAGAACAATAATGGCGACCTAGTAACTGATGTCCAGAGCGTACTTAAATTATGGAGGGAACACTTTTCCGCCCTATTAAATGGTAGCAGCACGGAAAGTTGTGGAGAAGAAGAACCCGAGCCCGCAGTCGATGATGACGGAGTCGACGTTCCACCGCCTGACTATGACGAGGTACGTATAGCAATAACGCGGCTGAAAAACAACAAAGCCGCTGGAGCTGACAGCCTGCCAGCTGAGCTATTCAAGTACGGCGGCGAGGAGTTGATAAGGTGCATACATCAACTCTTGTGCAGAATATGGTCAGATGAACGCATGCCCGACGACTGGAATTTAAGTGTGCTCTGCCCAATCCACAAGAAAGGTGACCCCGCCATTCGCGCCAACTACCGCGGGATCAACCTTCTAAGCATAGGTTACAAGGTCTTATCGAGCGTATTGTGTGAAAGACTGAAGCCCACCGTCAATGAACTGATTGGGCCTTATCAGTGTGGCTTTAGACCTGGCAAATTCACCATAGACCAGGTTTTCACAATACGCCAAATCTTGGAAAAGACCCGCGAGAAAAGGATCGACACTCACCACCTATTTGTCGACTTTAAAGCCGCTTTTGACAGCACTAAAAGGAGTTGCCTATACGCCGTTATGTCTGAATTTGGCATCCCCTCAAAACTCATACGGCTGTGTAAAATGACGTTGAGCAATACCACCAGCTCCGTCAGAATTGGAAAAGACCTCTCCGAGCCGTTCGCCACAAAACGGGGTTTCAGACAGGGCGACTCCCTTTCATGTGACTTCTTTAATCTGATGTTGGAGAAGATAATAAGAGCTGCAGAACTGAACCGCTCAGGAACAATTTACTACAAGAGCGTGCAATTGCTGGCTTATGCCGATGACATCGACATCATCGGTAACAAAAACCGCGAAGTCTGTTCTGCCTTTTCCAAGTTGGATAGGGAAGCAAAGCGCATGGGTCTGGTGGTAAACGAGGACAAGACGAAGTATCTCCTGTCATCAAACAAACAGTCAGCACATTCGCGCCTTGGAACCCACGTCAGTGTTGACAGTTACAATTTCGAGAAAGTAGAGAATTTCGTTTACCTGGGAACCAGCATTAACACCGATAATAATGTCAGCATTGAAATCCAACGTAGAATCACTCTTGCCAACAAGTGCTACTTTGGACTGAGTAGGCAATTCAGGAGTAAAGTCCTCTCTCGACGTACGAAAACCACGCTCTATAAGTCATCATGCCCGCGCTGGTATATGGCGCAGAACCATGGACAATGACAACATCCGATGAGGCGGCTCTTGGGGTGTTTGAGAGAAAGATTTTGCGGAAGATTTACGGTCCTTTACGCGTTGGCGACGCGAGTACCGCAGACGATGGAACGATGAGCTGTATGAGCTTTACAACGATATGGACATAGTGCAGCGAATTAAAATACAGCGGCTCCGCTGGCTTGGTCATGTCGTTCGAATGGACACCGACGCTCCAGCACTGAAAGTATTCAACTCGGAACCCGCTGGTGGTAGCAGAGGAAGGGGGAGGCCCCCACTGCGATGGAAAGAAGGACTTGGCTTCACTTGGCGTTTCCAATTGGCGTCAGTTGGCACAGAGGAGAAACGACTGGCGTGCTTTGCTGAACTCGGCCAAAATCGCTTAGGCGGTTACAGCGCCAAAAAAGAAGAAGAAGAAGAAGAACTAAATAAGCTTTCGAAAACACTACTCAGGTCTGACAGTCTTATAGCTCCTCTCGTTCCGGATATTTCGAGCATTTTTGAATAACTTCTTCCAAAGGAGCATAACCTATTCAAAACAGAGCACTAAAATATGTTTCTGAGGCCATTAATTCTTCAGATAAAGGATAGAAATGATCGGGGATTCTGGTATGCAGGAAAGACCGTTTTGGAAGGACAACTTAAAAAAAAGAGCAAAATAATTCAAAATTGGAAAAGTTAAGTTAAGTTCAGACTTAATACTAGTTTTTCAAGATTTAGGCCAGGTTGGTACTGTTGCAGAGGATCAGTTGTAATGTGGCGTAGGAAAAATAGCGTCGACCTCTTCTAAAACTTGTTTGTGCATTGTACATTTTTTTAAAAGGGCGCTGATTCTCAAATTGTCGAAGTATTCTCTGTGTATAAGTGAAATTCAGTGTCTTCATGAAACAGGTCATTGGCAAAGTAGAGGCAGAAATGCTCCTTCCTCTACCTCGTTTTGAAAGCTTCTACAGAACTCGTGAGTTTCTGCAATTCGGTGAGTGCTGCTGAAGTGACAGTCCTTATCCAGATATAAACCTGGATAGTTTCGACCATGTAGACTTGACTATCGCAGGAACGACTATGTTAAATGGACGGATGCGCTTGGAAAACACATATCTTTTCCGTCATTTTATACGTACCGTTTTGGAGGAACTCTTTGTGAGGTAATGTCAGTTTAGCGGCATGCAATTCCGTTATATTTCCCAATGGGCTGAAACCCAAATTATATTTGACCAAAACGACTCGATCATTTCATATAAAGGTTTGCGGAATTTCGGCTAAAGAATAGCGTGCAGCATTTCATGCCTGCAAAACGATTATCGATTTTTTCATGAAGGATTTTATAGCTGCCCGATTCCTAAGTGTGAATAGTCATCAGGCCTAGAATATGGATCTTGAAAGCACATCGGGACTGTGCGAGCCAAGGTGCCTGAACTTAGGCTTGCAAATACAGGGCACCAGAGTAGCAACTGGTGAGATGATTCCACCTCATAGATCTCCATGCGGCTAGTGCAGCAAGGGTTATCGATGATATTCACCAGCTAGAACTCACAACAATAGCGGTGTAACTTGCTTAGTCTCAAAAGGTCCCTGCACCGCCTCCGGTCTATACGTGGCTAGAAGGATTTAGCCACCTTGCATTCCAAGGCTTTCGTCAGACTTTCTCTACCCCGGAGCGCAAAGCCATGGGCTCTCTGTGTTGCAAGTTCATCGGTCATGCGTTTTACAGCGATTTCGCTGTGAGACGGTACCCATACGAGATTAATATCGTACTAATGCGATTCGGTCTAGAAGAAGGGCAAACAACGGTTCTTGAACGAGCCAAGAAGGAAGCCAGTAGCCTTGATAGCTGCTTGGCTGTCGTAATAGATATTCACGTCCTTGAAAGGTGTTACACCAGAGAGCAACCAATTAAAAGCCTCTAATTTTACGGCTACCGCTGCTTGGAAGTCGGTACAGTGACCCGATAGACAAAATTGCTGGTTCTTTGTAGAAGACACCTCCATCTAACCTCCCATTCAGCTTGGACTCATCCGTAAATAGGTCTGCAGCCCCTGGACTTCAGATACTGCGCCCTTCTTATTTGATAAGTATCCACTTCTTATATACTACACACCAATTGGAGGACATCGATTATTCGCGAGCTTCAAACCTTAGCACCTAAAAGCACTGCTGGCTTGGTGGAGGCTCTTCAACAAAAAAGGTGGAAATATTTGCGTAAAGTGACAATAATGTGGAAAAAATAACTAACAGGATCATTGATGTGCAGGTGTTTTAAACACTAATGTGAGTAATAAAAGCATGTACTCTGTGATATGGTGGTTTCGTTTTCATTCTGACCTATGACATTTGATCTACAACGTTAAGGAAGAGTGTCCAAGTTAATAAGACTGCGGCTAAAAAATAAATCCTCTCAGACAGTAGAAAGTCAAAAGAACAATTAAATACGAAATAGTGCTCAGAATAAGGGACATTTGCTCTTTTCGGGGTCTATCTTGAAAATTTTATCCAAATTGGGTGAAAGAGATGTCCTTCGTTGAGTTATATTTTGAGATTTGGCACTGCCCTTTGCCATCTACTACCATAATTTACAAACACATTACGTTTAATAAACTTTAGCTCCCTCTAGCGGCCAATTGAACGTAGCACTTACAAACACACATTCGTTTTCTCGCATTGCGGGCACTTGTGGTCCATTATTATATGTACTATGTCCCACATAAATACTACTTTATTGTAAATTGACAATTTATTTAAAAATAAACTTCAGCACATTATCAAAATTGGAGCATCTGCACTTACATACATACATATGTCCATACATATATAACCCCAAACAATGGAGGGTTGAATGGATTTTCCAATTAATATTTATTCATTTGGGCATACAATGACAATACTGACAATAAAATCAACACATTAAATGTGTTATAAGCCAGCGTAATTGGATTTCGATAAACAAGTTACACGCATTAATATTCTAGAAAATATATGTATGTACGCATGTATGAATGCGTGTGTGCCGCGATTATATAAATTATGCGCATGTCTGTAATAAAAGATGCATAATAATACTAGGAAATTTAATGAAAACGCTACGCGTCCCGTTGTTTTAAAAATGAAATTATGTCATAACAAATTGTAAACTATTTATACAGAATCGATGTGTGTGAGTGAATATTAATTGCAAATAAATTGTTTATTCTATGGTTGATACAAAAGTAGAGCATTCGAGCGAGTAAAACTTAATTAAGGCAAATACTCGTAGGTGGAAGTGCTAAAGGGCTGTGGCGAAATCAAGCGAAGGAGGGAGCGATAAGGCATTGAAGGCCCCCTAGCTAGACATGCATAAGTAAACAATGATTGCGAATATAATCTGAGCGGGAGACCAGAAAAGGATGCAGTCCGTAGGAGTTCATTGAAGAGTAAAAACTTGCATGCAGCCGCCACTTCGACTTACTACTTGTAGTTTCCACTTTTGGTTCCCTCAAGAGCACAGCACAGCTGCCACAATCACACAGCGTATTTAGCGGTCACAAAAGCAAGTCAAGCTTATCCGAGTTGCAAATCACAAAATGGAATTCATTTGCATTTTTAAGTGGCCTGCTGTACTCGAAGTGCTGAGTGATAGAGACCTACCTACTGGTGCATTGAGGGGCTGGCTACTTAACCGCAAATTGCATATAAACTTAAACAATTAATTAGGGACAATTAAAGGAAATCGCATTTTGTTAAATATATGAAAGAAAATAACAACAGTGGCGGAAAATAAAATCAACGAAGCTACTAAGGACGCGAGGAGAAAAATAAAAAAAATAACAAGAAAAAAAATCGAAAAAATGCAGCCGATAAAGGTAAGTAAGCACGTATATAAGTGGCAAGGCAGTGAAGCAGGCAGAAAAGCTGGCAAAGGCACAGTACGGCGCTCACACACACAAGGCAAGCGGGGCGAGCAGGCGATTAATATGAAAAGCATTTCTTATGCAGTAGCAAAGGAAGTGCATAGTGAAGGTAAGACAAATTAAAAATTTTAGCTTAATAAAGAGCCACTCGAGTGGCATAAGTGGGTAAGTTAAGATTACAAGTCGAAGAAGTGGTGGATGAATGGATTGAATGCGGATTGAAATGTGCGTGGGTTGGGTGGTATACAAGCTGGGATCTTTTGCAAAGTTTGCCTTAGACAAGATGAAAGGCAAGCTGGACTGTAAAAGGCAAAAGACCAATGAAAAACCAAAAAATGAAGCAAAGGAAAGCTACTTTTATATGCCAGGCATGCATGTGAATGGGCGATAGAAAAACTAGTATTACTAAGTGGTTGTAGTAGTGGCAGCAATAGTAGTAGTAGTAGTAGTAGTAGTAGTTGTAAAGCCCACAAATGGCAACTATTTAGACGATTTACTAGCGGCAAGGTAATAAAAAATAAAGCATTTGAGCGCTGGTCAGTTCTACAATTCAGCCAGAAGTAGCATTGCAAGCACGTCTGCTAGTTAGAGTGCTGCTCCCACTGCCTCCGCAAAGCGGTTGCACCACGCTGAAGAAGTGATTTGTTGCAGACGAGCTGCACATAAACTGCAAACTAATTCATAGCAAACTGCTTGCAATGTTTTTTTTTCATTCGTTTGGCGTGATGAAAAAGTTGTAGGTGTTGCACACAACCTATGTATGTACATATGCAAGTAAAAACATGACTCATGCAATGAAATGAGCGTACAAAGAGCATACGTGGGTAGCAAGTGAATGGCAATGGACAGGCGCTGGTATCACTTGAAACTCCATTACCATTTCACTAACGGTCGGCAATGATTCACAAGCGCTTCCGAAGCTCTTGCGTGCGTGTGCGTGTGTGAAGGAGTTTTAACAAAATATACTGCTGGCGATTTGGACTTTTACGGAGGCATTAAATTCCTAAAGTCTATCTTAGCATAATGAGATAGCTGTAGAGTAATAAAACCGACTAGCTGCCTAGCTGACTGGTCGGTTATCAAATCTATGTATTTAGGAGCACTTGAACTTTAGCTATGCGATTACGCTACGATAGTATGCTCGTATATATATATATATACATTATTAAACAATTCACTTGAGTTATATGCGCCTTGATTGCCAATAAACATAAATCATGTCAAAAATGCTACTTCCTATAATAGCTGACTCACACACCTACACTGCACTAATAACAAGAGTTGTGCATACGAGCTCCGGCATTGCTGCACTATGCTGCTATGAATACCATTTTTGTTGCATTAAGTGCAGGCATAAATTTCATGCTCCTACACTGGTGTTTGATATAGCGCGCCTGCTCGCTCTCGGTACATACGTACTATGTGCAGATACTTATCGCAATGAAAGCGATTATTTTATTAGTACATTTATGGTACAAGCTGAATGAATGGCGAGCGAGTTGATAGCAAGCAAATAGCTGCTTGCTTGTCGGCCACAAATAGAGAAAAAAGTGGAGTTTAAGCGCATGTAACTACCTCCGTTATCGCAACTCCCACATCAAGGCTGCAAGCAAGAAGGTTGCATAGCTTCTTCGCTGTATTTAAATGCTACTTATCGCTACAATGCATGTGAGCATTTACGCAAATATGGTCATATGAAAGCAAGTAAAGAGTGTTTTAGGGTTTTCTTTTGAAAGCTTATTAAAAAGAAGACGTACTCTTCGAAGACATTTTTGCAGCTGAAGAGCCTTTTGTCAAGAATGGTGTATTTTTCTGTGAAAAGAGCTTGGTTAGTAAATAGCGGCTAAAATTATGCAACATAATTTTGAATTTTCGGTACACTTTCCAAATGCCGTAGCGAGCAATTTCTTACAGTTTTCAACAGCGATTACAGGTTTCGTGAGGATCTGTGCGCCATAACTAAGTAATATTATCGTATTTATAGGGAAGTTTGACTTATGGCGCTTGTTTTTAATTATTCGCATTAAGGATAATGACTGTCATAAAACTACTAACTACACTAACTCTCAGATAATCAAGGCAGTGGCTTACGTCGAAGATGTAGCAATACTGGTATCGTGTCAGTTTACTTCGGTCTTAAGTTAAAATAAGAAAAATAAAGTAGATTCCTGAGCCATCAATGGTTCTCTAAGCAGTGTTTGCAAAAAGTTATGCCAAAGTTGACTGCCCAGCAACTTCATTAAAGGCGATTTATTAAAAGGGCGTTTGCACTATTAAACTCTCGCATTCAACTGAAAGTTTAATGAAAAGTTGAACAATGCAAACACTGCTTTAGCGTAAACCCTAAGAAAACTGACCTTATTCTTTTTACAAATAAAACAAAATTATCTTATTTTAGGTTCGGAGAAATAGAACTACATCTGCTACATCTGAACAGCGTGCAAGGAAGGCCTCGAAGGCTCTCTTTGTAGGCAAGGGAATGAGAGGAAACCAAAATTGTGTAAGGATGTACACACGGGCGCTGGGCTGGTGGCCAGATCTTACTAAGGCTTCCCTAGTTTAAAAATTAAGCGAGATTCAAAGTTCAACAGCCGCTGGCATAACAGGTGCAATGAGATCCCGTGAGAAGGATGTTTTGAACGTACTTCTTGATTTATTAACAGCTGTTAACAGCGCCATCAGACTGCGTGCTTTGAGACTCTGGAAGGAAAAACCGTTCGTGCACGTGCTATATCCTAGACGCATTACCGCTTAAAATTAAAGCGCTACCTACTGACTAAATCCTGTCGAAGGCCTGGATTCACCAAAAACCGCACACGAAATTCGCAAGCCGCAGTGACTTCTTTTGCAGGTCTTTTTTTAAGAGTCCTTAAGGATGGGTTAAATACGGAATGCGTGTTGGTGCAGGGATTTTATTTGAGCAATGCAACCTAAAGTTATTCTTTCACCTATTTAACTATGCTAATGTTTGCCAAGCCGAAACAATGCCAATAAGGTACAACGAAGGACATTTACCAGCGAGAACGCAGGTGAGTATCTTCTCGGATGGCAAAGCGGCTCTCTTCTACCTACGCTCTCTCCTACAGTCATCCACTAAGAGAGCTAAACTCTATTTTTGATCAATACGAAATTACCCTAATATGGGTCCCGTCAGGTAGGGCCATTTGCGGAAATGAGGCAGCGGACGAACTATCAAGGTGCGGCTCCGCACTAAATGTGCTCGCGCGGTGGAAATGGGGGCCTCGCTCAGGGAGATCAAAGCAAAAATTACCGAAATTTATAACTCGAAAGACGAAAAGAGATGGAACCGTACAGGATCGTATAGGATTATCCGGCAGTTATGAGCACTGTGCACAGGCCACTGGTCCGTTGTGGTACATGCTGAAAAATTAGCTTACACTTCAATAGATTTTGTCTCAGTTGCGATGACCTTAGGTCAAAAGAAACAGTTGGTTTAAGATACATGCAAGTGTGGCGGATGGTATAGGCAGAGGCTGGGAACAGCTAACCCATGAAGTATTTAATTTTAAGTCATCCAACAACGATTATCCTTATTGCGAAGTACAGGCTTCGGCTCAACACGTAGCCTTTGGAAGCCACAAGACGCCAACGACGAGTGGTTGTGAGGATCAGATATCGAAGGTCTATCTTTCTCTGAAGGAGGAACGAAAAACGTGATATCGTTATCCTACAAGGAGTAGCAACTAAACGAGCCTGAGAAATGAGTTTGAGACATAACTTTAGAACTGTAGCTTAAGTGGCCAAGGCTGAGGGCATTTATGATGCCTATATTGACAAACAACACAACAAGTTTTGATAACTTGTTGGCCTGCACACCACGAAGGAAGTAAATGGGACTTGCTGAGGCTCTTAATGGCGAACCCTTGACTTCGGATATGAACAGTAACAGCACATCAACTTCTGTAGAAGATTTGAGATGAGGAAGAGGTGGAAACTAGCAACCAGTTATATTGAAAAATTGCCTTGCAGAAAACGCCCCAGAGTTATGAAAAATCTCTCCAGCGAAGGTAGAGACAATGCGATCGGGTCTACGTAATTGGAACGACGGAAATTCATATCTGGCCAAGGACTCCCACACCAGCGTCATTTCCTAAGAACTTTTCGGAGAACTTACGTGCTGTTACAACAAAAATAACAATAAAGGCACGGTCGTGTTAGAAGCGCTGACTGTTTCCTGAAAGATCGTGCAGTTTAAGGACTTGAGAGGTGCGGCTTCGCTTGTTCCTAAAAGTGGACCGCTATGGGCTTCATGAATCGTAATTTATCATCTAGTCCTACCTAGTAAATACTATGGCATGATATTTACTTTATCGTTTCAAACGTCTGAAGACCCGAAAAACATACCCATTTTATGCAAAGTCAAAAGAAACAAGTTGAATCAGTTCAACTTCATTTAATTCATTAAAATGCGACAGCAGACGACAGAGCGCTCGTAAATAAGATGCTGGCAGCGCAGCTATGTAAATATCTGTGGCAAAGAAAACGCAACAGGCGGAGTAGGAGATGAAGACACAGCAGTAGGCAAAGTAGAGGGAGTGAGCGTTAAAAAACACTGCGACTCTAGAGTTGGCGCGCGAGATAGACAAGTTACAGCTTGCCTGTGCTTATCATACACATAAATGGCATATGCGTTGCTGCCCCTGATGCCGCTTATTGTATGCTAAATGTGCTTGAGCGCGTGACAAGCACAAACAGGGGTACACATAAAATGGCACCGCAGACAATAAGCAAGCCAAAAACAGCAGAAGAAGCAGCAGCCGCAACTGTACGACGACAATGAAGGCAATAATGCATACGGCTGCCAAATATATATACAACAACAAAAACAGCAACAATCACAATTACCATTGACTATAACAAAGCGCAACAATTGGCAACGTGTAAGTGCATTCATTAAAATACGCGAAAGCACAGAAATTACTATACGAAATCAGAAAATTTGCATGTTAAACGAGAGCACAGCGAAGGAGTCGAACCGAGAGTTGGACAAAAAGTACGCAGACAAACAGACAGACAGCGTAGTTGGAGAGATAGTTATTGCGGGTATGTAGGTGGCGTAAGGAATGCGCTTGCCAACTAAGAGACACAGACAGTCAAGGGAATGCAGGCAGGCAGGAAAGCTGTCAGTCTCTGCAGCCGCCGCCTGGCAAGCGGTAAGCGCGCACGTGCAATGCAATCAGCACAGACAGAAACAATAAATTAAAGTAAGCCAACGAAAAACTGTATTACTTTTGCCAGATAAGAGCGCAACTGCAGCGCGGCGCATGACACACGCTTGCCGCATGCAAAACATATGCAATTGTGTGGCACAACCCGCATGCGCAAATGAAGCAGCGCCTGAAGGCGACAGTTGAAGGTGGGCGAAAAGTTGACGTTGATGTTGAAGGTGAGGGTGAAGGAGCATGAAATTACTGAGGCAAGCGACCCCCACGCGGTAGAGACACAGCATAGCACTCGCTGGGCACTTAGTTGGCTGCAGTTCTTCGCATTTTTTCGGGCGCGCGGCGCAAAGAGTAGCAGCGCATCTGATTGCAAGTGTCTCAGCAGCGACAAAGCCAACAATTGTTGCTTAAAGAAAGTTTTTGCGGTCGAATCGTGTGCAGTGTTCTTCATGCTTTGACGTAGTTGTTTTTCTCTTCGTTGGCTTGCTTGTGTGTTGTAGAGGTATGTACGTGCCACCACTGACGCAGCTGCAAATAGCAACCGCCAACACACGTGCTTGCTGTTGCGGTTTGCTTTGACTTGAAGTCAAAGCCTGTCGCACTCGCTTGCTCTTTCGCTGGCTGCCCGAAGTGACAGTCGTCTTCGTGTTGCGGCACTGGCAGTGGGCGCGGAGGAGCTCACCTTGTCGGCTTGCGGCGACATTGGCCTCGCTGAGCTGCAATAATAGCAATTTCACATATTTGCTGGGTAAGGGAGTTCATGCAGGCACACACACACACATTTATTTAAAAATAATAAACAATCAACGAAAATATAAAGAATTTTATATCTTATGCGATCATTGCAGCGCATCAGCAAAAGAGTTCTGTCAGCAGCAGGAGCAGCAAGCCATGACTTTGCCAGCACCGAAATTGCAACAAAATGAATACAAACAGATAAGCACATTAGGGTGGTCCAAAAATGCATGTGAAAAAGTAAAGTCGGAAATTTTATGCTCTCACCCTCTAGGTTCTACACCGAAAAAATAGACCCCTGTTTTTTTTTTATTTTGAAATCAAAAAATATTTAGAGGTCGCTGAAAGCGCTCAAAGTTTTCCACGTATTTTATATGGGAACAAAACACTTTTCGTAGAAATGCTATAGAATTCTGGAAAGTCGATATTCTTCGTTCGGAAAGATCGGTTTCTCTTCAGGGGATTCCAATAATAATACCCAATTATTTATTTAACCAATTTTTCAGAGTAACTATATTTTATAGGTCCGCCAAAACCTCAGAAAATGCAATTGGGGGATAAATAAAAAAAAAGTGAGTATTTTTTAAAAAATGATTATTGGAAGTCGCCTGAAGAGAACCAGAGTTCTCCGATCGGAAAATATTGATTTTCAAGAATTCCATACCATTTCAACTTAAAGTTATTTTTCCCAGATAAGATACATGGAAAACTGTGAGCGCTTTGAGCGACCTCTAAATATTTTTTGATTTCCAAATAGAAAACCAGGGGTATATTTTTTGATATAGAACAATCCTAGGGGATGAGAGCATTACCATTCCAACTTCATTTATTTTGGACCACCCTAATGCACATTTAGGCGCAAAAAGCAAAAATAATAAATATTAAAGTACAACGTTCGCTCGCTGCCATCCGTTCTCGCCTCCACCGCACTTGCGCCATCACTTCGATTGTTTATTACTGCAGCATTAAGTTGGTGGATGAGTGGAGTAGCCGGCCTACATGCAACACGCATGTTGCATGCAACAATTTTATTTATTGTTGTGCTGATTATGTTTTGCTTTTTAACTTTTTTTTTATAGCCATTCGCTACCTTTAAAGCCGCCGCAGCTCATTATATTCTTTATCTGCTTGCATACATTCGTTGCGAAAATAAATAAAACGGCAAACAAATAAAGCTGCCGCAATACATACAACATTCTTTGTGTTATTGTTGCTGGCATGACTGATGCTGTTGCATATTTATTGTTTGTTGGTACAAATGTTTCTTGCACGCCCATAGCTACCGGCTGCTTAATTTGCTCACTGCGTAGGTGGATACGAAAATTGGCCGGCTGATTGTCCAGTTCAGTTCAAGCGAAAAATTTAAAAAATGTGCAAATTTGCGCAATTTTCTGTCGAAGGATTTTTGTGTGTGACGACAGTTAAGCAGTTACATGTGTTGCAATTACCTGACAAATGAAATTGGTTTTCTTAAATTGTGCTCTGCAGCGTTACTCACCTGGAAAGAGAAGGAAAAATACATGTTAGTTAATGTTAGTTAAAAATATATGTTTAACAAGCAGGAAGTACTAAAACATAAGCGATTTATTTTCTTATGGTGTTTTAAATACAAGTCCCTTACTATTACATAACAATAATGCTTATCATTACTATACGACACCCACATATTGATAAGATTTGACTAAGTATTTCTGTCCTTATTATTTAATTTTTCTTTTTCTTTATAAAAATATAAAAATATGATTCAGTGTAACAGCATTTTTCAAACAGTTGGCAATCCCCTCAAAAATATTTTCGGCAGTATACTTTACTCAGCCCCTTTAGTTTGTTACCCATATTGCAATATTTTATTTGTCTGATTAAGTAAATTAAAATTTTCAAATAGATGGCAACCTTCCACAATAATTTTTTCGGCTGTAAGGCATTAAGGCATTACAATAAATCAAAATAAAATAACTCGAAATCAGTGATACCATTCTCACGAATTTCGAATTTACGGAAGATAGCGATTTCCCGACGGGATCTCCGACGGAATTGATGATAGGCCAGTATGTATGTATGTACGATTTATTCTGGCCAAGCAGGACTTTCAAGTAAGGACTGAAAATATTTCAAATAGAGACTGCGAATATCTTATTACATTAAACGAGCAATTCTTGTATATAAATATATATGTATGTATATATACCCATAGGTTTATCGGTATTATCTCCGAGAATAATCGAATAATGTTGCCACATATTCGAAATTGGTTAAAAGTTAAATAAAACAAAATAAAATGGATATCAAGTGGAAGGTAATTTAAACACCGTTGTGGTGTAGTGGTAAGCGGTGCGCGCTTCCACTCCGCAACCCCTGGGTTCAAACCCTCGTCAAAGCAACATCGCAAAAAAAATATAGAAAAAAGGTTTTTTCTTAACAGCGGTCGTCCCTCGGCAGGCAATGGCAAACCTCCGAGTGTATTTCTGCCATGAAAAATAGCTTCTCATAAAAATACAATCGCCGTTCGGAGTCGGCGTAAAACTGTAGGTCCCTCCGCTCTGTGTGGCAACATCAAGGCGCACGCCACAAATTGGAGGAGAAGCTCGGCCAGACACTAACATATGTGTAAGCGCCAATCTATTATTATTATTATTAATTAAGAAATATTTTTGAATAGGGTTGCCACTTCTCTTGAGGCGTATATTCACTTATTTTTTTTACGCTCAAGATGTGTATTATTCATCACAGCGTATTTATAAACAAGCCTGCCACCTAATTTTTAAAGTACAAAAATTTACTTTATTAAATATCAAAAGCCAAATTTATAAATTTTATTTTTCAAATATTATTTTTAAAGCTATCCAAATTACCAATATTTCATAACCAAATCTTGAAAACTCTACAAAGTGTACGCATTCGGAGCAAAGCGCGGTGAACCTGGTACTTTTTTATAAACAGAAAAAGCTATCACACTGGTTTTACGTAGTTATGTATGTAGGAATTTACAGGCAATATTTTAAAACACTAACGGGATTTTCTTGGAATCTATTCACCATTCGAAATTTATTAGATTTTGTTATCTTCTGAAAATTTTCCAGTTGGTTATTTAATTTCAACATGCGTACAACAAAAGTAGTAGTTAGTCCGATTTGTGGCGTACGCTTTAATGTTGTTATACAAAGGGAAGAGGCCTACACTTTTTTAATCTTCAAAACAATCTTCTTTAATCAGTTCTCGATACCAGAGTCGCAAAAATTTCCCAGAAAGTAAAAAAAATGTCGTCTTTAAAAAACAACATTATTAATTTTTAAATCCGTACGATTTGTAAAATATTGACCTATATAGCACTGGGTAAGGTCAAGTTCGAGCAGTCCGTAGCCAGCCCAAAGTAACGGTTTGGGATTGGTCCTGTGAAGAGTTCCGAAACACATCTTTTTTTCCTTTGCAATAAATCATCGCGTCACCCAGTGTCTGGTATGATGAGAATGCTATTGCCAACTACTTTTCCGTCTTTCCCAAAATAAGCAGATCCGTAAGTTTTTAAGGAAAATATTTTTTTTAACACAAAAAGAAAGATCTTCATCGGAAGCCATTATTGATTGTATTAACCACCGATGCCTTAAATGCTAAGACATTTTCAAGAAAGTTTATCGTTGTTTTCATAAAAAAAAAATTGTTTCAAAATGGTTCATAAGTGATTATGCTGAGCTTATCGCATAAGGAAGCAAAAACCAAAAAAAAAATAAGTTCAAAACTGCAGTAACTCTTGCTGATGGGAAAACATTTCAAAACAAGCAACTAAGCCTTTTGTTGTGCTAAACTTTGATTGAAATTCGTAGCTAGTTATAATTCACATGCGTTGTATGATGAAGAAATACATTCATACATTTTCTCTGTCCACTCACATTAACGCTGCATTATTACACAATTCTTAATTAGCATGCAGATAAAAAATGCAACACTGCGCGCTGCATATCATCATATCATACGAAACGCTAACTGTCAGCTGTCATGATTACTGACAACACTTGCGGCAATGGAGCGCATTTTATGCAAAGCTGTTGATATTTGTGCACATGGATTATACCTGTGTGTATGTACGTACTCTATATATGTACATATATATAGACATAAGGGTGCCTCACAAAAAAAAAGTTGCGGTTATACCAACGGAATTATAAAATTGTATTATATTTTAAGACATGCGCCAAAATATTTCGGAAAAATATAAAGTTTTCGGTTAGTTTGGCCGATTTGCAAATACTTGCGAAATTCGCATTATTTTGATTCCGTTATAAAATTGTAAAATTTTTATGCAAATCTTTTAAAATAAAAAAAAAATAAAAAACAATACAAAAAAAAAAAAATTTTTTAATTTTTTTTAACAAGATTGTTTTAGGATACATATTTCAAATCGGTCCAGCTCTGGTAAATAAATCGTAATATTTTTCCAAAATATTTTGGCAGAAGTCTTAATGCCTTTTTCTCAGATTTTGCTCTTAAAACCCTTTTTTCAGAACAAAATTTGTGTTTAAAGAAATCTTACTTGAGATCCGATTCCGATGATAAAATTGTAAGCATTTTTATGCAGCTCTTTTAATCTCGAAAAAAAAACATATTTTTTTTTTTAACAAGTTTTTTTTAGTATACATATTTCAAATGTCTACAGCTCTGATAAATCGTAATATTTTACTAACATAGTTTGGAAAAAAGCTTAGTGCCGTTTTCTCAAATAGGTGTTTAAATGGTGGATGAATTAATTCTACTTGAGAAGACGGCCCTTATAATATAATAAATTTGTAAGGAGAGTGATGCCTAATCTAATGTACATAGTTACATGGGTACGCATATAGTTAAGCTTTAAAAACATAACAAATGTTTGCGGTTGTTGTCGAATATTTGTCCAAATCACGTTTAAATGAGGTGATAAAATTTTAATTTTGTTGCACTCCCCTACAGAAAGCTGAATGCATTCGCTTTTGACTTTCATTTGAATACGCATTGGCATTTTCAACCAACTCTTTTCACTACTTTTCACGTATTATACTACTTTATAAGCTATTGTAAGCGCGTAACTCTAATCAGCTATACAAAATATTTAAATTAGTAAAAATTGCTATTTGATATGACAGTTTGGCGAAGAGTGAAATATGGTGTATAAAGAGAAACAAATAAATGCATAACTTAAAATTTTAGTTACTTTCATTAAAAATTCGTTGCTTCTTCCTTTGTGCATATTTATGGCTTGTTTTCATCAATTTAAGCTCATAAAGATATTTTGGAATAAAGCAGAAAGCAATAACAAGCTTATGGCGTTTTCTTTTATAAAAACAAAAAAAATGTTTCCTTTTCAGTGCCCTCTTCTTAGTATTTGTGCGTAGAGGGCACTGAGAAAGCAACATTTTTCGGTAGAAAAGAAAACGCCATTACATATGCCCATCGGAGGACAAGTTGTCTCACCATAGCTTGCATAAGCTTTTCTCCTCACACTTTCATTCCGCTGGCGTTTCATTTGCTTCACCGCTACCTTTCTACTGCACCGCCCAGCGTTGGCAGGTGCCAAGTACAACCCGTTTGCTGTTAGGCGTGAAAATATATGTTTCTTCGTTTCTTTTTTCTCGCGCGCGCCTTGCAACTGCATCTGCTTTTATAATCAGCTATGCAAGGGTAGATGTTCAATGCATAACATTAACATTTGATTTGATATGCAATTATGATCGTATAAATAAGTATGTATATGCATTTATGGGGGGTACCTAATACTCAAATTGTCTTGTATTGTTTCGATGTTGTATAATAACAGCTATCGTAAACAAGCTTAAAACGTTGTTAATGAATTGTTATGCATAAATTCATGTATAGACATACATACCTGTGCACATAAATTGCATAGCTAATTTGGGAAATTATTTCGGAAATACTCGTAATATTTATCAAGAAAGCTATGAAGGGAAACTCGAATTTTTTTTGTGATCCGGTAAATTTATATGCTAGTTTTACGAGTAGATGCACAATGTACATATGTATGTAAATACTTACTATTTTATATGTATGTATATTAATTTTGTTAAGATCTAAATTTTTTATTGAAAATGTAAGGGCTTAACCAGATAGCTCGTACTCGAGTTACTTTCAGAAAATAATTGAGGCATATGCGAAGTTTCACAAAGAAAAATTATTTTATTTTTGGTATGTTATTTTAAATCTCATTATACCAAGTGCCTGAAGTTATATATCAATTCATTTAATAAGGTTTCATTTAACCTGAAATATCAGGCAGAAATTGACAGGTAGCGGCTACGATCTGCTGGATCCATCACTATACTACTTGTCCTGAAACTACAAAAGGTTTGAAGGCTTTACCAGTAGTTGGTGACTCATACTTACGGTGAGCATATCTTCAAGGGATCTTCAAAGAGCCGTAATATTAAAAAAGGATCGGAAAAAATATGGGCCTTACAGCCACATGTACCGCATCAACTGTAAATAGCTGTCAGAAGGCCCATTATTTTTTTGCGCTCATTGTATGGGGACGGACGTTGAACGTTCTTGCAATTAATTAAAGTTTGCTGAAATTATTCTAGGCAATAATCTTACCTGCCGTGCAGAGAAGCTAAATTTTGACACTAAAATTTTAGATGCTATATCTAGCTTAAAAAGCTAGACTCTAGTTACATTTCAATCTTCAGCGATGACTATAAACTAAATAATAAAAAACAAAACAAAAACGGCAGCAACGTCCAGTCGGAAAAACAACAATACCTCTTCGAAGGTAGTTGGAAAGGAAATGAACTTATTTTTAGTCAATCAATACTGTCCATAATGTAAGCAAGCCAACTGTATTCAAACGAACTATGGCTCAAACCTGTTTACATTGGACAAGACAACCACAGGTGGGCTAGTTTTATCAACGGACACTGTTAAGTGGGAATATATGGAGAGCTTAAAGTCTGTCCCTCATATGACTTCTACCGCAGTTGCAGGATCGATGAGTAGGTTAAGAGCATCGAATACTTTCTCTGTCATTGCTCTGCCAACGTACTCTAAAACATATCTGTTACGATTTCCCAGCGGACTAAGAAACCATGAGTATTTACATTCTTTGCTGCGAACAATTAGCATTCTTCCAGAAGCGTGGCTCCCTACTAGTGATATAAATTTTCGATTCTATCAAGAATCGATCGATACACGATACTTTGGAAACAAGCATCGAATAAAATTATTCAATACTTTTACATTATTCCGTTAAAAATCCATTAGTGACCC
Source organism: Rhagoletis pomonella (assembly GCF_013731165.1). Taxonomy (NCBI): domain Eukaryota; kingdom Metazoa; phylum Arthropoda; class Insecta; order Diptera; family Tephritidae; genus Rhagoletis; species Rhagoletis pomonella. The sequence continues at coordinate 62,611,881 of NW_023458559.1, read as the reverse complement.
TTTTTTAGTAAAAATGTTTTCAATCGAAAAAATTGCATGGAAACTACTGAACTGCAGTTGAAGTTTATTGCTTTGCCTTTAATACTTACCATAAATAATTTTTAACTATTTCAGCTATTTGGGGATATATTTCTCCCATTATTTCCACCACGCGAGGGAATCTCGATGCCTATCCAATAAATCTTCTTGAATATATTGATTACCCTCAACTATGGCAGACGCTAAAAAACTTTTGTGAGCTTACTTAGATTTTTGATCAAAATCACTCCAAAGAGAATTGGCGTTTGTTTGATCCACGTTGTGTTCCGGTAAATTATCATTTTGAAACCATTGTAAATTTTGCAACCAGTTACTTTGCTTTGGCGACGCTTGTTATGAAAATATATTTTTTACGATGATGATTGTGTATCGAAGTATCGACATCATTTTTTCAATACTCATCGAATACTCAAATTCCTCATCAGTATCAAATACATAATATTCGATACTCGATACTATTCACATCACTATTCCCTACATTCCCTATGGAGAATGGCAATCAAAGTTAATCTAATCTATGGAGAGCGTACTTGCCTCGACAAGGTAAATTGCAAGTATGAGCTATAACCTTTGTTGTATTATATATTCCCTCTTCAAAAGTTTTTTCAAGTTTTGAGATAAAGGACGAAATAGGTTTTTAGAAAAATAAATAAATTCAAAGGACCGCATCTTCAGGAAAAAGGACTGTCCTTTAAAATAAAGTACGGATGGTCACCGTACTCTTACTGCTACTAAGGTGTAATACCTTAAAATGCACAAATGATTTGCATGCCAACAGAAAGAGGAAAGCTAAAATCCGACGTTGGGGAGATTAACCAGATCTAACGCCTTACTATCATTTAAACTACTAAGTATAGTAGGTTGCATCTGCATACGCTTTTTGCTAATTAGTATAAGGACGCCTAAAATTAAGTAATTTACCAAAGCGGTAAGGAGCATTGTGTTGCGCGCATAGCTTTTTTAACTTTTATTTACGTTTCATATATGCACATATGTAGACATGAAAATTGTAAAATTTCTCTCTTCTTATTACTGATTCAATATAATAAATGAACAACAGGTCAAAACTATTAAAAATGTGAAAAAATAAGGTGACTTGATTTGCAATAATTAATGAGAAGAGTCATGGCGGCATTAAATACCACCAGATAAGCATTTTAAAGATTTCTATAGATTTCATACTATTACTTCCTATTGCAATTGACCTCCACGGCAGATTCGGAGGACAATGAGAATATGCAGGGCCGCTCGAGGCTTGCTGCGGATCTCAAATCTGGGGGCATTTGACGGATGAACCTTCATGGACCAACGACTGAAGTTCTCATCCCGCTTAGGGTCAACAGTAGGGTGCCTGGAATCTAAATATGGTTGCTCCATTACCAGAATAGGTTAGGCTGGCATTCTGACACCCTGACTACAGTTATTGCCACCGAAACAACTACTGAGGCAACAGGGGTTAAGCTGAAAAGAGTTCAAAGCGATTGCCCGAAAGCGAATGAGATGGCGTGCAGGCGTAATAGATGGCCTATGTTACGCTTGGCGTTAAAAGAAATGATGAAAAAGAAGAGTTACTACAGTAAAAGCTCTATGTGATGGTCAGTAAGTTATGCAAGTGATGGGCACAGGGAGGAGAGCTACGACCAGATAGAATTTTTGTTCTTTTGGCAGAGGTACGAAATGTATGTATGGCTTTAAGAAGCTTTTGCTGTGAATATGACTTTTTATTTTGAACAACAGATTTAACGGTGAAAAAAATAAACACTTCATATTTGAAAAATTCTTCCTAAAATTTGTATACATACATAAGTATGTATGTGTGTGTTAAATCTGTGCTCGTTTAATTAAAATTTTTTTTATATTTTCTAGTGCAGTGTCTAAAAAATTAGTTAGTAAACTTTCATACAATAATCTACAAACTTGTTTCTACTAATTTTACCGAATGTAATTATAAATCCGCTTTGTAACTAAATTAGATTGAAATTTTTAAGCATATTGAAAGCTACTCTGCTATCCAATTAAACTAATTTTATAACTTATTAAACGCATCAGTTTGATTCAGCGCATAAAAAATTGCGCAAACTAATAACAATTCAGCAAACAATTCGCCGAAAAGAGTGAAGCATTGTATTTTAGGTACGTAAGTGCAAAATTGTTTTTGACAGCTTTTGTACAATGAAATAGAAAAATGCAGAAAAATAATGAGAGAAAATATTAGACCAGCAATGAGCTTCAGGGTTGAGAGGAATATACTATGTATACTATGTATACGTACTTATTATAACACCGTGCGACAAAAACAAAAAAAAACCTCGAAACACATGAAGCAATCAGTATGCTCACGAAACCGTGGGCCAAATATAGTAAAGCTGCAGAAATTTTTCTTTTAAAAGCACTTTGTAGTTTCAAAGATATGTTTAATTTTATAAATTATTTCAAAAATTCATTGCAATGGAGAAAAGCAGTATGGCCACCAAATGAGAGAGAAAATTCTGTATTGTTAAAAAAATTAAATTTTTTTGGTTCACAAGAACGTGTACGAATAGGTATCGAAAATGTCCTTTAATTTATTTTTATTTTTTCAAGCGAATAAAATTAAGAAGAACGAAATTCGTGGATGTAGTCGAGCGCATATTAGTCCTTAACATATAATTTTTGCGAAAGTCATTATTGTAAAATTTTAAGGATATTCAACTATAAAATATGAAAAGGACATTTACAATACCTAATCGTCCTTATGCACCAAAAAATTGAATCGGCCCTAATTCTACAGAATTTTCTCTTTAATTTGATAGTCATACCGTTTTTCTACATTGCACTGAATAATTTAACTAATAATTTTTTGAAGTAATTATGTTTTTCAAATGTCAAAGTCTTTCAAAAAAATTCTGACGTCAGAGAGAAAAACTGAAAACGCAGAGTTACTATATTTGGCCCATGGTTTTACGAATACATACAATTTTGTGTGTGTAAAATTTACTGTCGCACGGTGTAATAGAGAAGCCAAAAAACCAAGAGTATTTATCGTAGAGAAAGAAAGTAGGTGGAGTAAATTTCAGAGCGCGGCAGACACGATGTCATGATATGAGTATTTGTAGCTGATTTCGATATTTATATACTTTTGTGGATCTAAAGAAAAAGTAAAGTCGCAAATTTTATGATCTCACCCCCTAGGATTGTTCTGTAACGAAAAAAGTATACCCCTCTTTTTAATTTGAAATCAACAAAAAATATTTAGAGATCGCACAAAGCACTCAAAGTTTTCCGTGTATTGGGTATTATTATTAGGAATCTCCTGAAGAGAAACAGAGTTTTTCGATCGAAAAATATTGATTTTCAAGAATTCTATACCATTTCTACGAAAAGTTTTTTTCCCCATAATTATAAAATACATTGGAAATTTTTGAGCGCTTGGAGAGAAAAATTGGGGTATATACTTTTCGTTGTAGAACAGGGCGTAGGGGGCGCGATCATTAAAATTTCGGCTTTACATAAGCATTTTTGGACCACCATAATGCACATACATTGTATATATGTATGTGTGCGTATTTATGTAGGTGTATTGTCTATAAATGCCTTTAGTCTACGACCTGCGCCTACTTAGTCTTGCAAATTCCATATAATACCTTCTAATGAAATGTCGGCTTTAGTCATAACTCAAAATGCATGTATTTGTACATAGTACAGCCATAAGTCAGCTCTCTGCTGTAACGTAATGACGCATGCAGCGGCCAAACTTTTACATGCATACATATGTACATATATGCAAAATTCTTTGCCAATTTTGACCTATCATATGAACACACAGCTCAATAAAAATATGCTAGAAGCAAAAAAATTAAGCAAAACTTTCCCCAAAAAGACCCCAATTTGGAGGCTTTCATAATGGCGCTTAGGAAAAAATCTATTAACATTGGCATAAATTAATAGGAAAACCAGAGTTTTGTGGTGTATGTTTTGGCTAAAAATAAGTTTTCTTGTCGGTACAAGCTTACAGCGAAACTTCATGCGGCAGAGCGATGAAAAAAAGCGAAAATAAATATGACAGACATTTATGAGATTTATGTGTTTCGGCTGCTGAGACGTTGGACCCCTCAGTCAGGCATTCTTGCGCACATGTCTGGTCAGTGTCGGCATACAAAAACGCTGCAACCCCGACTCTCGGCACGAAATTATGCTGCGGCTCAATGAATGCTTTTGGCAGGCAAAAAAAAAAAAATGACAAGCACATAAAATTGATAAGAACTTTGTTTTTTCTGGGGCGGCATAGTTGCCATTAAGCGCTAAAAATAAAGAGAAAAAAATGTATATTTGTATAGAAAATAGAAAAATATTCTCCTCTAGCTTCTGCACTACAATCATCCAAAGTGGATTTGCTTAATACAATTTAACTTTGCTTAATATTTCATGAATTCGATCCTTATGGCGTTTGGCATGTGGAGTAGAGATTTGTTTATTCTCTCCTTCTCTCTTTCTTACTAACGGGTGATTTTTTTGAGGTTAGGATTTTCATGCATTAGTATTTGACAGATCACGTGGGATTTCAGACATGGTGTCAAAGAGAAAGATGCTCAGTATGCTTTGACATTTCATCATGAATAGACTTACTAACGAGCAACGCTTGCAAATCATTGAATTTTATTACCAAAATCAGTGTTCGGTTCGAAATGTGTTGAATGTGTGAAAAGTTGGCAGAAAATCCGCTTTTTTATCGACAAATTTTGTTCAGCGATGAGGCTCATTTCTGGTTGAATGGCTTCGTAAATAAGCAAAATCATGCGATTTGACGCCTTTAGACTATTTTTTGTGGGGCTACGTCAAGTCTAAAGTCTACAGAAATAAGCCAGCAACTATTCCAGCTTTGGAAGACAACATTTCCGAAGAAATTCGGGCTATTCCGGCCGAAATGCTCGAAAAAGTTGCCCAAAATTGGACTTTCCGAATGGACCACCTAAGACGCAGCCGCGGTCAACATTTAAATGAAATTATCTTCAAAAAGTAAATGTCATGGACCAATCTAACGTTTCAAATAAAGAACCGATGAGATTTTGCAAATTTTATGCGTTTTTTTTAAAAAAAAAGGTATCAAGCTCTTAAAAAATCACCCGTTAGTTTTCAGTCTCAACTGGTGCTTGACCATGCTATTGACAGTTAATGGCAGCATATTGACTTGATATTGTTTAAGTGACAGCAGCAATATGTAGAGTACTTCCTTTGTATTAATATTTTAAGGCAAGTTGTTGTTGCTGTTGTTGTTAGTGTACTAAGTAAATTTTGCGCATTTATTTTGTCTATATACTATATTTTTTTTTTTACTTCAAGATAAATGGATTTCTTGGGCAAGCGGTCAACACGATTGATGATATTTTGAATGACTTTGTAGAAGTTTTCGAAAAGAGAGAGTGTGTGTGTGTGTGTGTGTGTGTGTGGGAGCAGACAAGAGAGCGGGAGAAGCGTAGACCAAGGTTAGAAGCCAAAATGTGAATTGCTGAAGACTTTTAATAACAATTTTTTGAACAAAGTTCTTTTGAAAAGAAAAAAATCTGCAAGTTAAAATAAATTGCTTAAAGTTTTTTTTTTTTTTGATTTTTTGCTCTGCGAAACTTTCAAGTTTAAACGTCAAAAGCAGGGAGTTATCAGCCATTTTGCGAGCAGATATTTATGCTTTCACTTGATTGATGAAATGATAAATATCTGTAAGGCGAAGGCAGTTACTTTTTCACAGCCAAACTGATGCTA
>NW_023458559.1:62584663-62606006 GCF_013731165.1 Rhagoletis pomonella | reverse complement strand
ACATATCAATTTTGGACACGATTGGGGTCGGTTAAGGCAGGGACTTTACATATTATTGTATTTTAATTGTTTTATATTTAATTTGAATTTTTTAGACTTGACCATCTCCAATAGCCAAAGTTTATATGTGATATCTTCCACTTTAGAAGTCTCGATGTTTGTATTAAATGAAAAAAAAAAATATTTTTAGTTCTTTGAGTCTCCATAGAGGAACTCGAACTTTGACCTCGTGCGACACGCCTTAACCCACTCCAATTGGGACCAACATTTATGTGTGATATCTTCGACTACAGAAGCCTCGACGTAGGGGTTTAGGTTTAGGAAATCTGATGTAAAAGTGTACTTCATACACATTCGTACACAGGACCACCCTAATGCACACCTTTCTGTTCCTGTTTGAATAGCAAGTGCCCGTAAATAACCTTGTAAACGTGCAATAGCAAATGCCGAATACCGTCACAACGCCACAAAATATGCAATGAAAAAGTTAACTTTTGGAAAAAGCCACAACAACTACAATAATGCATGTATATATAGTATGTTATAGGCAAGCGGAGGGAGCAAGCGCATACAAACAAAGCTTAAAGTTAATGCAACATAAGCGCCACAGGCATGAGCTTTGCGCTTTAACAGATGCTGGGTGTGAGTGCGTTTTTGTGTGAACAGTTGAGTGAATATATATCTATGTATGAGTACATGTGTGTATATATGCGTATATTACGCTTAAAATTTCTGCGCGCTTATTCCCACACATTCATATACACACATACATACATACATACATATGTACACACATCTGACGTTCAACACGCTGCCACAATCACCCCAACTGCCGCTGCTTACACAGTGGCGTTAGCATTGCGGCAAATGACAAATGACATTTAGCCTGGCATTCGACACATAATAAATAATGCGGCCGGTATTTGCTGTTTGTTTTGTTATGTGTACGCATGTATTTGTGTATGTGTAGCTTTTGTTGTACTTAATGCTGCTGCTGCTGGTTGTGGTCGAAGTAAAGGTAGATTTGATGGTAGGAGTGGTGGTGACTAAGTTGGTGTGTCAGCTGCTGCTATTGATTGTCATAAAATATACAATAAGTTGGTTATGAGCAGCCACAACACCAACACCAACAACAACAAACAGCAACAATAATAGGAGAGCTTAATACAACAGCGCACTAATACAGACTCATAAATTTGAAAAGTATGACATGTATGCGCCCGCATGTCTAGTAAAATTTAATAAACTACATAATACACGCCACAGCCATCGACGCTGCTATGTACGCTAAAAGCAGCGCTCATAGCCCATCAAGTTTTTATGCCGCTAACACTGTAGCTGTCATGGGCAAGGTGTGGGTAAGTGTAGGCCGCTAGCATCTCATCTCACGCTAGTAGCCAGCCAGCTCAACAGCCGGTCGGTCAGCCAGTCAGTGACCAAACAATAAACATTTATGCCAACTAATACAAAATGGGCATGAATATAAACACAAATACAAATATGTATGTTTTGTATACACATACACTTACACCGAACATTTTGTGCTTGCCTACAACACTTACTATGCTATGCGCCTGCAAGTAGGCAATTGAATTCGTTTCACTTTGCCTGGGTCAGTGCGTTAGACAGCCAAATAACTAGCACTACAGCCAAGCAACACTAACATACAGTCCAGCAAACAGCGAACCAGCCACCTAACAAACTAGCCCGTCTACGCTAGCATCAATATGGCGAGTGACTGCATTAGTTGCGGTATTTCGTTGTTTCGGTTATTGTGGTGAGAAATTCTGTTGTTAATAATAGAAATATGTACTCATATTTGTTGTTGGTGGTGGTGATGCCGCTGCTGCTCCATAGCCCCATAGCCATTGCTTATGTGCTTATGACAGCGTTACACTGATACGTATACCATGTACGAGTATGTAGTAACTGCTGTGTCAGTGACATGCACCGGAAATGCGAAATACTTGCTACAATTTATGTGTCGCATACATTAAAGCTCGTCATTGTGCATTTAGATGCGGCAACAATAGCCACATAAGCTATTGCTTTATGACAGTGTGTAAATGCTGGCATATTTTTGAGCGTGGGTGCATTTAAAGTGATATGCAGGAATCACTTTATTTGCAAAAACTGCAATAGGTATGCAAAGCTTCAAAACATGTGTAAGTTGTAGGGTAGTCTTTAAAATATCAACATTATGGGGCACCCCTTTATTTTGTTTATCGAACAAAAAGACCTTCGCCAAAATTTCAGAATAATTTTTTTTTTTTATATTGGAAAAATTCGTCAAAATTTTGACAATTTTTTTTGAATTATTGCAATTTTTTTATTAAAATTTTTTCAACCCCTGTCAAAGGTCGCTAGTTTTAATTTTTTTTCAACTTTCGAGATTTTCATGTACGTTTATTTCATAGGTAGAGCAAAATATTATAGATAAAGTAGGTCCACATACAAAATTTAGATGTTGCTATTATAAGGACCACCCTAACAAAAAGATAATCCTCGTGATTTATTTCTGTTTGCTAATTTTATTGGCTATATACGATAAATACACATAAAATCATTGTTTAGAACTGAGTTGTTGATTCCGGGCACGAACGTACTTTTGGTACGGGTTGACACATTTTTGACACTTGGGAGAGAGTAACTTATTTTTATGCTCTAATTACCGAAAGCAGCCGGAAAGCTTGTGGAACAAACCTAATATTAAACCACCATTTATGACAACTGGGGCTCAATGTGAAATTTGCAATTTCATTTATGGCAATAGCTGATCAAAGCTGGCGATTTTTTTTCAAAAATGGCTCTTTTCTTTTTAAACAATTTGCACGCCCTGGTAACAACACTGCATTTCTTTAACAATTTTATGAAAATTCCGTACGCTTATTCATTTTGTAGATACTCTACATTAGCTTTTAGTTTTTAAGTAGCGGTCGTCGTCCTCCATATTCATGCCTTCTCCGAGTAAATACCATAAGCTACATTGCGGTTGGCTTAGGTGTAAGAACAGCAGGCGATTGCACACGCCACAAGGCAGATCGTTTTCATTTGTGTTAGAGGATCATTGTATACTTTGTGGCGAAAATGCATAGTAGCGTAGAGTTAACAAAGCATAAGCCTATTAGTGGACACTTGGTAAAGCTAAAGAATAACTAGAAAAAGATTACTGAAAGCAAGATGGAACTAAAATAGTAAACAACAAATAAATTTGCTTGAAAACTGCTGTCAACTGCATTAATGAAATAGAAATAAGCTTCCTTGTTTATTTCATAAAATGAGACGCTTGAAATATTTTGTGGTTTTCCGGTTGAGCGAAGATTATTCAACCCTTTTTCTTCGCAAATTATAAACATTACCAGTTAGGTTATTTATGTTTGTGCCATGTAACCTGCCTTTATATCCATACAATACAGACTTATCTTAAGCGGAAACGCAATACGATATCTTGTCAAAAAGAAAACATCACTGCTTAACGAAAGAAAACGTCAAGAAAACCAGATAATTAGATAGCGGAAAGTGTGACGAATAATGGTTGGTTAAAATGACGCTTAAATTGAATGGTGGTGGGGGTGCAGTCTATACAAATACAAATATCTGCACAGCCGATGTCTTCGTCAAAGGGTGGCAGAAAATATTTGTCCCAACCCCTAGCGCACGTTATATACATATGTATATGTATGTATATATGTACCTATAGTTTCTTGCTGCTAAACATTTCTTGTTGCTCTTGCTACTACTCCTTCCTTGCTTGCTGTATAAATAAACGCCTAGCGTCATGCAGCGACCGGTGAGTAGCGGTAACACCGTTTGCACAGCGTGTGTTTACATAAGTAAGCTACAGCCACAGATTTAATCACCGATGGGGTAAACACGCACACACATGCATGCACACGCATACGCACAGGTATATAGAAAGCTTGCCAAGGAGTGGATATTTGTGAAGAAGTTTGCATACAAGTTTTAAATAATTCATTTTCTTATATATGTGCGTGTGTAGGTTAGCCGGTCATTGAACGCGTTAAGCAAGATACATAAAAGCTTTAAACTTCCGTGTTTTACTTAGTCTTGTATACAACTTATTTATAGACACGGTGGCAATTTAAAATTAAATGCATATACATATAAACACTGCCACATCATTTACGGAGCATATTACTTATAATCTTACTTTGAGAAAACTTTCTTTGAACAAGCGCCCCTTTAAAGTTTAGCCCATAGCTGTTGCGTAAGAGCCATGGAATTAAGAGCGCGTAGTGGTGAATTAAGGGTATGCTGTTGTGTCCGTATTTAGCTGTGTATAATTTACAACACGCTGATAAATATTATATTTAGTACTTGAAAAGCTTAAGCGAAAGCAGTCGAGTGTAACTTTTGGGTTTATAAACAATGTTGGGTTACAGATTTTAGATGACATCATTGGAAAGGATTACCAAGTTGCATTGATAGGTAGTGTCTGCAAGTTTTGCTTTGACCATCTAATAATGTATCATGAATAAATGTTATGAAATTAATATAAGATGAGGTTTAAATATTTTGGGGATTTGGAAAACATTTAAATATTCTGTAGCCCTGAATGAAAACTACTTCTGGCAATAAGTACAAATACTACTAAAGAAGAGCTCAGTAAAGAGGAGAGAATTGAGAAAGTGATACTGCCGTTACAGTATAGGACTTTGCATGAAAAAACTTTTACTGGGAGGTATAAAGATTTAGCTAGTTTGAAGCTGAAGTGCAGAAAGTTACTGAAATTTGAAATAAGTTTAAAATAGAGCGAAAAAATCAATTCAAAATTGACAGTAATACAAATGCCATACGTGCACACGAGGACGGAAATGCCTCCTAAATGTATTCTTTAATATTTACACTTAATTAAATAAACATTTTAAGCAGCACTTTAGGAAAAAGATTTAAGGAGATTAAGAAGAAGGTAAAGTTGAATATGTGCATAGACGACGAAAGGAATATATGGCCAAAGATTAAATTTAAGGTCAAGAAAGTGATAAAGATATTATTGTATGTTATGTTATGTTATGTTAGGCTATGTTACGTTATGTTATGTATTGTTAATTTTTGTTAGGATTTATTTTGAAACGAATTTCCGTAATCCCTTTTCAAGTTTGGTTTGCAGGCGAACCGATTTCAAGATATGTTATGTAATGTTATGTTGGTCAACGCACTTCACCTCAGCTTACAAACGATGTCTAGGCTGAACGTCTCGAGAATTGACCTCAATTATCTATCGAAATCGGAACAATGAAGGTGTTAGGCCTAGTGTGCAGACTTATTTAATAAATTTCATGTAAGTTGTCCCAGTTATTCCAGGGATTCATAGGCCCAGGATTCTTTACAGGTCTGCCATGGAGTTCCGTTAGGCGAAACTACTATATCTGGATGAAGTACGAAGCGCCATATTACTGGACAAAAACGGAAGGTAATCGACAGGTCAAGTCCATCATTCCGGATATGTCAACAAGGAGAACTGAGGAACTCTTTCACCTCAGTAGGCATGAAGTAAGAATTATTACAGGATTCTCAACGGTAGGGTAATGAAGCACTTGTCAAATGTAGGAGTTGTTAACTCTGACCTGTGCAGGTTGTGCAACGAAGAATGTGCCACTGCGAAGCCCTCACTAGGACCAGACTTCGCTTTCTAAGATCACCGTACTAAGATTGACATGACCTAAATGGTATTCAGTCAAAGGACCTCGCGAGGTTTCTTAGCAAAGAAGACCTTTATGCTTTATTGAGGAGGCGAAAGCTTACTCTGGAAACGAATTCGATTTTAATTGCTATTAATATTACAAAAAAAGTTATATTTAGTAAACGGTTTCGATAATAATATCAGTAAATGGTATCATTACAAATATATATGAACAAATAAAAATCGAAAACGATTTACTTATCCACTAATTGGGAAAAAACTTGAAAATGATACCGATAAAAATAGCAATAACAATATCTTAAAAATTTCGATAACGAAAAATGCGTCGATATCTCGACATTTTCTTCAGATTTACATAAGGAACAAGATTCCAACACGAAATTTTATTTAAGTTAAAACTTAAAAAAAGATACTACAAAAAAATTAAAAAAAAAAAAACAACTTCTGCTCATATGCCCGCAGTTGTGTATGTAACGTATACGCCCCGTAGCGCAGGCATATAATTTGAAAGTAATTAAATATTGGCACGGAAGCTCCTCATGCACATATGTACATATATATTACCTTCTCCATGTACATAACAATTTTAGAATGAATTTTAGAGTGAGCCAATAAAAATTGTAAAATGTAATTTTAGTTTCTTAAATCATAGGTCATCTTTTACTCAATATATATTTTTTTTTATTTGGTGCACACTAGTTTTCTTGTATTAGATTCGTTTATTTTGGCAGAAAATTTGCACCGTTTAATTTTACTATTTTAAAGTATCTGAAATTAGAATAGAAAAAATCGTTAAATTAAAAAAAATACAAAATAGCTGCGACATATATTTTGGATGCTGCCATTTTTTTCAATTTGGTGGCACACTCTTGAAACTTCACAGATATGTTGTATTTGATTTGATAAGGACATTCTATCTGAAAACTTCCCAGAGTTATTAAAATAAAAATAACTATGATTTTTTCGAGTGACAACGAAAAAAATTAGTAACTTCGGTATATTTTCGCCTAAGTAAACCTTTTAGGGCTAAATTTGTTCAAATACTTGATTTATTTTTTATTATAGGTACTCGTTTCTGGAACTCCATTGCTTGAAATATATGCAAGAAGAGTGCTTAGCGTTTTTTTTCCGGCGAGAGAAGGAAGTAGCACTAAAAAAACAGATCGTGAGATTTGCTCTCACACATTTTTAACTTTATCTAGTTTTTATGTCAAAGTTCATGTACCAAAAAATCAAACGTTTTCCAAAAAAATAAGATTCGGACAACGGATTCTGGTAGAGGTTAACGAGAGATTGAAAAGTTTATGTCAGAGTTTTATTTTATAGAGGCACAAAGTTTCCCCCCTTTTCCATATGATCCTTACCTTTTGGACATATCATGTGTTCAGCAGTTTTATGTAAAAAAGAACGCAGAACAATTAGAGCTCTAACTGTTGAATAGGTGGGCCTTTCTGTTCCATTTAAAAAAAAAGGCAACAATTACTCACAAAAGTGATAAACGGGTTAAAAATTGGTGCTGTAATAATTGGAATTGGTGCTAAAATCTCACAACAAAACCGAGTTTAGAGTGTTTCTGTGTGACAAAAATAGTTTGTCGTATCTAAAAAAACTAAAATTTGCGCTTAAAGACTTATAATGTGCCGCACGCGTCTGATTTTTCGCTAAGAAATTTTCGTAAAGTTATACAAAATTACAAAGAGGTAATATTTTTTTTTGTTATTGCACTAAAAATTTATATAAAAGTAGAAATGCAGCACTGCAAACAATGCGATTTTGCAGCATTTTTCTGATGATTTTCCCCACAATAACATTCCTCTAATTTCCATGCCCATTTGCGAATAGTTGCGCGCCTGCCATAACTTTGACGCCCGCTCAACTAGGTTGAAATTTTCCAAACAACTAAAAGTTTACTGTGTCTGCTTTCACTTAAATTAGGTTAATTTATTTTAGGTTTACTGTTAGCTGCACTGAACTGGTTGCATATAAGAAGAGGAAAGTTTGTGCCAAGCGCTGAGTGTCAAAATGATGTCAGTCAGTAATTTTTCAGCACATCCTCTAATGCCACTTCACAAAGAAGGAAAGGGTGCTCCAACACACACGCACACACACCCACACGCTTGCATTTAGATGCTGGTGTACTGGTATATTTAGTGCAAGCGCTGCGCAATACTATAGCGAACTTTCAACGCCCACTTGCCACTTGAGGCGTGGGGCGCAGCAACTTTGTGTGCAATTATAATGAGCGCGAGCGCGCGCACAAAAGTAGGCAGCACAAGCGGCACAATTTCGTGTGTGCATTTGAAGAGTAGGCAAAATGCATTTTTTTTAGTGATTTTTTTTTTATTATTATTTCAATCCTGCGCATTCACTATCTCTGGCTATGATTATTTTGCAGGCTGACAGCCGCCGCTTGCGAGTTGCAAGCAATTTGTCGGGCATCTCCATTTTTCAACCTGCTTTGCATTGCTGGAGTGTGGTTGTTGTTGTTGCCTGCATGCTTACTATTATCATCATCAGTATACTTCTTCTTCGTCTTTCTTTTTCTTGCCAGCTACTAATCTCCTATTTCTTTACTTTTTCCTTTTTGGCTTACTTGCTTAGTGTGGCGGGGGTTGCGGCAGCGAACGTGTGGTTGTGCACCTAAAAGTATGTGTTGAAATTCACACGCTCAGCTATGCAAGTAGCTGTTGCGCCCCAGCTGCTGCTTTCTTTCGCTCCCACACCCACTTCACACCTACATGCGGATGCTAGAAAATGTAAATGCTGCCACCTTTGCGCCTAAAACGCTGCTACAATATTTGAGGTGGCATGCCATAATTTATGTGGAATGAAAGTGGTTGTAAAGAAAAATGTGCTGCAGAGTTTAAGCGGCGAAGGACCTTGCAGCGGCAGCGTTTAGGATACTGTTTAAAGTTGTGTTGAGAGACTGCTGAGTAAGGAGAAATGGTGAAACTGAGACATGAGCAGCCTCAACTAATCTCGACTACTAGTCACACCCGCTCGCGTTCAACTGCCGTAGCTTGCCACAATCATTTCGCTCTGCAAAGTGTCAAGCGTACTTAACCTTCTTTGCCTGTGAAGAGGGTGTAGCGTTGGCGTGGGCGTTAATGTGGCTGTGCATGTGTGCCTGCTTTGAAAAGTTTCATGACATTTTCTGTATTTTTCACCTGAAAGAGGAGCTAAAAGTAGGCAGCGTGAAGTGCGATAGAAAATATTTCAGCATTCCAACATTTAAAGCCACAATCATCAGCGCGGCTGCTGTTATTGAATTTTTTGCTATTTTTCTAAAATATTTTTTTCTTTTGCTGTTGTAATACTCGCTAAGCTCTTGTGGTTACTTATAGCGATTATTAGAAAAGGCAGAAAAATTAATAGAATAGAAGAGCAGGAAAAAATGTTTAACTGGCATTAAATGCGCCATACATTACAACTCCAGGCAACTAACGCCCACACAACTGCATGCTTCTTGCTTAACCAGGCTTTTCCATTCAGCACAATTTCATCTGTTCTTCGCACATTCGCTTGCTATTACTGCTTTCCAACCAGCCAGAGTGCAGTATGAGTATTATGGCACGGCAATAGCTGCAAAAGTGCAAGAGTTCATAGTCTACTTCTCTAGGCGTTAAGCTGGTTTAGTGAGCGGCACTTGCCACCTATGCCCTCCCAACTTCATACCGACTCTTCTAGTACACAGCCGGCCATATTTATGAGCTGTGTGGCAAGTGCAAGTACAAGCGGGCTAAAGTTAAGCACACTCCCACACACACACACACACACAGCCACTCAAAACTCGTACGTAGCTAGCTCATTGCCTATTAATGAGCCGTAGGCCAAGTGCAAGCCCACTATCATTTCGCAACTAATTCCCAACGCTTTGCACATAATAACTAGGAAATATTTTTCTATATTCGATGATATGTGTGCATGAATGTATGTATGTATGGAGGAATGTGTGAGTACAATGATTTTGCGCAGAAGCAAACCAAAAAAAAGAAGAAAAAATTAAAAATAAAGTCGAGCAGCACTTGGCATTGTTCAGTTCAATAGGGTGGCTGTAAGCTGCGGCTGCTGTGTAGCTCGTTTGTAGTTGTTGTTGTTATAATAACTAACTATTATTGCATACTACATAGAATTGCTGCATTCATTTCAGCGCTCCAGCCTCCTTGAAATCTGCTGCTCCTCAGCTGCTTGCCGCCCCTTTCGTCAAACGAACAAGTAGTTCAGCTGCACTTGAAAGTGTTCGATGGCTGTAAATATTTTCTGCTTTATCCTTTTGTAAGTCTGCATGTTCTTCAGCTTCTTTTTCATCTTGAGTATTGACCGCATTTTTTTTTTCTGTTCGCAACTAAATAGTTAAACTAAATACTTATTCTATTTTTTTTCTTTCTCTTCCTTTTTATCTCCTTTTGACTGCCTTTTATTGCAGCGTCTCATACAGTGTTGCCATTTTAGCCGTTTTCCGGCTAGATTTAGCCGGTTTCGATAGCAAACAGCCGGATAAATTTCGATTTAGCCGGCAGCCGATTTGTTAGCCGTTTTGCAGAAAAAAATTAGCCGTTTTTAGCCGATTTTGCTATTTTCCTTGTTTTCTTAAATTTCAAATATGTATATATGTTTCCATTTTTGACTAAGCCACCCAAAATCTGTTAGAAATGGCTACTAGCCTTATCGTGGAGAAAATTTTCATGTCAGGCAGGGTTGTATGAAATTGGGCCCATTTCGCTGAAGATAAAAGAGCACAAATTTCTATGTAAAACAAACCTCTCTGGGAACCCTACGAGACATCTGCCGGTCATATGACCGGTCATCCAAATGGGAGATCTGCAGTCTTTTGGCATCATATTTTACATCAGAATTGAAGGGATGTCTGAAAAATCTGACCAGTTCTTTTGTGTAACTGTGATTTTGCATCCCTTGTCAACATATGGCCTCGGTTGATGGGAAATTGAAGGGAAATTTTTACTGCGTTTTTTATGTGTATTGGTTTCTATTTGAGTGTATCGAGAATCGGTCAGTCTGAAACGGCCTTGTAGGGAAGACAATAGGTTTGTTGGTCGAAAATCCAGCGAGAATTATCACTCAAAACATCAGATAGTAAGAAAAAATGCTCCCAAATTCTCTCTCATGTAGAGAAACTTGCAATTTTCTGTACGAACGACTCTGTACAGTCCGACTTTCTTCAACATACGTTTCAATTTCTTTGTCGGGTTTACTATATCGACTCTGATTGAGATTGGGTTCCGATTAAGAATACAGTTTTTTTTTTTGCCGAGTACATTTCAAATCATTGGAATTAACTAAATTAATTATGTAAACAAGTATTAACTTACATTTTTCATTTTAAAATCGCTCCAGTTTGTAAATTTTTAAATTTAACGAACTTGTTTATTCAAATTATCGTCGACAAAAAATTCCACCATGTGCCACAATCATATGTTTTTCCTAATTGCAAATTCTTCCTGGCAAAATTTTTTCCGGCTCGAATTTGTAACTTCTCTCCAAGAAATAGTCTTTTTACTGGTGATTTATTTAAATAAAACATGCGAAATTTAGTTGAAACATTTTAGCCGTTTTTAGCCGGTTTTATTTGCCAATTTAGCCCGTTCGTCCAAAAAGTTCTGGCAACACTGGTCTCATAGCGTTGGTTGAAGTGGTGGTAATCGATGACTGTTAAATGCTACACAAACTTTCTGTGTGTGTGTGTGTGTTGAAAAATGCCACTCGAACCGTCTAAGTTGAGGTCAAGTGCACTAGTGGCTGTCTGAGAAATTGTAAAGCTCGCGCTATGAGGCACAAAGGTTGAACGTTTTTAGCACTCATGTGAGATGTGAGGAGGTTTTGTGAGAAAAGTGCCAGCCTTCTGTGAATTTAAAATCAATTTAACGACTTGCCGCTTGAAAGTATGCAACAGATTCTACATTTTTGGGTTTGGCAGTGAGTTTATATACCAAATGCCACATTTATGCTGTTATAAAAAATTATAAATTTTGGAAAATTTGAAGTTATATTTTTGATAAACGCCTATAGGTATGCAATAGATTTTTTAATAGTCTCGTATATGGGAATAAAGGTAAGACTAGATCCTCATTTTGGTTGTTGGTGCTTCCGACATTTGTGGACTATACATTAAGACTAGGTCTTTCATTCTAATTTAATATTGCAGTTCGCGTAACGCCTCTGCGTTGCCCAGGATCTTTAAATCGTTTGTGTTTTAAATTTTTTTTTACACTTTCTATTATTTCTTTCATCGAAATAGGCCAGTCTTTAAAAATCAGACGATTGTTAGTACTTACAGTATTTGGGGGAATAAACCATCGAACTAGGAATCTTAGCCAAAGACCGTAAGTCCATAAAAAAAAATCCTTATATTTTTTGAGGTCAATAAAAAATTGGTTTTGATGAAAAATAAGTAAAATGTTATTTTTTACAACTCAATTTTCCTCAACATGTTTTTCTACAAAATTTTTTTCCCCAACAATTTTCTGCTTTTTGTAAAAAAAATTGCAAGCCTTGATTATTTAAAAAAGAAATATTTTCTGAAAAAAAAACAAATTTCTTACTATTTTTTTCTGTGTGAATAAATTCTGCTTTTTATACCAGAGCGCTCTTGTGCACAAGGGTATTATAACTTTCATATAACGGTAAATTTCAGCAATGCTTGAAACTTCAATATTTCGAAATTTAAGGCGCTAATTTACTCAAAATTGATACATGCCGGCTTACTAGCGGTAGCTTACGCAAAGGTGAAAAACATGTATTTAATACTTGCGCCGGGTATTTAATGTTTGACTCCGCCCGAATTTAGACTTTTTTACTTGTCTGAAAACATATTTTGAGAACTAAATTTTTTCCGAAACATATATTCTTTTAGATATGATTTTCTTTTAGATGTTTTCTTAAACTTCTTTTTTGAAAAAGTATTTTTTTAAATATTGTTAGGTGTTTCTTTTGTAAATCTTTTTCCAACTGGAAACATTTTCAAAAATTTATTACATTCTTAAACTTATATTTTTTTCTGATTTATTGTACATTTGTTTTTAGTTTTGATACAAATATTTTTTTTTATTTCCAAAATTTTATTTTTGAAATAGCTAAATAAAAATGTGGGACATGTTAAAAAACAGAAAACTTTAAAATGATTCATAGTTTTTTTATGAGCCGTGAAACTCTTTGGGAAGCGTGTTTCCTTGGCACTGAAAGGGTTAAATCGCAACGAGTAGTCGGCGTGATACAGTGCGGTTAGTTTCAGATATTTTAATTTCCATCTGAATAACTCTGGGAGCGAACTTCGGTAAAAATTTGCTAAGACTAGTATTTCCATGGGACTAGCATGCCGAGCAAGATAGGCAATATTTTTGTACCTTTTGCTTTTAATACCCTTGCTTGATCAAGTTTTTTAATAAATTCTTCTTAACATTCACTATTTTAAAAACTTATAGGTTAAGCTACGCATTTTTTGCATCACAAAAAAGTAGTCTAATTGCAATTTCATTAGCGCGCGCAACACAAAGAAAGCACTTAAAGTATCTCGCTCCACACATTTCCCTCGGTCCCTAACGCAATAAAACCAAAAATAAACGCACAGTAAGAGATACAGAAATTCAAGCGATTCAGCTGATTTTAAACCAAACTGCAGGAGGGTCAAAGGTACTCGTATAATAGTAAAATATTTGCAACAAACGCACAAACAAATGAAAACAGCGATCAAAAAGTTTTGTTTCAAAATAACTAAAGGACCACGAGCAGCAGCAGCAGAGTATAGAAGTGGCAGAAAAAGAAACTCAAGACAGAGAAAATGAAAAAAGCGCAGTGAAATAAAAGAAGTAGAAATGAAAAAAGAAATGCTAAATAAAAATGAAAGCCAGTGAAACATTTTAGTTGTAATTGGATTTCTTATTTGGCCGCCGCTGAAAAAAAATGTTGCTTGTTTTTTGGTGTGTAGTTGGGTTTGCTACTGTGTACTGCATTTGTCCTTTATTTTTTCTCTTGTTTTTGTTTTTCTTGTTTCAAGTGCAGACAACATTGTTGTTGCATTTTTATTTTCAAGAGCAGTAAAATTTGTTATATTTTTTTCCGAGATTTTTTTTTTTATCACATTAATTTCGTTTTGCTCATATCTCATGTTTTGAGTTTCAAGTTGTTTGAGGGTGGCGTTTCAGGGTTGCTATATTTTAGTGGCGGTTCATTAGGTGTGCGCCTGTAAGTATATGAATATGTGATAGAGAAAAAATTTGCTCTTTAAGTGACGCAAAAAAAAATCTTTTTGAATTTGCGCTTTAATATCATACTACAGCTCTCTCTGGCAAGTTGCAGTACCTTTGATTTCTGGAGGTGCCTAAAAATATGCTGAATGAAAATATAAGAGATGCCATGTGAAATCAGTCAATACAGACTGAAGGGCAGCCAATTTGATGTTGCGTACTTTTAGGCACATACAAATTTTACTTTACATTTTCACTAATATACTCCTCTACTATATGGAAGTATTTCCCCTATCTGTCGATGAGAGACTCAGCTCAAGCTGGCAAAAAATATGTTTGTACGATTTTCGTGAGCCAAAAATTAAGAACCAGTGATTGAGCAGGCTTCAAACAGAGCCACAGATTTTAAGGTATGTATGTATGTGTAAACTTCTTATTAGGAGTCTATGAGTTAGCTATTCCTTACATTTTCTTTTAGTATTGATTTGGGCAGTTTGGACGGATTTTTATGAAAAAATAGTCGTGCAGTAACTTGTTCATCCAAAATTTTGTTTCAAAAGACTCAGCAAGAGCTGCAGGTGACGGCTCTTCGTATACCTATATATATTATTACAAACCCCGCCGAATAACTCTCGTCACAAGAGCAGCGTAAGTCTTTCGTAAAACAAATGAAACACAGATAGCAAGACAGTTCGAAAGACTTTTGTTATTCTAGCACAAACTCCTTAGAAAAAAGGTCTCTGATTCACAACCAGCGTTGCCATTTTAGCCGTTTTCCGGCTAGATTTAGCCGGTATTGATAGCAACTAGCCGGAGAAAATTCGATCTAGCCGGCAGCCGATTTGTTAGCCGGTTTGTAAAAAAAAAGTTAGCCGTTTTTAGCCGATTTTACTATTTGCCTAATTTTCAGGTGCAAAAAGTAAACAAGTTGTTCGAAAGCAATAATGCAGACCCAATGAAGATTTTTAATGAACTCAATGTTTTACTTTCGCATCTATGCTCCCTAGTGGTTATTAGCGCGGACACATTTGATCCTATATGCTCCCCGTTGGAACCATACCTTGCTCCATTTCCTCAGTTTTATCACAGTTTTGAAGAGTATTTAAAAACAAAAGTAAGCACAAACGCTTTTGACCACGAAGCCGAGAAAAAAATTCGAGAAAATGGTCGCTATTTTATTATCACTTTAATAAAGGAATTACGCCAACGCCTCCCTACAAATATTGCCACACTAAAAAAATTGACTTTTTTCGGTTGGAAATGCATTAAGAGTAATTAAACCAAAAGTATTTGTTCAACTACAGCAACAAAAACACAAATATAATGCTGACGAAATAACATCCATAGAGATGCAATGGCAACGGTTAACGTTACATACCTGGAGTAATTTAGACTCAACTGTAAAATTTTGGGCCGAAGTTTATCAATTTCGAAATGCCCTAGGAGAAAACCCTTTTTCTGACCTTTCCAACCTAGTTTTTAGTTTTCTTGTTTTGCCTATAAGTAATGCAGAAGTAGAGCGAATATTTAGTTCAATGAATATAATAAAAACTAAGCAAAGAAATCCAATGTGCGTTAAAACGTTAAACGCTATTTTATATATAAGATACGGTTTAAAACGTGAAAAAAAATGCTGCCATAATTTTACTGTAGATGACGATCTCTTAAAATTAATGAATTCAGGTGATATATACAATAGTGATTCATTTGATGATGAGGAATATACACTCGATATAAATTAATGGTGTTAACTAGTCTTTCGTTTCTTGCGATTTATTTAAATAAAGCATGTGAATTTTCACTAAAACATTTTAGCCGTTTTTAGCCGCTTTTTTTTGCCAATCTAGCCGGTCGGCCCAAAAAGTTCTGGCAACACTGTTCACAACCTGTGGTGAAAATCGATTTTGAGAGAAAGCACTGGTACATTAGCGTGAACCGAAAATCCGCCTTTTTTGAATTTTGATTGGTAATAGCAAAAATATGGTTCATTATGCTTTAAGAAAAATCTGTGTCAAATTTGGAATTTTTTGGTCAATATCCTAGGTTCGCCCAAGTCCACCAAAGTTAAAGTACTAAAAAAATTTTTTTCTTAACTAACTTCGATTCTCTACGAAAAAGGTGCATACACCAAATTATGTAGGACTAATACTTTCGACGATTATTGCAATTTTGGTAAAAAAAAATGTATTAATTAATTTAATTATTAATTTTTTTGAGCATATTGATCTTTGATGGCCTTGGGCGAGCCTAGGATATTGACCAAAAAATTCCAAATTTGACACAGATTTTTCTTAAAGCATAATGAACCATATATTTGCTATTACCAATTAAAATTCTCCAAAAAGCGCATTTTCGGCCCACGCTATTTTACATACATACATATCTAAGTATATCATTTAGCTCGCCTCGCTCTAACAGTCGCAATAGCCGAGTGAGCAAAGCACGGCCGTGCCATTCGGGAGATTCGAGTCTCGAGTTTTTTAATTTAATTTTCTCTTAACTTTTAGATGTTATTGTTTTAAAAGGAAAAATAATTATTTTTGTTATTTTATTTTTCTCTTTTTTTCATTTTTTTTTCTTTCTTAATTTATTTTTCTTTTAATTTTTAGATGCTTTTCTTTTAAAAAGAAAGACTTTTTTTTTAATTTCATACAATTGTTTTGTTTTCTTTCTTTTTGATATTAGTATTTTTGCTCTTTTTTCCCCTCTTAGTATAACTTTCTTTAAATTTTTAGATTTCATTATTTAAAGTTGTTTTTTTTTTATTTTATTTAATTTTTAGAAACCTATTTTCTTTATTGCCTCTTTCATTTACTTATATTTGTTTTTCGTTTTCAATTAAATTTGCTTTTATATTTTAGATTTTGCTTAAAAATAAAAATATTTTTTAAGTGCTACTTTCATTTTTTTTTATCTGAAATTACGTGTATTTAAATAGGTAGCGGAAACTGTGTCTTTAAAATAAGGTTTATTTTAAACAGCTCTGATGTTAGCTTTTTTAGACTTTCAAATTAAAAAGGAACCGCATGGTTTTATGAACTTCGTTTAAATAATTCAAAATGTTCACTTCTTTTACTTACTTGCTACCTTTTTATTGACTAATTCTACTTTATCACCCTATGGAGAGCCGTAAAAGGCGCAGGAAAGTTAGAGAAGTACCAAGTATGGAGGTTTTTCAAGTGTGTGGTAGAAGCCCATGGTTACTATTTTCGCTTAAAGTTTCCAAAGGACTTTTGAAAAGCAGCAATAAAGTCTTGAAAAAAAAAGCTTCAGCTCTACTTTTAACTTTGCTTACATACATACATACATTCATGGAAGGCGAGAAACAACATAGTCACAATCACGCATCTGCAACAGAGCTCTCCTGCTGCCAAGCGCATTTCATGAAATGCTAGGCAAACTTTCTTTCTTCCTAATTTTTTTATTACCTCAGCGTATCACAGAGGTCTTGTTTTCTTCCCTCATACACTTATTTTTTTCTTTTCTCACCACCATCTCAGTCATTGTTATTAGTTAGAATGCGTTGCCTGATACGTTTGTTCGTTTGAGTACTTCGAACGCAGCATTTTCGAAAGGAAAAGTTATTTGCATAAGTGCAACCTCAGTTATGGTGCGCATACATACATACACACGTCTTGGCATTTGCATTCATATTTTCATGCCTGCGAATTCTTTAGTACGCGACTCACTTTTTTCTGGGGTCAGAGCTGCGCTGCGTCACATTTCTTTATATTTGCTCAGGCAAATAACAACACTCGAACGCAAAAGTAGTGTAGTTATATGAAATGCAGTTTCTTATTACAACTCCTTGGGGAAAACAAGTGCCTTGGAAATGTATGTATGAATGCATATGAATATTTTTACTTCTGAAGGCAAAAGTTTTTTGCTTATTTGGTGGCCTGGAAAATTTCTCCTTCTTCAATGCACCAACAGCTGGCACAAGGTAGGTGAATGAGGACAACACGCGCGCGCATGTTTATCTGCTAATTATGTGCCCAAATTAAAGAAGTTTTTCTTTCAACTACGAAATATTTTTGCGGCACAAAAACTTGCAGGAGGCGGTAGTTGAAATGTAAACAAAGGTGGGAATATGAATAAAAGTGAAATGGAAAAAGGGGGCAAGAAAAATACGGATAATGAAGAAAGTTTGGGATTTTAAAATTTTGTAAAAATAAAAAGGAAATTGATGTTTTGAAGTTCAGGTTGGAAAAATGTCAGCGGAAATACAAATGAATCAGCAGCTTATAGCAAAAATTAATTGTTTACTACAAAGAAATCTCGTAAAAAAAAACTAAAACGGCATTAAAAAAGTATTACAAGCACAATAAGTCTTTAAGCTATGAAATAATTATTTTTTACTGTTTTTTTTGTTTTAATTTACAATTACAAAAAAAAAACTAATATTAAAAAAAATGTTTAAGTTCGATGGCTTTTTTCTATTAACTCAATACTTGCGAAAATTAAATATAAAACAAAGAGAAAATTTTTAAAATTTTAAAATTGTAAAAGTAATTAAAAAATGGGTAAGGAAAGCGCCGTGCAAATATAAAGCAGGAAACACTTTCAGAATTTTCTACTCTATCTGCCCAAATACTTTTCATTTCGCAGCCTTGAATCCACCTTGTTTTCGTATTCGCACAAAACAAAAATTTTCGCGCTGCTCAGGGTTGCATTTGACTGCAGGCGATTTCAGGCGTTTAATTAAAAAGTTTTATTTCGAAGAGTGTTGTAGGCAGTGCAACTTGCTCAAAACTACAAAAAAATACATTTTACACGCCTTAACCCTTTCACACATCCGGCACTTCCTTTCACTTCCACTCGCCAAATTCACACTCACAAACTTCTTGCTCTTCCTCCTTCAACTTCTTCGTCATCAACGTGTGTAACATATGTACAAACATATATATGTACATATGTATGCACTTTAACACAAACTTAACAAGGTCGCCGCTTCATCATCGCATGCATGCATGCCCGCATATATGGTACATACAGTGAGCAGTAAAATTAATCACTTGAAAAACAATATGCGAAACAATTCAAGGAAACAACATCCCTTACATCGATTTAACAACCGAATATAAGTTGCGAGCTTTAAGCGCTGCATATGTATACTCCCGCAAAATGAGTACACATATGAATTTTTATAGCGCGCCATTAAGTTGTACATACTTGTAAGTACTCTTAGTTACGCAAGTGTTACAAGGTTGCATTTGCTTCAAAGTTGTTGCATATGTATGTATATAGAAAGCACTCAATTAGTGCGAGGCAACAGAAATTTACTTTGTGAAATTTAAAACAGTGCATAACAATTAAAATATATCGCTGGCTTTAAGCGACAAAGAAAAGAATAATAATAAAAGTAGTAGAAAAAGTAGTAGACAATAGCATTATTAAGTTATGGAATTTATATAATCATTGTTGTATGGTAATCATCGACCACAATGACCTGCGGCTTAGCGCATAGTTAGTTGGCAATGCAGAAGGCCAGCAGTGGTGCGAAGTGAAGCAATGCTCAATGCCAATTCTCCTCCATGCCGTCCACATGGAGTCAAGGGTTGTGTGTGAGTGCACTTTCTTGTTTACACTACTTGAGATGTTTGTGTGCGCACTATAAACTTAGAGGTTATGGGTTAAGCTCTGGTAAGAAGAAATAATGGCATGTGTAAGCACATTGTTAGCCAGTTGGAAAAGTAAGAAAATAAACGAGAAGAATTATTTGTATTTGTGGATACTATGCACAGAGACGAAAGTTAAGATATGTAATTACATATGTGCTTAATTAAGATATGTATGTAGCTAAAACCAAAACTCGAACCGTAATTTTTAAACAAAATCCAAACAATTATTAGAAAGTTATTAGAAAAATCAGCCCCAATATGCTGTTGGATCAAAATGGTTTCAAAAAGGTAAATTCTCAGAAAAGTTTAGCAAACAAGGTTGCCACCGATGTCATAATTTAAAACTCATTAGATCTATGGCAAAAGCTTAATGAACTCATGTTATGTGTGATATGAGATATGTGTATGTATGTACAAAAATATTACTTACGAGGGTTGCCAGCTGTTACCAAAATTAAATATAATTGAATGAGCAAAATTAATAACATTTTACGAAAATGAAATAGCATTCCTATGAAATCTAATAAAATTTGTGTTTGTAATTTGAAGTATTTTGGAATAGAGTTGCCACAAATATATTTGCAAATATGAAAAGTAATTAAATGCATTGGTTACATTTTGTAAATATTGTTATATTGGCATTCAAGGAAAGGTCTCTACAAATTTAAAATTTAAGTAAGAAATATTTTGAATAGGGTTGCCTCCTATAAAAATCGGAATAGTTACTTAAATAAAATATGCACACATTTGAAAATTTGAGTTTGAAGGCAAAACAATATAAATTTCGTAAAAGTTCAATCGTAAAAAAGTTTTTGAATAATATTGCCAAGTGTCTGAGCAGTCCAAATTGTGTTCGTAGATTATTAGTGCCTACAAATAAATAAAAAACTATCTTAGAATATTTGAATAACGAAATTGCGTACTTGCGTCATTCTAAATTAGATTCACCCTAAAACCTTGTTACCATCTCGCATTACAATATCAGTCATGTATGTACCAAAATACATACACAACTATAAAAACCTGGGTTATTTGTTGAACTCGCTATTCAGAGTGGATTCTAAACAGAGTTGCCATCGATATAAAAACTTTAATTGGTCAAATAAATTTGTGTAGTGCAATATTAAGTACGAATCATACAAAATAGGTTTGCAATAGTCATAAAAAATTATCAAATACTTTGTAAAGATGAATGTCATAAACTGGATATCAAACGAAAGGTGTTAAAGAATCCAATTTCAAGAAATATTTTTGACTAGGATTGCCACCTATTTATAATATAATTGAACTGACTAATAATGAAATCTAGAAATGCTCGAAATGCATTAGATAAGATTTATAAACGTGTATTAAAAGTAAAAAAATATTAAAACTGGAATTTTTATCACTAAAAACTTTTGGATTACAAAAAAAAAATTTCTTATGTTTTTAAGTAAAATTGGTTTTTAAAGTTGTTACTATTTTATTAACAAAGCCAAGAAACTTAGTTTAACAATTTTTCGATTTTATATTGAAGCTCCTATTCGGTGTTTTTGCTTTTCAAAAAAAATGTAAAATAAATGGGCGCGAAATTAATTTTCTAATTTTCAAATAATGCTTTTAATTAATTATGCAAATTAGAAAATTTTTCCCACATCTGAAGTATGCGAGCTTAAAATTTCAGTGTCTAGCCTTTTTTCTAAACCTATTTTTTCATCGATTATTTCATAGTTTAGTTGCATCTACTACTTTAATTTCGTTGTTCGTTTTCGCCTTCGGTAAAAGCTTTTCACACCAATTCACAAACTTTCACTACCTTTTCAAAAAAAAAAAAAACCTTGAACATCGATTGATTTTCTCTACTAAACTTCAAATTC
>NW_023458559.1:62497297-62564663 GCF_013731165.1 Rhagoletis pomonella | reverse complement strand
ATCTGTAAGGCGAAGGCAGTTACTTTTTCACAGCCAAACTGATGCTATTAAGCGCAGAGCAAGTAAGCAGTCTGCAATGAATTTTAGGCTTTTAATTTCAGGCGAATCGAAATATTTAAATCTAAAAAGTTATACAAAGACAACCAAATTGTAAGGTGAGCCGCCTGCCGACCACAGTCGTCCTTTTAAACAACCAATAGGCATGCAGTTGACGGGAGCGCAAAGCAAGCAGCTAAAGCAGTAAATCCTACTAAAAGTCCTCCGAAAAGTAATGATGATTAATTACCACAGTCTTCATGTCGCTCATACATACTTTAAGCCATGATTGTGTGAGCACAAAAGAAATAGAAACATCACTAAGTGGCAGTTAAGTTTATCTATCTAGCTGCCTTCTTTCCTACCTCTAAATGCCCCCTCTCCGGCCAACAAGCCTTAAATAAAACAAGTAAGAAAGTCTAAGTTCGGGCGGAGCCGAACATTAAATACCCGGCGCAAGTATTAAATATATGTTTTCCTCCTTTCCGAAAGCTACCGCTACATGATAAGCCGGGGTGTATACATTTTAAGTAAATTAGCAACCTTAAATTTCGAAATATTGAAATTTCAAGCATATCTGAAATTTACCGTTATATGAAAAGCGGCCTCAATTTTAGTCCGATTTCAACAATTTTCAACGGTTTGCTTTTATGTGGCAAGCACAATAACCATACCGAGCTTGGTACAAATTGCTAGAACGGTTAGCGAGATACATACATATATGCGATCACAAGTGGGCGGTGCTACGCCCATTTTCCAAAATTTTGTCATAAACGTATTTCTTGGTAAAGAATTGTTGCAACCATCAATTTTGAATAAATTAGCTTCAATATTTACTGATTTATCGAAGATTTTGCATTTCTCGAAATTACCGTTATATGGGATGTGGGCGTGGTTATTGTCCGATTTTAGAACTTTTCGGCCGTTTGGTATGCTGTACCAGGACCAACAACTGTGCCAAGTTTGGAAGAAATTGGTGTAGCGGTTACCAAGATATACACATGTAACCATAAGTGGGCGTGGCTACGCCCATTTGCCAAAATTTTGTAATATTCTTATTTTTCGTCTAAAACTCATTGCAAGTATCAATTTTGAGCAAATTATCTTCAGCAGTTACTAAAAGATCGCAGTTTTCGTTTTTCTGAAAATTACCGTTATATGGGAGGTAGGCGTGGTTATTGTCCGATTTTTAAACTTTTCAGCCATTTAGTATGCTGTACTAAGGCCAACAACTGTGCCAAGTTTGGAAGAAATTGGTGCAGCGGTTACCAAGATATACACATGTAACCATAAGTGGGCGTGGCTACGCCCATTTTCCAAAAATTTATAATATTCATGTTTTTCGTCTGAGACTCATTGTAAGTATCAATTTTGAGTGAATTATCTTCAGTAGTTACTAAAATATCGCAGTTTTCGTATTTTTTTAAATTACCGTTATATGGGAGGTAGGCGTGGTTATTGTCCGATTTAGCCCATTTTCAATACCATCCGTCCTACGCCCAAAATAAGTTCACGTACCAAGTTTCGTTAAGATATCTTAATTTTTACTCGAGTTATCGTGTGCACAGACGGACAGACGGACGGACGGACGGACGGACGGACGGACGGACAGACAGTCACCGCTTAATCGATTTCTCTTTTCATTCTGATCATTTATGTATACATTTGTCTATATCTATCTCGATTCGTTTTGCCTGTTACAAACAACCGTTATGTGAACAAAGTTATAATACCCTTGTGCACAAGTGCGCTCGGGTATAAAAAGCGTGTATCCTGCTATTTGCGCTACTTAGCTTATCTCTCTCTCTGGTGTTTATTCGCCATCACAAACATTGCCTCAAACCCTGTCAAACTACACTCCCTCACTCCGGCTTAAGTGCAACTAAGTAATGGTGGCAGCCTTTTTTTCGTTGGCTGTCACTGACACAGCGTGCAACGCTATATAGCAGCAGCAGCAGCAGCCAGCAAGAGTAGACAAGCTGAACTCATTAATATCTTTTTTTTTTCTAAATACTCGTATTTCCATTTATTTCGGTTTGCTTTTCATTTGCAGTTGGCGGAAAGCAAGCTTGTAGTCGAAATAGAATTTGCCGCTGAAAATGTTGTAAAGCTTGGCAGTGGCGCGCCTGTGTTGGTTTTGCAAGTATTTATTTAAATGTAATTACTATTTTACAGCTAGTCAATTCATTTGGTAATTTGTCATTTAATTATCATTTGTAGTTTTGTGATTAATTTTGTTGGTATTTTGTCTACACTTCACAGACATTGCTGCAGTTGCAGACAGTCGGGTTAATGATGCGCTTGAAATTATCGCTGTATAATGAGCAGTAAAAGGCAAAAAAGTAGCTACATGCGGGTAAGTGTGTCAAAAAGCCGGCGTTGAAAAATAATATAAAAAAAATAATATAAAAAATGCGTAAATTTTACGCGAGTTGTCGCGCTTTTTAATTGCATTGGCATTGCCTGCGGTTATAGCTGAGTTGCATTGTATTTATCGAATGTTTTTTGCTTTAATGTGGAGTGTGTGTCCTTATGTTGCCCTATAATTGGATGGTTCTACAATTTTATGCTGGAAAATGGCCCAGGGTGCCTTCCGAAATATCAATATCCCTTTATATCGATACAAGATCGCCCTCACCCGCTTCAAATTGGAGATTTACAATTTTTTAACCATACTTTTTCAATTAAATTATTCTTTGAATTCAATATGCGACTTTAAACCGGTGGCATGTACCTGTTAACCCATTAATTATACCCATTACCTATTTCCTTTAACTTCTATATTTTTTTTATTATTATTATATATTATTTTTTATTAAATACCGTAACAGTATTCTAAATTTTTTAAACTAAAGGTTTCTTAACAATATTTCGTTTGACACTCGAATTTCATTGTTTCAGATAGCTTGCGAATAATAAATTTAACTTTGATTTTTCAAACAGTTGGCAAGCCTATTCAGAATATTTTCAAATTACACATTTTTCACGCCTCTTTACACCAATTTCTTAATATTATTTTCAAATAAGTGATTCTTTAATTCAAGTTGAATTTGATTTTTTAAACAGTCTTTCTCCATGAGTATTGGAATTGATTTGATAGCTAAACCCTAAAAATCATTAAAAGTTTTCTCCCAGCATTCGCGATCCAACTTTTCATTTAGAAACTCCAGAACAGAGGTTTCTTCTCAAGGACATGGTTTGTTCTCATTTTTCCTGGATAGAATAACCCCAAGGGTCTCGAACCTTTGATTAGTTCTCTCGAATGCTTCATATGGTCTGAAAATACTAGTGTATCGATTGCTTTACATAAATTAAATACATAACGTCACTACCCAGCCAGCAAAAAGTCCGAAAACTGACCCAAAAAAGGACAAAAAAGTGGATGAAGTGCAGAGTCTTGTTCGTTTACTGATTCCATTTCCGGATACTTTGACAATCCGTTTTCCCACTAATGTGTGCGGCTAAAAAGTGTGTGCAGACAACTACCGAAAATTGCTTGTGAAACGGATACGTTTTCGGCTGTTTTTTTTTTGAAATTTCTGTGATTAAATTTTTCGTTCAATACGCTTTCCTTCTGCACTTCGCAGATACTTTTTCATGGTTCAAAAGAAGTAAAATAAAATTAGAAAGCGCCTGACGGAATCCGAACCCGGCACCTTCTCGAAGCTAAAAAATAGCGGCACACTCCTCTGCACGCTCGTCCAAAATTCAAATGTTTAAATAACTACCTACCGATAAATATTATTTGTATATCGATGGGTAAAATTATATAAAAAGTGATGACCATAACTTTGTATGTATCCCAACAAATATATAGATTTACACATCGGAAAGTATATTGAAAATATATCAACAGAGATGTTAACAACTAGTCGGTAGTAAGGTAGGTAAATTTTAATTCAAAGATAACAATGTCAATGGCAAAAATTAATCGATACAAAATTTAGGTTAACGATAAAAATTCCAATAGGCTATTGATAAATAAATATATATTTATATAATCAACTACATTAAAATGAACATCGATAACAGTATTATAAACACGCGTATACATATAGTATATTGAAGGTATCGAAAACTTATCAATACATTGGTTGAGAACTTTTAATTTGTTGTAAGTTATATAAGCTAATTCATTAAATTGAAGTACGTGTTTCCCTTATCAGATTTTAAAAATTTTGTCACTGAGCACATTTTTATGACCAAATGAACCTATCGAGGGGAAGCTTTGCCTTGTGGGGCAAAGTTGAAAAATAAGGCGCACTCTAATGTACATACATATTGGTTACTATAACGATCGACGCAGCTTTGAAGCGTCTGTCCGGCCTTTGAATGCAAAAGGCGGCGAGATCTTCAAGCCCGTTAAAATTACTATCAGTAGTATTTTGACAAGGCAAGTTTTGTTTTGGGCTTGGACCCCACAGAAGAAAATGGGTCAAAAAATAATTTTGCGCTACATACATGTGTATATGTAAATATAAAAGAAAGAGATTTCGATAACAAAAGGTCTTAAGAGTTTTCAAACTTTTCATCTTACTGGATCGTAACGAGGTATACCTTATATTTTTTGGCTTTTAGCACTTTCTCTGTACTGTATTCTAAACACAATTAGAGCTGCTGCTATTGTTGTTTTTATTATGCCACCAAAGAAGCTTTTTATTATTAATTTATAAGAAAACATATTTTTTATCAACTCAGCTAAGCAGCGCTAATCGGATTTGTAACGCTTATGTCATGCTAAAGTGCTGTCGAACCTCTGCTAAGACTCCATACCGACAATGACGGCAACAAATGGCGCATGCGTGTCACATGACGAATATGAATATCGCGCGAGTACATGTTTATATGTAGGTTATTGCTAATTTATTATTTATGCAAGTATGTACAAATATAAGAATAGAATGGGTGGCATCACACAAGAATAGAAACGATTTCGATAACCACTTACTTTAATTAATATGTTTATGAGGGGAGCGCTTTTGGGGTATGGGTAAAAAAGTGCTGGACAGAGTAGAGCTTCCATTTTGTGAGTCGTCGCTAAGCTGTGCGCGCTCAGTAAAAATTCTATGCATAGTTAACTAATCAACAGCGCACAGTCCAACTGAACTTTTCGTGGCAGCTTAAGCTCGCGCTGGGATTGGAATTGGTATCCATCTCCCTTCGAGTGTCTATGTGTGTGGGTGGGTGTGCGCGCGTGGTTAATGGGCCCTTTCACCTTTGACTTATTTTGAATTTATTTATTGTTTTCTTCTCATTTTCTTCTTCTTCTTCTTCTTCTTCCTCATTACATGCCACCACCAATACACCGGCACCACCATCAGCATCAGCATCAGCATCGGCATCAGCTTTTAAGCATCTTATTTACCCACTCACTTCAACGCTCAACGCTCATTCTCGTTGGCAGCTGCCATCTTCAACTCATTTAGCCGGCAATTTAAACCATTAATATTAATTTTAATAACATTTTTCGATTACTGTTATACCGCTTGCTATTATTTATTTCTTGTGTGCTTCAATTGTACATTTCAATGGCATTGTAAGTAGGTAGATGCCACCGCTGCTGCTGCTGATGCTGCTTTAATTTGTTTTGTTTTCGCTTCTCAACTCAACTACTTCGAAAGGTACTTAAGCGCAACTTGTTGTTTGAATGAACGTATGGACGGATAGACGTAAGTACCATTGAATTGGACTCCTACTTTTTGACTTTTCGTTTATTTTATTTTTTTGTTTTGTTTTATTTTCTTGCCACTTATTTTCGAGCTAGTTGTAATTAACTTCTCGTTTTGTTTCGTTTGCTGCGTAAAAGTGTTAAGCTTTGGATTCATATTAAAAAGGCATTATCCATCTATGCACATTAGGGTGATCTAAAAAAAACAATTAAAACCGCATTGTTAAAGCTCTCACCCCCCTTAGCATTTTCCTATATTGAAAAAAATATACCGTTCCTTTTTTTAATCAAAAAATATTTAGAGGTCACTCAGAGCGCTCAAAGTTTTCCATGCATTTTATACGGGGGAAAAAAAACAACTTTTCGTAGAAATGTTATAAAATTCTTGAAAATCGATGTTCGGTGATCGGAAAGCTCTGGTTCTCTTCAGC
The DNA here is from genome assembly GCF_013731165.1 of Rhagoletis pomonella. Classification (NCBI taxonomy): domain Eukaryota; kingdom Metazoa; phylum Arthropoda; class Insecta; order Diptera; family Tephritidae; genus Rhagoletis; species Rhagoletis pomonella. The sequence goes on along the minus strand of NW_023458559.1, from coordinate 62,558,528 downwards.
AGGCTTTTAGTAATAATGCCCAATTGTTTGTTTAACTATTTTTTAATACTATACATTTTTTATTTATCCCTCCATTGAATTTTCAGGGGGTTTTGGCGGACCTATAAAATACAGTTAGTATGAAAAAAAATGGTTAAATATATAACTGTATATTATAATTTGGAATCTCATTAAGAGAAACAGAGTTTTCCGATAGAAAAATATTGATTTTCAAGAATTCTATACCATTACTACGAAAAGTGGTTTTTTCCCATATAAAATACATGGAAAAGGTTGAGCGCTTTGAGCGACCTATAAATGTTTTTTGATTTCACAAAAACAAAGGGGGTATACAATCATAGGGAGTGAGAGCATACAACTTTCGACTTTACTTTTTCACATGCATTTTTGGACCACCCTAGTGTATATACTATCAACCATACACTTCACCTCCAAACATGTATGAATCTAGTAGATGAGTATGAGCTTGCGGGAGTGTGTGTGTGTCTTGATGGATTTTTTTCCCCAACCAACAAAATTGTTGAGCATATTTTTTAAAATTGTTGCTGTTAGTGTGGTAATGATTGCTATTGTTGTTGTAGCTGTTATTGTGCAGAGCAATTAGCGTAAAATGGTATTTTAATTGACAGCTGTGGTCTGTTCAATTTTCATGATGCAGCCCGAGAGAGAGCTTTGGCTTACAATTCAGCTTTTGTTGATGTGTGTGCGTGTGCATCTACGTCCATAAGTGTCTGCGTTTGCTTGCGTGCGCTTCACAGATAAATTGTCTGATTGCAATTCTGACAAGTCAATTTTTAGTAGCTGGACTGTATTGTTGCTAAGCACGCTGCAGGGCTGTTTTTGTTGTTCTATTTTCACTTTACACTTATTTTGCGTTTTATTTAGCATTTAGCAAATTGTTGAGTTTTTTTTTTGGGTTTAAGCAAAGCAATAACAAGCAAACAATTAAGGTCATACTCCTACATACACACACGCACACATACACACATGCTCCACATCAGCTGGTGTACCTTGCGGCTGCAAGCTGTTGCAAGCATCTTCATTTGCAGCCAAACTACATACATACATAGCTATGTTTGTACCAGGGTTGTTGCGAATATTCGTTCCGCATTAATTTTAACATTCGCATTCGCAATAATCAATGCGGAGCTTTTGCGAATGGGAATGTGAATTGGTTTCTTTCCTCATAATGATTTTTTGGTCCAATCTTAAAAAGCTACTAGACATAAAAGAAGAAAGTGTGCACTGTAATTCTTAACCAAAATTTTCGTGATTTGCTTTTGATGTTACATGTATTCGTTTCAACTATTTCAAATGGGGCTCTTTGGGGAATTTATTTGTAGCAAAAATTTCAAAAACAGTGATTTTGTTTACTTGTGGAGCAATATCTTTTTCATAGGGATATACACCGGACCCTTGGTTAAAAAATTGTGTGGTAGGGGGAGGTCTTCTTTTTTTGCTATTTATATTCAAAGAGTAAGCTCCTTCAATGGGGATTTCCAGCAGAAATGGTCAACGCTTGGTTATAAAGAGAATCGATGCTTAAATAATTAAAAAGCTATAAGTCCGACCTTTAATTAAGTAAGAATTACGTAACTATCTGAGACCCTCATATCCGTGATTCCAATAATTCAAATGCTTATAAAAAAAATAACAATATTTCAATTCGATTCGAAATTGTTCAAAATTTTCATTCCTGCAAAAAAATTTCCATATACACCTACATATTCAGCTCGCTATAACAAGCACAAATTTTTCACACTAGTCGCAGAAGAAAGTATTAAAAATGTATTACAAAAACCTACAATCAAAAAACGCTGATAACGTTACAGGCTCCCTAAATTCTGAAACAGCCAACGGAATGCGAATGAAGAATTCTTTTTAAAAAGTTTTAGAAAAACCCAACACATCTGTAGCTTATTTCTGTAACAGTTCTCTCCCAAGGCGAATTGAGATATGAATTCGACGCTCTGTTCTCTACTGCTAATTCGTAGTAGAGAATGACGTATATTCTCTACCAGTAGAGAAATAATCGATAGAGAAGAGTTACAAAAACGAGCTATTGGTTTGGCTTGTAAGCGGTGTTTAAACAATGATCTCGCCATTATCCCAGATTCTTCAAGTTAAGACGAAAGTTAGGACGATGTTTTCAGCCCCGATGCAATTTTCATTACTTTTTATTAAATATAATGTTCCAATTTTTAAATTCAAATCTAAATAAAATCAACATCAAAAATTACTATTTTTAATTTTTTTATTTACCTAAATAACTTAATTTACTTACTTAGTTCAATTGTTTTTTAAAAATACTTGACATCCGCATTCGCATCCGCGGATGTCTAAAATGCCACATTTGCAACATCCCTAGTGTGTACACGGTACACATATCTGCTTAATGTATTCTTAGTTTTCTACTCTTTTACTATTTCTAGCCTCTTTCACCTATGTGCTTACATAGTTGCCTGCAGTTATTGCAAAATTCATTTGAAAGTTTTATTGTGGCTATTGAAATGAAGCGTTCGCTAAATGCTTTACACATTCTTGTGGCTTGAAGAAAGAAATTTGATTTTCTTAAATGCTCCCTTTCACTTTGTACGTTTAGGTATTTTTATTTTTATTGCTTTTCTGATTTTATTCTTGCGCAAAATTTTAATTGCAATTGCAATATTGATGCCCTTTGGGCTGCTTGATTTAGGAAATGAAGTCATTTATTTGATTTTGAAAATGGTTGAAGGCAATTTTTGTGAGTAAGACTTTACAAAGCAACCTAAAAGTACGCTGTAGGAGTTTCTTTAATTGAAAAGGAAAGCGCTTTACAGATGCATGTTTGATGAAAATTTCAAATTCCAGTATGAAAAATATTAGCTTTGAAAATATAGCATTTTATCTGCTATCGTTTTTTTTTTAAATCAGTCCTCCTGTGCCTAAAACAATTTTAAGCATACCATTTTGTGTATCTCGAACACAAGTCACTCTTTTGCAAGAAGTAAAAAACCAGGGTCGAGCATCATGCATTAACGTCAAAAGCACCACAGCAACCAGCTACATTTCGTCACTAACAGGGTAATTCTATCAACTCACCACAGTCTTTCGAAAGGCCAAAGTGGGGAAAAATGAGGAATGGCTACTCTAATTAGGTATTGACGATTTAGAAGTCCAATGAAGCGATTAAATGTTTTTGTAATTACGACAATATGATTACTTCCGTATTCAATGTTACGCAAATCAATGAAAAAAATAACCCACAAATTTACTCAGCATCGATTTGATGTCCAAAAAGTGAGGATTTCACAAAAACGAATGAGCATTTTAATTCAAATCTGTTATTTGGTGGAGAGAATATTTACCTCAGTTCAGATTCTGTTCAACAATGTGTGAGCAGCGATCCAATATCCAGATATCCAATAGAATTTTCGAACTCCCTGAATTTTCGGAATTACCAGCAAATAAATAAAATTTACAGTCATGCCTATCCAATTAGTAAGAAAAGAGGTCCCGGTAAAGGCAGCCTTTCCTATGATAATCAATAAAGCACATGGTCAGAGGCAGGGTTGTATCTACCGGAACCTGTTCTTCGCATGGGCAGCTGGCTATACGTGGCTTTTTCAAGAGTTCGTAGATTTAGCGATATTTTTGTGGGTATTCAAGAAACTTTCAGCCAGAAAGAAAATAATGATCACTTTATTACATCGTACAGTTTCCTAAGTAAAAACGCTTTCAGCTGATTGCCAAAAAAGCTTACAGCTGTTTTTTTTTATGGAACTGATCGATGCTTCATCATTTCTAACATTGTTTTCGAAGAAATTTTGTAAGGTTTCAGTTAAAATTACACATCTGTAGTTACTGCAATAAAACAAACTCCTGAAGCAAATACCTGAGTTAATTTATTTCCATTTCATTCCAAAATATTGGATTCGAATAAATCGCACGGGTGAGCTAGTTTTATTCAAAAAAAAGTTACATTTTTTAGGTATTTTCAAATCGATCCAGCTCATGTAAATCCTGAAATTTTTCTGAAATTATAATCGATTTTTGGATACCGATTTTCTTTTTGTATTGAGAGTGATGCACTCTTATGTATGTACACATATAAATTATCTTCAACATTTCTGCCACCGATTGAAATTAAGTATTTTGTCGTTCGCAAGGCTACAGCTTATGCGTCATCAATTACAGTTAAGTAAATTGCAAATTAATTTCGAGACAATTTTCTGACAGTCAGTGGCACAGTTTTGAAGTAAAACAAAGAAGATGGCGTGATTGGAACGGAAAAGCAATAAGGATAATAAACAGGAAATATAAGTGGAAAATTACGAAAACATAAGCAAGAAAATACAGCAGACTATAGTAATTGGTATGGCATAACAAGCTAATGAAAATCATAGACGGTGCTATTATGCTATGCGTTTTTTTTTAACAACAGAATTGAGTGGACTTGAATTAAATGGAGGCCAATAATTGTAAGAAAATAATCTAAGAAAACCAAACAGCCGGTGGTGTGCTTGTGTGTTGGTGACATACACATACATATTTGATAGCTGCGTGACCATATTTGTGGCTAGAAATGATTACTTGATCGGCTGTGCTCAGCTGTCTTACGAAAACCTATTTTTATACAAATTTGTTTAGCCTTACTGCTACTGTACATGTATATGTATATATATATAAGTAGAGACAAAAACGCGACGCGCCTTATATGACACGCACCAACAAATCATCAACACGCGATACGGGACTTGCGTGTGTCGCCTACAGGACATATAATAGAAATTAGAAGCAAAAAATGAAGCAGCATGCATTTGGCAGAATAGCATAATTTAAGGCATCTGCACTGTGTGTTTGTGTGTATGTAATCAAGAAAAAAAGGAATAAGTTCATAAATATGGTATTTCTTTTTCGCTTTACTTATCCTCTTATTGTGGAGCGCTACATTTATTGAATTTTGAATTATTAAAGCGCCACATAAATTGAAGAAGCTTGACAAGGATTTCAATTTGATTCACATTACGAGCACATACACAAAATGAGTCAGCATTTATTGTAGGCAGCTGTATGTTGCGCGCGCGAAAGCAAGGCGAGGCGCAAGCAGTGGGAGAGGCCACTAAGTGTATTTGTAAAAAAAAAATCGACGGTGGCGGCGCTGATTGCCAAAGGAAGTGATGAAGACAGTAGAAATTGGCGTTTGTGCGATTGTGCATATCGGTAGCGCGATGAGCAGGGGGAAGCCACAAAAAATGTGGCGCAGCGGAAATGAAATTGCTTGGCAAAGCTGTTGAGTGAACTATACCAAAAAGCGTTGGCGCTTATAAGGTGACCTCACCTGTTGTGGAAAAAGTAGGCAGCAATGAAATTGTGTCCTCTGAATATAAACGGTACCTGTATATCTAAAAGACAGGGTTCATTTCTACATCGTGGGATATTGCCGGCAATGCCTTGAGGGCACCACCAAACCAAAACAGAAACAGTTTTTTGAGGCTTTCTTAGATTTACTAAGGATTTTTTTGGGATATTTGCAGGACCTTAATGGCATCATTATATGTATTACGCAGCCGCTGTGGTGTAGTGGTGAGCAGTGCGCGCTTCCACCACGCAGGGCCTGGGTTAAAGCCTTGGTCAAAAGCAACATCGCAAACAAATGTAGATCTCCTTAACAGCGGTCGTCCCTCGGCAGGCAATGGCAAACCTCCGAGTGTATTTCTGCTTCTCATAAAAATACAATCGCCGTTCGGAGTCGGCGTAAAACTGTAGGCCCCTTCCCTTAGTGTCATCAAGGCGACCCCCGCAAATCGGAGGAGAAGCTCGGCCAAACACTAACATGCGTAATTCTTATTATTAGTATCTATTGATCTGAATGAAGTTTAAAATTTAAGCATGTAAATAGTAAATTTTCCCTATGAGCCAATATTTGTGTGAGATGCAGATTTTATGAAGAAATTTATTTCGTAATTAGTTCTTGCCTTAAAAAATTTCATATCCTATACATACAATGACTCAAACAGGTGCGCACATATTGATTTTATTTTTTAATATTCAACAATTTTTTTAAGCAACCTTTTTTTTGTTTTTTTTTCTGTAAAAATATTGTTCATGCATTAAATGAAATTTTAACACTTCATAAAAAATTAAATATAAAAATAAAAAAATATTTATAAAATCTTGCCCTTTTCCGGTATTTTTATTTTAGATAACAAATACAGTTTATAGAAACTGATGTAATTTGTTTGAAATTTTTTTTGCAAACAGTCTTATGCATTTTATTTCATAAAAAGTTCTTTCTTCTACGGAAAAAAGACCAAAAAGTCATTAGCAAGCAAAAAAATAAGTTATAAACATAAGTAAAAAAGTCTAAGTTCGGGCAAAGCAGAACTTTAAATACCCGGCGCACGGCTTTTCAGGCCAAATTTATATTTTCCACCAAAATTAACGATGTTTTTATTCTAAAGAATTCTGCGAAATGAGAAAATACCTGTCCAACAAAAAAAAAATATATATTAAAAAATAGATAGCTGTCGAAAATGGAACCAGTTCAGAAGTACCTCGAAAGTTCTGCAGAGGTGACAATTTACACTTCGTAGGACAGAGCCATGTAAAAAAAGACAGTTGAAAGCATTGCATTGGGATAGATCGCCTCTTACCCAACCGTAACGCCTCTTAAAGAGCTAATTCTGCGCTAGTTCTGAACTTGCGCGATTTACTGCAGGGTATGTACATATTTACTTATACATATATACACTTCAACTGGATAACATATGAGCGCTTTTAACAAACTCACTCAACACGGTGAAATCAAATATATATGTATAGATATAAAGGAAGCCAAGAGAAAGATGAAGCAGATTAATCAGAAAACGAATTCAAGGAGGACTACAGGAAAAAAAGAGGGAAAAATATGGCATACTAGCAGAATATGCCATTAAACTCACACACACACAAACAAATCGAACTTGTGTGCTCTAGGGAGCAAAGGCATATGAGTACTATCGACTGCTCCGAATTGACTGTCGAAGCATGAGGAAGTGCGGGAGGAGGCAGCAGGAATTATATGTATATAATCACAATTATAACGTGGAGTAGAGAGCGTACGATATATATGTATATCGTCGTTTAAAGTACAAAACCGCATATGAAGATAATGGAAAACTGCGTATGTGAGATTGCATAAATTATTTTATAGAGAGTAAAAACACTCATGTTTCAAAATGATTCTCCTTTTTATAAAGCAATCGTATTTCTGACTAGTATATTTCAGGACGAATGGATAAGGATGGAGCCAAGAGCTTGTGTGAGCAAATCCAATTTTTGGCAGCCAATGTCAGTTACGCGGTTTTGCAGACGGACGATACGCGGCTTTGTACTTTAAACGACGGTATGTATGGGAGTGTGTGTGTGCGCGCGGGCGCTTGCAAATGGACGCACGTACGTATGTATATATATATATATACATGCATATGTATGCGTTGGCAAACAGGATATAGAAAATTTCTGCAAATATAATAAATAAGTATAAATTCCAGCTAAATAACTGCTATTCATTGATAGCAATAATTTTCGTTACCGCGTGGAGTACGCCAACACTCACACACAGCCACAGTGCTTAGCATGCGCTTAAAGGTTGTTATGCTTGTTTTTGTTGCTGCTGTAGCAGCGAGGTATTCAATTTACACACACACGCGCACACACTCGTATAAATTTCCTCGGCATTTTTTGCTTCATGCTCCTTTTTTTGTTGCTTTTGTTGTAGTATTTGCTCATTTTCTCTGCTACACACTACTACGATATCTTCAAATTTATAAGCTTCACTTTGTTATACTAAATATTAAATATGCTTGTGTGTGTGTATGAAGTTGCTGATGCTGCTGGTAGTAGTACTACATAGTACACTCTGTTGGTTGCGTATACGCTCTGTAGTACACCCAAGTACGTCAAGGTTGAAAATCGATTTTTATGATTGTATTTCAATTTGCAACGCAATCGATGGATGGAGCAAGCGGCGTACCAACGCTGGTAGTTGGAATTTTTGTTATCTCGCTGTACATTGCTTCCGAATGTATGCAAGTTTTCCATATATACGCACATATATATAGGTGTGTATGTATGTGTTGGTGCAAGCTTCTTACTAAAGCTTTAGTAGGATGCTACAGGAAAAGCGTTTTGCCGGTAATCGAGTGATGGAAGAATTGCAAAAGAGCACTTTAATGCTAAATTGAAGCACATGAAGTTCGCAAAGTTTCAGAATTATACGCAAAAATTTAGAGTTTTATTTAATCAAATTTGAAGTGTGCTCAACTCGTTTGGGTTTAAGTAACGGATAGTGAATTAGACGTTTATAGATTCTAAGAATGCAGTGTAAGTAATCAGAAAATAAAAGAGGGGATTAAAAGTACTCAAAGTTTATTTTAAATTAAAAAGTCAGAATTTAATCTTCAGAAAATGTGGAGCGAGCGCAAATTACTCGCAGATTTAAGTCTGTAAATAAAGTGAATAAAATGAAGCTGTCAGGGATACCTAATATTGAGGAGAGAGTGAGGAAGCCTTTGGTTAAATTATATTGATGCAGGTAGAATATTGGTAAGCGATGGTGTATCTGGCACACGGTAGTCTCTTAGCTACAGGACACCATAACTAAGCCTACTGCGTTTCATAGGGTTTTCGTCCGGTGAGTTTTAAGAAAAATTCGAAGTTTCGGCAATAGCGGTGCAGGGACATGACTATTTACCTCCTCTACATTGTTAATTTTAAAAGTTTAATTTTAGTTACAATTATAAGCAGAATGAAGAATTGGTAGCTGTCTGTAAAATTATATCCCTAAGCTCTGTGGCAAATTTCGTTCGGTGCAAAGACACGACTACCTCCCATATGTCCTATTTCTTACAAACTACATTTTAGCTACATTTGTGATCAGAATGTAAAGTATAAAGTTATACTTTTTAACTCTCTTATAAACTTTAGTAATTGAAAAAAATTTATTATTTAATATTTTCTTTAACAAGTATCACAAATAAAATTGTTTCTAAATTTTCCCAATAAATAAGATAACTTATTTCAAATGTAATTTATAATATTGTCTTTTAAAGTGTGCATCTCAATTTCTTCAAATTCATACATATTTTTTTTTATAGACCAAAGTGAAGATAGTCCCGGATACGACATTTATAAAAAAAGAGCCTTTAAATCTTTCGTCGGGTTTTTTGTATGGGACAATCGAACAATACAATGAAGAATAAAATAATAATAAATAATAACATTCTTAAAACAGAAAATTAAAATTTTTGTTCTTACTAGTTGTTAGATTTTTAACGAAGTATTTAAATAAAAAATACAAATGTGCCTACTTTTCATTTGTGCATGTATTTAGATTGTCAAACTTTGTAAAAAGGAGGAGGTTATCAGTTCGTCGGAACATTTTTTTTTTTTTTTATGTATGTTACCGCATAACTTTGGACCGCGTCAACCGATTTCGATACTAATCTGGTTTAGATCCGATCATTATATATATATATATATATATTTTTTTTTTTTAAGTCGGTTTATTTTTTGCTAAAAATTACTTGCTTTGTTATTGTTTTTCGCTATTTAAAAAAAATAAAAATTTATACACTTAGTTAAAAGTGGGTTAATTTTTTATAGTATTAAAAAAATAATACCTTAATTTTTTCCAATTTTTGCAATACCATAAATTTAGCTCTTTATAAATTTTTCTGAAACTTATTTCCGGCAGGAAAATCTAAAACTTCTTCACAGATTATATAATAATAAAATCAGATATGATTAATTTTTTTTAAATTCACTCTACCAAACTACAGCAATTTCGTGAATTCCAATAAAAAATTTCAAAAGTTTTCGATGGCACAAATAACTTTTCCATACAAAGTATTTATCAAAAATTATTTCTGTTTTTTTCTACGTATACAAATCTATTAAGGTTCGAAGCAATACACTGAAAAATGAATTTTTGACATTCTTTGTAACACATTCAAAATCGCTTTACCGTTAAACAGTTGTACCTCAGATATTTACCGACTTTAGCGCCATCTACTGTTAGCAAACATAGGAGATGATAGATTAATTTAAAAATTTATTAAAGGTACTAAATATAAAGCAAAAATGTATGTTACCTTAATATTCTTAGCACTTTATTTTATTTTAATTTTGCCTATGGGACAAATCACTGTGAGCTGGAGGGAAATCCGATGCATAAGAAAGCTCTACGTCTGAACACTATAATTTTTGGTTGCTCCTATTTTTCTCTCTCTGAATGGCACCTTATGGAAGGGTTCGTTGAGATTTTTTTTTCCAAGAGCTCTCCATCAACATGCAGTCTGAGTTTCATGACCTCTGAAGAGTTTATCAGGCAAAAGTGGTTGTCATTAAGGAAGCAGCAGACAAAAAGCTCCAGTGTTACCTCAATAAGAGAGACTCACTCGACTTTATGGGCATCAGGGTGAGAAGCCGCGTCACTAACGAAACGACAAGAAAGGGTAGCCTTGACAAGGCCTTACCAAGCGGGGATGGTATACGACTCTGAACACATGTTACTCACTTTTGGACTGATCAACTCAGCGAGCTCTGGACGAAAACTAGAGGCTCCGCAACTGCAAGGTCATTGAAGAGCCTTGGTTAGTAAGGAGCTGTGTCAGTGAGCTACTTTTGCTTGCAAAGTCGTACGCATAACTGTGTTATAGGACCGTGGCCTTGCATCGCCTTAGTAGTGTTTAGTGTTGAAAACTGCGTGGTGTATGGTCAACATATAAAGTTTTTCTAAGATTTTTCATTTAATTTCAAGTATACTTCGACATAGTTCTGCATATTTTCAAACTTTTTATTTAGCTCTACATAATTTGCAGATGCTTATTTTCATTCTTATAGCTTCATGCATACCACCCATGTACTTGCATCTAAATCTCTTTCATATACATGCCATCAAATTCACACAAAATATCTACTTTTTTTTATCCTCGTAATCAAATAATACACTCTAATGACTGCCTTATTTACAACAAATTACCTTGATTTCTTATGCATTCAATCACAAAGCAACCCCTGGCACTACATACCACACTTCTTCGTCCACTCTCGTTTCTGCTGCCATGATGTGCTGTCAGAAGCAGCACTGGTTGGCAAAATAAACTGAAGAAAAGTAAAAATTGATTCATTTCGTTGTACATATTTGACTTTATTATCTGCATACACACGAGTAGATACTCCTTTTTCCAAATACTAACTATCACGTACATACGCGTTTATTTCATTATACTATGAACTTACATAAATGAGCTTGCTGTTGAAATGTATTTCATCCCAACCAATTTTGATTTAACAGCTTTTATGTATTTTATCCGATTTAGTTTTGTGCAATTTTCTTTGCTTGTTTATTTCGTTTTTTCTTTGTATTGGTCACTCACTTGCAGTTTCTTTTAAGCGAAATAGCACACATACCGTTTTATTTGTACTTTCATCATATAAAAGCATCGCTATCAATGCCGACATTTTCAGAACATTCAACCCTCTTGCTTGTAGTCTAATCATATGAAATGCCATCGACATTATTTTTGTATAGCTTTCTTTATTGCTCATGTGCATACCTGTGTTCCTGTTTCTATGAATTTTATCATTGTTATGAAATCCTTAAAGAAACCCAGTAGGAAAGTAAAAGTTTTGAAATCATTTCTAGTCAAAATTGATATTTTGTTGCCTTATCATTATCATTTCCTTTGTACATACATATTTTTTTTGGTAGTATTGAGCTGAACCCGGTTGTGTTCCATCTGCCTCTCATCAAATTAGTTAAACTTACTTACTTATTGGTTAATATCTCTGCAGGGTATTACTCGTACTGCAGCATTCGATATTAAGTACCCCATAAACCTACATATTTTATCAAGAAAACACACACAGGTCGGTTGACTCGGGTTTTCCAAACAGATTTCCACCGGTATTTTCTTTTAAAAATTGATTTTTCGAATATCAAGTTAACTGGATTTTTTTATCAAGAAACCAGGTTCTTTTTCATTTCATACAAATTTTTATCTCTCAAAAAAAAAAAAAAATTATATCCTAGGTGATTTGGGGATGAACAATATATTATAAATAGTAAAAAAGATAGTATTCAAAAAGTTAAAATAAGACCTTTTTATCTAAATAACATTTTAAACTTATTTAGATTTGCTTTTTTCAAAATAAAATCTATCCTTACTGTTAATACTATAGTTTTATTATAATTTTTTGTCATGATTTCATACTAACGCAAGCATTTTCGCTATATGAAAACTATGTAAAATAGAACTGGTTTATCCAGGTTTTTCTCAATTTCAAAATCGGAAGCCGGTTTAGTTCCGTTTGCAATTTATCGAGTAACTCGAAAACCAGTTTTGTAAAAAACGCGAATAATCGAACACCGTATTTTTTAATAACTATGAAAGAGCTTCTGTGAAGTTAAGAATAAAAACGTTTTCAATGAAAAATTTAATGGCACAAATTTCAGAAAAACAGCCGAATACTTATTCGTTTCAAGACAATTTTCAAAACTTTTCTAGACCTTCTTTTTTTAGAGGGAAAACCAATCGTCATAGTATCCGAAAATGGAGCCGGTAAACTACCAAAAAATCTGCATTTTCTACCTTTTTTTATGTTTTAGGATCCATTTTCGGATATTTTGCTGGCCGGGTATTTGTCACATTACCCCTATAGCCAAAAGGTAGTCGTACGTATTTGTGAATGGCTATTCAGTCACTTTTACATTATTATTGAATGACACTTCACCCTATTGCCAAAGCTCTTCATACATTTTCTTATGAAATAGTATATATCGTGTACTTGTTCATTTTATTGAAAATCAGCCAACCAAACTTTTAGGTGGTGTAAGCGAGCAGCTGACCAGTAGCCAACAAGCAAAAGAGCGGCGGAGGGCGACGACGACGGCATTTCATTGTCACAACAATAGACATTCAATTACCGACCCACACCGAGTGCAGCATATCCAATTTATAGTAATAGTGAGTCCATGTATGTATACATATGTACATATAATAATCAACGTTATAACCCGGCAGTGAAAAGCCAAACCAGTTAGAAAAAATACTAGTTCATTAGCTAGTATGTGCGCACCAGTTCGACAATTTCGAAGAACTTAAGCGCTCAGCGACATCTGACTTTGAATTTGCACAACCAAAAATGAAACGCAACTACATCGTTGCTTTTCATTCAAATGTCGGCCGCGGCTTCACGTGAAGACTACTGGTTCTGGTTCTGAGATCGCAGGTTCGAGGCCGATTGGAGGTGGTTACGATGTTTAAAGTTAAATAATGTAAATAAAAATAATTATTTCAATTTAAATATAAATAACAAATTTGCCGAAAAATATACATGTGGAAAGAAATGCTTATGCCATAAAAAAAGAAATTAACAAAATATTTTTTTTTATTAAATTAAAAGTTACAATAAAAACCCTAAACAAAAAATTAAGTAATAAAAAAGAAAAAAAAAATTAAATAAAAAAAGTTTTCTCTGCGCCCGGACTTCAATCTGTGTGACCTCAGGCATAACACGCGAGTGCCTTGCTCTGTCGGCCATTGCGACTGCTGGATCGCCGCGAGCAAAAAGGCATATTATGGTTTTCACGGGGCATGAATTGGCAGACTATCTCATCAACTGGTATGGTGTTACTAGTATTTCTACTAGTAGATGCTGATGCATAGCCTGACAATTGACATCGCGTCGCTAAAATTGAAAAAGGATAGAACGTGAACTGGTTGGGCTGAAACGCAAACTGGTAGACTTCTAGTTCACAACTAGTAGCTTTCCCTGCAGGGAACAGCTGCATACTCAGGCAACTTCTGCTCACATACACTCATGTAATCAGTATTTTATTGAAAATAATGTCATAGCCTTACTTCTTTTATGTGTTGCTCTGTTATGTGCTGTGTACTACCCAGTCCATTATCAGCTGCCTTCAATAGTTGCATGGCTCACTGGTTAAGCTGGTTTCGCATGTTTAATGCGCTTAATGCTCGTTTTGCCCAATCCTGTCATAGCGTGTGTGTGTGTATGCATTTGTTGGCTTGGTTTGACTACGTTTGAGGCATTGCAGACGTGCGCTTGTCCAATATTTGACAATAACTACACAAACCTGTGCCAGTGGAGGCTGTGGTGGGTGATATATCGGAAGAGTTATTCAAGTAAATGCCGGCTTCTTACTCTATTCTGAATGCTTTAGTCTCTTTTTTGAGATTTTCTTATAACGTTGATGGGTCCATAGATTGCTCAATATGTACTGATTTGCAAGCAAAAAGGATCTCACTTTCTTCTCTTATGACGAATTTCCACTAGGCATTGAAATAACAAAAAATGTATGCCATTTAAAAAAATGCTATGTGGAAATGAATTTAATGATTATTTTTTTAATGTAATGTCACGATTACTTTTTAATGCCCGACTTTGTCATTTGCCATTTAATGCCTAGTGGAAATCTAGCGTTGGATTTAGAATTCCTCTTTGTTTTCTTCCCTATTACAAAAAGTCGACAAATTTTCAACAAATTTTCAAACTTTTTATTCAAAATTTTTAGAAAAATTTTTGGTATGCAGTTTTGTAGCCCATTGAATTTTAGTACAAGAAAGTGCATGTCTCAATTGGATGCCAAATCCGAGAATTTTTTTGAGCAAAAAGTTAAAAAATTTGGTGAAAATTGCTCGATTATTTTTTATATGGTGTTTGTTGTATAACTAGCCAGGGTTTTATAAAAAAAAAAGTATATTAAAAAAAAATAAACCATGGAAATATAGCCAAAACTCTTCAAAGTAAGGCGAGTCTATTATTTCAGCCGCCAGTGTATGTATCTTTTATTCTACTAAATCCAACTTCAATGCATTCCTGCTGCCATTGACCAGCTCCAAGTCACGTTCGTGCAGCTGCTCGATCAGTCCCGCTCATAGATACCCATTTCATCAGCTCCAAGACGCGTACATTTACCGTATTTTTTCTCACATCGCTTACACAATACAAACATACATACATATGTGATACGTTGACCTGCTTGTTTTGCGAGCGTATCAAACTATTATTCGTGCACGTACTCACTCCGGTAACACTTTTACGTTATAGTTTTCTTTACGCATTACCTCGTATTCGTGCTTAATTTTTCTTTCGCCTTTCTCATCTTATCCTTTTACTCCCACTACTCTATTAAGCGCTATTTATATGTCACAAAGCGTTAATGTAACGCCTGCTAGATTCACTTTTCTTCGCCTACCATCACTTCCTCCTCCCTTGCATTATTCTGCGCTGCATACTTAGTGGTTTCGCTCAGCAGCGTACGTGTCTTTTTACTGCCCTCGGGGGTATTGTTTCTAAGTAACATTTAATAATAAAAGACCATTGTAGTAGCTATTTTCTATAGAGAGAATCTTGTTATTTATACGCTTGTACTTGCTTGTTGTTCTTATTGTGACTATGTATGTACTTGTTAGCGTTTGTTATTAGCAGTCATGTTGCCATTTTGCCGACTTGTATGGGAGTTTGTGGGTAAATATGTCGTTTCAGGATTAACAGGATCAGCTGCTGTTTGAAATTTTTTTCTACTACGCCGCTCCTTTGTGCTTTTATTCTTTTTACGATTTTATTGCGATTATTTGCAATTTTTGCTGCTCAACATTACTTGGCCTTTCGCAGTTTCGCACTTTTTCTTTAACTCTTGGTAACCCAAAACAAATCGAACTTATTGCTATATGACGGTTACGGTAGAGCGATTATATTGACTTCACAGCTTTTGGTTTTAAGCCTATTAGAATCTATTTACCACTTTGGAACTTACCCAAGCCTATGAACATGAGGTGCGTAAACGATCGGACTTACCTGCAAAAGAAGAAAAAGAAAAATGATTATTAGTAAATTTGCATTACCGTGAGGTATCTTTTTAAATAAAAATATCAAGCTTATTTATTAAAGATTGATTGCATATTGCTTGCTAATTTTTTAGTCGAAAAGTGCCAGTAGCAGTTCAAGTGGCTATGGAAAAGTATGTGACAATTTCTACCCTCTACGCCGCTGAGTTTGTAAAAATACGTGAGTTTGAGCTCGCACTGCTTCTACGTTATATGTTATTAAAAACTAATACATATGCATTTTTATTTATCACTAGAAAACATAAGCTGGTTCAAAAATTTAAGTTTTTTAATTTAATTTTCCGCATCCACTATGCAAGAAAATATATCTATTTGTATTTATGACACTAGTATGTATCGTTAAACTGAGAGACGCAAAAACTAAAAAAAAACTTATATACATAATTAAGAGCGCACAAAACCATGCAAGCAGTGCAGCACAGAATTCGATGACATCGCCCAACACGCTGCACACTTGGTTAGCTTCGACACCGCACAGTGCACACAGGGCCAGAGTTCAGTCAAAAGTAGCCAAAGGTAAAGAATCGAATTTGATTCAAATAATTTTATTTTAGATTTATAGATAAATACACATAAGTAGTTGAAAAATAATTTTTAGAATAATATATCAAGAAGTTTCATTTTAGTGCACCCTTAAAGATAAAAAATAGTCAAACATGAGAAATTGTAAAATAACGAAAAAAGTTGTGTTTGTAAGTAGTTATATGGCGCTTTAAAGAGCGAACGATCATGAATTTTAGACTTTATAGTTATATTTTGCATAAAAAAAAAATAAACTATGTGCCTTGCAAGAGGAAAGAAAAAGAAAACAGCGAAATATAAAGTGTGATAATAGCAAATTAAAAAAAAAAAATATGGAAAAACTTAAAATCTTGTTTGAATAGAAGCTCAAAAAATCAACGAGTTCATGCAGCTTTTGTAGCAATGACCAGTGCTCCGTTTGCGCTGAGAATTGTCATAAAATAAGTGGTATGGCGACGGCAGCATGCAATGTAATCGAGCGCTACAAAAGCAAACATATTAATGTATGATTTAAGTTTTAATGGCGCGCATAAAAAAATGGCATTCAATGTTGAAAGAGGAGCAGAAGATTGAGATAGGAGGGAAGTTATTATAGGGTGATGGTGTAAAAAATCAATAACGGGGGTTAATGGAAAAGAAAATAGCACGCAGAAGACGGACGGAATGACGGAATTAATGCCCGAGAGCGTTTTAAGTGGAGCTAAAGAGTATCTACTTTAGACCAAGCATTCTCTTAAGCTATTTGGTGAAAATCAGATAAAATATTTCAAACAATGTGGGCCTAGGAAGGAAGATGGAAAGACAGGGTGTCTATGCAGGCATCGAGGCAAGATAGTAAGTTTTTCAAAATAGTCACTCTAAAAGGCTTCAGGTGCATTTAATCCACCACAAAACTCTTGGTAATATTAGATATATAGGTTTCCTATACGAAGGTTGTACTTTAGGTGTAAAAAAGCTTTAACTGAAGCAGTAGCAAGGATCCATTTCGATTCTGGATTGCCTTTCCGCTCATAAAGCTCAAATAAATTAAAAAAATAAGTCATCTAGC
The DNA here is from genome assembly GCF_013731165.1 of Rhagoletis pomonella. NCBI lineage: Eukaryota > Metazoa > Arthropoda > Insecta > Diptera > Tephritidae > Rhagoletis > Rhagoletis pomonella. The sequence goes on along the minus strand of NW_023458559.1, from coordinate 62,541,059 downwards.
TCAATATAAATTCATATATCGGCAGCTAAGATAGGGCAATGTTGAAACATTTGCTGAGATGGGACCTTCTTTAACCAAATTCCGAAATAGGACGTTTTTTAAACCTACCCATCGATTTGTGCTATTTTATCAACTCAAAATATTTCATTAAAGCCATAAAGGTACTGAGGCCATATGAATACAAAATATTTGTTTGCAACTCCTCTTCGTTGTATGAGTCTTTGCTTTTCTTCAAACATTTTCTAACAAATATCTGGCAAGTTCTTTTTCACTTCCTAGCTATTTATACATACTTTGTGCTACTCCCACTCGCTACGTTTATGCGCTCCGCCAAAAAGTTTTGACAGTTATGCAAACAATTGTTGAAAATATGGCGACATCTATGAAAATCATTTGCTTTATGCCACTTGGCAATCAATTGCTATAGCCGCACCATTAGAGTGCTGCCAGCCAGCAAACACTTGGCAGCCATTTTTTTTATTATTCTTGTTTGAGAAAGTTGTGGCAAGTATCCTTTTTGCATATTTTTACTGCGGCATTTTTGAAATGCTACGCTTTTTCTACCAGTTTGTGTAGTTGTGTGCATTTAGTGGCATTAAACTTTGACTACATATGTATTTTCATTAGGGTGGTCCATATTTAACTCTATGTACAATTTTACTACTATTTTTTCGAGTCATGCGTAATCTGGTTACGAACACATGAAATAACTTATGTTTGTAAATAAGCGAAGAGATTTTCTATACAGGAAAGTCGAGATTTTTTGTAAGCGGTAATCTTGAAAACTACTGAACAGATTTTGACGAGATTTTTTCTAATATACTCTGTATCGACTGGAGAGGGATCTTATAATTTTAACAGGGTTGCCACCCGTCTAAAGGACTATAAGATCCGCACCGTTCGTTGGATTGCAAATGAAAGGGATTGACCTCTAGAAAAGCACTTATATATTTTTTTTGAATATGATTTCCTCCTGTTAATAAAGTTACTATATTCAATTCTAATAAGCGTAGGCGTCAGTTCTGCACCGTCACTGTCAAACGAAAAGACTAAGCCTCTGGATGTGTAATAGTAAATTATTTTTCTAAGTAGGGTTGCCATCTGTTTAACAACTATAAGATCTTCACCGTTCGCTGGATAAAAAAGCGAGATACCAAATGAAAAAGCATGGCCTTAGCATGTACGAAAACTTAAAGTTTTTTGAGTAGGGCTGCCAGCTATTTAAAATTACTATCTTATATACATAGTATCAAGGAAAGGCGAGATATTTGAACCACGCTACTAAACGGATTTAGACAAGATTTTTTATATATATAATAAACGAAGTACATGATAACATATGATTTCTTTTTCCAAATACATAAATGTGCATACATATGCATACATTCAGCGTGTAGCGGAGCCTCGCACATCCGTGGCCGGCTAGTCGCTTATACATAAAGCAAAGTTGGTAAGACTACGAGTTGCATATCCCTCAGCATCTGGACGGATGCTGGAAAAAAAGTTGTGAATCAGCCTAATGTACATACATATTTATGTCCATATCTTTGGTTGACTTCATGAGTCTATTGCTATTTTTTCTATTTTTGTCTATGTCCTCTTGGAAAATGTTCGCCTATTATTTTTGGCATATTTCCGCAAATGAAAATTTTGGCGCAGTGACAATAGGACAAGAGTTGAAGCGAAGTGTTCAGCTTGCCAAGCTGAAAAGCATAAGACAATTTGAGGAAAAAGATGTGCAGTTATCAAATATCTATGCTTGGTCGTAATGGTATTAGGGGCAGGGAGGAGCATAGTGAATTCTTCTTAGTTGAAGTGGTAAGAAAAACAAACAGTTGTTGTACAATAATTGCGGCTGCAATGCGCCATTAGAAAGTAGTTTATTGTAGAGTTATATGTAAGAGTAAATGATGATGAAAGCGAAATTATTGCTCTCAAATAAAAAGTCTTTAAAAACTTGAACATTTTTTGAACCTCAAACGGTTGGAAATGTAGTTATCGAATTGAATTTCAAATGAGAGATATTAGTTTGACTCTCTGCTCGCTCTCTGTGTTTCTATCAAAACCAATATCGACATAGCTATCGTTATCGTTGCTGTTATCAATATCGATACGTAAATTGAGGCTGCCTTGTTATTAAAACATTTTCCTGCCTTGTGATCATCATTAATTTGGATATCGATAACATTATCGAACTTGTTATCGTTATCGAAATGGAGTCATTAATATAATATAAAATTATTAGTTTTTGTTACTGATAAAATGACAGAAAAGTTATTTTTATTGAACTATTTACTAAACTCATTATCATTATCAACGCTGACACCAATTAAATTTTCGGTAATATTCCTTTTATTGAAACTTTCATGAAAATAATATGATAGCATAAATGCTGATATCGATTTTTCTCGACATATTTATTAAAAATTTAATTACATATTACTAAAATTGATGCCAATAAAACTATCAAAATGTCTTTTTTTATCGAAATGTTCACCTACATAAATCGTTAATACTACCACTGTTGGTATTTATAAAATGACCCGGAAATGTTATTTTTATCAAAATTATTACCAATATCCTTGTTATTATTATTGTTGTTATCGAAGGAAATATCGAAAACATTGGTTTAATCCAAAGGTTTATCAAAATAGTTGGTATTAACAATGTGGATATACTTTTTTCACGAAATATTTGTTAAAATTTTTGTTTTTATTTTTATCAAAATGTTTAACTACTATAAATCGCTAAGATCAAACATTTCATTTTATTACAAAAATTGTTCCTATTTCCAATTCAGATATCGATAAAACTATCGGAACCGTTTGTTTTATCGACAATTTCGGCCAATTTGTTATCGATTTCCATCGAAATAACAATGACAACTATCATTACGAAATAAATATCATAAACTACATTTTATAATATTTTTAATACTTAAATACACCGAATGCACAAAAAAATCATAAATCTTTCAGTGAAAACGCTCCTATAAGTGCAAAATTTGAAAGCTTTATATTACAAAGTCGAATTAAATGGCCACTCAATTTTTTTCTAGTGCCCATTATCGATAAATCAAAACATGTATGTGAGTTAAATAAACTTTTATGCTTTAAATTTATATAGAAATGACAATTTTTTCAGGCGACTGACTTTATGCAAACAAATAATAGAGCGCAGGAATATTTACGTGTAATAAATTTATTTTATAGTAGACACGTTAATATGCAACCATGTATATGTACACAAATAAATATGTATACATATACATATAAGTGTATACACTCATGAAACATACATACATATTAGGAATGTTAGTCCCGGGATCCCGGACTTTTTAAGGTCTCGAAAATCCCGGGATTCTTGGCAAGTAATACCGGGATCTTCGGTATTTGTAATTTGCACTTATGGCAATAACAGAAACCCTTTTCTTGACCAGTATTGGCTATATTTCTTTTTTTATTTAATAATAAATATATTTTTTTAAATGTCTTGTTCATTATACATATATGTAACACCGAGCGATAGTAAATTTTAAACACAAATATCAATATATTCGCGAAACCATGGGCCAAATATAGTAAAATTGCATTTTTAGTTTTTCACTTTGACTTCAGTAATTCAAAAATTATTTAAGAAATTCAGAGAAATGTGCTCAGAGAAGAAGTATGGGTACAAAATTAATGAGAAAATCCTGTAGAATTTAAACGGATTCAAGTTCCTAGTGCAGAAAGGCTGGTAAATATTGAAAATTTCACTTAAAAATTTAATCCTTGAAATTTCGCAATATTTGTTTTTGAAAAAAATTATATGTTAAGGGCTTATATAAACTCGATTACATCCTCGAATTTCCTTCTTTAAACTTTGTCAGCTTAAAAATTACCTATTCGTCCTTGTGAATCCAAAAAATTTAAATTTTTTGAATTCTAAAAAATTTCCTATTGCATTTGTTATCCTTAATTTTATTCTACATTGCACTGAATTTTTTAATAATATTTGAAATTAATCATAATAAAATCCCGGAATCGGAAAATGCGAAAAATTAACATCCCTAATACATATGTGTATGTAGCATAGATTTCGTGCTAAAATTTTTTCGAGTTTATATATTTTTTCAAGCATATATTTCGTGATAAACTGCCAATAATTTTGCGCAAATAAACCAACCGAAACAAGTTATGTTTTGCCAGCCAAATGATGGTCGACGGCGAATGGGCGGCAGGTGGGCTTAAACTCGCCCAAGCTCAGAGTGAGCATACTAAAATTCGCAGTAAATGCAAATTTATTTAATACAGTGCAAGGCAACAACAAAGAACAACAAGCGGAGAAAAATGCTTTTGTATTTATTTAACATAAATTTTGCATATATGCGTCGTTAAGTTAGTGCAAGTGAGAAAGCGTGGGTGGGTGGAAGCGTGTGGCAACACTGGCAGCTTGCATAAAGCCGACTGAGTGCGCACTATACCAACTGTAAATACACAAAAGCGGCGAAAAAGAAGCGAGCCAGCTAGTCAGTGCAGGTGGAGGGTGGGCGCACTTAAAACCAGAGGGGCAAAAGAGGACGAATTGTAGTAGATTATATGCGCTGTATGCAATGCTTATGCACACATTTTTATTGTTTACTTACCCCTCCACAGAAACAAACACGTATACGCGCGAGTAAAGAGGATATTTGTTCAATACACTCGCATTGTATTTGATGCTTTATTTAGCTTGTTTTTGCACAAAAACTTACTCTAAATTGCTCGTCGATATTGATACACTCTGGAGTATAATAAAAATTGATAGATGATGCAGAAAATATGGAACGAAATGGGCGCATGCACGCACACATACACACACACACACTTGCACACATGCAACCACATGTTAACTGCACTAATACCAAAGCAAATTCGGCAGCTGTGTTTCAATAATGCGGCGGCGGCAGTCATGGCGCTTACGTAGCGGGGGGATTGAAAAGGGGCGCATAACAAAAGCAGGCGAGGCAGGCGAGGCAAGCGTACTGCATTGTTGCAGTCAAATATGCCAAAAGCAGTAGAGGATGGCATGGCAGGGTGAGCTAGAGAGAGCGCTGGGACAAGGGAAGCGCATAAGTGCAAGCGCAAGGGAGATGATCCTACAAAGCTGAGTGCACTCGCGCAATGCAGTGAAAAATTGTTGTATGAATTTTGTAGAAATTTTATAAATTTTCAAACAGTTTGATGAGCGTAAAAATATGTACTCGCAAATGCAAAATGTGAAAGCATCAAGAGGAGTGCAGCCACATTTAAGTATGAAAAAAAGTATGTGAAAAAACGCTTGGTCGGGTCGGGGGGCAGCAAGCTGTCGGGCGAGGGGACAATATCGATTGCGGATTATGCACGCCAAAGTGGGTTACAGCCATACGTTTGATGTATGCCCTTAAATCCTATGTCTGTGTGCATGTGTGTGTGTGTGTGTCGGTGCTCAAAGCTTACTGGTGCAGTATTTACCCTGTTGCGAAAATTTCTAGCTGTGAACTGATGGCCTATTTAACACAGCGATGTCATAGGAATTGGAAATTGTCCCCACCTGCGTTACCTTTTCTATAGCTCAGAACCAGCCCTAAATTCGACATATGGGATCTAGTTCGCTTTGCACCCCGTTTTTTATAGTTCCGAACCAGTTATAAAATCGACAGACGAAAAAAGTAACAAGATGTTTTCTAACAGTCTTCACAAATTTTAGTTTTGTATTACCAAAATATGAAAAAGCATCAGTGAAGTGCAGACTGAAATCGTATTTACCGAAAAATCCGCCAAGCAAAAGTCTATTTAAAGCAGCGATGGGCAGAGAGAGCTTTTACTCAGAACGCGCCTATACAAAATGTATAAAAAGCTTAGAAGAGCTTTGCCCTCGGGCAAAGCAGCGCCATAACCGATTTAAAGTAATCAAGCCCCCCGCTGCATCCCTATTTCGGTAGTTTCGAACTACTTCAAAATTCGCTAGATGAGATCTAGTTCGTTCTGCATCCCTTTTCCTATAGCTTTGAACCAGTTCAAAATTCGTCATTTTAGATATAGATTTCTACAAATAAAATTGTTTTTAAAAAGTACCACATATCGCTGGTTTTGAACTGGTGGTGATTTTGTTTTTATAGTACTGGTTCGTTTTTGGCGATAAAGATCTAGTACGGAATTCCAAATTTGGTTCACCAGTTTGGGGTTTCCCTACAGGGTATGAACTCGTTGTGCAATTATTGGTTGAAATATTTGATGCCATGCTTTTGTTAAGTAAGCTGAGTATTGCAGGATTTGCATTGTTCAATTCAATTCGCTGGCAAATGATGATATATATATATATATTTATATTGTAGCATACTTTTACGCGCTGTAGATGTAATTGAAAACTTTATTTTTGAGATAATTGTGTGAGTAAAATACACATGGAGAGTGGGCTGAGAGCAATTGAAGAGGTCGAAAAACCAAATAAGTGAGCTTTGGATATGGGCAAATCCTAGCATTGCGGACGTTACGTTTGGACGTTTCTTTAAACTTTTTTGCCCACAAAAATAATATATGTAAGTTAAAAATTGTTTGTGGTATAAGCGAAGGTTTACAGCAGTACTTATGAGAACAAAATAATGGAAATTTGAATTTGAGTTAATGCCGGTGCATTTGCCTTGTATTTTATTAAAAGATATAGTGCTTAAAACCAACGCTATTTAGATCTGTGTTCAAGAAGTAAGAGAGGCAAATTAGATTTCTCAAATAAATGTGAAAAGAAATATGAAATAAGAAAGAATTCGAATTGCATTGATTTTTCGCGATTTTGGTTGACCATTTCTCGGATTCGCCCATATGTAATTAGAGTAAATTTATGGAAATTTTGAATTGAGTAGATAGCAGTTGTTGAAGAGTTTGAGAAAAAAAGCCGGCCACTTAAGAAATAGTAATTACCAACTAAACTTGTTAAATCGAATGAATTTAATAACAGTTTTAAGTAATATTAAGCTCTTCAATTCGTAAAACGACACGAAAACAATTTTGAAGATATTGTTAGTATAATAGTCGCCTCACTGTTTCACAGCATCTTGCGAAAATATTTTGTTTTTTCATGTTCCAGTATAAAAAACTCTCTCTGCCTTAACTTGCTGTTTTATAAGAGACTACTTAGCACAGATTCCAGATAAACTTTTACGCTGTGCGAGTTCATATACAATCTATAAGGAGCTTTGAATATCTTTTCTTAAGAGCTTTAATTTAGTAATGAGTGTTCTACATCAAAGTTAGCCACTTCAGAGGCATGCCATTTGAGCTTTCTACACATTTTATATGCAGTGAGGGGCAAAGGGATACAATAGTGACGATTAGAACGAACTTTACTATTAGAAATTCCATATAAAATTTGTAAGAAGCTTTAACTCCTTCAAGACCCAAGAAAATATACATACATATTGCCCAAAAGCCACATATAAGGAACTTGTGTGTTTTTGTAGTTTTATCTTTTCTGTTTTTAACTGTTTTTATTATGAAATTAAAAAAAAAATATTTTTTATCAATATTAGAAAAATTTATCTTATCATTATTTTTTTCTGAAAATCGGAATAGTTTACAAGAACTACTTTTTACGAAATTTTTTTAAGACAAAACGTTTGTTTACGAAAACCAATAATTTAGAAAAAAAGGGTGTTTTAGAAAAAAAATATGTTCACTGAAATAAAAAAAAAATCATAAACATAAAACATAAATTACAATAAAAAATGTGATGGATACAAATATAAGATATATATATAGTGTTTTAGGAAATAATCATTTTACAGAAAAATACATTTTTGAAATATTTCAAACGAAAAATTGTGTAAGAAAATAATTCTACCAAAATTATGAGAGATTTACAATACAATAGAAAGAATATTTATAGTATGTGTTTAAAGAAAAAAAATGTGAAAAAAACTTTAAGAAAAAAGCTTTGGAGAAAATAAAAATAACCTTTTTTGAAAATAACAATTAATTTTTCCAGGAACAGTTATGAATTCACAAATTTTTTATAAAGGATTTTGCAAAAAATCGGTTTTTAGGTTAAGTGAATGAGTTTCAGAAAAAAATTACTTTTCAACAAAAATTTATTCTTTTCACGTAAGATTCTGATTTACGTCAGATCATGATTTTTTGTATAAGCATACGGCCCTCAGAGGGTTAAAAAGCTTATCACATGGTATATGCTTTCATTGTAACTGACGCGGATAGACGGGTACCGATTGAAAGCTCTTTATGGTCAACATTGCTTTCAGCCGACGAAGGCTAGGGAAAACTTTTACCTCATACGCTCACGAAAGCTTTGTATGGTATTTGGGTTTTTATTGTCTCCAATTAAAATCATAAAGTTTTGGCTCCAAAGTATATCTGAAACTGAGCTCAGTTCAAGTGAAACGAAGCTACTTAGTACCATTGTGTTAACCGATAAGATGAAATCAATCTGATTTGGATTATGGGCCCTCGTTTATCATTTGCACTTTGCTTTCTTTGTGTATCTTTATTCCAAATAGTACTCTGTTCAGTTCGTCTACTTTAAGTATAGTCTGTCGAAACTGTAATAGGACATCGGTAATACTTATGTATGTATCTCTTGAGCAAAATTTATCGCTCTTCCGACGGACATTTTACTTAGTTTTATGCAACATTAATTTAGTCTACATTTTCGAGCCTCAAGATTCAAACTTTCTTTATTGCTGCCGTGCTGAGTCTTATAAACTCTGTAATATTTACTTAATATCCTTAACCGAAACTCAAATTTTATTTATGGTGAAAAAATTTCTTCTAACGCTGTTTTCCTTCGCACAAAAGACTATATATATGGATCCATCAAAATTTTATGGCCATAAATTCACGCAAAACTATAGCAATAAAAAAGCGTCAACAAAGAACACGCAATAACATCGATCAAACGTCAAAGTGACAATTGTGGCAACATCAAATCTGCTAAAAGTTTACGAGTGAATGAAAAATCGAAAGAAGAAATTGCTGAGAAAAAACTCGAAGATAGTAAAGTTTAAAAAGCAGAAAATGTTCACACGCTATCAAACGTCCAGATTGCAGCGAACTGAAGAAGTAGTAGGAGGTTAGAGAGTGGAGAAGAAAAGTAAACAAAAGAGCGCTGGTGGCTAGTGACATCCGAAGAAGCTGCTGGCATTTGAAGTTTCTGAAATTTTGAAACATCAATGGCCAGCAAGCGACCCATACAAAAATAAGTGCTGTCAAATTTTGTAAATGACAATTAATTGCTAGCCATTATTATGATGGACGGGCATATATGAATACAAAGCGAGTGTATGAAAGCGAGTACGAGAATAAAGTGAAGTGCAGAAAGTCCAGCGAAAAAATGTATGTAAGGAAACAAAATTAAGGTGGCTAGCGGCTAAGCTTTTTTTTTGTGCGTTTTTTGTGCTGCCTGTTTTGACTATTATTAATTTCTTTTTAGTGGGTGAGTGCGTGACGCTGTTTAAATTTGTGTTAGAAAATTTATTAGTGGTCATGTAGCATAACAATTTATGTACAACATACGCTGAATGTAAACGTCTTGTTTGAACAAAGACAGGGGCGAAGCATTGAAGTTAAGTGTGGAAGTGTACTGGGTGCCACACCAAAAGAAAGTTGAAATTGACATCAAGTGGAGTTCTTGCTCATACTATGTATGTATGTATGTATGTAATTGCTAGCAATATGGGGCAGCCAAGGCACATTAAACAGGTAGTATCAGTAGAGCAAAAACAACATTTGCGTGTATTTTGTTGTTGCTTCTGGTATCGAAAGTGTCAAAAACTGTTCTGAATTTTTTCTTCTAAATCAAAGCGTGCCATGTGAAATACAAAAAATTATAAAAAATTAAAAATTGAAATTGGAAAAAATAAAAATTGATGCAACTTTCTTTCTTAGTAAATTTGTTTGCTTCTCGAAGCATTGATCCATCCTTTTCAAGGGCCAGTAATCAGCGGTTGTGCTGCTGAGTTGGGCGAACGTTCCAAAAGCTGCTATTCAATCGCTTGTTTTGTATGGAAAAAGGTTTCACATGCAAATGGATTTTAACAATTCAGAATTTTTTTGAGAAAAAATTAAAAATATTTGACATTTTCGAGACCAAATAATTTGAAAATAAATCAAATCAGCTGCTCTACTGATACTACCTGTTCAATGTACCTTGGGGGCAGCTGTTAAAATGCTTGAAAATTAATAGAAATTTAAAATTTCATTTCAAATTTGACTAAGCACCCGAAACCCGCTAGCCCGTATAGCCGCTAAAAATGTGGGGATGACATAATTTTTTGTAGTAAATGCAAACACAGCTTAAGTCGCTGGCTGGCTTGCTGCGCTAGTAAAAATGCGTAATATTCTACGCTGCGTCAGATATGGCAAAATTTAACGTACTCATTGTAATCACGTGCGCTTGACAGAATTAAATAGCTCTGGAACAAAATGGAAGCCGATTTAATTTCGAAAAAAACCTCTTTAAGAAGATAATTTTCAGCGTTAATGTAAAGCCGAACTATTGCCGTTACCATTAACGCTTCATTAAATTTTATAGTCAGCCGCATAGTTAAATTATGGCGTTGGCGAATGAAAATTGAAAACACAGCGCAGTAGATAAGGAAATGAAATCACATTTAGTGGTGTTGTATCTAAGAAAGAACAATAGGTAACTGTAAAAACAAGTAAAATGCGGTAAAATAAATTTATTTTAATCTGCGAAAAATAAAAGGGTAAGCAAAAAACAATGAAACAATTTGGAAATTAATGGAGTTTGAAGAGCAAATGGAAGACTAATAGTAATCCTAGGTTATCCCAAACTCAACGGCATGTGAAGGAATGGAATTGTGTAAAATCTAGGAAAGAATCGAACGGAAGTAAAAAAAAATAAAATGAAAACAAATTAGTATTTAATGAACGGATTTTGATGATATTTCCTCTAATATACTCTGTATCGATAGGAGAGTGACCGTTTTTATTTAATATTTGAATAGGGTTGCCACCTGTCCAAAAAACCGTAGGATCTGCACCGTTCGTTGGATTACAAAAGATAGGACGGAAAATGAAAGGGATTGGCTTCTAGAAAAGCACTAATGTTTTATGTTTTTGAATACGGTTGCCACCTGTTAATAAAATTACTATATTCAATCATAATAAGCGTAGGCATCAGTCGTGCACCGTCGCTATAAAATGAAAAGACTTAGCCCCTAGGTATGCAATAACGTATTATTTTTCTGAATAAGGTTGCCACCTGTTGAAAAGTTCCTAACTTATCTATACATTGTATAAAGAGATTCTTTGAATGCGCTAAAATCGAAAAACTACTAAAGAATTTCGACGACGTTTTATCTAATACATTCTATATAGATAGGATCGTGACCCTTGGAATTTAGAATTTCTATAGGGTTGCCACCTGTCTAAAAAATTATAAGAGCTGCACAGTTCGTTGAGTTAAAAAAAAATTAGGTGCCAAGTAAGAGGGATAAGCCTCTAAGTAAGCATAAATGTTTTATTTTTTCGAGTAGGGTTGCCACCTGTTTAAAAGTTATAAGATCTTCACTGTTCGTTAGATAACAAAGTGAGATATTAAATGAAAGGGCATGGCCTTCGTATGTACAACAACATTTTTTGAGTTTGGTTGCCACCCATTTAAAAATTACTATTTATCCTAACGTAGCATAAAGCAGTTCGTAACAAAAAATAAAATCAATTTTTCAATCGATTCGAGTCGAAATAAATATAATCGATGGCTTGCGTATAATTAATTTAAATTTTATTTTTCGAACAGGTGGCAAGCCTTTTCAAAATATATTAAACTACAGCTTTGTAAGCCTCTTGACATCAATTTTTTTTTTAGATAATTTTCAAATAGATAACTCCCTTAATTGAAGTTGAATTAGATTTTTTTAAAAAGTGGCAGCCCTCATCCATGAGTAGATAATGATTTTATATATCTCCATGCCAAGTTCCAGTAATCTACCAAAAATATTTCCTGAGAAATGCAGTATGAAAAATTCCGTTTGTATCGGATGTGCCACGCCCTCTTGCCCAATCGAGATTAAATTATCCTTTATTTTAAGTTGGGCTAAATAGACAGCAGTGTACAAAATTTCATGATGATCGGTTGAATAGTTAAAGCGTGAAAGCATAGCAAACAAACAAACTCACTTTCGGATTTATAATATTAGTAAGGATTAAAGACTTCTAAAAATCGAAGTTGGTCTAATTTTACACTTTTCACCAAAAACGGTTATAAGTTTACACTTTTATTTCTGTAATTTAACAATCCGAAATCGGCTACAGTCGTGCCAACACAACGAATAAAAGAAGTCGAAGCTTGTTGGCGCGCATTTTCCGCTTGGAAATTGCCAACATAAATAACAAAAGTAATGCCATTTTTACACGCCAACATAACGCAAAGGCCGTTTAAACCAACAAACAGTGGCGGCGCATGCAAGCGACACAGGTGAGGATGGCGGTGAAGGACGCTGCGCTTTGCTATATGTAGGAATCCAGATATGTACATGCATAGATATTTGTAAGCGCATGGGTGACATGCCGATCAAAGTAGCCAAACACTTGTGCGACAGAGTGTTATAAGCTTCTCGGCGCGCCGTCTACTCTACACACCAATCGAATGGCCTATCTGCACGCTGACGATGTGAAATTTAAAGTCACGCTTAGAGCGCAGTTACCCACGAACGTGTACGTAGCGTAGCGTAGAAGTACGTACAAATATATCAAATTTGCTGTTGATAGAAAAGCAATGTCTACGTCACGGTCATGCAGTGTTGAGTATTTGTTAACACGCGGATCCAATAAAAGCATAGACAGACGGCAGCTTTAATCCGGATCAAGTCTTTAATTCGGAATTATTTCGGGAATTAACTGCAGTTGATCCGGATTAACCAAAACTCGGAGATTGTAGAATACAGAGAAAGTACAAAACCAGCATGGGCATATAGCTTTCAGCATATAGCATTATACGGTGACTGCATTGCCGACGACACGGAGGATGTCAAAGCTACTTTTGCATTTTCTTTGCGTTCTACGTTCCCTGGGCAAACAAAGCAGCCAACTACTTCATCCGCGGTAGCCGAGTAGTGAGGGCTGCAGGTTTGATCCTCGGTGGGAGCGTTTGCCAAAAAAATTTGGTTTTTAGTGTTCCCTAAGTTTTATTTTTAATTTTATTTGATGTATATACTTAATTTTACTTTGTTTTATTTTCGTTTGTTATATTTTATTTCACATTTTTTATTTTATTATTAGTTAACTACAATTTTTAAGGTTTAATTTTACTAAAAAAGTCAAAATTAACTAACTAAAAACCACTTTGAAAAAATATAGAAGTTATAATTGAATGAATAAAAAACATTTAATCCGCATTACTGCCGTCTGTCAAGACACAATTCAGATCAGATCAAGTGCGGCGCTAATCCGGATCAACGTTACCGTCTGTCTATGCTTTAAGATAGATCGTGTCAGCTTACACATTCTCCGTTTTTACGTCCATGGGTAAGTGCGCTTTTAGAGTCGTTAGCAGCAGCCGCAGACGCGCTTTATTACTCGGGCTGCCAACACGGAGCGGCGTTGCCATGTGGCGTGGCTTGAGCATAAAATGGCTACTTAAAAAAACGAATATTGTAGCAACATTACGCGCCGAGATATTAAAATTTGTATATGCTTCCGTATGTACTACTTTATGTGTGTATGTAAGTAAGCTAGCAGGCGCAATTTTAAAGCGTTTTTAATGCCTTTTAATGAGCATTAAGAAAATTATATTTATTGTGTTGACATTGGCGGTACGCGCGCGACTACAAGTGGAGTTAATTTTCAACCGTTAACTACTGCGCTCACACAGCTACAACATTAGCATTGAAGCTCGGAACACTTTGACGACTGCAACTTCACGACGTAACGACAGCGACATCATTTTGTCGACAAATGTCGCCTTGAAGCCAGCTTCTTAAACATTTTGAAGACCTCAGCGACATAGCAAACAGCCGATTTTAAAGTTTGACATTTTGGTATATTTATTTCACAAATTGTGTATTTTTATTTAAGTAAATAAGAAAAACATGAACAATCAAGAATATGTGATTAATTTTGCGACAATTTAATTTTGCAGCACTACATCTACTCATTGTCGCCGGCAAAATTAGAAATAGATTTAATTTGGCGACGTCGACAATTGCAGTCCTGCAGCCAAGATGTCGTGCTGTCGTCAAAATAATTGTGCCCGTAAGAACGTGTGTATTTAAAATTTGACAGATGCTGCTTGTCGCTTGCTGTCGTCAAAGTGTTCCGAGCTTGAAGGAGGTAAATCTTGTTTGTAGTATATGAACCCTCGTCTCTGCGAGATTTTTCTTTTTCTTTTAATTTTACTTTGCTAAATAGCGTCTTAACGCGAAATAAAATGGCATTTAGTAGCAATTTATTATATTGTAGCACAACTTGTAGGCTTTTATAGGCTACAAAACATCTCCGCCTCTTAAAAATTGGTTAGCTGCTGCTCCAGCAAATGTGTGTGGGCAGCAGCCTCGTACAGAGGCATGCTATTTAGTTAGATTTTGCTCGTACATAAATCTCGATCAAGTTGACATTACCGCTTTTTTAACTGAATTTAATTAGTTGGCGAAAATTTTTGCAAGAAAGCAAAGGCTTCTATGAATAACAAAATGAGAGTAAAGAAAGTATTGTGAAGGGGGGGGGGGAAGACGATGCCTGCTGTTCAAATGATTTCTCGTGCGTAATTTAGTGTTGGGATTTGAGGTCGTCAGACTTGAAATTCATTTAGCTAAGCAGTTGTTAAGCGAAAAATTTATTGCGATGCAAATATTTATGTAGAATACGCGGGAGTGTAGCATTGAAGAGTAGGAGAAGTTGTGTTAGCAACTAACCTATGAAAAATGTACAAATGTATGGAAATAACAATAAATTTAAATTTGAAATATGTACATTAGACTGCATCACTCCCCATACAAAAAATAATCGGTACTATTTTTCCATTGGAATTATAAAATCTACTATATTTTAAGACGTCCACCAAAATATTTCGGAAAAATATTAAGATTTAAGTGAGCTGGACCGATTTGAAAATACCTCCAAATATGGTTTTTTTTATGAATAAAAATAGTTTCTTAAAGATTTTTTTGAAAAAACCCCCTCAAATGACAAAACGGTTTAAGCTTAAAATATATGCATAAAAATATTTAAAAAAAAATAAAAAAAAATTTTAACGGAATCGTAATGATGATGCTGTTTTAACATTTTTCAAAGATTGGTATAAGAAAAACTTGAATAAATGGACCTAAACTCTTCCGATTTAGACTTAAGAGGTGTCATTGGAAAGGTATTTTCTCACCCTTTTCATTTATTTGCTAATAAACTTATTCAAGGGATGGAAGAGAAAGGTAGGAGAAACGAACCTCATTCAAAGTTGAATCAGGATGTTTTGGTATTCGAAAAAAAAGATGGGACACGAATGACGTTTCTTTTGGCCAGAAATAAAAACGGTCTGAAAATATCTTTCTACTGAGATCCCACAAGTCTTAATCAGAACTCTTTTGGCCCAGTTATTCAAGTTTTTCGTAAATCAATCTTTGAAAAAAGTAAAAAAACAGCATCAAAAATCTCACTCTTACGATTCCGTTGAAAAGATTTTTAAATATTTTTACGCAGATTTTTTAAGCTTATTCTAATTTGTCATCTGAGGGGACTTTTTTCAAAAAGTTCTTTAAGAAACTAGTTTTATTCATAAAAAACTTCATTTGTGGAGGTAATTTTAAATCGGTCCAGCTCGCTTAAATCTTAATATTTTTCCGAAATATTTTAGTGGACGTCTTAAAATATAATAATAATAAAATGTAATCCCGACGGAAAAACCACAACTTTTTTTGGTGATGCAGTCTAATGTACATACATATGTACATTAGAGTGGTCCAAAAAAAAAAGTTCTGAGATACGGCTCGGCCACATTACAAAATAGTTTCTCTTGCCGAAAAAGATGCTGGCACTAAAATTTACGTTTGTAAGCATAAATTTAAATAAGCTGAAACAATATTACAAGCTTGAGTTGTCATGGCAACAGTAGCCTTTTATAAAAATCATCAATATATTTGTCAGTTTCAAAAGGATTCAGTAGCGCATTTCAAGGTCGTTGAGCACCTTGTGTTGGTTACAGTAGAAAATTGAAAGTTTGTATAGATATGTACCACAAGAAAAAAAAATAAGGGCGCGTCCGGTTTTCTACGATGGCATTTTTTCCACCCATAAAAAACTTGAACCACTCACATGGACATATATTAAATTTAAATTTAAATTCAAATTTTTTTTTTAATATTTCTTACGAAAATAATTAAATTTTTTTTTTAATTTTTCAGCTACATATTTTTTTAAACTAGATACATACATACATAGTTTTTAATGCTTCTAATAAGAATAATAGTTCTTAATGTTTTTAACAAAAGTAAAAAAAAATGTCTTCTTTCTTATGGGCAAAAATTCAAAACTATTTTTAAATTGTTTCTGTCACATATTTTTCAATCTCATACTTTTTGAATGTTTTTAATAAAAAATAAAAAATAAATTTCTTCTGGTTTTCAATTTAAGATTATGTTTGGAATAATGTTAGTTACATAAGTTCCCTTTTAAATTTTTTAATAAAAAGAAATAAATTTCTTTCCTTACTCTTTTAATATCACCTTTTTCCAATTTTACTAGTACGAAGTTTTTTTACTTGAAGCTCAGCTTTTTAACGCTTTGTTGCGGAGTTATAAATACCACCTGCTTCTCCGCTCTGTTGCTACTTATTATCTTCTTCCTTCAATTTGCTGGTTCTAAGTTAAACAGCCTGTTAGTTTCCTAATCTCGTTAGGCTCTGATGCTTCAAGTGACAGCCAGGCGGTAGCACCGCAAGATTTTTAAAGTCTCCTACCCTCAATTTCACTCCTCAATACTGCCAATAGTCTTATTTTAGAACTCGGGCAATATGACAGCTAGCTTCTTACGGCAGAGCCAACTCCATATTAATTGGGCCACTCGACGGTAGTGAAGGTAGTGCTTGGCGGCTTGCGCACAAAATTCAACTGAGCAGCCTACAACTCCGGTTGGTATGTGCTAACACCAAGAGTTTCTGTGATAGGCACCTTTCAGAAAACACTTGCATTTTTACGCATGGACAGACTTCAACCCGGTTTTATCATCCGCTTTGGTCTTACGCTTCCTTTGCGCCCACATCATGGCTACTGGAATCCATTTTTGATTGAGCAGAAGCCCGTTAGTTACTATGAGTGGGTCGGCCCTCGTTCATTTGTGCTTCCACGAGTTGCGAATATAGGTGAACAATAATTCACTATGACCAGGCTGTGGTCGCCTCCGAATTTATTCTCTTGTGCAATATTTTTATATGAAAAAAAAAATTAAGTTGAAAAACATTGTGAATATTGAAAAAAAAAAATATCTACATGTAAACATTTGCTTGAGTCACTGTAAGTAAATATTCCTGTTAACCGCTTTTAATTTAAGAAAGACACATTTATTACTTTTACGCCTTACGCTGATCACCAACTCAATTCATTTAAGCCCACAATAGACACAACTTAATCTCTGAGTTTTCCTAGAAAATCCATTTACTGTAATTGGCTACAAAATTAAGCAGTTAAATCTTGTATACAATTATTCAAAGAGCGAACAAAACACCAACTCTTTATTTTCCTTGCATTTTATTTACAGATTATCAGTCATACAAAATAAAGCTCTGCGAGTGCGCCCGATATCGATCTCACCAAAAAACGGCTATTTTATCGTGCGCTACAAGGAAATGACGCGGCAAATGGCGAAGGCCACAGCTAAAGCAACGGTGACGGTGACGGTGACAGTGACTGCAACAGCAACAGCAACAGCGACAAACAATTACTGCACCAACCGACATTTTTCAATATTATTTTACAAAGCAACAAAAGCGCTCGCGCGCGCGAATACAACTGTGCTTTTCACCTTATCAGCGCGACACCGATCTCACACAACCTAAAATGGACGGCGAGAGGTCGTCAAGAAGGGTGTTGCAGCAGAGGAGAGAGAAGTACAATACAGTGGATGAAAAATAAGTGATTACTAAAAAAAGAAAAAAAAAAGGAACTACAAATTTTTGGTTTTCAACCGACATTGCAGTACTGAAGAAAAACTTGGCCTTTTGGCGTTGGCTGCGCGTGCGTCTTCATTTCACCGAGGCAGGCCATGGCACCGGTACGAGTGCAGCTATGGCATATCAAATTCGATGAACAATGACATAGAATGTACAGGCAACTGATTCTATTACAGAGGTTCTTTTTTTTTGAACATTTTTAGAAGTACGCTATTTTTTCCGCTTGCTTTTTTACACCTTCATTCCAGCTTTGTGGTCAGTTGCTGTGGCAGTAAACGAAAGACGGTGTACAATATATCCAGCCGTCATGTTTTTGCGCTGCAACTCAAAACTGAGTGGGACGCATGCTCCTCGGAAGCGGCTGCTTGGTGTTTCGTGCGTTGGCTGTAATTACATACATACAAATATCGGTGTGTATGCCTTCAGCAGTTTGTAGCTACATACATACATATTATTGATGTTCCTTTATTTACGCGTCTCATTGTATGTTTGGTATTCGTGTAAATTGCATTTGGCATTGCATTTAAAAAGCGTGAGATTGTAATTTTGGATACTTGAAATCTTTGCTAGTCGCATAGAGCGGAGGCGAGCAGTGAAAGAATAGAAAAATAGTAGTAATCACGGGCAGTGCAGCTGGAATTGGTTGTAATACGAGTTAAGTAGTAGTGGGAAATTCTTTCTAGAAAGAAAATACTTGGCGCTGCTGGTAGTACTTCCTGTTGAAACACGATATCCGTCCGCGGGACGCGGTTTTCTTAAAAGTTTCATAGGAGCCGCTTGCGCCATCAAAATAAAACTGGTCGCTCAGGGATTTCAAAAAGTTAACAGAGCAGCACATAGGCTTAAGAAATTTAAGGGAACTTAACGTGAAGTTTTCTGCTTCGAGCCGTTACAAAAATGGCCATTTCATTCCGGATTTCACTCATATATAGATAAAGGCTTTGCGTGGAACCATATTTAGCTTTCTTAAATTTATTCAATTGCTTAGATTTGTTTATGATGCTCAATCGACTTATAAATTTTGTAAACAATTTTTTAGATAGAGGTCTTGGTAGAAGTCAAATGAGGTGAACCGACTTGAAGTTAAATTCAAACAAAATTAAAGGAAAAAAGCGGAATGTAATGAAACGACCTGAAATGAGATGAAGTGATATGAAAGGAGTTAATATGAAGTCTAACGAAGCAACTGAATTGAAGTACAGCAAAGTGACATAAAATGAAAGGTGAAAAAATGAAGTGAAATAAAATGACATGAAAAGAAGTAAAGTAAAGTGGAGTGAAATGAAAAATAAATTTAAAGTCAATTAAAATGAAAGAAAGTGGTATGAAAATGTATTGAATCATGTGAATTGAAACGTTGGGAAGTGAAGTAAAATGAAAAGAAATAGACAAAATTAGTGCAAATAACTCAAAATTGGCTATATACAGTCAGCGGCAAAAATATGAATACCCTGACGTTTCTTTATTTATATTTCCATACCGAATTTCTCTTATTTTTTTTTTAGTTCAACAGCAAAAAGCAGCAGAATCAATTTTTTCAATTTCATGTTGAACTCGAGAAATACCGAAAAATTTACACCAAAATTGGAAACTTTTCAATTCTATTTCTTAGAGAAAGTTTGGGTACACCGGTTTGTAGCCCATTAAATTTTAGTATAATAAGGTACAAGTTTCAAGTCTATAAAAATTAGCGTTAATTTTTGAGATTTTTTTTGTCGAGTGTGTTGCGCATTTTCTTCCATATAAAAATAGATTTTGTTCATGTGTTATAGGAAAGAAAATGCGAAACACCCCTGACAAAAAAAAAAATTCTTGAAAGTGCAAGTTTGCTGTAAAAAAAATTTGATATAGAATATATAAATAAAGAAAATCGTCAAACCGTCAGCGTATTCATATTTGTGATGCTGGCTGTATATAGTGTTTTGTTTATTTTTTCACTTAATTGAATTGCACCTTCTATACATTTTTATTTAATAAAAAAAATCCTTCAATTAGAAACTAAAATAAGCGAAGACTTAATTTTTCCTCAGGCTTGATACTGGTTATTTCTTTTTGGTACGTAAAATAAATGAATGAAGTTTTGCTCTGATTAAATCTCCAACTTTTTTTCTTCTCCACCTTTTTCGCTATAAAAATAATTTAAATCGCGCAATTCACAAATTAACAATTTTTTTCTAAATAAAAATTCACTAACGCTTTTCAATTAATTAAAATCTGTTGCTTCATTTCACTTTCATAAGCCAATTAAATTACTCTTTCGACTACAAATTAAATTTTAAATTTTTTTTTGCGCTATCAAAAACTTTTCCCAGCATCCCTTTTCAATTAACAGTATAGCAACGTAAAAAAATATTTCAATTCAACGAATTAAAGCTGCAACGAGTCAGAAAAAAGAAAATAGTAATCATACTGCAGCATAAATTTTGGCGCCATAGCGCAATTAAAACTGCATTTTCACTCTCGACGCATGTAAATTTCTGTGCATATTTTAGGGCGCAGGGCGAGCCAGAAGCCAGACCGCAAAATATTAATTAAAATGCTGCATAATTTCGCGCTGAGAAGCATAAGCAGCAAAGGCAGCAGACTGTTGAGAGTAGATATGCAAATATTTTCGAGTATAAATAGAAAAGAAAACTGAATTCATAAAAACAAAAGGAAAAACAAAAAACAAATGAAAAATCTACTATGGGCACATGCATATCGAACTATTAAATAACTTTAAGCACAAAAACAAAAGCACATCTGCAAAAATAAAATAGCACACCCTCAGCTGTTTTGCGGTCTGGCAACTCTGGCAACTCTGGCATATACTGGCGCTCAAATACATCCAAATATGCACAAGTTTACTGTAACAGCTGGCAGGCAGCTCGCTCGTCACTCAGTCGGTTTTGTTGGTTTTGACCCCACTTAAAACGTAAGTCAGAAATAATTTTGCGGTGCAGCAAACTTTGCCCAAAATTCGAGCTCAGTAGTTCGCCCACCAACACACTACATAGACTAGTGGCTCTTTCACTTTTTTGTATCATTTGCATTTCATGCTGCTATCAACTTAAAATATTTTTGCAGTCATCGTAATCCTGCATTTGCGAAAACCAGCAACAGCTGCAGCTGCACCAAAATGAAGTGCGGTGGGTGGGCGAGCGATTTGGCTGTTGGACGGAAACGGATATTCGTATGCAAAAATAAACACACACACAGACTCGCTTGTCTAGTTGACTTTTTGTCTGCCTTTGCTGGCAGTGAAATGATGGCGTGTTTGTTTGTGTGTGTGTGAGTTTCACACGTTGTACACAGAGAAAATGATTCATGTAAAACCCAAGTATTCAAAACAAATTGTAAAACAAACATTTTTGGAACAATTTTAATTCATACAAAATTAAAAATACACTTCTTGTATAACAGACTTTAAAACGTAATCTTCGGAAAATAAGAACGAACATTATATCATATTTTGTCTTTTGACTGAGGAGAACATTTGAAATGAAAAAAATTGCGCCAAAATTGTGCCATTTTAAAACTAAAATGAAACGTTTTGGAATATTGTTCCTACAAATTGTAGTGCGACAAAATTTCCAACCAGAAAAGTAAAACGAAACACTTTTAAAATAAAAATGAAAATTTCGTTTCAGTCAATTAAACATGAGAATGGTTTAAAACGAAAACGTTTAGTATTACGATTTTCAAAGCTACTTATAAAATTGAAATACTTTTCATCTGTTTGCATTATTTGTCGGAAAAATTTTGTGCAGATGTTTCAAGCTACATTCATACATACATAGCAAAAGATGCGGAAATATGATATCGTTACGCCACTTAATGAAAGGAACGTTGCTGATACGGTACCCTTTTTTGATTAGACAAAAGCTTTGGTAAGACTTGCTTACAAAAACAAATTCTAATCCGTTATTTAATAATTGTAAATTTTTCTATGTATATTACAGGATCTAACCAGCTTTAATCAAAATTATCAAGGCCCGTGGGAGAAAAGCTAGAATATGTACATATCTTTCAGTTATTAAGCTTTGTAACTAATTACTACATATGTAAGTATGTCTACATATGTATGTACATATATCAATAAATGTATGACAATGTATAGTTTTAAATATCAAATGACTTTTTTGTTTTAATTAAAATAGAAATTCAAAATCATATTTGAAAACGCATATTTTGGAATATAAAATACAAATTTTAGAATCTCATCTGAATATGAGAGTTTCCAATTATCAAACGATCGTTTTAAAAAGCGATTTGAAAATGTTCATTTTAAAAACTAAAATATACATTTTAGAATATGAATTGAGGATGTCTTTTTCTCAAAACTAAAATAAATATTGTAGGTGCAAAACCTGGGTCAAAACGTTTTTAAAAATAAAACGTTCCGTACAAATTTGAAAACGTAAATTTCTCTGTGTAGTAGTAGTGTGCGTATAGTGTCGCTGCGCTTATCCGATTCAAGCACCTACCATAGTCTGCAACAAAAGTCAAGCGAAGGAGGGTGTAGCGAAGCGGCGGTGGGAAGAAGATAAAGCAAATCTACAGACGGTGTGACAACATAAAAGCTAATCGTACTGATAAGCATCCAAAGGCGCCATTGCATTATTTAAGTCGAGGAAATTAATAAAAAAAGAAGGTAGCCAAAGCTCTGAGGGACAAACAGATACTTTAGTATAGAAATTAATTCTTTAAAGTTTGATAAAAGAACATCTGCTTCAGAGGTGATGAGCTGATGTTCTCTAGGTTGATGAAATGACTTCAAGTACAAATGAAATAATGAAGGAATGTGGAAAATGATATCGAATAATACTGTTAATTGTATTGATTTTGATAGTGACAAATATAACGGTAGTGATAAACACAATAACAATAATTAACATACACATATCGTTAAATTTAGGACAATGGTATCGATAATAGCGCCGATAAATCTGATCGATACAAGGCTTATTATTCCATAATTATGCAGTCTGTGTATATCGATATTGACAACGCATATCGATTAGTTTTTCTATGGAAGTGCCGGAGAGTTTTATAGAAATTCTTCGAGAATACTGATATACACTTTGTTGGAAAATTAGTAAGATAAATGTCGATAAGTATATCGATTATTATTTGAAAACATGGAAACTATTATACATATGTATATCTTGGGTTGTATGCGAAATACATACATGGAAAATACTATCGATGCATATTTTCATTTCTTTATTGCTCGATATATAACAAACGATGTCGTTATGCAATTATTTAGCATTTTTCAAATTGGCTAAACAAATAAAAATTCAAGGCCACCATAAATGATTAAAAATACACCAAGACAAAAATGTTTCACATAAGTGGTATCTGTGAAAGAAAACATTAAAAAATGTTTGGTGACAGAAATCCCAGAGCGAACCTTTAACTAAAATCCGGTGAGTGTCACAAATACTCGAATTCTTCATTGCAAGTGACACTTGGCAGTGTGGTGACTTTGTGGCCAGCTTTATAGGCAGTCTGCTAGCCAATGGATTGCTAGATTGCCGCAGACATATTAATGTGACAACCTCGCTGGCTGCTGTCACGTGGGCGTCACGTCACGTTGCTCTCGGGCGCTAAGCACAAGTTGCTTTCACTAATTTATTGTTTTTATTTGACATTTAAGTGTTGATTTGGAAATTTATTTTTCGGTTCTTGTTTTTTCAGTTGGCGATTGCTTTTATGTAGATGACTTTACACAATTTTTTGGGTAATTTTGGGTTTTATTTGGGGGCAAAATGCATACATATTTATCTTTTACTTTTTGGAAAATAATTTTTTTCCAAATTTTATTTGTCACCCATAGAGAAATGTCACAGAAAATTTGTCTTGTAGCTATAAGTTCAAAATAACAGTAATAAATATGCAAGCGCAATAGCAATAAAATCACTAAGAAATGTGCCGCACTTTGCTGAACAATAAAAAAAGCAATAAAATGGAAAAAATATATGACCTCATACATATGTATGTATGTTAAAAATATTATAAAAAAGATTCGTTTTGCACAAAACAACTAATTTTCACTCTGCCCTAAACATTTTTATTTGCTTAGGAAACTTTTTTTATTTAAATTTTTTAGGCTTTTCGCTTGTATTTTTTTTAATTTGCTGTGAATTTTTTCTTTTATTTATTTTTCTTTCTTTAAAATTTTTTTCCATGCTATTGCTGCAATCTCTGCCGCATGGCATGCCATTGCAACGACATTAACAAGCCCTCAGAGACAATATGAAGCTCCCAAAAGTGTAAAACAAGACAATAGTGGAGTAACACATACATATGTACACACATACATTTATACATACAACCACTCACAATCATTAGCCAGCAGTGTTACTGCCACATTTTGTTGAAAATTAATTGTGGTTTTTATTGTGTGACATATTGAAATGTGTTTATGCAGCAGCAAGTAAGTGAGTTTTGTTTGTTTTTCGCTTGCAACACATTGTGAGTAACAGTGCTGGCAAACATATGAACATACATATATATACATACATATAAATATTTATACACATGCAAGTGATCAATTGGCTTCCATTTACGTTCTGGTATTTTTGGTTGTCTTACAGAGATATCTTTTGTGCCCATATGCCTCCCTGCCACATGCATATCTTTGTCACTTCTGCCTCTTCTGCTTCTGCCTTACATCATCACAATTTCCCTAGCTATTTATTTTTGTCAATGCTGTTGACGTTGGCAGACATGTCAATTTTCCCCCAGTTTCTTCACAAAAAAAAAAACAAAAAAAACAACAACTACAATAAAATATAAACAAGTATTTTAAAATAATAATGATAAATGCAGCTAATACTACAGAAATAGAAATTTCTTTTAATAAAAAAAAAATATTATCTACAGAATATTTTGAGTACAGCAATATGGTTCTGTAACATAGAAATCAATAAGGAAAGCAAAGCTGCAGCATTTTCGCTCGCATCACTCTGCCTTTCTTTCTCCCTCCCTCAATCTTTCTCTCTTTCTACGTCTTTTCCTTTCTCAGTCCCTCGTTTACAATTTACTTCATCTTCATTTTGACTACTTGTTCCAGATCTATCGGCCATCCTTCTCCCAGCCCCCTTGTTTTGCTCCTCTTAAGTTGATTTCGCTTTTGTTTTCACAGTTGTCAATACAAAAGACAACAAATAGCCCCAAATGAAAGTCATCGAAGTGACACATAAAACGACTTTATTGACTTTAGGCTCATTTCCCTCTCGCTCTATGCCAGCTACAAACAAAATTTACAATGCTTTTAATGCAACACTGCAGTGGGGAAGCAGCACTGTCGTCGTGCCTCGAAATGTATCAATTTGACAATTAAAAGGAATTTGTTAATTAGCTGTAAAAGTCAATTATTTGGTGTTTGATGGCATCGCGGCAATCTATAACTTTAAAAGAGGCAATCTATTTTTTAGGAAGTGACAGATTACATGCATAAGTGGCAGGGAAAATTATTTGTAGGAGATCGAAGAAAAGTTATTTAAAGAGCATGGGTACATAATAAAAATTTGATATAAAATTTTTTTTTAAAAATTCCAAAAAAAAAATTTTAATATTGTATACAAAAATTTTATAAAGAAGACGATAAAAATTTATACCTGATCTGACTATAAGATAAACACATTTTAGTTCGATACAAGAAATTTCTAAAGAGTTTTTAAATATAAAAAATAATTTTTTTTTATATAATTGAGGTGTAAAAAAAATTTGTAAGGTTTTTAAATATTTTCTATTATATTCTTGTTATTTAATTTTGTCTTAATTACTAAAAATCGGTTTCTTTTTCAAAATATTTCTTTTTATAATTGTAATGCAAAAATGTAGAAAAGTTATTTGGAGTTAAAGTTTCTGTTAAAAAATAGTTAATTTTCGTTTAACATGAAAAAATAATTACGAAAACAAAACTAATAATAAATACATAGAGAAAAAAACGATTGTTAAAAATTCACAATAAAAATAATATTTGCAGCTTTGATTCTTTAAAAAAATCAGAATAAAATTTTAAATATTTTTTTACAAACGTAAAATAAGAAAGACTAACTAAGAATTATGAATAAAAGTTTTAGAATTGGAATTTGGAAATTTGTGGTTATTTAAAACCAAGTCTATGATATTGCTGCAAATAGTAAAAATTACAAAGTAAATAAATTTAAAAGCCAAATATTTTAATTTAAAATTAATTAAAATTTTTTTTTGCCAAATTTTGTTAATTACGCTAATTTAAGTGAGAAAACTGAATTTTTTATCACTTAAACTGCTAAAGAGCGTTGGCTGTCAAGCACTCCACGGCTGAGGCATAAGCCTTAATACTTAATTATGCACTTTTTTATGTGGATAACACTTGCACGCCCACTCGCAACCGATTTCACTATTTTTAAGTAAGCCTACGTAGTATCCACTACTATGACAAAACTCTGCCCTTTTGTTGGCTTTTAAAACAAAAACAAAAAAAGATTGCAAAATTCACAACTTCTATTTTGAAAATTTCGTTTTCATTTAATTCTGAGTTTGTTGGCCGACCATTTTTGCAAATGTCAAAGTGGCAATACTTTAATCTACTACAAATTAACGGTATTAAAAAGTTTGCACTTTCGGTCAGCGTGTAAATGAATCCTTCATGAATGTGTGTATTTGTATGTATGTATGTGTTCCAGCGTATTTGTGAATGATGGAATACTTTTTAGCGTGACTTTTTCCATGAAAGTCATTCCTCAATACTGGCTTATCTGAGAGGGCGAACATTTTAGTTTATCAGTTTTCGCGTTTTTAAAGCTCTAATCGCAAACTTTTTCATTTCGCACATTTGCATACTGGCAGTTGGTTGCCTAACTTTTTGTTTTTTTTTTTGGTGACACTTTCAACTGTATTTAAACTTTTTCGTTTCCTACTTCTTTAGTTCCGCTTTTGCTCTCATTCTCTGTAGCCCATGTTTTTGGTGCTTAAACTAACGGCAGTTCTAAGCTGCGAACCTAATCTTACCGATTTTAAAATTTTTTTGCTTTTGGTCTTCAAACAAATTCCTGTTATTTTTGCTTTCCGTCCCTCTCTTTTTCGGGGGATTGGAAAAGTTGCATGCATCACGTTTTCTAGTTCACTTCTGACTTTTTGCTCCTTTCTGATATGCATTCATTCATTTTCAGGGTGTTCTATATTTTTCAGCAGCTTTAAAACAATTTCATTTATGTAACTGTTTGTGTGGCTTTAAAAGTTCAGCTCAAACCAAAACATTAATCACTCTAACGCGCACACACACCCACACACGCGAACACATACAAGTGCAGCTCGCTACTTTGCAAGGTTTTCAAGCTTTATGGAGCTTTAGTTGCCACTTTTTGCAGGCTTGAGTGCTTCACCGCAGTTTGAGTTTGCTATTTCTACAATTTTTGTAATTTTTTTTTTCGTTTTTTATTTTGTTGTCATTGAAAGTTGCTGGCATTGGCTTAGCAGGTTTTTTGTATTCAATAGATTTCCTATCGAGCTGCGTATAGCATGTTCAATTGTATTGCGGATTTTGTATAAGTTGGATTTGAACTTAATTTGCATAAACCGAAATTAGTTTGGGGATTTAACGAAAGCATTGTCGTAAGCATTGTTCATTTGAATTTTTAGAGTGACATCCTTTAGTGGCGTAATTTGCGGAAAATAGTTAAGGCGAGAGAAGGATTTCTATGCCATTTGAAGGGCGGAACTCTTTGTTTAATTGAGAGTGATAGTAATGCAATCGGTACAGCTTGACTGTAGGATTTTGAAAAGGTGAAAGTTCCACTCGCACTTTTTTATGACTCAGAATATATGAAGTTTAGCCTGGACGCATGTATAATCGATTAGATTTAACGCGCTAGAGTTGCGCTAACTCAGTCACTATTTTAACAGACGTGGCGCCTAAAAATATGTAACGGTAAACATTGCGTTGTTTAACATTGTTTCATTCGTATTCCCTGATAAAGCCACATGTTTCCGAAATCTCTTAGTTATATCATATCCTCGGCAAGGAAATCTGCCCTTTAATGAGAATATCTTAAACGTACCCTAATTTTGGGATATTCTTCTTTTTGGGGAAAATTGACCTTTTCCGTGCTATGCTCTGAGATCATTCGAAATTTGTAATCTTCCACAGCAGTACCTTCTATATCTACGTCGTTCCAACCGCCAAGCCAGTACCGCTTAGAAATCTCAGATCCCCTCTGAAGCATGAAATCCACGAATTAAATCGAAGGCGCGAGCTGGAACCCAGGCCGTTCCAGCCGCTTAGGTAGTGCGGCCTCGAAATACTACATACATGTTTATGTATACCGGTTTGAAAATCGTATCTCCTATCAGACTGCCTAATGCAATACCAGCGACGAAAAGCAGCTGCATGTAAGGCTCTTTTTTCTTACTATTTGTAAGACTTAATTTAATAAAAGCTTATTGTGGGCGTTAAGCGACTCCAATAGACTAAAATGAGTTAAATTGTAAGTTGTGTCTGTATCTAAGAGTCGTGGCAGAACCGACTAGGTGTAGGCCAGGACTGAGTACATCTGACTGGAACGAACGTGCGAGCCTAGCCCCCTCCCGACGAAATACCTGACGTGGGGGAGATCCGTGCTTAGACAGTAGGAAGTTCAGTTCGAGTTAAAGTCCTACACTGATAAGTTTAGGCTTTCAATACTTCCTCCTCGTAAAAAAACATAACCAAATTTTAGGCAAAATTTCGTATTACTTCAGTTACTAAAATGCTTGCGATTTTGAGCAAAATAATTCCTCCGCTTACGTTTTTTGGCGGTTAGGGCTCGATATTTAAAAATCTTAGTCCTGAGCTACCAAATGTTTCTGTATATTGGAGACACTTTATAATAAAGATGGCGCTCAAACTCAACATAGAAATAGACGTCAATTGTAGAAAAATAGAAAATATGAATGACTTAGTATTTATAAAATATTTCACGGAGTATATATCAATAAAACTACAGCTCTCCACATTAGCGTTGGTATTCTTTAAAAAAGCTTTTTCTTTAATACCTCTTCTTCAGATTTTAAGTTTTAAATTTTTTTAATATTTGAGTGCTGTATATACCTCGTAATTGCTTATGTAAATACATATCCAAAATTAACACTCATATGCGACAATAAAAAAATACACCATTTCGCTGTCAAATAATTTATACTCCCGCCTAAGTTAAAATTATCCTGCGGTCTGGTAATGGTTTGCTAGCACACTAATTAACAAAGGTAGTGAGGTATTTATAAGCGAACATTTTTGAGTAGGAAAATGTTAAAAAATGAACAAACGCCTACTTAAAATAAGGCAATTCGAACTTCTTCCGGGAACCCCTTCATTTGTGTGGCTATATTCGCATACTTGCTAAGTGACACTTGTATAAAGGCTGTGACCCCCCCTTTAGCTAGCTATAAATAATCATATATTGGAAGAAAACTAAGCGAGCCACTTTATCATTTACATATGTACATTTATCATGTACATATGTACTGCCTTTTATTTTGTTACTAATGAAATATTTTATAACTTAAATAATAAAGTAGGTTTCAAACCCGTTTATTTATTATTTATTATATGGTAGGACAGATTCTCGAACTATATTTATGCATTGTTTTCATGTTAAGTTCTTGGAAAATAATGAATATCTAAATCCCGAAAATCCCTGGAGCGCAAAAATCGAAAAAATTAACATCCCTAGTGGCTACATATGGATCTAAGTATATATCAAGTGTGTAACATTGCACATACGTATGTACATTGTACATACAATAATTTATTTACACCTCTTATCAAAATTTATTTTTACTCATACATGTATAGGCAGCCTTTTTCCTTATTTTCCGGTTTTCAACCCTCATCCGTAGACCGCAATTAAATTTGACTTTTCGCAATTTCCCCAAGCCATTACCTGACTGTCAATTTTAATTAGAATGAAAATAAAAGCACAAAAATGGATAAGAAAATTTCTCTTAAACAGTTTGTTTTTTTGTGGGTTTTTGTTTTGTTTTTTTTTTGCGGACTTTTCCGGATCACACCTTTTTTTATTGTAACAGCAAGTGGGGGATGGAGAGTGATACATTTATAGCGCGCTAAATTTATTAACTTCCTGCCACAGCAACCTACATACATACAAACATACATATGTACACTGAGGGAAAAAATTTTAGAATTAAAAAAAAACGTACTAAATTTATGAAAGAGCACCAACCCAACTCGTTTTAAATTTGATTATGTACGTTATAAAAGATGTCGTTGTGAAGTGCACAGATGCTTTTCATAATTAAGAAGAAGAAAACTAATTTAAAAGAAAAAAGAATTTTTATGTCCGTCTGATGGTAATTGAACCCGGACCCGGAGCATCGAAGACGTGCAAAACGCCATCCGTGCAGTGAAAAATGCTTCATTTTAATACGGGCGTATTTGAATCGAATATTTCTATTATACGTAGTGTATGTAAAATGGAAACATTCACGTTTTCGCTTGATTTATTACGAACATTTTTAAACAGTAATCAAATAAAAAAATTTCATTTTTACAACGCGTTTTTTTCTCAGTGTATGTACTAGGGCAAAGCGTTAATATTGGTTGGAGTTTCTTGCCCATCAACACCTTACCGTCTGTATATATTTAGCACGGTAAAGTAATTTTTCGCGTGTTACCATTTGTTGCTAATGTTTTATTAGTTCGTTTTTTTTTTTCAATCTGCACTTACTTAGAATTTTGTGTGTTCTCTGATGAATGCAAAGGCAAAATTGTTGGCTACGTTTTTTATTTTGTGCCATTGTTACCACAAAAAATAATAAAAATAAGAATTAACCACAGTGTGTTCAAAAATAAATTTATTTGAAAATGTATGCATGTATGTACGTGTGCATCAACGACAAACATATCACTCATAATGCCAGTTAATGAACGCACCGCACCTGCCCTAATGGCGTTTAAAAGTGTTTTTTTTACCGCCGAAGAAAAGGAAGAACAAAATGAGGTGTCAAATTAAAGGGCTTGGGCTGTAGATGTGTGTCGTTTTTCGAAAAGAGTTGCCACCTGTTGAGAAATTAAGGTAAATCAATTGTTACAATATGGGTATCAACCGGAATGGTTTTGAAAGGGCTTTATATCTTAACTACGAGTTGAAGGGTTGCCACATGTTTAAAAAATTTAACTCCATTTTAACCCTCGATTTGACGAGCAAAAATCGTGTTTCGCTTCGTACCTCTCTCTGAAGATATTTACCTTTTTGTTTATTATATGCATCAGTTAATCGAAATATTTATAACAATGTCAGACGAAAAAATATTCAAGGAAATTTAAGTCCGAAAACAATTTTTAAGAGCACTGCCTGTTTTGAAAGTCGTATTTAGTTTAATTATACATAAGTTAATGAAAACGAACGAGTGTGTTCAGAAATCTCTAAATTTAACATTTAATATTTTTTTAGGGTGCAAGATGAGGGCTGTAGAAAAAATTCAATTCAAATCATTTAATAAGTTAAATGGATTTTCAAAAGATGGGCATCAATCGAAATGGGTTTAAAAATAGTTTATCTCTGAACTGTATTTAGGAGAGTTGCCATGTGATTAAAAAATCAAATTCAACTTAATTCATCAGTTAATTGGAATATGTATAACAATGCCAGGCGATATAAAGATTTTAGTTTGAAAATATTTTAAAGGTGTTGCCACCTGTTTGAAAAGCCGATTTTTTTTTACATACACACAATCTACATAAATGAAATATCGAAATGTTAAGCCGAAATTCCACTAAGCATTGAAATGAAAAAAAATGTATGCCATTTAAAAAAAATGTCATGTGGAAAAGAACTTAATGACCATTTTTTTAATATAATGATCCGATTTTTTGAATGCCTAGTGGAAATCCAGCATTGGTGTCAAACGAAAAAGTTTTAAGAAAACTTTAGGCTGATAATATTTTTAATTAGGGTTGCCATATTTATTTTTTTTTTGAAGGTCATCGCATCTGCACCGTTGTTTCGAATTTCCAAAATGAGCGGTCACATTAAAGAACTGGGATTCTATATATGTAGATGTGCAATAATGCTTTATTTTTTGAAGTATCAACCTTTTTAGCGGTACAGGGATATTTGAAATTTGATAAAATGAGAGCCGACACCACGCCAAAACCTCTCATCACTCAGGAAATGGTTTAGATAAATCATTACGAATATTTTTGAGGTTCGTGAATAGGGTTTAACCTGTTTAAAAGGTAAAATTCAATTTTGGCGTTTTAACGCCATGCGGGCTCACTATTTAGTTTTATTATATTCGGCTTTACTCAATTTGTATACATATTCTGGTTTGCTATTTCATTAAATTTTTTTACCTTCAATTACGTTCATTTCCTTTCCATTAAAAACAGTTCCTTCTTCATTCTCTGCGTCACTTCGTAAAACTACTACCAATTTAAGTACTAAAACACTGTACTCCACCACCTCCACTTGCGGCAACCCAGATTTCGCCGACTACCAGTTCCACGAACAACGTATCTCACAGAAACAAGCTTAAAATGGGTGATGTAGCAATAATTTTTAGTTGTTTCACTGGCGAGTGCAAGTAGAAAATGTAAAGTCACAAAAGTGAACCAAGAAAATAACAAAAAAACACAAAAAAAAATTATAAAAACAAAAGCGAAAAATCAGTTAAGCTAACAGTCAACTTTGAAACCCATCAAGCCAGCAGAGCCAGAGCCTCGGTCCACTCCAAACAAAACTACTGCCATTGTGGGTGTCAAAAATTGTTGCAACATCAGCAAAGCACTATGGCGTTGATTGTGACGCTTGATTTGTTGAAAATAGAGTTTAAAAAAAAAATTTTTTTATGCGTACCTTTCATTTTTGGTGTTGCTACTACCTT
The DNA here is from genome assembly GCF_013731165.1 of Rhagoletis pomonella. NCBI lineage: Eukaryota > Metazoa > Arthropoda > Insecta > Diptera > Tephritidae > Rhagoletis > Rhagoletis pomonella. The sequence continues at coordinate 62,508,071 of NW_023458559.1, read as the reverse complement.
TCTACAGCATGTCAGTTACATTCAACGCATTTTATTACTTGAAATAACAACGCGCGTATTGTTGTTATTGTAGCAGCGACAATGACTTGACAGAAAAGTGGTTCAACGCTAGTAAAGTTGAAAGTGTAGATACATACATATTACAGAGTAATGTAATATGTGGCAACAAGCGGCTAGCTTGCGACCACTATACAAACTGGCCCTCAAACGTTGACTTTTTGGTTAACTATACAGAGGTGTTCATTAAAACCTTGTAATTACAATAAGAAATTTTTGTTTGTGTGGCATGCCACTTTGTAAGCCATTTTTGAAATGAAAAATGTGTGTAGTTATAATTATAAAAGGTGGGCGGAGAGTGAGTTGGTTAAGGATGAGAAGGCTATAAATGTTGTAATGGAAATTTTGTGGGTTTTTGGTTTGATTTAATTTAGTAATTGGATAAGGAGCAGGGCAACAATAATTGTTCCCCAAAAAAAATTTTACATTAAATATGGGCTCACATTTACTAATTGTGCTACGGCTAGCATTAAGTGTTATTAAAAGCGCTGAAATTTATGATTGTTTTATGACACAGTGCCTTCTATTGAAATAGTTGTGGCGGTAATTGATAGTTGATATCAAATTTTCATTAAATTTAAAAAATAAATTGCTTGGGAAATAAAGTCTGTTGAGGCACAATAAAAGGTCAAATAAATTTTCGTAGGTACTTTGTGGAAGTTTGGCAATTTCAATTCGACGCCAAGTATGGCACAAGTTGGAAGGGTGTTAAAGTGAACAAAAATAACGCTTAAATGTTGCGCCGAAAAATTTCGATAAAATAATCGATAAAAAATCAGATAGTTGTATCGATAAAGGCACTGATAAAAAGTATGACACAAGTTGAAAGGGCCATTAAATAAATAAAATAAAGATGAAATAGTTTGGCGAAAAAAATTTTGGCCGATAAAAAGTCGATAAAAAAGTAGATAAATGTATCGATAAACAAACTGCAAAATTTATCGATTAACACATTAAGAACTAATTAAACTTGTCTTTTAACGACAAATGTTATGTCTCAAAAAATCGATAAACATTAGGCTAACCATAAATATATCGATAACAATATCCAGTAGTATAACCACCGATGTTTCTAATAATGGCGATATCGAAAATTAACTCCACAACTGAGTTGTTAATGGCTTCAATTAAAGGTGGGTCAAATAAAGGATTTTCTTTCTTAAAATTTGGTGTGGTGTGATAAATACATCGTTTGGGTTATTGATAATTCTAATTACATACATCGTAAATTTACTCGGTTAATGATTAGATAACGATTATTAATAAATTTTTATATTGATACGCAGATAAGAAAATAGAAAAAAATGAACATTAGGGCGGGTCAATTTATATGGCAAATTTTTTCGACTAATTCTAAGAAAATTTGTCGAAGAAACCATAGGTCTAAACTCAATGTCGAGCTTGCCAAATTGAGAAAATAGGTTTCTTAGCATTTTGCTGTAGTGTCGTAAAGAAGTGCTCAAATTTTGTATAAGGACATGCTATAGGGGGTTTTTAGGCAAGACGAAACCATTTCTGCACTTATCTTTTTCTACGAAACCTTTTTTCGAAATTTGGCGAACTCCAAATTGGCTTTAGGCCCATGGTTTGTTCGGAAAATTTGCTTAGAATTATATCTAGAATCCTCCTATGCTATACGGGCATAGTCAAATTGACCCGCCCTAATGTAGATATATATGTATGTACGTAGTATATAAGTACCCCTACTTACGAGACAATTTTTGTTTGTTATTATTTTTCGTGCCACTAAATTGTATGTCATTCTTTCGACTATCATCGGCGCATCCTAATTTAAGCCAAACTGCAGCAGAACTATAAAAAACAAATACTACCTCTAAAAAATACTCACACTCATCCGGAAGCAAGTCTAATAAACCTGTCAGGTTGCAGAAGACAAAACCTTGCCGCCAGCAATAAAAGAGATAAACAAAAGCATAACCCAAACACCGAAAAACCGAAGCACACTCATAAAGCAGCGGCTATCAACACCGGCCGCAGTAGTGCACTGCACTTCACTGGTCACAAGGTATGACAAGACATAAATTATCTCTAGACAATACAAATTTCCTATGTTTTATTGCTATTTTATTTTTTAATTAACATTTCTTTTGGACAAAATGCAGTTTGTTAGACGAATGTTTGGCGTACGTAAACGACAAATGTGAAGGGAATGCCCAGGAAGCTACATACAGCTGCAGAAGAGACTAATAACTATGCAATAAAAATTTGTATAAACGTAAGATGCTAATGGTTATTTTTTTTTTTGCTTTTAATGAAAAAGTAGGAATATTAAAAACGTTAGACAATAGAAAAACAAACAATACTCAGTCACACAAAAAAAAAGAAGCGACGAAGTGAAAAACTGTGAATTCTAAGTGCCTGAAATGTTTGGCTTTTACGCTACGAGCACTTAGAAGGCAAAAGCATTAAAATTACATAAAAAATAACAGAATAGAAAGAATTGTTGTTTGAAAAATTTCACGCTCCGCATGACACGTAGAATGCTTTTTTTATTTACCTGCCAAGGAATGAGAGGCAGCGTGACCGGCTGAGTGACCGACCATTACTCAGTTACATACAGGCGGACTGATAACATCACACGTGTTTATGACATACAATGCATGTGTGTGCGCGTTTACATGTCACGGCAGTTATTTGACAATCAACTGACATTTGACAAAACTGTCAATGCGATGGTCAAGTCAACACTGTCAATGAGTGAATGTTTGAGCGGTGGTGGAAGACGCAAATGATATGGCTAAGTTGAGTACCGTAAAAATAATATATATACATAACTAAATAATTGAATAGAGGGAGAAAAAAGTAACTGAGGAGAACAGAAATAGAATGGAAATTGTTGGTATGATAACGCCAAATAAGTCACATAGGCATTGCTTCAATAGCTGACAGAGAGCTACTTCCACTGAGTACTGGCAGTGACCAAAGTAAAGGTGTGCGTGAATACTTTTTTTGCCGTGTGCCGCTTTATCTACTACTATCCATCGAGTGTTAGCTAGTGAACAAGCTAATAATTTCACAGTAGCAGCAGCGGTTGCATGAACTGGCCGAATTAATTATAGACTAGCATAAGGGGTTTGCTAACAAAAAAAGAAGCTCAAAACAAACTGTGGGAGTAAATTAAAACAAAAAAACCAAAAAACCGACTGTATAGCATATTTGTGTGTACATTTGTATTATAGGTATAGTTAATTTTTATTTCAAAGCATTTTATTACAACTAATTTTATGTAGTCATCGGTATTAAATAAATACAAATAAGGGGCAAAAAAAAAACACCCCTGAAAAAGTCCATATGTAGAAATAAGTAGCACAAATTCTCTACGAGTGACTGGCCTTCAGTACAAGTCAAATAAAAATCAGCCAAGCGTTAAGAACTTGCGTGTAATAGACTAGAAAAATACTGGAAAATTTATGACTCGAAGAAATTGTAAGTAGAGCTGGAAGAGTGCGGGTCTACCTCTTCGGAGTAGGGAAAAACGAACTAAATACAAAACAAATAAAAGCGCGTGCACACCTATTTATTCAATTTTTGTCACCGATACATATCACATGTCACAATCGCACACTTATAAATGTTGAAATGAACGACTACTCTTGACTGGTGGCTAGGTGGCTAAGTTACTCAAATAGTAAACGTGAAAATGGTCGACGCAGACGAATTTGATTAAACGTGACCCTTTCTTTTGTATGTATGAGGCAATAAATAGTTCGCATGTACTCATGCACACGCGCTGGATAGATAAGCAAGTTACCAAAAATAGGCACCTAAAAAATACTAAAAAAATTACCACCACAAAAATCAGTAAATGAGCAAAAAGAAAAGAGGTATGTAAATAATCATGGCGTGTGATTTTTAGTTAACCTTGTCTGGTTGCTTGTAGGGTAAACAATTTTCCGTGGCTGCATAGGAAACAGTTATCAACACTATATCCAATTTGGTCTAGGTACACATGCACTACTACTCCCTACGAAGTTCTTCGCGCGTACAAATATAAACTCTCGGCTGCTTGGAGTTGAGCGATGACATGCCTAATTTCTTTACCACTTAACCACAATAATAATGCGATGTAATTGTTTGCGTATTTAATGCCTGTTTTGCTTTGTTTAATAATTACTTTGCTTGGCCAGTCAACATTTGATATTAACACGTTTACTTATATGGTTAGGCAATGCTATTAAGTTTTGTTGAATTTTTAGAAGAATAACGAGTGAAAGTAAGCTTGTAATTGTTGTACGAAAGGAAATGTGTTGGAGTTGGTGTTTGTTTCAGTTAATAATTGGATATGATGGATGGCAACTTATGTATATTTTCTCATAGGAAATTAAAAAAAAAAATTAATTGAAATAAAAGTTGAACATAGATGAAAAAAAAGATGCAACACAAACAAAAACAAAAAATTAAATGAAATAAAAAAACATTGTTGTTATCTATCGGAAGTTTTATTGTTATTGATATTTTTCCTGGCTATCGATATTTTATCGTTTCCTGTATGAAAATTACAGTTTTCAGTATCAAAATTGTAAGCGATATTTTACACAAATAATACTCTACTTTTACCATATTCACAGTAGATTATAAAATTTGCAACATACTTGCAGATATCTGAAGATAACTGCATTGCTATCATCTTTGTTGTTGTATGCGCAATAGTTACACGTAGTTGTCATCGTAAATATTTGTTATCGATTATCGCTTAAATAATTTATATCATAATCATTTAGTTAAGCTAGGTTAGAGCGGCTGCCACCGCGCAGAGCACGGAGCACACGTAGGCTGGAAAGGTCCGTTGTGATACCAATGGCCGAAGCCATTTGTTTCTTTCCCTCCCTTACACAGTAGTTGAGAACGTTCGCCGAGATCAGGTCGTCTCTGGAACTGCGACAATAATCGTTGGTTGGGTATCCTAACCTTTTTCCGTGTGTGCCAATCAAGCAGTGTGCGGTGATTATCCCGACTACTATTCTGAGAAAAGAGCGGTGGAGGCGAGTGAGAGCTATGGGTCGCATTACATCTATCCTCGGCCAAATTTGCGTGGCAGTATGGCAGTTGGTTTCTACAGCCCACCTGGTATTTATCTCATCGATGGGTTCGACCTTTACTCTGTGTTTTCAGGAGGTTAGAAGTATGCCTGTATTTTGAGGAATGTGCCTGTGTCCAGGGACTCATACTTCGAAAAGTCAAGAATCATTTTGATGTCAGCAGGTTGAGAGTCTTTCTGCATTCTATGTCTAAGTTGGACGTTGTTTCGTTAAAATTAAGAGATTTGATACCAGCCTGGCAGTCAGAATAAATACCGATAGGCTGTTCTGGAGCGACGTTCCAAAGGTTTGGTGCAGTGCTCCCGTGACGATCATGGCAGTCGTCCCAGCATTTCTTTCACTTTGCCGCTGGACAAAGTGGTGTTTGGCGTAGGCCACCATAGGGTGACCAAGTAGAAAAGGATGGGTCCTATCATAGCTGTGTAGGTCCAATGTACTATATGTGGTTTAATACCCAATTTTTTGCCTATAGCCGTCTTACAGTCATACAGGGAGGTATTGGCCTTCCTGGAGCGGTCTTCAATGTTTCGCTTCCACTCAATTACCTTGTCTAGAATAACTCCAATATATTTCGTAGAAGGCTGCAACAAAAGTGGTTTTGCAGAAAACCTGTTTAATAGGCACTAGTCCCCATTAAATTAGACAGTGACCCAGCATAACTACCCTGAGCTGAGAGCGATCCAGAAGAAAAACCTGCAAGGTTATTAGCCACAGATACGAACGTTTTTCTTCCTTTGGAATGTATTGTATGCGCCGGGAATACAAATGCATGGACAATGGATCCTAGAAAAAAAAATATAAGGCCGTGTGAGCTCAAGCTTACTATCCTGTCGACGACAATCAGGTAAGGTCTAGCCGAATCGAACTTTTTTGGGCTAATTTTTTAAAGGTTTTTTTTGTGGCATTAATCTTACTTAGCTTAGCATACGAAGCCTTACAATGAATATTTGATAAGGAAAAAGTGCGCTTAATTAAGCGTTATGACAGCAAAAGAGTAGCAAACCAATGAGAAATTAAATGCAGAGAAAATATTGATTACAAATTTCAGACAAGTTTTGACCAAAGCAGCCAGTTTTTGGTAATTTCTTCATAAAATAAATAAATGTTCTTAATTATTACTAAGAATTTGTCTGTGCATTTTTAAGTGCGAGAAATGCTGGTTGGTGGCCAAGCGACGCAAAGAAAGGTATGCGTGCAAGGATAATGGTGAATAGCTGAATTGTCCAAGCCGCGACGAAGCAATCAAGTGTGCAACCGCCGCAACCGTGGACACTTAGCGCCGAAGAAAAGGACTATATCACATTACAAGTGGCGGCGACGACGGCAATGGCGGCTTGAGCTAACGAGTAAGAAACCAACAAAACGCTGGAAGGGCGGAAATATGCATGGTAGAAGATGAGAAGAGCGAGGAAAGTGTTACTAAGTGAAGCAGTGGAGTTCGTTATTTCAAAACGAATTATAACTGCTTTTGCGGTTCACTTTATTATAACCATAACTACCAATAATTTTCGGCAACCCTTGTGACTTGTTTTGTCAGTATGAAAACGGGGTAGGCTGGCTGCTCAGAAAAAGAAAACAAAGCTGCGGGCAGTATTTTTGCTAACCACGTGTGACACGCACGCAAAGCAGGTTTAGCAAGAAGCAAAAGCGCAGAAGATTAAAATAAAAGCAAAATTGTAACACAAGAAGGCACGAAAGGGATGGGACGTAAAATGAAAAAAAAAATAAAAAAGGTATCGGTTTCACTTTCAAGCGCTGTAGTTATTTTTTTATAATATTTTTTTTTTATACGTAGTGAAGAAAATAATTTCTATAGCGACAATATGATTATATCATATTACAGGTTTATTAATGTATAGAGCAGCGCTGCGAGGATGAAGAAGGAAAAAACTACTCAACCCAACCCAAAAAAAAAGTGTTAAAAAACAAGCAGCTGCCTTAGATAGGTGTTAAGAAACAAGCTTGAAATAATTTTAGTTAGAAAGAGAAAGAAAAGAATACAGCTCCAAGTGCTTTAAAACAAAAGTTCTTGTATGCCTCATAAAACCATTCTGTGTGGCATAAAGCAATTGGCATATATCCTTTACACTTAAGGCACAAATACATCACACTCTCATGTCCACAATTTGCAGCGCCAGCCTATCGCACATGACATATCACACTTTCTGTGGCCTACATATATACTGCATACACTACGTGACAAATGAAAGTGTACACCTTTTTCTAATATAATATTCACAATTATTTAAAAAAAAAAACTTGTTTGCGCGTTATTTATGAAAATATAGTTCCATCTTTAATATAAACCATATAAATCTAAAGTTTCACACTTTTTAAAAAGATCACAAAAGCTAAAAAATTTTCATCCAAATTTGCAACTTTCTATTAATTCTAATTCTATAAATTCTTGGCTTTGGTTTTGGCATATACATATATACCAAATAGAATTAAAACTTTCTGGAGCTAAAAAAGTGATAGATAAATTTGAAGAGCTAAAAAAGAGCTAGTAGCTAAAACCCAATTTCGGAGCTAAATGGAAAAATAAAGAGCTAAATCTAGCTCCAAAAGCAACATAATGGCAACACTGTCTGTTAGTCTTTCATGCTGTCAGTAGATACCCTGTGGGGAAAATCTCTAGTTCTGAACTGGGGCGCTTCTAGTACATTTAGACCCAGCACTGGTTCGCGATAAATCTCTTTTGCATGCAAGCAACTGGCGAATTTAACATGGCGATGTCCTAGGAATTGTCAATTGCCCCCCGCAGCATCCCTTTTTCGATAGTTCCGAACTAGTCCTAAATTCTATAGTTCCGAACCAGTTCTAAAATCGACAGACGAGAAAAAAGTATCATGATTTTTCAACCCTTCAGTTTTGTCGTGTGCGATTTTACATTATTTTCAAAGAAACGTTTTTTTCAAATTGAAATTAAATTTGTTTGAATGATTGTAAGAAATGTAAGTTTACATACCTTGCTGTAGCTGACTTTGCACAGGTGCTCGCTGTTATTGGTTAGATTCCAGATGGTCCCAAGATCTTAATATGTTAACACAAAGCTTTGTTTTGTATTACCAAACTATGAAATAGCATCTGCGAAGCACAGAATAGAAGCGTATTTGAACGAAAAAGCCGCCGAACACATATCTATGTAAAGTAAATAAGCCCCCCGCTGCATCCCTTATTCGATAGTTCCGAAATAGTTGTAAATTCGACAAATAGGATCTAGTTCGTTCTGCATCTCTTTTTCTATAGTTCCGAACCAATTCTAAATTCGTCACTTTAGATATAGATTTGTAGTGAAAAAAACTGAAAATTAGTTTCTTAAAAGTACCACTTTTCGCCGGTGTTGGACTGGTGGGGATCTAGTGCCAATCGGACTAGTTCCTTTTTGGCGATAAAGACCTAGTACGGAACAAGAAATTTGATTCCCTAGGCCGCGGTTTCCCTGCAGGGTACATATAACTTTTCCAACAGCTTTAAGTGTAAGTAATTGTGTCAGTTGGATAACAACAAAAGCAGCAGCCACAACAACAATTTCCAGTGGAAAAAAACCAAAACATATACTAATGAAAACAATAATAAACAGCACAAAATAATAAAGCAAAAAAAAAAATACATATTTCGCAAAACAATGGACTAACAATGCCAAAGTAGAGGGCTCACAACAATGCCACACTCACACAACGAAACTCATACCAACAGCGGACGAAGGCTGTCGACTGATGGCTATGTAGATATACGAATCTAAGGCAGAGTCTGAAATTGAGTCTAATACCGAGTGATATCAATGTCCTGAAGGGACAAAAGCAACAATGCACGTATTATGATTATCAACACAATGCGTGTTTATTTGCTGCTGCTAATTTTTAACAACAACAACAATAGCTTCTGCTATTACACACAACTCAAGCAACCGTCCGTCCACTCACTCACAGCTCATTATGATGTGATTTGATGTTGATATGACATGTCACAACTGGTTGGATGTAGCGCCGCTGTTGACAAGAGTGATAATACAAGAAGGTTAGTAAAAAATTAATAAAAAAAATAATATAGCTAGCAAAAGAGTCGCCGCTTAATAATAAGAGACAAAAAAGAATAAAAAAAGGTAAAAAAAAAACAAGTCCACTTTTATTTCGTGGTCGATCGACTGGTAAGTTAAATATATCAAAGTACTAGATACTTATGGCATGGCTGCTCAAGTATGGTTAGGTTGCCTACTATACATCCATGATCCCTCCAGGGAATACCGCGTAAGTGGAATTATGGGCTTGACAACACCGGGGCATCCAGTCAAAGGCTTCAAGTCCATGAGTCGAGTGGAGGCTCAACTGGCAGAATTTCTTCGGCTATGTCATTTATTTGTATTGTTTTATGGCATCACCGCTTAGCTGACGCATCGAATGGCATTCGATTGGCACATCCGCTGGTATAGAAATGATGCGGATGTTTTTACAGTGTAACTCTAAGAAATTTTCTGAGTACTTAAATAATTAAATAAACGTACATACTTTATGAATGCCAGCTATGCAACTTTATTAAAATGCTTTACATATTTGCTTGGCATATCAACATTTTTGAGCAGTTACACAACACACAACTCAACTGAAAGAAAAATAACAAAACAAATGCTCGACCTTTTTCATGCATGTACTCGCACAGCTCATTCAACATCCTGTTTAGATACATACATACATACAAGGCGCTGATAACACATGAATGATAAAAATTTCAGTGAAATTAAGTATACATAACTGCGCAGGCAACAAAGTAAGCGCCGATTGAAAAAAAAATTATTTCATAAAAATTACCGACAACCTATGTATGTTTATAAATAAGCGATAGTTTCCTGATGTGTGTGCTCGAGCGCCTTTAGTAAATAATTTTTGTTTTTGTTTTAATTGTTTAGATAAAAATGCAATGCAATTGCGCTGAAAAATTCACTAGAATATGTAAACGCTACAATCGAACTACGCATAGAAACCAAACCATATTTGTAGTGTATGTAAATACCACAAACAGCCTAAAATAACAAAACCTGCAAACATTTGAGCATTTTTAAATATTAAAATTGAGATTTTCTAAAAACAAAAAAAAATGTAAACAATATCCATCAACTGTGCCGCCAAATTGCGCGTGAAAATTCTAGTTTTTGAAAATTATTTTTATACAAGTTTTGACTGTTGGTATGGTAAAGAAAATGCACACGCTCTCGCATTGACCTATTGACCTTCAGTACATTTTTTGTGGCTGGCTGGCAATTTTCTATGCATAGCACATTTGGTTGCATGCAAGCAATTTCGGGTAATCAAAAAGTAAACACAAACACACACACACATTTACACAAATATTTCGGGTGTACAAAAAATGTGATCAAAACATTTTTAGTTAAATTTTTTTTTGTTGCCTTTCGAGTTTTTGGCGGCCTCGAAAACTGCCGTTAAAGCATGTTGGCAATGTCGTCGCTCCCAACGAAGAGTAGCACATCTCAAATTACCGTGGAAGACTAGCACGTTTCACTATTCGCGTCGAAGACTAGCACATTTCATTATTCGCGTCGAAAAGTAGCACATTTCAGATTCTCGCGTGGAAGACTAGCACATTTCACTAATCGCGTGGAAGACTAGCACATTTCAGATTTTTGCGTGGAAGACTAGCAC
>NW_023458559.1:62496243-62497287 GCF_013731165.1 Rhagoletis pomonella | reverse complement strand
GAAGACTAGCACATTTCAGATTTTTGCGTGGAAGACTAGCACATTTCAGATTTTCGCTTGGAAGAGTAGCATATTTCAGATTGTTAAGCCGCGAAAACTGCACGTCTCCGGTTTAAAGTAAATCAGAAAAGCATAATATATATTGAAAATTCAAACGTTTATTCTATATTTCTTTAATTGTATTATGAAAATCATGAAATTCAGATCATTTGTTGAATATCATCCACTTTTCTTTTTTTTAAAGGTATTTTTCCCTTGTAAGCTTTAGGCAATTCACAGTGTTTCATGGTTGACCATTGAACATTTTTTTTCATTAGGTTCAACTTCTCCTCGCTTTGCATAAAGTCGTATTTTACTGCCATGTCTACTTGATTTTTGCTATTTTTTATTGTAATTTTCCGTACATGTGATATCTTAATTTTTTGCCAATGAAAATATTTGGACAGTTCTTCGAAGGAAAATATTTAATTTGCGTTTGCGTTGTTGAAAATTTGTTGAGTTTTTTTAGTATTCTCCTGGGCTTTAAACTTGGGCCAATATGGATTTTTTTAAGAGAATTAACTTTATTTTAATTGAAGGTTTTTTAAGTAAATAAATAAACATAACATAAATAATATCACTTTGAAACGGGGTGTTCTTGATATGATACTGTATGTATATGTATTTTCGTATTTATTTATAAATAAAGATTCCCTGAGAAAGACGCGAATGTCGAAAGGTGTAGGAGGAAAAATAAACGTTTATTTTACTTGTAATAACCGGCCAAAAGGCTCCATATACAACACTAAACTTTCAGCATGACCGAAGAAAAATAATTATAGTATAAACATACATATTTATGTAACTTTTTTTTTTTAACGGCTGCTACAACCTTATATGAACTGCCTTGCGTATCCCTCTTCCACACAAAAATCTGAAATGTGCTAGTCTTCCAGGCAAATAACGAAATGTGCTACTCTTCCACGCAAAAATCTGAAATGTGCTAGTCTTCCACGCAAATAACGAAATGTGCTACTCTTCCACGCAAAAATCTGAAATGTGCTA
>NW_023458559.1:62495429-62496233 GCF_013731165.1 Rhagoletis pomonella | reverse complement strand
AATAACGAAATGTGCTACTCTTCCACGCAAAAATCTGAAATGTGCTACTTTTCGACGCGAATAATGAAATGTGCTAGTCTTCCACGCTAATAGTGAAATGTGCTAGTCTTCCACGCGAATAGTGAAATGTGCTACTCTTCGTAGGGACCGACGATGTTAGTATTTAAGCGTATAGGAGAGGGAAAGCAGCGAAAGAGCAGAGCAAGGGAAGCAAGTGAAAGTGGTTTAGGGTTTTGCGCTTAGCAGCTGCAGGGCAAAAGGTGACCCCGGTGATTGCCGCGCTTTATATTGATTCACAGTCGCCATTTTCATTTGTATGTTTATATAAGCGATACGAACTTGAGCGTACGTGTGTGTTTGCCATATCCTATTAATAAATAGTTTGCTGTACAAATAAATAATATCTGTATGCATTTCTTTTTCAATGCTGCCAACACTCAACATTTCAACAAATTGTTTACATACAGACGAAAAAACAAACAAAAGTGCAAAAGCGATTGCTATTCCCCACTGACACACATTGCAGCAGCGTTGCATGCCACATGCAGCGAGCATTTAATATTTGTTTATATAGGCTGCATACACAATTCATATTTGCTTGGCTGACTGGCAGGCAGGCAGGCAGGCAGGCCTGTCAACTACCTGTTTTTCCATTAACTGCAGCGCGCTTATTCATGACATGCTTACCTATCTATCTGTGCAAATGAGTGTGTGTGTGTGTGTCATCAACGTGTTGTTGTCTATATCTTGCATGCAAATATCTACTTTTTATGATTTGCTATCCGTTTCTCACTTTTCGCTTTA
>NW_023458559.1:62469223-62470429 GCF_013731165.1 Rhagoletis pomonella | reverse complement strand
TCTTCTTAATCTGCCGAGTATTTAAATGTATGAATAAATAAACGAAAACTAAAGCATATAATCAAAATAAATAAAATAAGCTAATAACAAACAATTCAAAGAAGTCGTTAGTGTCATTTTAAAGCGGTATTTAGTTGCATATATTACCGGTGTTTAGCTTTTGACGGAAATAAATTGAAAAAATATTAAAAAAAAATGCTAATTTCCAGATTACATATAAACATACATATATATGTATCTACTATGCGTTTCAGTGTTTAAGTGTGTGCCTTTATTCACAAAAAATTGTCCCACGCAAAATTTTATGCAGACAAAGTAGTTAAGCAAATAACAGCAACTAAAATGTTGCCGCTAAGTGACGCTATTACAAATAAAGAAAAAAAAAACAATAATAATAATGACGGCTTAGCGAAAAAATCTAAATAATGACAGTTAAGTGAGATTTATGAGCGTGTGAAACTAACTGGCTAGTTAAATTAGTAATGACAAAAATGGCCAAAATAAAAAAATAATAAGAAGAAAAAAGTTTGAAATAAAAAATTAAATAAATGAAAGAGCGAAATAATTAATAAATAAATTAGTTGCAGCGAATTTTAAATTGAGTTGAATATATGCTGATATAAATGGATTTATTGAGGTCACTGGATACGATTATTGTGAAGCAGCTATTTTATATAAATTTTTAAATAATTATGGTTATATACTCTTTTTCGTTTTTTTTTTTTAATTTCACTGTTGTGAAAAAAGTGTTTTACATTTTTCAGTTTTTGTTTTCTTTAGGTGGAATTAAAAGTTTAAGTTTTTTTTTATAAGCCACGATTACGCTATGCACTTTTGTCATATCCGTATAATTTTAATAGAAAACAAGTAAGAGCAGCGCTGTCTTCGGCTATGCCGAAGGCTTCATACCTTTCATGAACATCTGCAAATTTTAGTTTGACAGATTACTGCTTTTGAATACATCTGCATACATCGATAGAGGAGTTACATACTTATATAAAAAATCGCATCTAAACAATCAGAGGTATGGAAGATATACTTTATATGACACCAATCTAAGTGATTTTCACCGCTATGTGATCGGTATGTAAACCGGTAACACAATTTATTGGGTTTAGTTTCCTACATAAAGGAGATATATCGCAAAAACTGGTATCTGAACAATCAGTGCTATAGGAGATAAAGCTTATACAGCATAGATTTTGA
>NW_023458559.1:62466060-62469213 GCF_013731165.1 Rhagoletis pomonella | reverse complement strand
GAAGTTATAATGAAAAATCTCATATCTGAACAATCAGTTGTATGGGAGCTATATGTTATAGTGGTCCGATTCTTCCGGTTCCGACAAATGATTAATACATTATAAAAATAAACCCACCTACCAAATTTCATCCGGATATCTCGAAAACTGAGAGACTAGATTGCATACAAACAGACAGACAGACGGACAGACGGACAGACGGACAGACGGACAGACGGACATGGCTAAATCAACTCAGCTCGACGTTCTGATCATATAAGTATACATTTTCATGGGTCTATCTCTTTTTGTTCTGGTACTTACAAACATCGGACCAAAGTTATAATACCATTTCATGCTCATGAAAGGTATAAAAAAATATGTGCAGGGCGTTGATTACAAAGCCGGAGCTGTTGACTTAAATCCAATAAAAAATTGCTGCTTCAAATTCCTAGAAAAATTTAAACAAATTGAAAAAATCCCTCAACAAATTGGAGCTGCCGCTGCTGAGCGGGCGAGAAATGGAGCAAAGAAGACACGCACAGGTAGCTAAAGCACACATTGGCTTCATTACATACAAGTACTCTTGTGCTGCATGTACATACATACATATGTACATATGTTCGAACTATGCGCCACAGCGTTAACGCCCCAGCCAATCAGCCCAGCAAATGCCAAGCAAAGAACAAGCGCCAAAAAGGCAAATGAACTGTAAGCGACTTGGAGCCACGTACGGGTACAAGCGTAGTATGAAATCGCATAGCATGGGCTAGCCACTGCTTTGGAAGTGGAACTAAAGAAGGGCGTTAATCAACTGTCAAATCTCCAAAGTTTAATACAAAATTTATGAGCTATGGAAAGGAGCAAACAAAAAATAAAAAAATGGAAAAACTCTGCGTTAATGGCTGAAGAACTACAAAAATACTTAGTTAGAAAAGAGTAAAACAAAAACAACTTACAAAAAATAGTAAAAAACGAAGCTGAGCCGAATTTGTTTATGGGTGCGCTAGAGAAACGAAAAAATCAATAAAAAAAAATAAAAAAAAAAACAACAACAAAGTCTGCCGCTTTGCGCTTTTAAGGTAAGGCTTACAAGTCTATTTAAATTTTTTGGCTACTTTGCCACTGAGCTGGTATTTATGCACTTAAGTAGTTTTCATTTTTGTTGGGCTATGTGACAGAAAAACGGATTTTGAAATGTTACTTTTATTTGCTTTATTTTGTATTGAAAAATTCAATAGCCCGCGAAAAGTATACATTAAGTGGATTCTGATTTTGAGGTGAAGGTTGGCAGCGACGAGCAAACTTATAAGAAAAAAATTGAAAAGAAGGAAAAATAGCATAAAAAATGATTTAAAAAAAAACTGAAAGAAGGCGGAAAAGATACAAATTGTAACAAGAAAATATAAACTGAACGAAAGATAAAAAATACAAAGGCGTTACCACAGCGGGGCTTAACTGAGTGTGACTTAACTTCAACTGCCTACTTAGTGGAAATTTAAAATGCAAATGGCAATGTACAAGGGTACATACAGACATAGTATGCATTTGTAAGTAGGTGTAAACACATATTAAGTACTATTTAAATTTTGTAGCACTACAGAAAAAAACGTAAAATATATATATATGCCGGCACCGTCATAATAAGCAACGCAGACAAGGTTTGTTCTTTTAATGTATGTATGTGCATTAGGGTGCTTCACCAAAAACAGATTTTGGTTTTTTCACCGCAATTATAAAATTATTATATTTTAAAAATTCCGCCAAAATATTAGAATTTCGCAAATACGATTGTAACATCGAAAATGTCAATATTTTGATTCCGTTGATAAAATTTTTAAACTTCTCATGCAGACCTTTAAAGCTTAAATTTTTCTAATATCTGTGATGATTTTTTGGGAAACCAATTTTATTTGTTTTTGTTTGAAGATATTTTCAAATTGGTTCAACTCACGCAAATTATAAATTGTCGAAAACTTTAAAGTTTAATAGGTTTTATAATGGCGGTAGAATATCACTACTTATTTGCTGAGGTACCTTAATAATTATACAGGGAAAAAGCGGCACCGATTATTTTGTATATTTTTGTGATGCACCCTAATAAACCTATCTGCGTATTTAGGCATTCAATAACACACCTTTTACTTAGTAAAAACTTTTAATATGGAACTAGTTCAATGCTACTCAGTGATATTTTTTTCCTGAAAAAAAAACTGAATACATATACCCATGCATATTTACAATTGCCTCTACATAAATTACCTTACACATGTGCTCTTAACATTCACTCAAAAGTTCAAAGAGTTCAACTTAATTTTCGCATGGTGCGCTAATTATTATTTTTTCTACAATATTTCTAAACGAAAGAATTAGAAAGTAGCTCCTTGAACTATATATTTTGCAAAGTAAGCTAATAATGGTTTACGTAATGAACAAAATTCTAAGGCGAGGTCATTAGACATAATTAGTAGTATTTTTTTGTTTTAGTAAAAGAGCAGCTAAGTGAAAGGTTCGCAGCAGTAAATGAATGAATGAAAGAAATTACTTCAACAATATAAACTCGTAAATGTGTAACGGTACTTAAATTTTTAAGAAAAAATCTATTTAATTAGAACAGGTCGAAACAGGTCAACAAGTATTTGATGCTTCTTAGGTAATTAGAAGTGTGAACTGAGAACAGGTATAGCTCAAGGAAATTTGGAAAAGAGGTCCAAAAACGATGAGCAAATAAATTTTAAAGAGAAATTGAGTTTTTTTCGTCATAATATATTTACTAAATACTTCATACTTAAAACAAAATCTATAATACAGACCATATTTTTTTTACTTGTAGATTTCTACGGTGATAAATGAATATGTAAGTAGGTATGATTTAGACATGCACTACAAACTATTCCATATTTGAGAAGTGCAGACATCTGTTAAGTGCAATGTTGCATACTTCTAGGTGGCCGATTAAGCGACAGGTAATTTTTTTGTTTTGCACCCAATAAGTGAATTTTTCGAAGTCCATTTTGGTACTTTTCACCTGACATCGGACGAGAAAAACAAACATGTTTAAATTTATCGTTACTGACGGGCGTCAACGGCCGATGTCGGTTCGGTTATCGGTTTATGTGTGAGAGTGCTCATATAATCACAAGTGTTTTTTCATATCGACCGCATTTAGCTGAT
>NW_023458559.1:62337252-62465960 GCF_013731165.1 Rhagoletis pomonella | reverse complement strand
TTTTTCTGTTTTTGTAGTTATGTATTTGTAATTGAAAAATATGTATGTAAATATGTAAAAGGGTGCTCTTCTGATTGGTTATAAACAAAGGCGTGTTTCATGGCATATATAAATACAAATAAATATGCGCTCATTTTTGTTTATTTTTTGGAGGTAGATTATGTACTTAATACGCACTGTTTTTGTTTGTTTAAAATGCAGGTTAAGTATTATTTTTTGTAACTTAATACATTTGAAGCTAAATTAAAGTTTAAATAAATATTTTGGAATGAATATTTTCATTTATTCATTAAAATTTGATTTGTTTTATATAAGAAATATAAAAAAATAAATAATGTTCTATTTTGCAACCATGGAATCGATAAAAAATAATAAATATACTAATTTTCGACGGCCCTAAAAGCAGCGTAGGCGAGAGTGAGCTTTTACTTTGTGTGCGTCTACATTTAATCTATCGAAAGCTGTTAAAACCTTTGCCGGCCGTGACCGTTCTAAAACACAAATCTTACCAGAGATCCCTCTCTCTCTCCCTCGGTTCGTCACTTTCCTAAAATATATACTTAATTTCTTTTATATTTCCTTCAAAACCCTATTTTGCTCGAAAGTTCGATAAAGCTTTTAAAACCCTTCCTCGGCTTCCTTTTAACAAGCTCCAATCTAAATGCTAATTAGCCATACAGGAAACATTAGAAAAGCTCGGCATGCGTGACATTGAGATGATCAAACATCGTTAAAGCTTTTACATAAAATCGGAGGAAACACGTAGGTTTAAAGCTCACTTATGTAGTTCGTCACTGCACACAAGAATATAGTACTCGCATGTTCCTTTCGAAAGCTTCTATTATCCGACAACCTGCTAAAGTTCGTAAAAGTTTCCTTAAGGATTTAGTTTTCTACGAAGCTCGAAAATTCAATGACTTATTCGCTACTTGTTTGAAATGTATGAAAAGCTATTCATAGTAGATAATCGGCCCAGACTTCAACATGGTCCAACAATTTTTTTCTACTCCAAATAGGGCCAAAAATTTGATGAAAGCTTACAGCGTTTGTACTGTTTTAAAAGTACATGGTAATTCAATGAATACTCATATCTTTCTACCAAAATCTTTTATTCCGCTTTAGCTCACTTAGGCTCAAGGAAAGCTACCTTAAGGATTTAATTTTGAATATGCTCAACAATAAGCTATAGTATTTGTGAAAGAGGCATGCAGAGTGCCATTGAGGGTTAAGCAAGATCACTCGCTCAAAAATGCATATAAGTAGTTCCGAAAGCTTTTTATTAAACTTCTACATTTTTACGGAGTAACTGAGAGCAGATATCAAAGCCTTAAAAGTTTTGTTTTCAAGCTTTTTAACACTTTTTAACCTCAGTAAAAATAGAAAAAAGCGTCAAAAGCTTGCCTGAAGGCATATTTAAACATATCGAGACATGTCCTGCAATTCACTTCCGAGTGAATTTCAACCACATTCAATTTGAATTCAAAGTGACTTTGGTTGAAATTCACTAGGAAGTGGATTCCAAAACCTGCCTGTTTAGGTCAGTGTACATCAAAGACACTGTGTGTATGCAGACTTTTTTCTATGCAAGCTAAAAAAGCTCTGCCGCGAGCATGCTCTTCTATGGATTTCACCGAGCGCAAGCATTTAAGCTGCATTTTGATTATCTTTTTTTAAATGTTCTGAACTAAAAAGGTAAAACAGTGAGATATATACGAATATATGTTTTTACGCTCCCGCCAAAAAGCTTTTATTTTTTTGTGCAGCTGTACTTTCGCTATAATTTCTTGTGAAGCGAATAGAATAGCGTAACGGTAAAGAGAACAGTTAAGCAGATTAAAGCTATGACTAAAAGAATGTATATGCAATTAAGCAAGTGAATACTAGGGAGAGTAGGTACATATAAAGCCAGTTTACAAAAATATTATTATCATACCTTTCTCGTTGCGCTTTTGCAAGAATTTATCTACTTAAAAACATACACATATACATATGTATGTATATAAATATATCCTGTACTCATATTTGCAAGTACTTTATTTGACATGTCTTCTCTTCTTTTTCAGGTATGTAAAGCAAAGACTGTGACTGATGCCAGTACAAAGTTGTAAGTATATAAGCATATACATATGTTTGTATATATGTAAGTAACTCGTCTGTAGTTGTGTTTGTGAAACAACCGGAAAAGCAGCCACCGCCGGAAAAAATGAGGTTGAGCTTGAGCTAGAGATTGCTGCTCGGAAAAGCGTGAATGGCTGTTAGGTTGCTTTTAGCTTTGTATGTGTGCACAGGATTATGTGGAAAAGACGAGGGCTACGTATGTAGAAGTGAGTGAGAAAAGATGCAAGTTGCACTAGCTAGCATGCAACGAAGGCAGCAGATTACCATTGCGTGAGTGGCAGGATGTGTGAAGCAGCAGGACTTGGGATAGTTTGAAGCAGCATAGCGCGCCTGACAGCATTTCAATCGAATTATGAGCGCACAAGTAGGCATAGATGCACGCACATTCAGCCTGATGAGGTGGCGCTTATACTAGCTAGCTTAAGGATACATACAGATACGAGTACATATGTATGTATGTACATATGTATGTTTACTTCTGTGTGTGAGCGCGTTTTTGGTGCTTGGCTTATGCATTGCTCCTGCTGTTGTCGATGCTATTCGAGAGTTGCTTGCACTCGTCTTTGTTGCTGCAATTTGTTGCACATGTTGTAACAGTCATTCATGTTACCAATACATATCTATGTGTGTGTATGTGCATAAATGACAGTTAAAGCCATACAGAAATAGCACCCCACTTGAGCAAACTTTTCATGCCATCTATGATGGAACTTGAGCTGACAAACAAGTGAACGTACATATGTAAACGGCTGCATGGCGCTTTATAGAAGTATGTATAAGAAGGAAATTTGTATGCAACTGCAAGCGAGTACTACTAACTAGCACACATGCACACACTTGCCTTCATTACTGTGCACCAGTATAAGCACATAAGTGTGTATTCCTGCAAGGCTTTTCAGTTTGTTGCCATCAAAAGCGTTACGAGCAACAAAAACAAAGAAAGCAAGCGCATACACACTTGTATATACATATGTGCATGCATATTTACATACGACCAGTTATTCATCTAGAAATCCAAGCTTACATATTTGCACAACACATAAACGACAACGTTCATTCATTTAACGCAAAAAAAAAATCCAGTTATTCTGCAAAAATAATCTAAAATTCTATGAAAGCACACCTCCACTGCAGTTGCCATAAGCCAGCAACAAATGTATGTATGTAGGTACATATGTGTGTGTGGAAATGGTAAAAAAGTGACGCCAGCTTACTTACAGATTTTTGAGTTTAAATAAAAGCATTAATGTTGATATGTGTGCCACTTTTGGATGCGCCTGCACTAAATGCTGCCACCACTACTCTTTAGCACTTTAGTTGACTAGTTTTACAGTGCGTATCTTTTCATTTCTCATACAAATATGGCTTTTCATATATTTTTAAATTTAATTGTGAAGTGCGCTGGAGTTTTTATTTGGTAGAAGCATTTAGAAGTAAACTCCATGGCTTCTAACGAAGGAAATAGTATTTTCGATGAATTTTTGGTAAAATCTTTCAACATTTTTCATGGTAGTGAAGAATTTCAGGGATCGTGTGGAAGTTTTTTTTCTTAATGAAAGCTTTTTTCTTAATGAAAGCTTGCTATTTTTTCCTCACAGTGACCTAAATATAATTTAAAATAGCCATCTTATCTATACAGAAGCTTTCCTTTTTTAAAATGCGAAAGAACACATTTTTCACCGAAAAAATTTTTGCTTAACGGTGAGTTTTTTAAAAATCATTTGCCCGCACCCGCAGTTTTAGTAACCAAAACACAAACTCATTGCAAACTTCTACTTCACAATGCGTTTTAAAACGTGCAAGCAAATTAATTTTTGTGTTTGACCTATTCTGAAGCTTTTACTGTGATACTTTTTAAACAGGAAGTCCTTCATGGTGTATGCGGAACATTTGCGTGGAACGTATCTCATTAGTACTCTTGTGTGCTTTTGAAAAACTATGCAACTCACTAATTTTGTGTTTTTTTTAGAACTCACTAAAAAAAAAAGCTTTAAAGGCTATTCAAAGCTAAAGTTTTTAAATAAAAGAAGCCCTATATAGCTACATACATGTGCAAGCATTAACAGGCAACAAAAGTTTATAAGTGACTCACATTCGCTTACGTTGCTCCCATTTATTTGCTTTTTGTAGGTTTTGTGCTTTAGAATTTCATAAAAATTTTACCAACTTATACCTTTTGCGTTTGCTTTTGTAAGCCACTTAGCTGTGCTTAAGCGTTAAATTAGTGTAGCGCAAAAAAAAATGGTGGTTAAGAGAAAATTTTTTCAATACACTTGTGATTTTTCAGGTCACTTTTGTTGTAAAAAAAAAGTTAAAAGCCTACAGTTATTCCAGTTGAGCTGAAAATGTGTATGTCCAATTAAAATGTGCCGTAAATTATAAATTACAAGTTTTTTAATATACATACATCTATAACATAATTTTTGCCATTTCACAAATTTTCAAAAAAAAAAAAATGCTTCAAAAAATTAGAGAAAAAGTGTATTAAATTAAATTTAAGCACAAAAATTCACACCAACGCCCTCACCTCACCAATTCTCATTAATTTTTTCCTCTTGTGTTCCTAAATTGGAACAACGCGAGGAACGCGCCTTTATTTATGTCAGCTTTTAGCATTTGCTGCATGTTGCAATAACATCAACAACAAGCAACCACATATATGCAACATAACAATTTACACACCACTTACCTCGTTGACTTGACTTGACTCGCTTAGCTCTGCGTATGTATGTATGTATGTATGTATGTGAGCGCGGTTGGTGCAACACTATCTCATTTGCATGTGCCGCGCAGCACATAAATTTCTGGAACGCGCCAAAGCGGTGGGGCTGCCTACTTAACACCTGACGCGTCACACAAAATCATGCAGCAGTATGTATTATGTGTCCATCTATGTATGTATCTCTCTCTCTGTGTGTGTACGGTGAGCACAAGTAGCGATGTGACACGGCGATGCGCCTGGCTGTATGCTTGGCTATTGCACTGCCTTTACATGTCCTCTGCTGTCGAGTGCTTTTTTGCGCCGCCTTTTTCCTCCTAACTTAAGTTTACTGTTTTCCGTGTTTTAATTCATTTTTATGTCGTTCCTCTTTTTATATTGCGGCTTGAAAGAGGTGTTGCAACATTAGCGACGGCAACACCAGTAACTAACCGCCGATAAAGTTTAACTTTTGTTTACTTTTTTTTTTAATAGCAAACGTCTGAAGCACTTAAGTTTAGTTAACAGGAAGTGGTTGCTTAGCAGATAGCGGGGAAAAGTATTTGAAAAATATGATTTCGCAAAACACATAAAAGAAAGAAATAAAAAAACGAAGCAGAATTGATCAGCATTCAGGTTGGCAAAATTTACTAATGATTGTGTTCAGCTTATTTTCTTAAAAAAAATTTAAAATCAAAATTTTCCGAAATTTTGAAGTTTTTAATTTTTTTAGTTTAAACAACTAAAATAAAAAATTAAAATATTTTGAAACTTTTGCCTAAAGTAATCATTCTTACAAAACTAAAACTTTTGGTAAATATTGGTTTCAATAAAAATTTAAAAAGCCCCTGAAATTAAAAAAAAAAACGCAAAACATGGCATTTATTACATTTTTTGCAAATCTTAAATTTGCAAAAAGTAACTAAAATTTTTGGCGAAATTTAATTTTTCACCAAAAACTTTACATTTCACATTAAAAACTTTGAAAATTTTCAAAACTTAATTTTAGCATAATCTTAAAAAAAAAATTGCCAAAATGTTAACAGTTCACTGGAAAAATTTTCACATTAAAATTTTTTTTTTAAACTTCATATTCATGAAAATATAATTTTGAAATTTGTTACAAAAGTAATAATGTGTAAAATTTATTTTGTCCAAAAAAGTCATTTAATTTAAAATGTTATCTTAAATTTTTGAAAAAAAAATTTGATTTCAAGTTTCTAATTGTTGAAAAAAAATTCAATGTGTTTTTTGGAAAAACTAAAATGTTAAAAAATTAAGTTTTCCAAATTTTGGATAAGCTTTTAATGCTTTAAAAATTAGTTTCTTAAATTGAAAATTTCACAAAATTGTATCCAATAAAAATTGTGTATGATAAATATTAAAATTAAATTGCAATTAAAATTTCTTATTTCTCAATTTGTCAATGCTTAATTAACTTTTTTAAGATGAATTTTAATTTTCTAAAACAAAAAACAGGAGACATTTTTTTAATTTTTATCAAAAAGTTATTTAATCCAAAATTTGTGGAAAAACAGTTTAAAAATTTAAATTTTAATGCCCGGTTGCGCC
Source organism: Rhagoletis pomonella (assembly GCF_013731165.1). Classification (NCBI taxonomy): domain Eukaryota; kingdom Metazoa; phylum Arthropoda; class Insecta; order Diptera; family Tephritidae; genus Rhagoletis; species Rhagoletis pomonella. The sequence goes on along the minus strand of NW_023458559.1, from coordinate 62,459,572 downwards.
AATCAATTTTAAATTTATCAGCCTGTTAAAACTAAAAATTACTAAATTTTAAGAGTTTCTAATAATTTAAAAAAATTAGGACATCTTGTTTATAGTATTTTCCGGCAAGAGGTAAAATGTTAAAAAAATAAATTTGTGAAATTTTGGATAAGTTTTTAAGGCCTTAAAAATTAACTTTATTAAAAATTAAAAAAAAAAAGAAATTATTCAATTTTGTTATTTCTCAATTTGTTAATATTTAATTGACTTTCTTTAGATTATTATTTCTTTTATTTTTCTATCTCCAAAACAAAAAAAGGAAACAGTTTTTTAATTATATTTTTCGTTTCGGCATTTTTATGAGAATTCCTTTTATTTTCAAGAGATTTAAAACTTGCCAAAAAATAGTACAAATTTAGACTTTTTTACATATGTGACCTGGTCTACGAAAACGGAGCTTACGTGCGAAAACTAGTTTTCTGTGAAAAAGCTGTTAAAAGTAAGCAACTCGTTTCGTTTACTCGTGTTTACTCTTCTTTCTCTACATTTTTAGTACACTTCTAAGCAAGTTAGGATTTTCTGCTTTTCACCACGTGAAAAAGCATCTCATCTTCCATCCGAATCAACCAAAAAGTGAAAATTGATTTTTTGACACCTAGCCCCCTTTCCGTAGACCAGGTCACATATACTTATTTTCCTTCTTTGAAAAATTCTTATTATTTTGAAGTGCTTCTAATGTTAAACGGTTATATGTATACAAAACAAACAATTTTAATATTCGCCTTTCTCTTTAAAATTCAGAGCGGTCAAGAAAATTTCCGCTTCTGGTTTGGATTTTCAACAATCCACAAATCTCCACTGACCTTCTAACAGTTCACGATAATTAAAGCTTTTTTTTTTAGCTTTAGCACCATTCAATTTTTTCAGCACTTAAACTTTCCAATCAGGCGCCAGTCACTTTCAATCCGTCCTCGCTGCTTATTTACACCACTTTTGCCATTCAGAATTTCTATTCCACCATTCACACTTGTCCAGCTTTCATTTCCGCCTTCTGCCATTTCTGCCAGTGGCAGGCATCTTCAGCACTTGAATAATTTTCAATAATCTAGATATCAACAGAGCTATTTATGCTGGCGAATATAAATTCCCAGCTGTTTTCTGCACTCCGTAATGCTGGCTGCTTTGAGAAATATAGCCAATAGTTCTGCCTGCGCGAACTATTTTCCACCAAGGTTGGGAATGGGAGGGCACGCCAGCGAAAGAAAAAAGGAAGAAAGTGTTAGGAGTAACAAAAATGTATGGCCACCACTATAGACGACAAAATGCAGACACACGCTGTGCGCTGGCGGAAGTGAGTAGCGCCAGCTGACAGTGGCTAAAAATGGAAAATCGAGAAAAACAAAGGTACGATGCAGTAATGGGTAGTGTAAGTGTGGCAGAAAAACTGAAGAAAATAGTATAGAAAGGAAAAACAGCACTGACGAGGTCAGCATAACACCCAAGAAGTTTACTACGGAAGTGCCAGCTAGCTGTAGGAGGAAGCAGCTGGCGGCTGACTGACTGAATGCCTCGCCGACTGAATTATATACATACTGACAGAGTGACGTTGGCGTTCGCGTTAGCGTTGGCGTGTTGCAAAGTAGCACTAGTGGCCAATAAAAATATAAACATCCGGCATTGGCCGCACGAACGCCAAAAAGCAACAATAAATATGGCGCACAGTAATATAACAACAACATCGCCAACAAAAGCAGAAAATATGCATTCCGCTAAGTGCTGACCAAAGCGTTGACAGTAGTGTGTAAAAATGGCAAAAAAATACAATACAAAAAAAAAAAAAAATAGAGCAAAAATTGTGCAAAAATGATGCAAAAATGCGGCAAGAAAAGCGATAAAATAGTGAACACAAAAAATGAATGCACATTTACAGCTTACAGCGCCACCCGCAACACGTCACTCAGTCGCCGTGTGCCCCACTCAGCACCGTCGCACTCATTCACTCTACTTCACTGATTTCATTCATGCTTTGCATTCTTCTCGCAGCCTCGTTTATTTGTTTATTTTTGCATCCACTTTCTTCGCAACCACTCAGTTTCCTACTGATTCTGGTCACCTCACATTCTGTTCTTCTGCTGCAACTTGTTTATAGTGCGCGTGCAACTTGCAAATCTTTTCGTTTCTTCGCTGTTGTTGCCTTTATTGTTGCTTGCATAACTTTTGTCTTGCTGTTGGCACCAACTTACTGCCCTGCCGATGATGGCTTGCATTGAAATATTAATGCTTGCCACTGCCTTTGTTGCCGCTGCCTTTGTTGCTATTGCCTTTGTTGCTGCTGCTGTTGCTGCGACGGCTGTTGCTGTTGCTCGTCCGGCAACAAAAGCGCTTGCGTCACTTTCTTTCATGCATACGAAATGCAGCAGCTTTTTTGCCTCTTAACTCCGCCGTCGCCTTCTTTCACCACCGGCCATTTGCTGGCGCTCGCTCGACTCACTGTTGAGCGTTTTATTGTTGTTAGGTCAGCCACTTTTAGTGTTGCTGACGCTTTCAGGCAAGCTGTTGGCAGTTTTGTAGCCACACTACAGTGAACACTTTGAGGGTTAACTCACTGGGGGCAGCTAAGAGGTACTACTTTGGTATAAGAATAACAAAATAGAGAGAAAAAAGTGGTGGATATTATTTTATGCGGCAGGAATGGAGTTTATTTTTGGAATGGCTGTAGGGCTGTGATAGAAAAACGGGACATTTATTAGAGTTTTTGGAGTGTATGTATGTATCTACTTAGATGGCGAAGCTTTTCGATAAACTTGAAAGTAGTTGTACATATGAAATGTTGCATAGTTTAAAATTCTTAGCCAAAATGACTATTTGAAGTTGCTTTCGCGCTTAACATCGCATTTTCAATGTTTTCTTATTTAATTTGAATCCTAAATTGGCTTTCCCCTGACCTTATTTTTGAGGTTCACCATGGTATTTAGAAACTTCTGCAACACAAGCCCCTTCAACTATATTTTTAACACCTCGACCAAAAAACCTGAATAGCTAGCAAGTCACTCATGTTCACTAATCATCCCTAAATAAATTGGGCCTAGGTTAGTGGATTGCTAGTTCCATCGCCAAAACTTAGCGCAGCTCCTAAGACCCCTAAGACCCTCTTTATACCATATGAGTTTCGTTTATCGAAGGACCTACCATTTTCTTATCATTTGGATACCTCTTTCGTTAGTCTTCGTATTTGGCCTATGCCAGAGCAAAACAGTCTCAGAAATAGTGGACCATCATTTCCTGTCCTTCTCCAGATTGCAGCTGCGTAACCTTACTGCTCGCCAGTAAATCGCGGCACTCACTACTGTTATCATTTTATAGCCGTCCGTGAAAAAGTTTTGGGATCTACGGCTATGTTTCATTCCCTTGCGCCATCCTTCCTCCTTAATCGTTGTGCGAAACCTTCGTTCCCACTTAAGGTGCCCACACTCACCGACATGTACGTATGCCGTGTCTGTTTGACGTAGCAACATATAAAAATTACGGTTGATAGAAAGAAGCCGTACACGTCACGCGTAGCCGTCGCACGTACATAATGGTGAGTGGCGCTGTCATAAGTGTTACCTAGTCAGCTGATACGTTAACGTAGGTTTACGTCGGTGAGTGTGGGCACTTTTAAAGCTAGGTGCCATGTAGTCCATGTTGCCTGTGCTTCCCGTCCTAATTGTGCTGTGCCCAAATTGAATTCCCCTATGGCCGTCAATCTACCTGCGGATTTAACAGCACGGTTTTACACGATTAGGTCAACGGGCAGCAGTTGGAGTGGATCTCAGCGCTCCCGTGATGCACAGTGCCGCGAGGCGCTGAACCTTCTCCATTGGCCTGAAGTATGAGGACTTTTTTGCGGCATTCCAACATACCAAAGCGCCATATGGTAGGTGACAGACCCCAAGTGACTCCCAGCATTCTTTTACATTCATATAGGGCATTACTAACCTTATTCACATTTTCTTCAACATTGATAGGCATCTCGATGCTAGCTAACCCCGCGGGTCTCCGCACTCGGACCATATATCTTCTTATGAAGAGTATAAGGTCTTTTTTGTCTGCGTTAACCCCTAGCCCCGCTCGAGATGCCCATTGATCAGTGACTTTCAGGGCGATGTTCTTTACATTGCTGATTGTGTCCAGGTACTTCCCTGTTACTACACTTTACCTCTGCATGTCCCAGCGTCGTTCCACTCCGTTCTTATTTTGTGGGCTAAAAAGCTTTTAATCCACAGCGAAATAGCAAACTCTACGCCTGTTGAATCGAAGCTATTCGTAAGAGCTTTACTTGTGAAGGCTCCGGAAATATCCAGAAGCATCCCTAGATCATATTCTTTGTATTCTAGACCCATCTTGATGTGTTGTACTAACGAGTGTAGTGCAGTCTCCGTATACTTGCCCTTAGTGTAAGCATGTTGGGACTTTCGCATAAAAAATGTGTGTAATTTTTTTTTAATTCTCTTCAACTCTCACGTTGCTCCGAATCGATGGGAGACCAATCTGAGGATATGTCCATTGATTCAGTTTTCGGGGCTTAACGGAATCTTTGAATGCTAAGAATTTAAATTTTGGTAAGCTCTCTATAAGCCAGACTATATTTTTATATTCTCGATATATTTCTAAGCAACGTATGTGGAGCAGTCATCAAATTATAGAAACTTATAGACTAACTTCTATATTACTTATTTTTTATCTCAGTTTGTAATTTATCTTAGGGTTTTAGTACGCGCAGTGAGAAATCCGCCTTCATTTTCTGGTCTAATGAAACCATATCAGCCATCGACCCATATGAAGCCTTATGGGATTAGAGACACACATATTCTTGCGGACTGAAATTGATCTAACGCTACGCGCACACTGCAACCGGCATCGGCAGAATTGTGCTCGACCGATATCGGCTATATGCGGACGATATGAATAATCACTTGTGATTATATGAGCACTCTCACACATAAATCGATAACCGAACCGACATCGGCCGTTAACGTCCGTCAGTACCGGTAATTTCAAACATTTTTGTTTTTCTCGTCCGACGCCAGGTGAAAAGTATCAAAATGGACTGATCACATGTTTAGAGTAGGTCAATTGAAAATCTTAAAAATATTTTACTGCTTACAAAATTCAAATGAAAACTAGATTTGTGCGTACAAATACGGTCGGTAAATAATCTGGTTAAGTGTGCGCATCAGTTCAGACGGTCAAATTGTTCAGCCGAAATCGGTCGGCCTATCGGATGCAATGTGCGCCTAGCGTAACTCTGTCCAGCAGATTAAATTTCTTAATGGGTTTTAATTTCCGCCTCTATGATTTTTGGTCGAAAGCTAGATAATACGTTCTGCAACAATGTATTTACATTGCCATTTGGCAATGGCTCAGTCGCTTCAATGACCTGTCGCTTAATCGGCCGCCTAGAAGTATGCAACATTGTATGCTTGAGTGTACAGTGGTGGTCAATTATTATTTCATTCGTGCACTTAACAGATGTCTGCACTTCTCAAATATGGAATAGTTTGTAGTGCATGTCCAAATCATACCTACTTACATATTCCTTATTACTGTTGGGTAGCCCTTAACCCTTTCGACCGTAGAAATCTACAAGTGAAAAAAAAAAAATATGGTCTGTATTATAGATTTTGTTTTAAGTATGAAGTAGTTAATATATTATGACGAAAAACAACTGAATTTTTCTTTAAAATTTATTTACTCATCGTTTTTGGACCTATTTTCCAAATCTCTTTGAGCTATACCGGTTTTCAGTTCACACTTCTAATTACCTAAGAAGCATCAAATACTTGTTGACCTGTTTTGACCTGTTCTAATTAAATAGATTTTTGCTTAAAAATTTAAGTACCGTTACACATTTACGAGTTTATATTGTTGAATTCAAATTTAGTAATTTCTTTCATTCATTCATTTACTGCTGCGAACCTTTCACTTAGCTGCCCTTTTACTAAAAAAAATACTACTAATTATGTCTAATTACCTCACCTTAGAATTTTGTTCATTACGTAAACCATTATTAGCAAAATATATAGTTCAATGAGCTACTTTCTAATCCTTTCGTTTAGAAATATTGTAAAAAAAAATAGTAAATAACTAGCGCACCATGCGAAAATTAAGTTGAACTCTTTGAACTTTTGAGTGAATGTTAAGAGCACATGTGTAAACTAATTTATGTAGAGGCAAATGTAAATATGCATGGGTATATGTATTAAGTTTTTTTTTCAGGAAAAAAATATCACTGAGTAGCATTGAACTAGTTCCATATTAAAAGTATTTACCAAGTAAAAGGTGTGTTATTGAATACCTAAATACGCAGATAGGTTTATTAGGGTGCATCACAGGAATATACAACATAATCGATGCCGCTTTTCCCTGTATAATCATTAGGGTGTCTCAGCAAATAAGTAGTGGTATTCTACCGAAATATACTGAAAATATCTTCAAACAAAAATAAATAAAATTTGTTTCCAAAAAATCATCACAGATGTTAGAAAAATTTAAGCTTTAAAGGTTTGCATGAGAAGTTTAAAAATTTTATAAACGGAATGAAAATATTGACATTTTCGATGTTACAATCGTATTTGCGAATCGGTCCAGCTCACGTAAATCCTAATATTTTGGCGGAAGTTTTAAAATATAATAATTTTATAATTGCGGTGAAAACACCAAAATCTTTTTTTGGTGAAGCACCCCAATGTACATACATTAAAATAACAAACCTTGTCTGCGTTGCTTATTATGACGGTGCCGGCATATAACTATATATTTTACGTTTTTTCTGCAGGGCTACAAAATTTAAATAGTACTTGATATGTGTTTACACCTACTTACAAATGCATATGTGTGTATGTACCCATGTACATTGACATTTGCATTTTAAATTTCCACTAAGTAGGCAGTTGAAGTAAGTCACACTCAGTTAAGCCCCGTTGTGGTAAGGCCTTTGTATTTTTTATCTTTCGTTCAGTTTACATTTTCTTGTTACAATTTGTATCTTTTCTGCCTTTTTTTCAGTTCTTTTTTTCAAATCATTTTTTATGCTATTTTTCCTTCTTTTAAATTTTTTTCCTATACGTTTGCTCGTCGCTGCCAACCTTCACCTCAAAATTAGAATCCATTTAATGTATACTTTTCGCGGGCTATTGAATTTTTTAATACAAAATAAAGCAAATAAAAGTAAAATTTCAAAATCCGTTTTTCTGTCACATAGCCCAACAAAAACGAAAACTACTTAAGTGCATAAATACCAGCACAGTGGCAAAGTAGCGTAAAAATTTAAATAGACTTGTAAGCTTTACCTTAAAAGCGCAAAGCGGCATTATTTATTGATTTTTTCGTTTCTCTAGCACACCTAAAAAAAAATTCGGCTCAGCTTCGTTTTTTACTATTTTTTGTAAGTTGTTTTTGTATTACTCTTTTCTAACTAAGTATTTTGTAGTTCTTCAGCCATTAACGCAGAGTTTTTCCATTTTTTTTTTGTTTGCTCCTTTGCATAGCTCATAAATTTTGTATTAAACTTTGGAAATTTGACAGTTGATTAACGCCCTTCATTAGTTCCACTTCCAAAGCAATGGCTAGCCCATTCTATGCGATTTCATACTACGCTTGTACCCGTACGTGGCTCCAAGTCGCTTACAGTTCATTTGCCTTTTTGGCGCTTGTTGTTTGCTTGCCATTTGCTGGGGCGTTAACGCTGTGGCGCGTAGTTGGAACATATGTACATATGTATGTATGTACGTGCACAAGAGTACTTGTATGTAATGAAGCCAATGTGTGCTTTAGCTACCTGTGCGTGTCTTCTTTGCTCCATTTCTCGACTTCTCAGCTTGGCAGTTCCAATTTGTTGAGGGATTTTTTCAATTTGTTAAAATTTTTCTAGGAATTTTAAGCAGCAATTTTTTATTGGATTTAAGTCAACAGCTCCGACTTTGTAATCAACGCCCTGCACATAAGTAAAAACATTTTTTGTTCTCTTAAAATTATACATGTTTTTCAAAATTGCATAGCATAATCGTGGCTTATAAAAAAACTTAAACTTTCAATTCCACCTAAAGAAAAGAAAAGGTATAGTAACACCCTACTAAGTTGTATGCAGTTTTAAAATGAACGAAAAAAAACGCCTTTTCACAACAATGAAATAAAATAAGGAATGAAAAAAATATATAACCCCAATTAATTAAAAACTTATATAAAATATCTGCTTCACAATAATAGCATCCAGTGGCCTCAATAAATCTATTTATATCAGCATATGTTCAACTAAATTTAAAATTCGCGGCAACTAATTTATTTATTAATTATTTCGCTCTTTCGTTTATTTAATTTTTTATTTCAAAAGTTTTTTCTTCTTATTATTTTTTTCCCATACAGCTAATTTTGAGCATTTTTGTCATTACTAATTTTACTACCTATTTAGTTTCACACGCACATAAATCTCACTTAACTGTCATTATTTAGACTTTTTCGCTAAGCCGTCATTATTATTATTGTTTTTTTTTTACTTTATTTGTAATAGCATCACTTAGCGGCAACATTTTAGTTGCTGTTATGTGCTTAACTACTTTATCTGCATAAAATTTTGCGTGGGACATCGTTTTATGAAAAATGGCACACACTTAAACACTCAAACGCGTAGTAGATATGTATGTTTATATGTAATCTGGCAAATTAGCATTTTTTTTCAGATATTTTTTCAATTTATTTCCTTCAAAAGCTAAACATCAGTAATATATGCAACTAAATACCGCTTTAAAATGACACTAACGACATCTTTAAATTGCTTGTTATTAGCTTATTTTATTTATTTTGATTATATGCTTTAGCTTTCGTTTATTTATTCATACATTTAAATACTCGGCAGATTAAGAAGACAAATGCACATTTTTTGTATATTTTTTTTTTAATTTTACAATTTTCAATTTTGCACTTTGCCCTGTCAAATAATAGCGTAGGCGCGGCGCTGTGGCATTTAATTGAAAAACCATTATAGTTATTCATGTATTCATATGAGTTGGTATGTTGTACATACATATATATATATACATGTTTGAATTTGTGCCATTCGTCTGCTGAATCGTTGACAAGTTAAACACTTTTTGAATTTATGCGACCAGTAATTTTGTAATCATAATTAAGTGTATTTTAAAAATTATTTTCGATATTTTGAAAGGTCTAATTGGTTATGATTAGTATGTAAAAAAATATGCGTGGGAGACTAGGCAGAAGTATGTCATATAACTTAGTAGTAGTAATGATTTACAAAATATATCTAAAGCGACTTTGGCAAAAAAGACACATTGACAAAAAAGGTCTCAAAAAATTTATCTATGGAAAATCCTTACAGCCAATTTCACGAAAGCAATTTAAGTGAAAAATGATTTTAATTTTTTGAATTTTATATGGAAATTGACAGAAAAAAAAATCATGTTCATTTTAAATTGCTGGTGCTACATATAACGAAATACATTTGAGCTTTTGTAAAACTATTTTTATTTTTTTTTTGTTTGGGTTTTTAAAATGTGTTGAAGCTTTTTTAAATTTCATTAAGGTTTTTTAGAATTTTTTTGAGCTTTTCTGAAACTATATAGTTTGCGCTTTCTGAAATACTTTTGATTTTTTCTGAAATTTATTTATGCTTTTCTGAAACATATTTACGCTTGTGCTTTTTTAAAAAACATGTGAGCTTTTCGCAAATGTATTCAATCTTTCTGAAAGATATTTGAGCTTTTTTTGAAACTCATTCGGGATTCCTAAAATAGATTTGAGCTTTTCTGAAAAATATTGTGCTTTTTACAAGCCTTTATTAAGTTTCACCTGTGTGTAATCAAATCATACAATCAATTAATCACCAACTTCCCGATTAGCTTAATACTTTAAACTTTAATCTTAGCTCAGAAACCGATGGCAATGCAATAATATAACGAGATATTTGGAAAACTCGCAATTATGGTCTGATTTGGTTTATATTAGAAATGTATATTACTTACATACATGCAAAGTAATAACTCTACAAAAATTTTGACCGTTAATTGCGCAGAAGACAAGATATTTGGCGAATTCGTATTTATGGTCCTAATTGTTACATACGTATATTGCTGAAATGGAAAGAAATACCTCCAAAAAATAGTTTGCCGTTAGGTGTTACGGAAGTCCCTCTTTCTTTTTTTTTTACTTACCACTAATAAAAGCTTGTCTTAAAATATTTTATTTTAAATTACTTGTTTACAATATATTTGAGCATCTTGAAATGTTGAAAAGAATATAAGCCCCACAGAAATACGTTCAAGCCATTTTGAAACTAGTTTGAGTTTCTTGAGTCGCTATTTAGCCTTTCTAAAATACTTTTGGGCTTTTCTGTAGTATAGGTAGTTTCATTTGAGCCTTTCGGAAATACTTTTAGGGTTTTGTGAATCTCATTTACAGATTTACATCTGCGCTTTCCTGAAATTCTTTTGAGCTTTTCACTATTCGGTTATTCTGAAAACAGTTGAGCCTTTTGAAATTTGTTTAGTTTATTTTTTTTGTATAGGTAAGGATCACAACAATTCTGTTAAACCCAAAGCCCCTAAAAACTCACGATGAGCAGTAGGCGGTAGAGAGTGAATGTGCTCTAAGCATGGCTCCATTAAGCCTGTGTTTAGTCGAGTCTGAGAAGCAGCAAATAACTGGTTTGGGTAGATTACCCTAGAGCGTCCCATAAAAAGCCTGCGAGGACTTCCAATGTCCCCTGTTGTAGTTTGATCAGAAGTTGGAATCTATTTAATTGTTTAAACAAAATGTCCCATGTAAGCACTTTTCCTTGTGTAGCAAGGCCAGTGCTATTCTTTCATTGTTCTCCTTTCATTTCTGATCTCTTTTTAGATCGTATTTGAACCTAGAATGTGAAAAGACTCCGTGACTTGTCTAATCGCTATCTCGCTTCCCTCTCTTACCTTATGAACTAGTGCCTGGTAATAACTGGATGTAATTGTAATTATTAAGGGAGTAAATTTTCTCTAGGCACTCTAGGAAGGCTAGCTATTTTGTGACTACGAACGGTGAAAGAGCCCTGAGTGCCGTCTGGCTATCGCTGAGGATTGGCTATTCTCTCACAGTGATGGTGCCTACTCAGGTTTACTTTTGCATTGGTGACGATTTCAGGTCATAGAGACGTGTGTGCAACTGTAGAGTGCAATAGTCTGGAGACGTCTTACCATACAGAATGGAGACGCAGTTAACAAATGGTATTTTTCTCTCATCTAAGTATATCGAATTACTGTGCTGCCGAGTAAGCTTATGAGATAATCTTACTAAGTAATAGTACCTACTTTTTGGGCCTTTTTCTTATATCAAAAAACTGTGCAACTACAAAAAAAATTAAGAAATGAGCTCAAATAAATTCATGCTAATGCTCAGCAGGCTTATGTGCAAAAACTTCTTGGCAGTAAGACCTCAAGTAGCGCAAAATTAATTTGGCGAGCATATCAATTACCTTTCTAATGGGCTCAACTAAACTCAGTTAGACAAATACATATGTACGTATGTACATTTGGATAGTATCATCTACCGTATCACCAACAAACTTGTAGGCACAACCATGAGCATCATTATTGGCCTAATAAACAGGTGGAGAGCAGAAGTTATTATTCTACAATTTCTAACTAAAAATAGGAAGACAAATTACTAAACAAATTAGACTCAATTAGTAAATTAGTAATGCAAAACATTCAAATTTCAAATTAATGGAAATATTTTTTAAACAAACGCTACCCAAAGTCACACTGTGAGGCTAAAATTAAACCAAAGAAAATCCATAAAAGTATTAAATTACGACCAAGGGGAAATTTAAATGCTAGACCACAACAAAAATCCTTATAAAAATTAACAAAATGCAAACTTAGCAAACCAGCGTGCCTTTAAATATAGTACACAGCATTGTATTTTTAGAGGCGGAACAAAATATAAATTTCAAGATATCAATCACGCACATCAGCTGTAATGCATACTCGCAGGCACACAAGCACACCAGCACAGATGCATGTGTGTTTGTATGTACATTAGGGTGGTCCAAAAATCCATGTGTAAAAAGTTAAGTCCGAATTTTAATGTTCTCACCCTATAAGTTTGTTCTATATCGAAAAAATTATACCCCTGTTTTTTTATTTTGAAATAAAAAATATTTTGAGGTCGCTTAAAGCGCTTAAAATTTTCGATGTATTTCACTGTGGAACAAAAATGAACTTTTAAAAAAACTTAAGGTACACATATTTATATCAGGTGTGATGGCTGTTGGCCATACGACAATGCGCCGTACTAAATTTTACTAGATCAATTCGTTTTATCGAGAACAAAAAAATTTCATGATCCAAAAATCTGAGTTTAGCGGCCAAATATCTTTTTCTCCAAATTTTAAAAATGCATATTTTTTGGCCTATATTTGCTTTGTATGCTATTTTTAACAAATATAGGCCAAAAAACGATAAATTTTCCAGATTTGGAGAAAAAAATTGGACGCTAACTCGTAACATGAGTTTATCTAGTAAATCTGAGTACGAGGCATTGTTCGAATGGCGAACAACTGTCAAACTTGATATATGCGCACTCAAGGTATTTTTTTTTGGTCCACAGTGTTTTATATGTGGAAAAACAATGTTTCGTAGAAATGGTATTTTTCTATCGGAAAACTTGTTTCTCTTCCAATAACAATACCCAATTGTTTATTTTACCATTTTCTTATACTAACAATTTTTTATGGGTCCATCCTCAATCGCATTTTTTTTTGGGTTTTTTGGAACCTATAAAAAAAGTTATTATCAATAAACGATAGGGTATTATTATTGTAAGTCACCTGAAGAAGAGCAGAGCTTTCTGACTGAAAAACAGGGGTATATTTTTTGTGATATAGAACCATCCTAGGGGTGAGGGCATTAAAATTTCGACTTTGCCTATTTTGGACTACCCTAACGTACATAGGCGCCTTGACTTGCAGGTTCTCACTTACAGGCACATTTCACTTGCAGGCCCGCTGCTCATTTACGCATTTTCCATGCTTTCTTCTTCGCATTGATTTTCTTAAACCTCTCCTGCTAACATTAATCCTCGCTACAGCATTTCGTTCTGTCTTCTATGTAATATGTCTCTATCTTAATTTGCTTTGACTGTGAGGCGTGGCTTGTAATTTGATATAACAATATTTTTTGTTGGCCTTTTGGAAAGTCTTGAACGCGCCAGCAATAAATTTTAGCTGCTAAATACAGAAAATATATAGTTATGAAAGCGTGTGTATGGGCATGAAAAAGTATATAATTACAGCAATTTCCACTGCATTTATGGCGTGTGAAGAATATTCTTGCTTTTTATTAGTGACTTTATGGTCGGCATATGATAACTACACTTGCACGTGTGTGTGTGTGCTGCAACTTTCATTGAAAATGAAAAGTTTACAAACAATTTTAGATGCGCTTCTCCGATAGCAAAGCTAAATTATAAATTTTCAATGGACATTTTTTTTTGTTCAAATATCAATACTTTGAATATAAAATGCTTTGGCTATAATTTTTGTAGTTATAAAATAATGGCAAATAAAATAGTAAATTACCTACATAAAATTGATTTGAAATTTGTTATGCGAAAGCTGATACGTGTAGGTAGGTCTTTTGTTTCACCAATAAAACTAACATTTAATGATGGCATCACTTTCATCGCTTTCCAATCGCTGATGGGTATTGTCGTAGAGATAAGTAAAGGCATAACATTTTTTTTTTATCAGAAGTTGGTTTATTAAATATTTCTGTTACAAATGCTGTATTTTTTGTCTTTGTTGCGCATAAAAAGTTTGTTGGCGTTGGTATGTCAATTATAAATGCATATTAGGCACCTGTTTTGGGGAGAGAGCCGCTATAACAGCTTTATACTTTTGTAATTTATTTATCTTTTGTTTTTGAATAAAAATATCGATTTTTATTTAGTATATCCCACAAAAAATATGTATTGATTTTTGGAACTAGGGAATAACGACCTTGCGTTCATATTTCTCGTGAGCGACTTAATTGAATGGCTTCCACTGCTTCCTGTATTCTGGTAAAATTAGTTTTCTAATAATTTCGAAAATATCTGACTTACCAAAAAGGCTAATGTATACCCTCCGAGTAAGATAATCTTCCTTGATGCTACCCAGCCTTTCAACGGCTCCTAAATTTCAGATAACTAAATTCCTTCCTTTATTTCGTGAACGTCGTGAAAATGTGCAAAGTCCGATCGAAAAATATTGATTTTCAAGAATTCTACACTATTTCTACGAAAAGTTTTTTTTTCCTTATATAAAATACATTGAAAACTTTGAGCGCTTTGAGCACACCCTAATTTTTTTTTTTCAAAATAAAAAATAGGGGTATAATTTTTTTTGGTATAGAACAATCCTAGGGGCTGGCGGCATTAAAAATGCGACCTTATTTTTTTACATAGATTTTTGGACCACTTTAGTGTATATATTCGTAAAGCACTTTATTTGCCCAGCTCGCAGGCTCTATAAATTGACTAAATATCTTGCGTGAATTTAATAATTAATACGTAATGATTTCCACTCATATGATAACGACTATTTAAAGAAAAAATGTTTAAGTATTTACTTTAAACATAAAGCAGGACACCGCACAGTGGAAGAGATCCATATAAAATGTAACAGAAAGTGGTAAATGTGCTCCGATTTTGCTGAAAACTTTAACGTGGAGTACCTTTGCTTTGCATAGGAACGAATAAATATGAAAAATGGTTGATTTAAATGGAGGCATAAATAAACATAAAATTTACAACACGGACGCAAGCGGACGCAGCTGAAATTTGTCTTGCTATTAATTCAAAGTGTACAAAGTATTTTTGCATCAATCACCCTCCACCGTACGTCGTCGCAAGCTACTTATTCTCCCCAGAAAAACACTACAAATGCTTAATATCACAGAAATGTCTTTAACTCTTTAAGGGCTAGGAAAAATTTTGAGGATATGATTTGGAGCCACCCTTGCATACTACTGAACTTGATATTGAAGATGAAGACTTATCCAGAATCAATCGACCACTAAACTGCCATTTCTGAGCCGGTAAAATACGTTTCGAATTCCTACGTAAAAATTTTACTCATACAACACCGACTTCCTGTGTCTTTTGGTAATTGCTAGAGTGATTTTTCTCAGGAAAAAAAACAATAATACCTGTTAGTAGACACGTTTACAATCGAGTCGACCACTTATTTGGATATTTCCACATATTTCGAAATTAGAACTTTCTGCCACTCTCAGACCACTGTGCACCGTTTTAAAGCTTTCTTCAACCTGGAATTTTTCGATAGCAATTTCGTTAACGTCACCCATAAAAATAGCAAATAATAATAATTTTAACGATATTACTTAATTTTAGCTACTACAATAGTTTCATTGGCCAGAACGATATAGATTTATTTAGTTATCAGCCTAATAATTTTTTCGCTAGCGTTTTCGACAAAAATTTCGGCAACGATACAGTTTTCTGTAGAAAATTGCGATAAAAATTACATTAAAGGTAACAATTTCGAAAACGATGGTAGTGATTTCGATAACGATAAATTTCTCGATAACAATGTCAGTATATTGATTTCGATACAATAACAATATTTCTGTTACAACTTCGATGATGATAGTGATTTTGTCAATGAAATAAACGTAGATTTTTCGGTAACAAATTCGATAACGATAGTTATTTTGATAATGATTTCAGTAACGATAACATGATTGCGATAGCGATTATGATCATGATGGGGACAACGATGTTTATAATTTGTATCACAATTTCAATAACGTTAGCTATTTTGATAACAACAACGATATCAATCTGAGTACAATGATTGCAATGCTGCAATAAAATATATATTCAATAATTGAAATAAGGCAGTAGTAAAAAATATTTTCAAAGCAAGCTTTGCAAATCTGGTCCAAATCAGACCATAAATACTTGTTTACCAAATATCTCGACTCCTGCGCCACCTATCGGAAAAATTGTGAATGCAGTTATTCCTTTTCATCTAGTTAATATACATTCTAAATATGAACCAAATCGAATTACAAATACGGGTTTTTCAAATATATCGACTCTGCGCCACCTATCGGATTAATTGCATTGTCATCGGGTTCTGAGCCAACTGTGAAGTTTCAAGTCTATAGGTCATCCGGAAGTTAGTTAAAAATTGATTGCCATATTGGCCCCTAACAAACATACATATTTACATACCATTCGCTTTCACATTCGCATTCGCAATAATCAATGCGGCTAATGTATACCCTGCCAAACAAAATGATTATTTGTAGCCAATATTTTTTGCCTTTCGTCGTAGGAGTATTCCTGTAACAAAACTGGTCAAATGTCATATATATCAACTTTGATAAAAATGTATTTAAACATATTATTTCTTAAGCATTATAACCGAGCTATCAATGGGCAGTATACAAGTTCCAACTTCTACTTGACATAGTATTTTTAACAATATTGTTTGTTTTCTCTTCTTTAAATACCTGCATTGGTTTCTTTCTTTATTATGATTTTTTTGGACCAATCTTAAAAAACTACTAGACACAAAAGAAGAAAGTGTGCACTGTAATTCTTAACCAAAATTTTCGTGATTTGCTTTTGATGTTACATATATACGTTTCAATAATAACAAATGGGGCTCTTTGGAGAATTCTTTTTTTAGCAAAAGGTTAAAGAAGAGTAATTCTGTTTACTTGTCGGGCAATATTTTTTTCGTAGGGATATACATTGGATCCTTGGCTAAAAACTTCTGTGGTAAAACTGTCCCATCTTTGCTATTTACAGTCAAAGGATAAGCTCCTTCAATAGGGATTTCCAGCAGAAATGATCAACGTCTGGCTATAAAGAGAACCGATGCTCGAATAATAAAAAAAAACTATAGGTCTGACCTTTAATAAGATAAGAATTACAATTCGGCTGACAGCCACGACTTTGAAAAATTTTGTTCAAACTTTTTATTGCTGGAAAATAATAGTTTATTTTCCATATCCTATAAGCACAAATTGTTCCAACCAGTCGCAGAAGAAAGTATTAAAAATGAATTACAATGAAGTTACAGATTCCCCATATTCTAAAACAGCCAAAGGAATGAGAATGAAGAATTCTTTTTAAAAAGCTTTAGAAAAACCTGTCACATCTGGTCCGCGGATGTCTGAAATTCCACATTCGCAACATCCCTAGTACATACATAGATACTGTGCAAGTTAAACAAAAGCTGGTAAAAAGCAATAAAAATGTATTAATCTTTCATCGTCAAGGGATTTTTTGAAAAAGAAAAAAAACATATTTTAAAATTTTGGTCTATTTAGGTGTAAATTTTGCCGTTTTTATTAAAATATTTGGATTGGAATATGTGTCTCAAGCAGAGGTGTAGATAGCTCTATTCCGTGGAGTAATCAAGGCAATCCTTTACTTATTATCGAACTTTTTGAGAAAGAGATTAATCCTCTTAACTCGCCCCTATCTACGCTATTTATATTTTAAGGTAAACTCAAACGAAATACAGTGAAAGCTTCCCAAAATTCAAAACAGGGTCTCATGCAGGATTTAAAGATTCTTGTGAAAGCTATGTAAATCTTTGAATTTCAATAAAAACTCTGTCTGGTTATAAAAAAAGAGCAAAAAAATTAGTACCTAAAGATAATTTGTTCTTATTCCTTTACTGACCATTCACGAAATTATATTTCAAGTATTCGTCAACCCAAGAAGTCTGTTACCCAGAGCCAACAATACTTCTAATTAACAATTCTGACTGCAATTGAATTTCCTTTTTGTCGCTAACAAAAGTATCGCATTTATTACCATATTGGCTGCTTTACAAGCTGATCGAAATTGACAACACAGAATTAAAGACTACTTAAGCGAACAAAATCTTAAAACAACAACGAGTAGCTGTTTCCGAAAAAAAAGCAAGACGCCCTGACCCACTGTCAACTAGCCTAAACCCGTAGGCTTTAAGCTTTGCACGTCAGTGTCTGCCAAAAGTCTACTAATAAATATTTTGTGAGCACATTAAATATAAGCTATTATTACGCATCTATCCAGAGTTGAGTAATCACTTATGATCGCCCTTGCCGCTTATAACAACACAATAGCACAAAATGTAAGTAATACATCAACTCAACTAAATAAAAAGCAACTGTCAACAGCGATTGATAACACAAATGGTAATAGTTGTCATACGATGATGATTGCCATAGCCAAAGCAAGCAAATAGCTGGCGGGTTTACATACATGCATACATACAAATAAGAAAAATTAACTATTACATTATGGAAAAAAAAATCTAAAAGCCGACCAACTGTCTGACTGTCAGCATTAATGAATGAATGAGTGACTTTTTCGCCCTGCGCGGTGTAGTTGTGGTTTGTGTGGAGAATGTCAATGCCGCGCCGGCAGACAAACTTTGTACGAAAGTCACTTTTAATTACCAGCACAGCAAAGAATAAGTGCGGGCAGCCGAGTGAAAGTATGCCCTACATGTATTTACAAAAGTAAGTTGTCAATAAATGGTGACAAACAATGGCGATTGCCGGCAAATAAAGGTATTAACGATTATACATAGTTGAAACTACAGAGTGACGTACAGCGTGTGGCAGCAAATGAGGTGCCTCTAAGCAAACCGCGTCTGCCAATCTTCCACCGGTTCGATAAAATATCACTGACTTGCGGTTGGTGAAAAGTGAGACATAAAGTCGACACCGCGTCTCGCCTGACGCAAAGCAAAGTAATGCAGGCTAGTGGTGTAGTAAACGGTAGCCCCGTTTGCCACCCTTATGAATATTTCATTACGAAATATTGTATACTCATTATTGCTGTTAATCAAATTGATTTGGCGCATGAAATTAAAATGAACGATAATAGCATTTTGTTTATTTCATTGAAAGCAAAAGTTTTACTCTCTAAATCAGCAATCAGTGTTAAGGGTTAAGGATTCATAGTGACAGCTCAAAGGCGCATCAATCAATTAATCAGCATTGTTTAATGGGGGCAAAGTTGGACTAATGCATACATATATTTATGTAGTAAGCAGTTTTGGGAAGTGAGAAAAAAAATGGCACAAATGTAATAATAATGATCGAGTACAAGTATTAAAAGTAGAACAAAAAAAGGCGCTGGCGATTGTACTCTTAGGCGAAACTGCTGTCAGTAGTTCTAACTGCAGCTGGCCTCCCCAGTGTCGAAAATTTGCCAGTTAAATATAGTACAGCTGTGAGTTACTTTGTCCGTAGTGGAGAAAGAGGTACATCAAAGCAAGTAGTTCATCATTTTTCAAGTGACATTTCCGCCACACAAAATCGCCACTAGACGCACTAGAAAAAAATTATAATCTGATAGGCTACACAAATTTTAACAAAGCAAAAGCTGCACACACCAGAAGTGTCAGAGCTCCCATTGGGATATGGTTTACGCAGCCTAAAATATATTCGTTTGTAAACAAAAGGAATTTCGTCACATGTGGCTCTTTACACATTTTCAAGCAGATTTACAAACAAATGCTGAGACCATTGAATGCAACCCCTGCTGCTGCGACAGACTGTACATATGTATGTACATACATACATACTATACGCGAAGAAAAAATGATGAATGACATTTTAGTTACATCAAATGGGTGTCATCTGTCTGCCTGTCTCGAAGACTATCGTTGACGTTTACTAGAACAACTGTCACAGTGCAATGATACTGTACAGACACGTTCTGAGTTGAATGAAGAACTCGGTGACGTTGGCTAGTGATGCCTAATTTAAAACTCGTGTAGGTTGCTAATGAAATGCATAAGTCAAAAATGCTGGTGAGCTGTAGAAGGGAGGGGAAGAGAGAAAAAAGAATTTGAAAGTGAATTATGAAGATTTTAAAACGAAACTTTAAAATCTGGAAAGGGAAGTTAGGTAGGTAGTCTGATAAAGGAAAGCTTTCAAATTGCAAGTCAAAATAAGCGTTCGATTTCTACTACGACAGGTTGTAAAACCCTTACGGGTAGATTTTTTAAGAGGCGAATTATTTTGGGCTAAGAAGGGAGTTGGGCGCTATGCTTACTTTTTCAGGATTATTGTGTGCAAAAGAGAATGAAGTCGAAATAAAAACCAGAAACAAATGTATGTATTTTCATATGTACACACTAAAGTATTGAGGCAAAATACATTTGGGTAAAGTTTTTTTTACAAAAATTTTCGTTTAAAAGTGCACTGGAATCTGATTTTTCGGAACAAGGCAGAAGTTTTAATGTTGTGAATTTCAAATGTTCAAATTGCTGGCGTATCCCGACGACATCGATATTATCGATAAAAACAGGGGCCTACGTCTGTTCTGCCTTCTCGGGATTGAATAGAGAAGCACAGCGAATGGGTCTGGTGGTGAACGAGGACAAAACGAAGTATCTCCTGTCATCACACAAACAGTCAGAGCATACGCGTCTTGGCACCCACGTCACTGTTGACAGTTACAAGTTTGAAAAAGTAGATGACTTCGTTTATTAGGGAACCAGCATTAACACCAACTAGTGAACCCGCATGGCGTTAAAACGCCCAAAATTGAATTTAAAAAATATTAAAAATATTCTAAATGTTAATCAGAGTTATAAGCGATTCGAGTGCCATATTTCATCTAAATGCCCTTCAGCTGTTTCTGAGTGAAGAGAGGTCTCGCATAGTTTCGGTTTTTAATATCTCCAAAATTTCAAATCACCCTGCACCGATAAGAAAGTTCCAACTTCAAAAAACAAAATCTTAACCCATTTATACAGCCACCTCTCATACTTGAAATTAGAAAGAACGGTGCAAATCTAGTGACCTTCACAAAAATTCCCTGTCGTATAATATACGTATATACTTAGTTAGATAAGTACGACTTTTCGAAAAGGTGGCAAGCCTAATAAAAGATATTTATTTATTTACTTGACGTTTTTTTTTAATTTTTCATAAAACTTGTGTTTAAGTTGACTAATTTCTACTATTCAAACAGGTGTAAATCCTTTTCAAACGTATTTTCAAGCTAAAGTCTTTTTCAGTATCTTTCTCTGGTGACACAAATTTCCATAAACTGATGAATTAATTTGAATTTGATTTTACAAATAGAGGTCAGACTAAAGCCTTTTCAAACACATTTCGATTGATATCTATCTCTTGATAATTCATCTTTTTTACAAAATAATTTCAATGTAACTTCTTAATCAGGTGACAACTCTTTTACAACATTATAAATGTTCCCGGAATTGACACCCGTATTTTAATATTTCATATAATTTGTATATAAGTTAATCAAATTCAACTTTTCCAACAGGCGGCAACGCTCATAAAAAGTATTTTCAGGCTAAAATATTCCTAAATTTCCTTCGCCTAACATGGTGATGATATTTTATTTTGGCAACCGTATTTCAAATAAATTTCACATAAGCTAATTAAATTCGAATTTTTAAACATGTGGCAGCCCCCTTCAGATGTAGTTTCAAGCTATAATCTTCTTAAATTACCCTCGAATGACATTTTGGTACATATTTTAATTCACTGATGAATTAAGTTGAATTTGATTTTATAAACATGTGGCAACCCCTTAAATATAGTTCAAAAATAAAGCCTTGTCAAACCCATTTTGATTGATACCAATATTTTAATCATTTACTTAGCTTATTAAATAATTTAAATTTAACTTTTTAAACAGATGGCATCCCTCTGTAAACATCTCAAAAATATTGTTAGTGTTGAAACTAAAGATTTCTTAACACTCTTTTGCTTAATATGTTTTAATATTTTGTTGTGTATAAGTTAACTGAAATCGACTTTTGAAACAGGTGGTAACCCTCTTCAAAATATTTACAAACTATTGTCTTCTTAAAATATTTTCGCCTAGCACTCAAATGGTGATAAATATGTATGTCCGTTACCTAATTCCCTTAATTTAAATTTAATTTAATTTCTTAAATAGGTGGCAACCCTCCAGTGAAGTTAAGAGACAAAGCTTTTAAACCCGTTTCGATCGACAACCATTTTGTAATAATTGGTTTAACTTTCTAAATAATTTCAACTTAATTTTTTAAAAGGTGTCAACTCTTTTCGAAAAAGTGAAACCACATTGTGCATCTGCAGCCCGCTGACACCTCACTTTTGAAAATCGGACGAACGGTGTGGATCTGATGGCATTGATTATTAAATTATTTGAATGCAATTTTTTATCAGGTGGCAACTTTTTTCGAAAAAGTAAAACCTTATTGCACATCTACAGACCAAGCGCTTTAATTTGACATCTCATTTTTGAAAATCGGACGAACGGTACAGATCTTTTATGCTGCACAAACATCCCTTCGCGTATTATATATATAGATAATAATGTAAGCCTTGAAATCCAACGCAGAATCACTCTTGCCAACAAGTGCTACTTTGGGCTGAGTAGGCAATTGAGAAGTAAAGTCCTCTCTCATCGTACAAAGATCACACTCTATAAGTCACTTATCATGCCTGTGCTGGTGTATGGCGCGGAGGCATGGACAATGAAAGCATCTGATGAGGCGGCTCTTGGAGTTTTCGAGAGAAAGATTCTGCGAAAGATTTATTGACCTTTACGCGTTGGTGATGGCGAATATCGCTGATGATTTAACGATGAGCTGTATGAGCTTTACAACGACAAAGACATAGTGCAGCGAATTAAAATTCAGCGACACCGCTGGCTTGGCCATGTCGGTCGAATGGATAGAAACGCTCCTGCTCTGAAAGTATTCAACGCGGGCCGCGATGCTGGTAACAGAGGAAGAGGAAGACCTCCTCTGCGTTGGAAAGACCAGGTGGAGAAGGACTTGGCTTCACTTGGCATTTCCAATTGGCGTCAGTTAGCTCAGAAAGGAACGACTGGCGTGCTTTGTTGAACTCAGCCAAAATCGCTTAGGCCGTTACAGCGACAATAAAGAAGAAGAAGAAGAATTTCAAATGTTGTATTTTCCAAGTGTGGTGAGTTTTAAAATTACTTAAATTCTTAGTTTTTTTAAGTTTAACTACAGTGCGATTTAAAGTTCAATTTTTGTTTTGAAATGGTGAATTTGACTTAAGTTAAATTTTCAACTATGATGAATTAAATTTTTCTGCGTGTAACTACGGCAATTTTTTATATTAGTTACCGTTTCGCTGTGATGGTTTGTTGGCTGTGGTGAATTTCAAATGTGGTGAATTTTCGGGTGTGGTGAGTTTATTATTTTTGTAAAATTGTATCTGTTGATCATTTTTATAACATTACATTTTTGTTGTTGCGAAGTTTTTACTAAAGTGACTATTTTGTATTGTTTAATAGTATTTTTGATAGGAACTAGGCTTATTTTGTTGATTAAAACTGGTGCTTCTGTTTAAAAAAATTTAAAAAGGATTTTCAAAAGTAGGAGAAGCTACTTCGAAAACCTAACTGTACTTATTTCCTACGTAGTTTTTTCTTTTACCAATAAATGCTTCAAAATAACACTACGAAAACGGATCCACACCTAGCAAAAAAAAACAACTTGTAAAGCATAAATTAAAGGTCTCAAGTTGTTGAAGTTCAATTAATTAGCTTTACTTGCGCCCTACTTCCATATCAAACTCTTAGGACTTGCTCGTGCAAATTCATCTCCAGCCACTCGTCTACCCAGGCTCACTTTACTGTGGACAAAATTTAGCATAGTTAGAAAAGTTAAAAAAAAAAGTTGCCACACAGACACAATGTGTTGACTTTTTTCAACAACTCGCCTTAAAACAAATATTTTTTCCTATTAATTTTCGTTTCATTTGGTCTCATTTTTTTTTTGTGAATTCAATTAATTTCTTTTCATTCAATTACGTCTCGTTTCATTCCACTTGATTTCATTCCAGTCCATTCCATTTAATTGTTTTCTTTGCTTTTATATCAATTTCTTTTATTTTTCTTTTTATTTCCTTTCTATATTTTACGTTTATTCATCTGCCTACCTCCCCTTCATAGTCTGGCCTGCTACCTTCCTTCCTTCGCACATCCTTTCATCCGTCTTAGTTCACTTGCCTGCACTTCCTTTCCGTCCGTTTCTTTCTTCGCAAACATTTGTCTCTTAAATTGACGCCAGCGAAACAATGAATACAACAACCACAACGGCAACAACAACAATAAAATTCATAGCTCCTAGCTTCTTCATGCATATAAGACTAGGCCAGTAAGTGCATTCCTTTTTCCTATGTATATGCCAATCTTCTATTCTATTCCATTGTTTTGCATATTATTTATGTACGTAAATATTTTTCTGCTTTTACAACCTGCTGTTGCTGACATTTTTCTTTTAGCTCAGTGCATCATACATCATGTATCTAACGGCATTTTTATTGTTCCACTGTCCTCCAATATAAAATGCAATTGTTGTTGTGAGTGAGCGGGTTGAAGTAGTAAATTGGCTGGTTACCCAGTTTGTTGGTTAGTTACTTGCTGCTGCTCCACTGTCCTTTCACACAACTAGCGAGCAATATAAAATATTTATCTACTCGCTAGGTGCTCTCGAGTGCACGGAGAAGGCTCTTGACTTTGCTATTTAGTTACTCATGTATGTATGTACATATATGTATTTGTATGGCAGCATTGTTGACTTCATTAGTTGGTATGTACTATAAACATACATACATACGTTTATTGTTGAGGTCGTTGCTTTGACTGATGCTACTCGGCCAGCTGTTGGTATCTTCAAAAGAACATAGTGGCGGAGGGGGCGTACTTGTTGTAAATTGGCTTTTGTGCTGCATTTTATGTAAAATGATGCAAGCTTGTAGCTTCGTACTTAAGTACAGTTTGAAAGAGTTGAGATACATTTGTTGAATTGTGTGTGGTGATGTCAATTGCTTTGTTGCAATAAAATAGCTGCAAGGATGTGGAAAAGTAAATACCTTATTAAATTTGTATATGTGGACATACCTCAGTGGCTTGAATGCCTCAAGAAACTCACTTTGAAACATTCCACATAAATAAGTCAGTCAACTTTCAGCGAATTTAGGTCACTTAAATGCAAAAAAAAATATATAAATTCGTTAAGCTTAAATTTATTAAAAAATCGCACTAAAGAGCTGAGCTTTATCATAAGAGCGAAAATATTCAACCAGAAATAACAAAAGCCCAAGTAAATTGATTTACTAAGAATTGCGCAATTAATGAGCTCAGTGCCTTTTCCTCGTTTCTCGCTCTATGGCTCCACAACTGCTTTAAGACGTGTTCAAAAACAAATATTCTTCGTTTTTTTCGTACTCACTCCCTCATTTTCTCTTCTGCATATGAAAAAATTACAAAATCATAACAATACCAAGCAAATTTTTCTAAGATAATAACAAGACGAAGAACGACGAAATTCCGTTAAAAAATAATTCATATTGTCTTATTAAGTGGACGGTCTGGCACAAAAATCAATAGCAATTTTTAGCGGATTGCCGTGAGATCTACAACAGACAAGTAGTTATAACAAAGCAATAAATGAATTGTGTTTAATAAGACAAAATGAGCGTAATCAGAATTCATGTTAGAGGCCGCTGTGGTGTAGTGGTAAGCAGTGCGCGCTTCCACTCCGCAGTGACTGAGTTCAAGTCTTGGTCAAAACAACATCGCAGGCAATGGCAAGCCTCCGAGTGTATTTCTGCTATGAAAAACAGCTTCGCATAAGAATACAATCGCCGTTCGGAGTCGTCGTAAAACTGTAGGTCCCTCCCCTTTGTGTGACAACATCAAAGCGCACGCCATAAATCGAAGGAGAAGCTCGGCCAAACACTAACATATGTGTAAGCGCCAATCTATTATTATAATATTATTTTCACTATCGTACAAAAAAAGACTCGCTAGAGAATGTCTGACATAACAATTAGCCTTTGTTGGATGAAAAAATTCTGAAAATAACGAACACATAAAAGATGGAATAATTTGGAAAATATTGATAGCAAATTTAATTACTGTACAAAGCGCTATGTTGAAACGGAGCTTCTTATTGAACCGCGATGCGTTATTAAAGATGTTGTAATTGAGTGCAAAATACTCAAAAGAAGACAATTTTAAATTTTGTTTTACATAGCATTCCGTAAGAACTGAGACTAACAGGGCGATGCTGGCAACATTCTTTCAACTCACCACAGTCATTCGAAAGACTTAAGTCTTTCGTAAAACAATTGCCAATTCTGGCAACTATCTTGAAAGCTCTTTACTGTATTAGCGTTATGCTGTTGTTGTTTTTACAATAAATTTTTTAAAAATCAAATTAAATAAAAAAATATATATTTTTTCTCTATAAAAGAATAAAAACTAATTAAAATATAAATAAATAATATCCAAATGAAAATAAAGCGAAAATAAACAAGTAATTTTTGAGTAAAAAACAAAACCGACTTCAAGCCTCATATCAAAATTTAAGATTATCGTCAATCTCTTCATGATCGAATAATTGGATTTAAACCAAATTAGAATGGGACGACCCGTGAGGTAACACCTTTCCTTTAAAGACAGAAATATAGAAATCGCTTAAATTGGTCCAAAGTTATGGGGTAAAATACATAAAAAAATAAAATAAAAAATGTTCCGACGAACTGATAACTTTCTCTTTTTTGTGAAGTTGGTTAAAAAAAGCAAATAAATAGCACCTAACAATAAACAGAAAAATAAAAAATATTTGTAATTAAAAAAAATAGTAATTGAAAAACTAATAATTAAAAAAGACAAAAATAAAAAAATAGTCTTCTAAAAATGAAATGAAATAAAAAAAATAAAATCTTTTTAAAACAATACAATCTAAAGATTAAAAGAAAATTAAATTAACAAAAGAAAAAATATTAAATTACAAAAATAAATTAAACAAGTTTCTAGCAGTTTAATGACATTAAAAATATCTTTCTTTTGTAAACAATAAAAAGTTTAGTAAAAGTTCAAAGAAAATTGCACTGAAACAAGAAAAAGGAAATTATTTAAAAATGGACAAATAACATCTAAAAATTAAAAAAAAGAAAAAAAAATTAATTAAGAAAGAAAAATTTGATTAGAATACAAAAAATATATGTTAAGCCAAAATTAAACGAATTTAAAATATATCTATATATTTTTCTTTTTAAAACAATACACTCTAAAGATAAAAGAAAGTATAATAAAAAAAGAGAAAAAAAATTAAATTAAAAAAAGAAAATTGCCGCTGCTCCACGACTCGAACTCGGACCTCTCTAATTGCAAGGCAGTGCTCTGCTTACTCAACCATTGCGGCTGTTTGAACGAACCGAGCTAAATTTTCTCAAAATAAATTTTCACCACGAGTTGTGAATGTGAGAGCTTTTGTCTAAGACTTTTGTGTGACAAAAGTCTTTGGAACTATCTTGTCATCTGTCTTTCATTTGTCTTTCGAAAGCTTTTTTACTTTCCTAGCCAGAATTGCCCTGTAAGACTTAGGGCCGTTTTCACCATCTCTGGTTAATACCAACCCCCACTTAAACATTGTTACCGACGTTACCGACCCAATGTTAAATGAATGGAGTCAGTACCGTCGGTAGCGATGTTTAACTGCGGATTAGTGTTAACCAGAGATGGTGAAAATGGCCCTTAGCGTGGGCTATAAAGAGCTTTTACGCAGTAAATTAGTAGGCAACTCTAAAAAGCTTGCCGCAAATATCTTTAAGGCAGTGATGGGCAGAGAGAGCTTTTGCTCTGCACGTGCCTTTACAAATAGGAAGCTTAAAAGAGCTTTAATGGTCATTTATATTGATCAAGCATGACCTAAAATAATCTTTTAAAAGCTTAATGCGGAGATGGGCACCGCCTTGCCCGCGGGCAAAGCTCACTTAAGCTTTCTATATATTTTGTATAGACGTGAGCAGGGTTAAAGCTCTCTCTGCCCATCGATGCCTTAAAGGTATTTAATGTCGTGCGTAGTGAAAATTCTATCTAATCGGTACTGATAGATTCTCACAGATGGAATTTTATCTCCGTCCTTCCTTGCATCATCTAAAACAGTCATTATGAAAACATATTCCGCGGGAAGAATGTCCTTAAGCTTTCTAAATATTTTACATGAATACGCTTATTAGATAGAGCTTCTAACTTCTGATGTCCTTTAGTAACAATATTTTATTTTCGTATCCAAACCTTTAAAAACCCCTTTGGGACGAAAGCAATACTCGTATGTCATAATTTCCTTAAGTTGTGGTAATCTGGATGGGTGAAAAGAGATTCGCCTACCCGGTTAAAGATTCGCAGTACCCGGTAAAGACAAACAAGGACCTTTGAGGAATTGAAGCAGAGAGCAACCATTTCTGATCGTATTTAGGTATATCTAGTCTTGGTATTGCACAGACTCTTTCTGTGGTAGAACTTTTCACCAGTCGGCGCCTTCACGAAGGGTTCAGTGAAGGAATCTAAAACATACATAAGTAAGGCGAGTAAAATCCTAATTTTATTTTTATATCCAAGCGCACTTGTGCACAGGGGTATATTAACTTTGTTCACAAAACGGTTGTTTGTGACAGTCAAAACAAATCGAGATAGATATAGACAAATTTATAAATAAATGTTCAGAATGAACAGAGAAGTCAACTAAGCCATGTCTGTCTGTCCGTCCGTCCGTCCGTGTACACGATAACTCTCGAGCAAAAATTAAGATATCTCAACGATAGGTTGCCCTTTATCCAAGGTAGGTTGGTATTGCAAATGGGCGAAATTGTACTATAACCACGCCCACTTCCCATTTAACGGTGTTTTCGAAAAATTCAAGAACTACGATATTTCAGTAAATATTGGATCCAAATTGTTGAAAACTAGTATGTGGTGTAGAATTTTGGTAAACAATAATACTATTATGAATTTTTTGGAAAATGGGCGTAACCATGAAATGCTGTATCTCAGTAGCCGCTTCACCAATCGTTACCAAACTCGGTACGAGCCTTGACTAGGATCTAACTAATAACCAAGGCCACCTGTCATATAACGTAAATTTACAGAAACACGTAAACTGCGATAAATCAGCAACTACTGAAGCTAATTCACTTAAAATCGATGATTGCAATAACCACTTAGCATAAAATTAGATTATTACATATGTATTTTTGGATAATGGGCGTGGCGCCGCCCACTTATGATCACAAATGTGTATCTCGGTAAACGATTTATTAATTTCTACTAAACTCGGGCGCTTATTAGCCTTGGTACAAAAAAGATATATGAAAACTCCGATATTTCAACAACAGAGGACGCTAATTTACTCCAAGCTAATATTTACAGCATCCCGGTATCTCGGTAATCACTTTATCGATTTCTACCAAACATGGTTCAACTATATCATTAAGCCTAACTGAGAATATAATCGAAAACGTTTGAAATAGGGAAAAACACCCCCGATTATTATGCAAAGGTATGTAGTTTAGAGAAAGTTGAAACGACGATATTTGATACCCGCGCCGGGTATATAAAGTTCGGTTTCGCCCTAACTTATACTTCTTTACTTGTTTATTTTCAGTTTTTAAGATTATTGGTTCTTATCTTAAAATACTTAGGAAGAAATAGCATATGGCTTTTCCCTTGCATAGAAAATACCTCAACTTGCTTCTTTATTTCGTTTCCTTTTCTTATTTCAAACAATTTCATAACTAAAAGTACAAAATTGTTGAACTTTTGACTACATACAATTTGTTGTGTCAAGTGGAATATTTTCCATGATCACATATGCCGATAAACACAAGCGCATATGCCTGGACATGTGTGTGTGTGTGGTTGCGTTTGAGAAGTTGCAGCAAATTTCTACGCGCGTTTATCAGACGCCACCGGAAGCAACATGCTTTGAGCACTTCCATTTTTTCTAATTTTTTTCTTTTTGCTTTTTGTTGTCGCTATTTGCTTTAAAACGCCAGCGAACTTACGGCTGCTGCTTGTTTTAAGTCATATTTGTTAGTTTTTTTCTACATAATTTTTTTATACCCGAGCGCACTTGTGCACAAGGGTATTATAACTTTGTTCACATAACGGTTGTTTGTAACAGGCAAAACGAATCGAGATAGATATAGACAAATGTATACATAAATGATCAGAATGAAAAGAGAAATCGATTAAGCGGTGACTGTCTGTCCGTCCGTCCGTCCGTCCGTCTGTGCACACGATAACTCGAATAAAAATTGAGATATCTTAACGAAACTTCTTTCGGGCGTAGGACGGATGGTATTGAAAATGGGCAAAATCGGACAATAACCACGTCTACCTCCCATATAACGAAAACTGCGATATTTTAGTAACTACTGAAGATTATTCACTCAAGATTGATATTTACAATAACCTTTAGACGAAAAATAAGAATATTGCACATTTTTGGAAAATGGGCGTAGCCACGCCCACTTATGGATACATGTACATGTATATCTTGGTAACCGCTGCACCAATTTCTTCCAAACTTGGCACAGTTGTTAGTCTTGCTACAGCATACATGGCCGAAAATTTTTAAAATGGGACAATAACCACGCCTACCTCCCATATAACGGTAATTTGGAGAAATACGAATTCTTCGATAAATCAACAAATATTAAAGCTGATTTACTCAAAATTTATGCTTGCAACAATTCTTTACCAAGAAATACGTTTATGACAAAATTTTGGAAAATGTGCGTAGCACCGCTCACTTATGATCACATATATGTATCTCGGTAACCGTTCTACCAATTTGTACCAAACTCGGTATGATTATTGTGCTTGCCACATAGAAGCAAAACGTTGAAAATTATTGGAATCAGATTCAAATGACGACCACTTTTCATATAACGGCAAATTTCAGAAATGCTTGAAACTTCAATATTTCGAAATTAAAGGACGCTAATTTACTCAAAACTGATACACACCGGCTTACCATGTAGCGGTACCTGCGCCGGGTATTTAATGTTCGGCTCCGCCCGAACTTAGACTTTCTTACTTGTTTTATTTTATTTTTTAAATAATAAATAATAAAAAAAACCGTCCACGATAACATGCCACACATGTTTGTGAAGGCAGCAGCAACAACTAAGAAAACAATGCAGCACAGGAAAGGAATCGCTGCACTTCGCTAGATGCCATAAGTTTTGTTGCTCCAGTTTAATACATACAAACATGCATTTATATGAATGTATGTATGTGTGTACAAATATGTATGTATGTATGTGTGGCGAACGATAACTGAAACAGCTGTAAAAATACATTGCAGCATGAAAACTTACTTTGAAACAAAGTGAGCGCTTGTCGCCGGCGTGTATCGATAGTCGCTTGTTGCGGCCTGCAATGGAAAGAAATAAAATAAGAAATATTTAATATTAAAAAATAAAAATAAAAGTAAAACAAGTTCGTTCGAGTAAGTTGAAGACAATAAAAAAGTTCGAAGTGCTGAACACTTGTTTACCGTTTGTTTTATGACAGCTACAGCAGCTCAATCTGCTGCGGCTTATGGACTTCATTTTTATTTTCTTATTTTTTAGTTGCTGGACTGCCAGAAATCCGAAAGAAAATATCAGTTACACTTTGATGGAAACGAAGGAAGCCATGTGAGCACTTAAGTTGCGAACTGCAAGTTCATTGTGTGGCATATACATTTTTTTTGGATACGACGTAAAATGCACTGCACTGACAACTGTCATATGTCATATGAGAAATTTTATTGCTTACAACTTTACACGCAATTTGTGCCAGCTACAGTGATGAGCTTTGAGACTCTAAGTTTTGATCGAGAAATGGTATGGTGCATCAGCAGCCTGTTTCTCTTTTGTGAATTAAAATATGTATCAGGTTAGGTTAGGTTATGCTGGCTAACCATGAGAGGTCTCACATGCATGTACGAATATAACGTCCATAGCGTTGCCAGATGCGTTTACGACCTACGAATCAATGCTTTCAGGCAATGTTATAAAAAATTGTCGATCCTTTCGGTGTCAATTTCTGCTTGTAGGCTCTGCAGCTGTACCTTGCCGAGTAACGCGAGTCTTTGCCTGCTGAAGGCTGGACACTCGCAAATTATATGCTCCACGATTTCCTCGTGAAAGTTACATTTCCTGCATTTTTTGTCCTCTATTAGACCTAATTTAAGTGCATTGACTTTTAGCAAACAATGCCCTGTTAGCAATCCTATCGTATGAATTACAAATAATTTTGACAAGACATTTACGGCTTATTATAACCGAGATGTCCTCCGCATAAGCTGTTAGCATGGCTGCTCCTCCTTCTATGTTTGTCAGTAATTTATTAAAACTAAACCAATAATATTTATTTGTAATAGGGATCCAAACAGAGTAGGGCATTATTCGTTGTTATTTAGATAATTATTCGAAAAAAAATTTTATTTGTAATATAAATATTCGCCAATAATTCATTCATGCCCATATTCGTTAAATTCCAAAAAAAAAAATTGGTATATACTAGAAGTGATCTGAGCCTGGGTAATACTTAAGCGGCATGTAATCAATGTATTCTTACAGTTTCGATCGTTTTCATTGATCATAGAAAATTATATTGACCTCAGAAGGAAAGAACTCATTTTCTTACGTGTAATTCCTATGGGTTAACTAAAGCCACGCGACGGCACCTCTTACAATTGTCCTAGGAAGGTGAGATTCATGGAGGATCATTACTATACCAAATGCTAAAATTTTAGTATTAAGGCCCCGCCAGATAGAAAATATTTTCTGCGTCACAGGTATGCTTTTGACTGACAAAACGCACAGAACATGGCTAGGCGGCACAAAGAAAACGTTGTCGCAAACAAAACGACTCAAGTTGATTGGTCAAAAATCAGCTGGTTTCAATTCGTTCCATACATTTTTGTTGTTGTTATTGTTGTTTTGCCGCATATGCGTTTGTCAAAAGTTGAGAGTTGGGTGAATTTTATCAGTTGCGGCAATGGATGCGTTGCCAATGTGGCGTCTTCTTTTTAAATCACAGAGTTAACTTGGATGTCAGTCAAAAGCATCCCTGTGACGCAGAAAAGAATTTCTATCTGGCGGGACTTTATTGCGGTCGCATTGCATAAAAGATCTGCACCGTTCGTTCGACTTTCAAAAATGGGTTGTCAAATTAAAGCGTTTGGCCTGTATATGTGCAAACCGGTTTTATTTTTTCGAAAAGAGTTGCCACCTGTTGAACAATTAAAATCAAATTTTTCAATAATCAATACCACCAAATCCGTACCGTTCGTTCGATTTCCAAAAGTTAGGTGTCAAATTAAAGGCCTCAGGCTGTAGATATGCAATAAAGTTTTTTTTTTTAAAGAGTTGCCACCTTTTAAAAACTTATCTATATTCAAATTATTTAAAAAAATGTATCAATTACTAAAAATTGGTATTAATCGGAATGGTTTTGAAAAGCTTTGCTATTTAACTTAACTATAGGAGGGTTGCCACTTATTTAGAAAATAAAGTTCAATTTGAATTAAGGGAAATAGTTAAGAGAGTGGGTGCCAAACGAAATAGTTTTAAGAAGGTAATAGTTTGAAAATATTTTGAACAAGGTTGCCACCTGCTTGAAATGTCGAACTTAGTTAACTTATACACAAATTATATGAAACATCAAAATATGAATGTCAAACGAAAGTGTGTTAGAAAATCTTTATTTTCAACGCTAAGACTATTTTTGAGGTAATGGAAAAGGGTTGCCACTTGTTTAAATAGTTAAATTCAAAGTATTGAATAAGTTAAATAAATTACTAAAATTTGCGTATCAACCTAAGGGGGTTTCAAAAATCTTTATTTCTGAATCATATTTAGTGGGGTTGCCACATGTTTAAAAAATCAAACTCAACTTAATTTATCACTTAATGAAATATGTATCGCAATGTTAGACAAAGGAGCCTTAAAAAGAGTTTAGCTTGGAAATACTTTTCAACAGGGCTGCCATCTGTTTGAAAGGTTTAATTTAATTAACTAATGCAAAATTTATGTGAATTATATAAATACGGGAGTAAACCAGAAAGAGTGATAAGAAAGAAATATTTAGTCTGAACATGAAATAAAGACCTTAACCTGTAGATGTGCGATAAAGTTTAATTTTTTTACTTAAGATCTTTTTGGTCGGCAAAGGATGATTTGAGATTTGATGAAATTAAAAACCTGCACTATGCGAGACCTCTCTTCATTAAAAAACGGCTACACGGACTTAGATGAAATATGTCACTTTGATCGCTTATAACTGTGGCTAATATTTGAATATTTTTTAGCTTTTTGAAATTCAATTTTGGGCGTGTTGACGCCATGCGGGTTCATTAGTAAAATACAAAATATAGAAAATGCTAAAAACACACCATAAAGGCGGCTAGGCACCAGCGAAGAAAAAGATAATAAAAGTACATAAAACGGAGGTAAACAATGGCATACCCTACAGCAGCTTCAGAAGACATTTAATATAATTATAGAACATTTAGAAAATCGTGCTATCCAATCAATGCTTTTATTGACACATTTGCGCCTCAGCACCTTCCACTCTTGCCTACATTTCCACATTTCCGATACAACTTCGAGTAAATGCAACTCAATTTCAATAAAATATTCCTTCAGATTTGATGCTTTACGAACGAGCACGCTTTGCGCTTTGCAGCGGTGTCAATTTCGGTGTAAAATTAGGTACAGTCGTAGGTTGAACAGCAGGCGGAGAAGAGAATTCGTGTCACGAAATACGATATTGTCACATTAGGCAAGAATTTTAGTATTATGCTTTTCATCACATTTTATACTCAGCGCGAAGTGTAGATATAAAAAACAAGAAACCTAGATATCCATTCCTGCACCATTAACGGCGTGTGAAAAGCGCGTTATTGCGCGCCAAAGCAATCAAAAGCAACTGGAGTCCCTTTCAAATTGAGAGCCTATTGTTAAGTACCCCTCGGTTGCCTATTAAGTTGTTAGATCCAAATTCGTGTGTGACGCATCAGTAATAAATAAAAATGTTTGTATTAATTTGATTTTTTTTTTCAACGCTTGTTAAAAATATAGGCGCGTGCAACCCACACAGTTTCAAGTAAAACAAAGCAAAAACAGCACTGCTTCTCGCTCGTTGGCTTTGTTTTACTAGCTGCCTCCTGCTCTGACTTCATTTGTGCAACTTAATGAAGGCAACAGAAGAAAATGTTAATTAAAATTTTTTTATAACCACTCGCGTCGCAGGCGACACTTTATTGGTAAGCGATTTTTCATGTCGACGCTATTAAGCAAACGACGCTAGAGACCGCTGACTATTGAGTAACTATTGCTGAGTACGCCTGACGGTCATGACGTTACACTTTCCCCCGTTTTTTCTGTCGCTGGTCTTCTTGCTCTTACTCTCTACACACTACTTCACAAATTATTCTTTCTCTTTCTCACTCCCCCACTCTCCTCCTTATGCACTTGCCAGCTCTTTTTAACGTCAAATGTTTTCCTTTTTCGAAAATTTATTGTCACATATTTAATTTAAGAAAAATTAGTTGTTTGCTGTCATAAATTTTGAGATTGATATGCCAGTCGTGTAATTTTTAAATTTACATTTACAGGGCAATTCTGGTTAAAATAGTAAAAAGTCCTTCAAGAGGCAAATGAAAGACAGATGGCAAGACAGTTCGAAAGACTTTTGTTATTCTACCACAAAAATGTTAGAAAAAGCCTCCCTAATTCACAACTCGTTGTGCAAAGCTATTTTGAAAAAAAAAAGTTTGTCAAAAGCACTTGTCGGAATGGTCGAGTGGGCAAA
This sequence comes from Rhagoletis pomonella, assembly GCF_013731165.1. Lineage (NCBI taxonomy): Eukaryota > Metazoa > Arthropoda > Insecta > Diptera > Tephritidae > Rhagoletis > Rhagoletis pomonella. The sequence continues at coordinate 62,423,881 of NW_023458559.1, read as the reverse complement.
GCACAGGCGTGCCAATCGAGAGGTCAGAGTGCGAGTCCTGTCGCAGCGGAATTTTTTTTATTATTTTTAATCAACTTTTTTTTCTTTTTTAATCAAATCTTCCAGACCTTTTATTTTTAAAAATGAAATATATATATTTTAATTTAATTCAATTTTTTTTAACTCATTTTGTGTATTTCTTTTCTTTTTTAATGCAATTTTTTTCTTAATTTAATTTTTTTTAATGGTTGGGTTGTTATTGTTTAAATTTTTTTTATTTTATTTAATTTTTAGGAACTGATTTGTTTTTTTTCCTTTATATATATTTTATTGTTAGTTTTTTAGTTATTTTTATAATTTATATATTTTGTTTTGAAAAATAATATAAATTTTTTAATTTCATTTCCTTTTTAGTAAATTATTATTTTTCTTGCTTTTCTAAATTTAATATATCATTCTCTTGTTAATTTCATTTCCTTTTAATTTTTAGATTTTATTGTTTTAAAAAGAAAAATATATTTTTTTTTATTTCATTTAACTTTTTGGATCTCACTAAAATTTTATTAATTTTTGTTTTTTTTTTTACTTGTTTTAAGTACAAATATTTTTAATCCAGTTTAATTTTAAGTACTATTTCCATCTTTTTTTATAATTTATTTATTTTTTCTATTTTTATTTGCTTTTGTTTATTTATTTTTGTTGTTTAAAACCCACGTTTTTGTTTAATTTAATTTAATTAAAAAAAATAGATTGCTTAATGGCGAACAGCATAACGCTAAGACCTCCTCGTTAGCAAGTCTTTCAAATTGACAATTCTCGTATGAAAGACTGTGTGAGTATAAAGACTTTTTTATGTATGTTACCGCATTATTTTGGACCACGTCAACCGATTTCGATAACTTTTGCATCGGAAAAGTGGTACCTCAAGGGTGGTCCCATACTAATATTGTTTAGATCTGATAATTGGATCGTGAAGAAATTAACGACAATCTTAAATTTTTATATGAGAATTGAAGTCGGTTTTGTTTTTTGCTTAAAAATCAATTATTTTGTTCATTAATTTTAGTAGCCTCTTCAATTTAAAAGGAAATAGGTGTTTGTTTTAAAAGCATTCCATTCAGCTATGGTTGGCATGGTTTTTACACAAGAACAACACAATTGCTGAGGATGACTGAAGAGCCCTTCTGGATAGCGCTAGTAACGGACATTGTACATGAGCACTAATCAAGAGCATAATATGTATAAAATTGTCATTGAATTTATTGCCTTTATCGTTTCACGGAAGCTCCTATTTAGTCCCGGAGTTACAGTTATATACTATCATTAGCCTTAATTATTTTTAGATTTCATTTATAATTGATGCATAAAAAAGTTCACATCAAAATCAAATCAAATCAAAATTCTTGTATTTATGAAAATACTTTATAGAAAATAACTATCATATTTTTAGCAATTAAAAGATCATAACATATGATGGCCTAAATCTAATTGTTCTTATTTTATTTCTCATTTCAGGTATGTCCATGAACTTTAAATGCGAAATGTAAAGATTTTTATACAAAAAGGGTAAGGTATATCACAAATATACCCCTGCATAGTTTACAGAGGTACATATATAGAAATACGGACAAGCTAAACATAAAAATTAAGTCTTGCTGAGCAATTCCGAAAAGCTCCACAATAGGTCAAACTGGCGTACGCACGTCGTTCTGGTGCAACCCCCCTTGCCTATTGCCAAAAAGTGTAAAATATTGCTAAACATTGCTCGAAAAAAATGCAATAAAAATTTCTACCGAGATCGTTCCGTAAGCAGGATTTATAGTACATATATCATTTTTTATGTACCAACATCCAAATTTAATCATCTGGAATCAATCTTCCAAAGTGAATCATGCCTGTTTACACATTTTTCTCAACTTTAATGAGTTCATTGCACTTCCTTCATTTGAAGGCTTTATACATTTTACACTGCGCCTGCACAATGGATGAATATTCAAATTGCGGTACGGTCGTTTTATAAAAACTTAGTCGCGGTGAACTTCTTTCAGCTTTCATTTTGTATGAACATTTTAGGAAAAATTCGGATGATTCTTCTGAGATGGACATTGAAAGTGACAACTGTAAATGAGCCTTTAGTTATCGAGAAAAAATGGCAATCAAAGTCGCCATATCTGTCGAAGGAATTAAAAACTTTTACAAATTTTTTAGAAGCGCACCCACGGTCACAGAATGTGTCACAGGCGCTTCAAGTTCTCTTTTTAAATTATTCAGCACTAAACACCATAAGGTTTCTGGAAGCTACTAGTAGAGAATTCATAAGTTCCAAAACTCGCCTTGTTAGCAAGATAGATTAAACATTCCAAAAAAATTCGGTGTAAAAGCTACGGGCAATGAATCTTACCAGCTACAAAGCAATCTCTTCCAGGACAGATCTAATTCTAGTCCCACAGAAGGTGCAATGGTCCACTCTTATAAATGTCGGATCTTTCTAATCGCAAAAGTCATACTATAATAATACCAAAATATGTTGATATTTTTGCTGGGTTTCTCCGCGTCGATCTGGTAAGGTGGTACCGTGTAGTAACTTAAAATTTACGATCATTAGAATTACCTTTCACAAAAAAAATTCCTATCGCTTGACAATCTTTCAGAAGCTGAAAGAATGCTCACAAATACGGCAGTGAAAATAACACCCAAAGTAAATTGGGACAGCTATTTTGAGGATCAGGATGTTCTTGTCGTTCTTTGCCATTCTTAGGATAGAGAGAGTTGCCAAATAAATCTATATTGTTTAAAGATTATTAAGAGGAAAGCTAACGCAACAAATGGGGCACCACTTAGACCATCTAGCTTATCTTAAGCCGAATGAAATATTTCAGCAAATCTTCATTAGAGAAAAGCTGGTGATGATGAAGTGAACTTCAAAAGTGATCACTGGACGGAAGCAAGTAATTACTTACCCACTGGCTTAAATTGTTGTATAGCAGATTTATTCTTAAATCAATTTCGCAACAATTGCCATTTCTCAAAGTACGACAAACATACTTAATCATAGTCTAAAAATAGATGCAGTTAACCCTTCACTGACCCTTTTTAATCTATAAAGATACTAGCAGACTAACTAACACTAACACCGTGACACGAGATTTTTATATATCAGATGAATTGCCTTATCACTTTCAATTCAAGTTTCGAAACACTTTTATTTTTTTGCCTAGTGAAATATGTAAAGAGAATGACCCAATTTCCCAATCAGCTAATCAGATTGTACTCGAAACCCATTTAAGTAACTAAGCCTAGAGCACGATCATCAAAAACAATTGACTGCAAAGACTTTCCAAATGAAATAAGAAATATTAAAATTGAAGGCAAATAAGCTCAAAGGCATAAAAAAACAACGCGATCATTCATTTTAAAAACATTTAAGAATCATCAATTACTTTGTATTTATTTGCTGCTTAATCTAGAAGTGATCACAAAAAAAAAGTTTAACAAAAAGTATCACACAACAGCGCGGCGTCAATTACAAGGCGAGTGATCATGTGAAAAAAATCATTTACAAGTACATACATTTTCATAGATACATATATATGTGCTTACATATATACTAAAGCTTCTATGAAGCTTGAATTATCACTTATGAGCTAGAACTGCCTCATCGCATGCTTGAGCCACTAATCAGCGCGCAAAGCATTAGTTTAAAAAATAACCATACGCGCCCATGAAAAATCCACGTCAACCATTGCTTTTTTAATTACAATTGTTTCAAAACATTAAAGCCTCTGCGCCCAAAAACGGGTTTGATTATTTTTGTTATGTTATTCATTAATGAAAGCCATATTTCTGTAGACAAATGCGAGAAGCGAATCCCATAAATCATTGATTTTTTTTCGCCGAAGGCTGACATTTATGACAATTGTGAAGCTCTTGACATTTGTACATAAATTAGCTGTCAAAACGGCGAAGGACGCGTTGCTGTGAAAAAAAGGTTTGAATCAAACACCAAATAAAGTGCGTTAAAACCGAAATTACAGAAAATAGCAAAACGCATGAATTATCTTTTTTTGTGCATTTTCTTTATTTTTTAATTCAAACAATTGTAAATTGTTGCTTGCGCAAACTCATTGAGCGCAAAAAATTAGATCATCAGTGGATACGCTATTTGCTGCTGCTGATGACTAGCTTTCATGCTAAGCTCGTGCAATTAATTGGTGCGGTTTTTGTTTACAGTTTAAGGTCAGTCAACAGATCAGTCCGCACGCAGCGGCGATGACTCGGTAGCCGAAAAAACATTTGAAATTAGGCCAAAAAAAAAATCAAAATTAAAAATGATTGCAATAAATTGGTTAGTAAACCACACATGCATTTGCGTAAGAGTAAGTTTAATTTTGTTTTTTTGGTTTTTTTGAAAAAGGTCGAGAACTATGTTTAACTGAACGTTCGTTTGGTAGTTCAACACCACTTTTTTGCTAAGGCGTCTTTTGCCAAATAATTATACTGATTATGATAAAAAAAAGTTTCGGTTAGTGTCTTAAAATAACATTTATTCCATTATCGTTTTTGTGGGTGTAGATTAGAAAGACGAGATGGCTGAATACTTTCGATTTGATATCCAAAGCAAACTTTGACTTGGAATTCAAGACTTGCATACATATATAACCATGTATAAAAAAAAATAGGAAAGGCCTATAGTTCTCTTTGAGAGTTTTCGGTGTGATGAATATCAGTCTAATAGGATATAGCTTAAATTTTAGTTTAAATTGGAGGTGTGCAGAAATTGCTTTAAAAACATCGCAATATAAAACGTCGACCTTTAAATGCTCTCACTTTTTCCGAGGCGTTAAAGAAAATAAAACAAAAAATTCATAAATTCACAAAAAAAATACATAAATAAATGTGGCTGATAGTCCCCAAACGCCAATCGAGTGCAATATAGGCAGTTTTATATTTTATTTTTTGTTGCATTCATATTATCTGCTAAATGTGACATTTTTTCGCCAACACCTGTTTATGAGTTGTTACCCCTCAAAAGCAAGTTTATTTTTTTTTCTACCCGTCCAAAGTCACTCCTGTATGTATGTATGTATGTGTCTGCACTCTGTCAGTTGCATGCAATCGCAACACTGCAACACCCACCCGTAAGCTACCGATTTGAGCTATCAGCAACACCATCGGTGATGCAACAGCAGCGCATCAACGAATTGCCGCTAGTCACCGTACGGCACCGCACGGAAGTGTCGTGCGCCTAAAAAGCCACTTGACATTTTTTGAACTGTAACAAAAACGTTTGCCTGTAGGCGCGCACACAAACCAAAGTGTAAAGCGAAAAGTGAGAAACGGATAGCAAATCATAAAAAGTAGATATGTATTTGCATGCAAAATATAGACAACAACACGTTGATGACACACACACACACACACTCATTTGCACAGATAGATAGGTAAGCATGTCATGAATAAGCGCGCTGCAGTTAATGGAAAAACAGGTAGTTGACAGGCCTGCCTGCCTGCCTGCCAGTCAGCCAACCAAATGTGAATTGTGTATGCAGCCTATATAAACAAATATTAAATGCTCGCTGCATGTGGCATGCAACGCTGCTGCAATGTGTGTCAGTGGGGAATAGCAATCGCTTTTGCACTTTTGTTTTTTTTTCGTCTGTGTGTAAACAATTTGTTGAAATGTTGAGTGTTGGCAGCATTGAAAAAGAGATGCATACAGATATTATTTATTTGTACAGCAAACTATTTATTAATAGGATATGGCAAATACACACACACGCTCAAGTTCATATCGCTTATATAAACATACATATGAAAATGGCGACTGTGAATCAATATAAAGCGCGGCAATCACCGGGGTCACCTTTGGCCCTGCAGCTGCTAAGCGCAATACCCTAAACAACTTTCGCTTGCTTTTCTAGCTCTGCTCTTTCGCTGCTTTCCCTCTCCTATACACTTAAATACTAACATTGCCAACATGCTTTAACGGCAGTTTTCGAGGCCGCCAAAAACTCGAAAGGCAACAAAAAAAATTTAACTAAAAATGTTTTGATCATATTTTTTGTACACCCGAAATATTTGTGTAAATGTGTGTGTGTTTACTTTTTGATTACCCGAAATTGCTTGCATGCAACCAAATGTGATATGCATAGAAAATTGCCAGCCAGCCACCAAAAATGTGCTGAAGGTCAATAGGTCAATGCGAGAGCGTGTGCATTTTGTTTACTATATCAACAGCCAAAACTTGTATAAAAATAATTTTCAAAAACTAGAATTTTTACGCGCAATTTGGCGGCACAGTTGATGGATATTGTTTACATTTTTCATTTTTAGAAAATCTCAATTTTAATATTTAAAAATGCTCAAATGTTTGCAGGTTTTGTTATTTTAGGCTGTTTGTGGTATTTACACTACAAATAAATGGTTTTGTTTCTATACGCAGTTTGATTGTAGCGTTTACATATTCTAGTGAATTTTTCAGCGCAATTGCATTGCATTTTTATCTAAACAAAAAAAAACAAAAACAAAAATTATTTACTAAAGACGCTCGAACACACACATCAGGAAACTATTGCTTATTTATATAGGTTGTCGAGAATTCTTATGAAATAATTTTTTTCAATCGGCGCTTACTTTGTTGCCTGCGCACTTATGTATGTATACTTAATTTCACTGAAATTTTTATCATTCATATGTTATCAGCGCCTTGTATGTATGTACATATGTAAACAGGATGTTGAATGAGCTGTGCGATTACATGCATGAAAAAGGTCGAACATTTGTTTTGTTATTTTTCTTTCGTTAGTTGTGTGTTGTAACTGCTCAAAAATGTTGATATGCCCAGTAAATATGTAAAGCATTTTAATAAAGTTGCATAGCTGGTATTCATAAAGTATGTACATTTATTAAATTATTTAAGTACTCAGAAAATTTCTTAGAGTTACACTGTAAAAACATCCGCATCATTTCTATACCAGCGTATGTGCCAATCAATCTCAATTTATTGCAAATGAAGATGATTGGATGACAGTGTCTGCTTAATTGCACAGTAAAATCCGTTTAAGTGATTCAAAACAAATACGTTGATATTGTCTTTAAAACCTCGTTTTGAGCGAGAATTCAGGTTTTCATCAAATTTTACAGAAATCTTTACTTTTAAGTGGCATCCGCTTAACTGCTTCTCATCTCTTAATTGAGCGCTTAATTTTTGTCGCTTTTTATAATTTAAGCACATGTCAAGCTGGCATTTTTTATACTGGTACTACCGAATTCGTAGTATTCGATTCGTGTAAAGTAGAAAGCACATCAAAGTTTTATAACTAATTCATGGGCGACTTTTAGAGTTCACTCTAAATTTTAACTTTAGTCAGAGCATCTTCTTCATCTTCTTATTTGGCGCTGTAACCACCTAAGCGATTTTGGCCGAGTTCAACAAAGCACGCCAGTCGTTTCTTTTCTGTGCCAACTGGCGCCAATTAGAAATGCCAAGTGCAGTCAAGTCCTTCTCCACCTGGTCTTTCCATCGCAGTGGGGGCCTTCCTCTTCCTCTGCTACCACCAGCGGGTTCCGAGTTGAAGACTTTCAGAGCTGGAGCGTCGGTGTCCATTCGAACGACATGACCAAGCCAGCGGAGCCGCTGTATTTTAATTCGCTGCACTGTGACGATATCGTTGTAAAGCTCATACAGCTCATCGTTCCATCGTCTGCGGTACTCGCCATCGCCAACGCGTAAAGCCCGTAATGCTTGCATTTCGGTGCCATTTGGCAGTGTGGGGTGGACACACTAACCATCTTGGTAAGGTTTGAGGCCTACCCCCGGTTGCTATGCAACTTTACATTGAACCGTTACTGGTTCTATCCGCATTTGGGTGTTAAACCATAACAACCACGAAAACTTCCCGAAGGATCCTTCCCAAGAACAGGCAATAGTAGGTATAGTTTACTACGGGGCTCTGTTCCCAGTGGCACCAGAATGAGTTAAGTCTCAGTCTCTGGTCAGACCTCGAAAGCCGAAGGCATTCTGCCAGTTGAGCCTCCACTCGACTCATGGACTTGAAGCCTTTGACTGAATACCCCGGTGTTGTCAAGCCCGTAATTCCACTTACGGGGAATTCCCTGGAGGGATCACGGATGTATAGTAGGCAACCGGGTTTACTTAACCTAACCATACTTAAGCAGCAATACCATAACTATCTAGTACTTTGTTGTATTTAACTTACCAGCCGATGACGAAATAAAAGTGGACTTGTTTTTCTACCTTTTTTTATACTTTTTTGTCTCTTATTATTAAGCGGCGACACTTTTGTTAGCTATATTAGCGAATGTTATTTTTTCCATTCATTTTTTACTCACCTTCTTGTATTATCACTCTTGTCAACAGCGGCAGCAACCAACCAGTTGTGACATGTCATATCAACATCAAATCACATCATAATGAGCTGTGAGTGAGTGGATGGTTGCTTGAGTTGTGTGTAATAGCAAAAGCTATTGTTGTTGTTGTTAAAAATTAGCAGCAGCAAATAAACACGCATTGTGTTGATAATCATAATACTTGCATTGTTGCTGTTGTCCCTTCAGGACATTGATATCACTCGGTATTAGACTCAATTTCAGACTCTGCCTTAGATTTTTATATGTATCTACATAGCCATCAGTCGACAGCCTTCGTCCGCTGTTGGTATCAGTTTCGTTGTATGAGTGTGGCATTGTTGTTGGCCCTCTACTTTGGCATTGTTAGTCCATTGTTTTGCAAAATATGTAATTTTTTTGCTTTATTATTTTGTGCTGTTTATTATTGTTTCATTATTTATGTTTTGGTTTTTTACCACTGGCTATTGTTGCTGTGGCTGCTGCTTTTGTTGTTATCCAACTGACACAATTACTTACACTTAAAGCTGTTGGAAAAGTTATATGTACTGACAGCATGACAGACTAACAGACAGTGTTACATTTTGGCGATTTTGGAGCTAGATTTAGCTCTTTATTTTTCCATTTAGCTCCGAAATTGGGTTTTAGCTACTAGCTCTTTTTTTAGCTCTTCAAATTTATCTAGCACTTTTTAAGCTCCAGAAAGTTTTAATTTTATTTGGTTTATACGAGTATAAGCCACAACTTAAAATTTCGAGATGCAGTGTATCCACCATAAACTTTTGGATCTAGGTTAAAGAATTCATCAATTAATTAGAAGAAAATCCTTTTTCGGATAGCGCAGGTTTTGTTTTACCTTATTAATTTTACCTTTAACGAGAGCTGGAAGTAAAACTTTCCAGAAAAAATTTGCGAAAAAAATTTTCAATTCAAATATCTGAAATTACAGACTTTAGCAGTTTATAAAGTATTTTTATTTCACTGTTATAAGTGCCATAGCAACGAATTCGAAATATATGCACCTTATTTTGGGTTAAAAAGATTTTTTCAGCACTTAAACTTATAAAATTCGTTGTTTTTATTAAAATGACCGAAAATGTAAAAAAACCTTACTTCAATAAATGCTCAACCTTAATAAATATTGTAGCTCTTCATTTTAGCTACTATTAGTATTATTTAGCTCTTTTTAGCTCTTTTTTCGCCCGGTTTAGCTCCAAACAAAATATTTCTCTGGCAACACTGCTAACAGACACGAATGGCGCGCACAAACGCACAATGCGGTACTGGAACAGCAAACACAGGATTTGCTTGAAAAAAGCTCTATATGTATATACACTAGGCGACTATAGGTTCTAATATAATATTCACAATTATTTTCATGAATTTTTTTTTTACATTAATTATTTATGAAAATATAGTTCATTCTATAATATAAAAACCCTTTATATCAAAGTTTCACACTTTATATAAAGTTCAAAAAATTTTCGTCAAAATTTTAAACATTAGCGGTTTTTTATATACAAGTACAATTTACAAAAACTGGCGTTGATGTTTTTGAAATTTTGTTGTTAACGGTCTCCCGCATGTTATTTTATAAGAAATTCGTGCTTATGTGGAAAAGGTGCAAATTTCTGTCACAAAAAAAAATTCTCAAAAATCAACGGTATTTTTAGCCGTTCCACTTCATCAGACTAAAATTGAATGGGCTACAAAACTGCATACTCAAAAATTTTCTAGAATTTATAGAATTAGAATTAATAGAAAGTTGAAAATATGGATGAAAATTTTTTTGAGCTTTTGTGAACTTTATAAAAAGTGTAAAATATTGATTTATATGGTTTATATTAAAGATGGAACTATATTTTCATAAATAACACGCAAACAAGTTTTTTTTTAATAATTGTGAATTAGAACAAGGTGTACACTTTCATTTGTCACGTAGTGTATGTATATATATATGTAGGCAACAGAAAGTGTGATATGTCATGTGCGATAGGCTGGCGCTGCAAATTGCGAACATATGAGTGTGATGTATTTGTGCCTTCAGTGTAAAGGATATGTGCCAATTGCTTTATGCCACACAGAATGGTTTTATGAGGCATGCAAGAACTTTTGCTTTAAAGCACTTGGAGCTGTATTCTTTATTTCTCTTTCTAACACATTCTCAACTGCTTCTTCGCTACTCATTTTAAAATTATTTCAAGCTTATTTCTTAACCCCTATCTAAGGCAGCCGCTTGTTTTTAACACTTTTTTTAAGTTGGGTTGAGTAGTTTTTTCCTTCTTCATCCTCGCAGCGCTGCTCAACACATTAATAAACCTGTAATATGATATAATCATATTGTCGCTATAGAAATTATTTTCTTCACTACGTATAAAAAATTATTATAAAGAAATACCTACAGCGCTTGAAAGTGAAACCGATATGAAAGCCTTTTTTATTTTTTTCATTTTACGTCCCATCCCTTTCGTGCCTTCTTGTGTTACAATTTTGCTTTTATTTTAATTTTTTGCGTTTTTGGTTCTTGTTAAACCTGCTTTGCGTGCGTGTCACACGTGGTTAGCAAAAATACTGCCCGCAGTTTTGTTTTCTTTTTCTGAGCAGCCTACCCCGTTTTCAAACTGACAAAACAAGTCACAAGGGTTGCCGAAAATTATTGGTAGTTATGGTTATAATAAAGTGAACCGCAAAAGCAGTTATAATTCGCTTTAAAATAACGAACTCCACTACTTCACTTAGTAACACTTTCCTCGCTCTTTTCATCCTCTGCCATGCATTTTTCCTCCCTTCCAGCGTTTTGTTGGTTCCTTACTCGTTAGCTCAAGCGGCCATTGCCGTCGTCGCCGCCACTTGTAATGTGATATAGTCCTTTTCTTCTGCACTAAGTGTCCACGGTTGCGGCGGTTGCACACTTGATTGCTTCGTCGCGGCTTGGACAATTCAGCTATTCACCATTATCCTTGCACGCATACCTTTCTTTGCGTCACTTGGCCACCAACCAGCATTTCTCGCACTTAAAAATGCACAAACAAATTCTTAGTAATAATTAAGAACATTTATTATGAAGAAATTACCAAAAACTCGCTGCTTTGGTCAAAACTTGTCTGAAATTTGTAATCTATATTTTCTCTGCATTTAATTTCTCATTGGTTTGCTACACTTTTGCTGTCATAACGCTTAATTAAGCGCACTTTTTCCTTATCAAATATTCATTGTAAGGCTTCGTATGCTAATTTAAGTAAGATTAATGCCACAAAAAACTCTTTAAAAAATTGGCACAAAAAAGTTCGATTCGGTTAGACCAGGTATTAGTCACCTTACCTGACTGTCGTCGACAGGATAGTAAGCTTGAGCTCATACGGCCTTATATTTTTTTTTCTAGGATCCATTGTCCATCCATTTGTACTTTCGGCGCATAAAAAAGAGAAACGTTCGTATCTGCGGATATAACCTTGCAGGTTTTTCTTCTGGATCGCTCTCAGCTCAGGGTAGTTATGCTGGGCCACTGTGTAATCTAATCTAATTTTCCGCAGAACAACTTTTGTTGCAGCCTTCTATGAGACGAAGAAGTCAAAAGCGTCCTACATTTTCTCTTTCATGGCTTGGCCTTGAGTATACTGAGAGGCCTGTATCTCACCCAGTAATTTTTTACTTTTCCAACCAAAGGTCAATGAGAATCTAGTTCTCCAGCACTCTATAAGCCAAAACATTTTTAAGGGTATGTGCGGCATGAAGGAAAAATTGCTGTCTCCATTTACCGAGGTCAAATACCTTGGAGTTATTCTAGACAAGGTAATTGAATGGAAGCGAAATATTGAAGACCGCTTCAGGAAGGCCAATACCTCCCTGTATGACTGTAAGACGGCTATAGGCAAAAAATTGGGAATTAAACCACATATAGTACACTGGCTCTACACAGCTACGATAAGACCCATCCTTTTCTACTTGGCCACCGTAAAGTGGCCTACGCCAAACAACACTTTGTCCAGCGGCAAAGTGGAACGAATACAGGGACTACTGCCGTGATCGCCACGGGAGCACTGCACCAAACCTTTGGAACGTCGCTCCAGGACGGGCTATCGCTATTTATTCTGACAGCCAGGCTGGTATCAAATCTCTTAATTCTAACTGAACAACGTCCTACTTAGACATAGAATGCAGGAAGACTCTCAACCTGCTGACATCAAAATGATTCTTGACTGTTCAACGTATGAGTCCCTGGACACAGGGACATTCCTAACAACTGCATATCCGATGAGCTGGCAAGGAGGGGACGGAAATATCCGAAGTCAATTCCGCTCAAAATACAGGCATACTTCTAACCTCCTGAAAACACACAGTAAAGGTCTGGTCTAAATACCAGGTGGGCTGTAGAAACCAACTGCCATACTGCCAGGCAAATTTGGCCGAGGATATATGTAAAGCGATCCATAGCTCTCTCTCGCCTCCATCGCTCTTTTCTCAGAATAGTAGTCGGGATAATCACCTCACACTGCCTGATGGGCACACACGGAAAAAGGTTAGGATACCCAACCGACGATTTTTGTCGCAGTTCCAGAGACGAGTAGGAGGTGGAGAGCATCGAACATTATCTATTCTATTCTTCAAGAAGCACTTTTTAGATTATTTAGCCGACCTGGGCCCTATTGCACCAACGAATTATCATTAGCATTTTAGCAGATTATCGAACTTACGCAAAGTTTTGTGTTTTACCAACATGATAAGGAAAAGTCACTCAAATGAGTGTTGATAAGTAAAATATCACTCAAAATCATAGATAAGCGTTGCACCAAAATTTGAAATGCTTGGCGAAAAGGTTTAGCGGATAAGTGATAAGTTATGCAAATTATCAAAATTTATTAGCATTTCGTTGCACCAAAAATTTGTATATATCACTTATCATCTTTCATTTTGCTAACTTTAGCATTATTTTGCTAAAAGTAATTTTACCTATCATACAAGTGATAAGTTACATTTATTCAGTCTGAATGAATTTATTTATTTATTTATTGTAAAAGGATAATACAACTATACCTTAACAATCTAAAACTTAAGCTCTAACACGTGATTCGATAAAATATTGACACAAAAAATGCTTCGATTCGAACTATTAAATTTATTAGAGGAGGAAAATCTGCAAATAATAAAAGGCGTGTCATAAAAGAAAAAATCAGCTACAGTATAGATTTTGATGTAGTAGAAAAATTTCGGCTATCTCGTAGCCAAATTGAAGAAATTTTATTAAAAATTGGAGCGGACCTACAATATAACAGTGGGTGTAATAATGGCTTAAGTCCGCTACAGCAATTATTATTGACTCTGCACTAATTAGGTAATGGTAGCCAACATCATGGAATTGGTCAAATGCATGGGGTTCACAAATTAGCGGTATGTACAATAATCCATCGAGTGGCAAATGCCCTGATAAACAAATTGATGGATGAAACTATTTGTTGGCGGGAATTTACGAAAAATATTGCCACAAAATTTTTCAACATTGGTGAATTTCCTTAAGACGCAGGGAGCATTGATGGAACTATGATTTGTTAACCGGTACGGAAATCATTTAATTAATGCAATGTGGTTTTTATGTTTTTGTTACTGAGTTATTTTGGAAAGATCCAAATAAATAATCCTTAATTTAGAAAAATTTAATTATTTATGTAAACATACATAGTCAATACGGACTTGCTTTTTTCCTTAATAATTTTTAAGACAGCTAATATATTGGCTGTGCTTTGTGCGCGCGACATAGTAAGAAAAAAAAGATAAATTGAAAATGTTTATCAAATCGCACATGGGCTTGCTAAGCTTTCGTTTTCCATTGAGAAACGGTAATCATTTTAGCTAAGCACATTATTGGAAAAGTTCTCTATTTGAAAAGCAAAAGAAATTGGCTGTGCAATGGTTATCAAATCGACTTATCCAAAAAACATGCCAGTTATTAATTTTTTTTTAAATTGATAAGTTTTTTATGATAAGTAAAAAGTGCAACACTTATCAACTTTACTTTTCAATAAAAAGGCTTATCTAAAATTTGTAAAGTGACAAATGATAAGTCATTGGTGCAATTGGGCCCTGATCTCGGCAAACGTTCTCGACTACTGCGTTAGGGAGGGAAATAAACAAATGGCTTCGGCCAGTAGTATCACAACGGACTTTTCCAGCCTACGTGTGCTCCGTGCTCTGCGCGGTGGCAGCCGCTCTAACCTAACTTAGCTAAATGATTATGATATAAATTATTTAAGCGATAATCGATAACAAATATTTACGATGACAACTACGTGTAACGATTGCGCAGACAACAATAAAGATGATAGCAATGCTGTTATCTTCAGATATCTACAACTATGTTGCAAATTTTATAATCTACTGTGAATCTGGTAAAAGTAGAGAATTATTTGTGTAAAATATCGATTACAATTTTAATACTGAAAACAGTAATTTTCATATCTTCTTCTTCTTTTTTGGCGCTGTAACCGCCTAAGCGATTTTGGCCGAGTTCAGCAAAGCACGCCAGTCGTTTCTCCTCTGTGCCAACTGACGCCAATTGGAAACGCCAAGTGAAGCCAAGTCCTTCTCCACCTGATCTTTCCATCGCAGTGGGGGCCTCCCTCTTCCTCTGCTACCACCAGCGGGTTCCGAGTTGAATACTTTCAAAGCTGGAGCGTAGGTGTCCATTCGAACGGCATGACCAAGCCAGCGGAGCCGCTGTATTTTAATTCGTAATTTTCATATAGGAAACGATCAAATATCGATAACCAGGAAAAATATCAATAACAATAAAAGTTCCGATAGATAACAAACATTTTTTTTATTTCACTTTATTTTTTGTTTGTGTTGTGTCTTTTTTTTATCTATGTTCAACTTTTATTTTAATTTATTTATTTTTTTAATTTTCTATGAGAAAATATATGTACATAAATTGCCATCCATCACATCCAATTATTAACAGAAACAAACACCAACTCCAACACATTTCCTTTCATACAACAATTACAAGCTTACTTTCACTCCTTATTCTTCTAAAAATTCAACAAAACTTAATTGCATTGCCTAACCATATAAACGTGTAAATATCAAATGTTGACTGGGCAAGCAGAGTAATTATTAAACAAAGCAAAACAGGCATTAAATACGCAAACAATTACATCGCATTATTATTGTGGTTAAGTGGTAAAGAAATTAGGCATGTCATCACTCAACTCCAGGCAGCCGAGAGTTTATATTTGTACGCGCGAAGAACTTGGTAGGGAGTAGTGCATGTGTATCTAGACCAAATTGGATATAGTGTTGATAACTATTTCCTATGCAACCACGGAAAAGTGTTTACCCTAACAAGCAACCAGACAAGGCTAACTAAAAATCACACGCCATGATTATTTACATACCTCTTTTCTTTTTGCTCATTTACTGATTTTTGTGGTGGTAATTTTTTTAGTATTTTTTAGGTGCCTATTTTTGGTAACTTGCTTATCTATCCAGCGCGTGTGCATGAGTACATGCGAACTATTTATTGCCTCATACAAAAGAAAGGGTCACGTTTAATCAAATTCGTCAGCGACGACCATTTTCACGTTTACTATTTGAGTAGCCACCTAGCCACCAGTCAAGAGTAGTCGTTCATTTCAACATTTATAAGTGTGCGATTGTGACATGTGATATGTATCGGTGACAAAAATTGAATAAATAGGTGTGCACGCGCTTTTATTTGTTTTGTATTTAGTTCGTTTTTCCCTACTCCGAAGAGGTAGACCCGCACTCTTCCAGCTTTACTTACAATTTCTTCGAGTCATAAATTTTCCAGTATTTTTCTAGTCTATTACACGCAAGTTCTTAACGCTTGGCTGATTTTTATTTGACTTGTACTGAAGGCCAGTCACTCGTAGAGAATTTGTGCTACTTATTTCTACATATGGACTTTTTCAGGGGTGTTTTTCTTGCCCCTTATTTGTATTTATTTAATACCGATGACTACATAAAATTAGTTGTAATAAAATGCTTTGAAACAAAAATTAACTATGCCTATAATACAAATGTACACACAAATATGCTATACAGTCCGTTTTTTGGTTTTTTTTTTTTAATTTACTCCTACAATTTGTTTTGAGTTTTTTTCATTTGTTAGCAAACCCCTTATGCTAGTCTATAATTAATTCGGCCAGTTCATGCAACCGCTGCTGCTACTGTGAAATTATTAGCTTGTTCACTAGCTAACACCCGATGGATAGTAGATAGAGCGGCACACGGCGGAAAAAAGTATTCACGCACACCTTTACTTTGGTCACTGCCAGTACTCAGTGGAGGTAGCTCTCTGTCAGCTATTGAAGCAATGCCTATGTGACTTGTTTGGCGTTATCATACCAACAATTTCCATCCTATTTCTGTCCTCCTTAGTTACTTTTTTTCTCCCTCTCTTCAATTATTTAGTTATGTATATATATTATTTTTACGGTACTCAACTTATCTTCCACCACCGCTCAAACATTCACTCATTGACAGTGTTGACTTGACCATCGCATTGACAGTTTTGTCAAATGTCAGTTGATTGTCAAATAGCTGCCGTGACATATAAGCGCGCACACACATGCATTATACATAAACACGTGTGATGTTATCAGTCCGCATGTGTGTAACTGAGTAATGGTCGGTCACTCAGCCGGTCACGCTGCCTCTCATTCCTTGGCAGGTAAATAAAAAAAGGCATTCTACGTGTCATGCGGAGCGTGAAATTTTTCAAACAAGAATTCTTTTTATTCTGTTATTTTTTATGTAATGTTAATGCTTTTTTCTTCTAAGTGGTCGTAGCGTAGCGTAGCCAAACATTTCAGGCACTTAAAATTTACAGTTTTTCGCTTCGTCTCTTCTTTTTTTTGTGACTGAGTATTGTTTGTTTTTCTATTGTCTAACGTTTTTAATATTCCTACTTTTTCATTAAAAGCAAAAAAAAATAAAATAAAAAATAACCATTAGCAACTTACGTTTATACGAATTTTTATTGCATAGTTATTAGTCTCTTCTGCAGCTATATGTAGCTTCCTGGGCATTCCCTTCACATTTGTTGTTTACGTACGTCAAACATTCGTCTAACAAACTGCATTTTGTCCAAAAGAAATGTTAATTAAAAAATAAAATAGCAATAAAACATAGGAAATTTGTATTGTCTAGAGATAATTTATGTCTTGTCATACCTTGTGACCAGTGAAGGGCAATGCACTACTGCGGCCGGTGTTGATAGCCGCTGCTTTATGAGTGTGCTTCGGTTTTTCGGTGTTTGGGTTTTGCTTTTGTTGTTCTCTTTTATTGCTGGCGGCAAGGTTTTGTCTTCTGCAACCTGACAGGTTTATTAGATTTGCTTCCGCATGAGTGTGAGTATTTTTTAGAGGTAGTATTTGTTTTTTATAGTTCTGCTGCAGTGTTGCTTAAATTAGGATGCGCTGATGATAGTTGAAAGAATGGCATACAATTTAGTGGCATGAAAAATAATAACAAACAAAAACTGTCTCGCAAGTATGTACTACGTACATACATATATATGTACATTAGGGCGGGTCAATTCGACTATGCCCGTATAGCAGAGGAGGATTCTAGATGTAATTCTAAGCGAATTTTCCGAACAAACCATGGGTCTAAAATCAATATGGAGTTCGCCAAATTTCAAAAATAGGTTTCGTAGAAAATGTGAAAATTTTCACCGCTGCGCCCTCTGCCAGAAGCTTTAGGAAAAAGATAAGTGCAGAAACGGTTTCGTCTTACCAAAAACCCTTGTAGCATGTTTTTATACAAAATTTGAGCACTTCTTTTCGAGACTACAGCAAAATGCTAAGAAACCTATTTTCGCAAACTCCACATTGAGTTTAGACCTATGGTTTCTTCGACAAATTTTCTTAGAATTAGTCGAAAAAATTTCCAATGTAAATTGACCCGCCCTAATGTGCATTTTTATTTTGCCTACTTTCTTATCTACGTATCAATATAAAAATTGATTAATAATCTAATCCATTGCTTACAACATTATTAAAGCATTAACCGAGTTAATTTACGATGTATGTATTTAGAATTATCAATAACCCAAACGATGTATTTATCGATACATATACATATGTACATATGTAGTTTTTAAATTTATTTTCAATATGAATGTCGGTATTTCAGTATATGACTATTGTGATCAGTATAAATATCTGCGCCATTGCATTTTTTAAATTTTGAAATCTTTTCGAGACTCACATAACATATTTTCGATATAGACATGTGCATATTCATTGTTTAAGATATCGATCTGATTCCCACACACACCTTACCAAATAATTACTGATACTATCACTGATTAATATTGTAATATATTTAAACATTCTGTTGATATAGATGCACATTTTTTACCGATAAATGTATCTGTATTTTTATCGATATGCTAATCAACTAAGCTACTGAAATTGTAATATGATTTTTGTGCCAAAATAAATTTCTATAAAGATTTTTTTATTATATATTTCTTTTTTAAGTTTCGTTCGAGGCACACCAAATTTTAAGAAAGAAAATCCCTTATTTGACCCGCAGTAGCCGTTAACAAATCAGTTGTGGAATTAATTTTCGATATCGCTATTATTGGAAACATCGGTGGTGGTTATACTACTGGATATTGTTATCGATATATTTATTGTTAGCCTATTGTTTATCGATTTTTGAGATTTTTTGAGCCACAACATTTGTCGTTAAAAGACAAGTTTATTTAATTATTAATGTGTTAATCGATAAATTTTGCATTGTGTTTATCGATACATTTATCTACATTTTTATCGATTTTTTTATCGGCATATCGAAATATTTCATCTTTATTTTATTTATTTAATCGCCCTTCCAACTTGTGTCATACTTTTTATCAGTGTCTTTATCGATACAATTATCTGATTTTGTATCGATTATTTTATCGAAATTTTTCGTCGCAATATTTAAGCGTTATTTTTGTTCTCTTTAACACCCTTCCATACTTTGCGTCGAATTGAAATTGCCAAACTTCAACAAAGTACCTACGAAAATTTATTTGACCTTCTTTTGTACGTCAACAGACTTTAGTTCCCAGCAATTTATTTTTTAAATTTAATGAAAATTTAATATCAACTATCAATTAGCACCACAACTATTCCAATAGTGCCTTCTGTCATAAAACAATCATAAATTTCAGCGCTTTTAATAACACTTAATGCTAGCCGTAGCACAATTAGTAAATCTGAGCCCATATTTAAAGCTAAAATTTTTTTTGGGGAACAATTATTGTTGCCCTGCTCCTTATCCAATTACTATGTTAAACCAAACCAAAAACCCACATTTATAGCCTTCTCATCCTTAACCAACTCTCCGCCCACCTTTTATAATTATAATTACACACTTTTTTCATTTCAAAAATGCTTACAAAGTGGCATGCCACACAAACAAGAATTTCTTATTGTAATTACAAGGTTTTAATGAACACCTCTGTATAGTTAACCAAAAAGTCAACGTTTGACTGCCCGTTTGTACAGTGGTCGCAAGCTAGCCGCTTGTTGCCACATATTACATTACTCTGTAGTATCTACACCTTCAACTTTACTAGCGTTGAACCACTTTTCTGTCAAGTCATTGTCGCTGCTACAATAACAACAATACGCGCGTTGTTATTTCAAGTAAAATGCGTTGAATGTAACTGACATGCTGTAGAAAGGTAGTAGCAACACCAAAAATGAAAGGTACGCATAAAAAAAAAATTTTGAAACTCTATTTTCAACAAATCAAGCGTCACAATCAACGCCATAGTGCTTTGCTGATGTTGCAACAATTTTGACACCCACAATGGCAGTAGTTTTGTTTGGAGTGGAGCGAGGATGGTGGGGTAAGGGCCATTTTGACGTAACTGGCTCTGCTGGCTTGATGGGTTTCAAAGTTGACTGCTACTTTTTGACTGTTAGCTTAACTGATTTTTCGCTTTTGTTTTTATAATTTTTTTGTGTTTTTTTTCTTGGTTCACTTTTGTGACTTTACATTTTCTACTTGCACTCGCCAGTGAAACAACTAAAAATTATTGCTGCATCACCCATTTTAAGCTTGTTTCTGTGAGATACGCTGTTCGTGGAACTGGTAGTCGGCGAAATCTGGGTTGCCGCAAGTGTAGGGAGTGGAGTACGGTGTTTTAGTACTTAAATTGGTAGTAGTTTTTCGGCTTGACGGAGGGAATGAAGAAGGAACTGTTGTTGTTTTTAATAGAAAGGAAATGAACGTAATTGAGGGTAAAAAAATTTAATGAAATATTAAACCAGAATATGTATACATATTGAGTAAAGCGGAATATAATAAAACTAGTGAACGCGCATGGCGTTAAAACGCCAAAATTGAATTTAACCTTTGAAACAGGTTAAACCCAATTCAAGAACCTCAAAAATATTCCTAATGATTCATCTAAACCATTTCTGAGTGATGAGAGGTCTTGGCGTGGTGTCGGTTTTCATTTTATCAAATCTCCCTGTACCGCTAAAAAGGTTATTACTTCAAAAACTAAAGCATTATTGCACATCAACGTAGAATTCCAGTTTTTTAATGTGACTTCTCATTTTGGAAATTCAAAATAGCGGTGTAGATGTGATGACCTTCAAAAAAATATATGGCAACCCTAATTAAAAATATTATCAGCCTAAAGTTTTCTTAAAACTTTTTCGGTTGACACTAATGCTGGATTTCCACCAGGCATTAAAAAAAATGGCCATTAAGTTCTTTTCCACATGGCATTTTTTTAAATGGCATACATTTTTTTGGCATTTCAATGCTTAGTGGAATTTCGGCATAACATTTCGATATTTCATTTATGTAGATTGTGTATAAGTAAACAAAATCGGCTTTTCAAACAGGTGGCAACCCCTTTAAAAATATTTGCAAACTAAAATCCTGGCATTTTTATACATATTCCAATTAACTGATGAATTAAGTTGAATTTGATTTTTTAATCACATGGCAACTCTCCTAAATACAGTTCAGAAATAAACTATTTTTAAACCCATTTCGATTGATGCCCATCTTTTGAAAATCCATTTAACTTATTAAATGATTTGAATTGAATTTTTTCTACAGGTGGCAGCCCTCTTCTTGCGCCCTAAAAAAATATTAAATGTTAAATTAAGAGATTTCTGAACACTCGTTCGTTTGATACCCATATTTTAAAATTGCATGTAACTTATGTATAATTAAACTAAATACGACTTTCAAAACAGGCAATCATCTTAAAATTTTTTTTTTCGGACTTAAATTTCCTTGAATATTTTTTCGTCTGACATTGTTATAAATGGCAATCCTTCAACACGTAGTTAAGATATAAAGCCCTTTCAAAACCATTCCGGTTGCTACCCATATTGTAACAATTGATTTACCTTTTTTAAATAATTTGAGCTTAATTTCTCAACAGCTGGCAACTCTATTCGAGAAACGAAAATCTTATTGCACATCTACAGCCCAAGCCCTTTAATTTGACACCTCATTTTGTTTTCAATTTTCGTCGGCAAAAAAAAACACTTTTAAACGCCATTAGGGCAGGTGCGGTGCGTTCATCAACTGGCATTATGAGTGATATGTTTGTCGTTGATGAACACGTACATATGTACATGCATACATTTTCAAATAAATATTTGATTATTTTTTGTGGTAGCCATGGTACAAAATAAAAAACGTAGCCAACTATTTTGCTTTTGAACTCATCAGAGAACACACAAAATTCTAAGTAAGTGCAGATTGAAAAAAAAACGAACTAATAAAACATTAGCAACAACTGGTAACACGCGAAAAATTACTTTACCGTGCTAAATATATACAGACGAAAAGGTGTTGATGGGCCAAATGCTGTAAGAAACCCCAACCAACGCTTTGCCCTAGTACATATGTACATATGTATGTAGCTGTGGCAGGAAGTTAATAAATTTAGCGCGCTATAAATGCATTGCCATCACTCTCCATCCCCCAAAAAAGTCCGCAAAAAGTAACAAAACAAAAGCCCACAAAAAAAAACTATTTAAGGGAAATTTTCTTATCCATTTTTTGTGCTTTTATTTTCATTCTAATTAAAATTGACAGTCAGGTAATGGCTTGAGGAAATTGCGAAAAGTCAAATTTAATTGCGGTCTACGGATGAGGGTTGAAAACAGGAAAATAAGGAAAAAGGTTGCATATACATGAATGAGTAAAAATAAATTTTGATAAGTGTAAATAAATTATTGTATGTACATATGTATGTGCAATGTTACACACTTGATACATAGATGCATATGTAGCCACTAGGGATGTTAATTTTTTCGATTTTTACGCTCCAGGGATTTTCGGGACATCGTTCATACAATCCCGGGAACCCGGGATTAGTCCAGGGATTTAGATATTCATTATTTTCCAACAACTTAACATGAAAACATTGCATCAATATGTATAGTTTGAGAATCTGTCCTACCATATAATAAATAATAAATAAATGGGTTTGAAACCTACTTTATTATTCAAGTTGAAAAATATTTCATTAGTAACAAAATAAAAGGCAGTAATTAAATTTATACACATTTAATAATACTTTAAATTTAATCTGATCTTTCTCTACAGAATTTTCTCATTAATTTGATGCCCGTACTATTTTCCTAAGTACATTGCACAAAATTTTTTAAACCATTTTTTGAATCACTCATATTATTCAATTTTTAGAGTCATTTTAAAAAATCCTGACCCCAGAGAGAAAAACTAAAAACGTAATTTTACTGCATTTATTTGGCCCATGGCTTCGCGAATATATTGATTTTTTTGTGTGTAAAATTGGTTGTCGCACGCTGTTATGTGTATGTATAATTAGCTAGACATTTATAAAAGAATATTAAATATTAAATCAATAAAAGAAATATAGCAAAAAGTGGTCAACATAAAGCGTTTCTATTATTTCCACCATTGCAAATTACAAATCCCGAAAATCCCGTGATTCTTGGCAAATATTCCCGGGATTTTCGGCACTTAAAAAAGGCCGGGAGCCACTTGTCGATTCTTGTGTTATTCTTCCTATGACACTTTAATTCTGTTAGCTCGCTTAGTTTTCTTCCAATATATGATTATTTATAGCTAGCTAAAGGAGGGGTCACACAGCCTTTATACAAGTGTCACTTAGCAAGTATGCGAATATAGCCACACAAATAAAGGGGTTCCAGAAGAAGTTCGAATTGCCTCGTTTTAAGTAGGCGTTCGTTCATTTTTTAACATTTTCCTACTCAAAAATTTTCGCTTATAAATACCTCACTACCTTTGTTAATTAGTGCGCTAGAAAACCATTACCAGACCGCAGGATAATTTTAAATTAGGCGGGAGTACACATTATTTGACAGCGAAATTGTGTTTTTTTTTTTTGTCGCATATGAGTGTTGATTTTTGATATGTATTTACATAAGCAATTACGAGGTATATACAGCACTCAAATATTTTGTAATATTCACTTAAAAACTGTAGAAGAGGTATTAAAGAAAAAGCTTTTTTAAAGAATGTCAACGATAATGTGGAAGGGCTGTAATTTTATTGATATATACTCCGTAAAATATTTTATAATTACTAAGTCATTCATATTTTCTATTCTTCTACAACTGACGTCTATTTCTATGTTGAGTTTGAGCGCCATCTTTATTATGAAGTGTCTCCAATATACAGAAACATTTGGTAGCTCAGGACTTAGATTTTTAGCACAACATATGTACATATCGAGCCCTAACCGCAAAAAAACGTAAGCGATATTTTTTTTAATTTTCTTTCTGATGCAGATATATTCCTAGAGCATCTAGATGCATTTCTGCATCAAAAGAAATGCTTACGTTATTTTGGCGGTTAGGTCTCGATATGTACATATGTTGTGCACAGGACTTTTTTGCTCAAAATCGCAAGCATTTTAGTAACTGAAGTAATACGAAATTTTGCCTAACATTTGGATATGTCTTTTACGAGGAGGAAGCACTGAAAGCCTAAACTTGTCAGTGTAGGACTTTAACTCGAACTGAACTTCGTACTGTCCAAGCACGGATCTTCCCCACGTCAAGTATTTCGTCGGGAGGGCGTTTGAGCACTAGGCTCGCACGTTCGTTCCAGTCAGATGTACTCAGTCCTGGTCTACTCCTAGTAGGTTCTACCACGAGTCTTAGATACAGGCATAACTTACAATTTGACTCATTTTAGTCTTTTGATGTCGCTTAGCACTCATAATAAACATTTATTAAATTAGGTCTTACAAATAGTAAGAAAAAAAGCCTTATATGTAGCTGCCTTTCATAGCTGGTATTGCATTAAGCAGTCTGACAGGAGATACGATTATCAAACCGGTATACGTGCACATGTATGTGGTATTTCGAGGCCGCACTACCTAAGCGGCTGGAACGACCTGGGTTCCAGCGCGCGCCTTCGATTTAATTCGTGGATTTATGCTTCAGAGGGGATCTGAGATTTCTAAGCGGTACTGGCTTGGCGGTTGGAACGACGTATGTTCCAATCCGCACCGCACCTGCTCTTCGGTTCAGGTTCAAGTGCGCGCCTACGCTTTGTTGGTGAACTTTATGATTTGGTTCCAATCCGCGGCTACTCTTGGGCTTCATTTAATCACTGGTGATACGCCACTGCCTCACTAGTCTTCTCAGTTGCATCAGAATTGAAGATATTGTGGCACTGGTTGATGCCCATCACTGGCACCTCTCACCCTAGAGTCGACTAATGACTGTGGCGTAAACACCTCTCCAACGGCTAGTCTCAATCGTCTGAGTCATAAAAAAGTCCGAGTGGAACTTTCACCTTTTCAAAATCCTACATCACTCTCCATTAAACAAAGAGTTCCGCCCTTCAAGTGGCATAGAAATCCGTCTCTCGCCTTAACTATTTTCCGCAAATTACGCCACAAAAGGATGTAACTCTAAAAATTCAAATAAACAATGCTTAGGACAACGCTTTTGTTAAATTCCCAAACTAATTTCGGTTTATGCAAATAAAGTTCAAATCCAACATATACAAAATCTGCAATACAATTGAACATGCTATACGCAGCTCGATAGGAAATCTATTGAAAAAAAAACCTGCTAAGCCAATGCCAGCAATTTTCAATGACAACAAAACAAAAAACGAAAAAAAAAAATTTACAAAAATTGCAGAAATAGCAAACTCAAACTGTGGTGAAGCACTCAAGCCTGCAAAAAGTGGCACTAAAGCTGGCTGGCCTGTCTCCATAAAGCTTGGAAACCTTGCAAAGTAGCGAGCTGCACTTGTATGTGTGCGTGTGTGTGTTTGCGTTAGAGTGATTAATGTTTTGGTTTGAGCTGAACTTTTAAAGCCACACAAACAGTTACATAAATGAAATTGTTTTAAAGCTGCTGAAAAATAGAGAACACCCCGAAAATAAATGAATGCAAATAAAAAGGAGCAAAAAATCAGAAGTGAACTAGAAAACGTGATGCATGCAACTTTTCCAATCCCCCAAAAAAGAGAGTGACGGAAAGCAAAAATAACAGGAATTTGTTTGAAGACTAAAAGCAAAAAATTTTAAAATCGGTAAGATTAGGTTCGCAGCTTAGAACTGCCGTTAGTTTAAGCACCAAAAACATGGGCTACAGAGCCCTGCAGGGAAACCGCGGACTAGTGAATCAAATTTCTAGTTCCGTACTAGGTCTTTATCGCCAAAAAGGAACTAGTCTGATAGGAACTAGATCCCCACCAGGCCAAAATCGGCGAAAAGTGGTACTTTAAAAAAACTATTTATTTCAGTTTTTTCACTAGAAATCTATATCTAAAGTGACGAATTTAGAAATGGTTCGGAACTATAGAAAAAGGGATGCAGAACGAACTAGATCTTATTTGTCGAATTTAGAACTAGTTCGGTACTATCGAATAAGGGATGCAGCGGGGGGGGCTTGTTTACTTTACATAGATATGTGTTCGGCGGCTTTTTAGTTCAAATACGCTTCTATTCTTCGCTTCGCAGATGCTTTTTCATATCTTGGTAATACAAAACTAAAATTTGTGTTAACATTTCAACATCTTGGCACAGTCTGGAATCTAAGAAATAACAGCGAGCACCTCTGCAAACTCAGCTACAGCTAAAGGTATGTAAACGTACATTTCTTACAATTAATCAAACAAATTTAATTTCAAATTAAAAACACTTTTCTTCCAAAATAACTTAAAATCGCACCCACGGAAGAACCAAAAAGATTGAAAAATCATGATACTTTTTTCTTTCGTCTGTCGATTTTAAAACTGGTTCGGAACTATAGAATTTAGGACTAGTTCGGAACTATCGAAAAAGGGATGCAGCGGGGGGCAATTGACACTTCCTAGGACATCGCCATGTTAAATTCGCCAGTTGCTTGCATGCAAAAGAGATTTATCGCGAGACAGTAGTGGGTCTAAATGTACTAGAAGCACACCAGTGCAGAACTAGAGATTTTCCCCACAGGGAGAATGAGAGCAAAAGCGGAACTAAAGAAGTAGGAAACGAAAAAGTTTAAATACAGTTGAAAGTGTCACCAAAAAAAAAAGTTAGGCAACCAACTGCAGTATGCAGTATGCAAATGTGCGAAATGAAAAAGTTTGCGATTAGAGCTTTAAAAACCCGAAAACTGATAAACTAAAACTTTCGCCCTCTCAGATAAGCCAGTATTGAGGAATGACTTTCATGGCAAAAGTCACGCTAAAAAGTATTCCATCATTCACAAATACGCTGGAACACATACATACACACACGTTCATAAAGGATTCATTTATACGCTGACCGAAAGTGCAAACTTTTTAATACCGTTAATTTGTAGTGGATTAAAGTATTGCCAGCCACTTTGACATTTGCAAAAATGGCCGGCCAACAAACTCAGAATTAAATGAAAACGAAATTGTCAAACTAGAAGTAGTGAATTTTGCATTGCGGCAAACTTTTTTTTTTGTTTTAAAAGCCAACAAAAGGGCAGAGTTTTGTTATAGTAGTGGATACTACGTAGGCTTACTTAAAAATAGTGAAATCGGCTGCGAGTGGGCGAGCAAGTGTTACCCACATAAAAAGTGCATAATTAAGTATTAAGGCTTATGCCTCAGCCGTGGAGTGCTTGACGGCCAACGCTCTTTAGCAGTTTAAGTGATAAAAAATTCAGTTTTCTCACTTAAATTAGCGTAAGACTTTTAACAAAATTTGGCAAAAAAATAGAATTAATTTTAAATAAAAATATTTGGTTTTTAAAATTATTTACTTTGTAATTTTTAC
Organism: Rhagoletis pomonella; assembly: GCF_013731165.1. Taxonomy (NCBI): domain Eukaryota; kingdom Metazoa; phylum Arthropoda; class Insecta; order Diptera; family Tephritidae; genus Rhagoletis; species Rhagoletis pomonella. The sequence continues at coordinate 62,396,277 of NW_023458559.1, read as the reverse complement.
AATTTGCAGCAATATCACAGACTTGGTTTTAGATAACCACAAATTTCCAAATTCCAATTCTAAAACTTTTAATCATAATCTTTCTTATTTTTCGTTTGTAAAAAATATTTAAAATTTTATTCTGATTTTTGAAAGAATTATACCTGCAAATATTTTTTTTATTTGCGAATTTTTAACACTCGTTTTTTTCTATGTATTTGTTATTAATTTTGTTTTCATAATTATTTTTTTTCTATGTCAAACGAAAATTAACTATTTTTTAACAAAAACATTAACTCCAAATAACTTTTGTACATTTTTGCATTAAAATTATAAAAAGAAATATTTTGAAAAAGAAACCGATTTTTAGTAATAAAGACAAAATTAAATAACAAGAATATAATAGAAAACTAGATAAAATCTTTTTATTTTTTAAATTTAAAAACTCTTTAGAAATTACTTGTATCGAACTAAAATTTGTTGATCTTATAGTCAGATTAGATATTAATTTTTATCTTCTTCTTTATAAACTTTTTGCATACAAAATTTAAATATTTTTTTAATTTTTGAAAAAAAGTTGTATATCAAATTTTTATTATGTACCCATGCTCTTTAAATAACTTTTCTTCAATCTCCTACAAATAATTTTCCCTGCCACTTATGCATGTAATCTGTCACTTCCTAAAAAATAGATTGCCTCTTTAAAGTTATAGATTGTCGCGATGCCATCAAACACCAAATAATTGACTTTTACAGCTAATTAACAAATTCCTTTTAATTGTCAAATTGATACATTTCAAGGCACGACAACGGTGCTGCTTCCCCATTGCAGTGTTGCATTAAAAGCATTGTAAATTTTGTTTGTAGCTGGCATAGAGCGAGATGGAAACGAGCCTAAAGTCAATAAAGTCGTTTTATGTGTCACTTCGATGACTTTCATTTGGGGCTATTTGTTGTCTTTTGTATTGACAACTGTGAAAACAAAAGTGAAATCAACTTAAGAGGAGCAAAACAAGGGGGCTGGGAGAAGGATGCTCTTGCAGTGGGGAAACATGGCCGATAGATCTGGAACAAGTAGTCAAAATGAAGATGAAATAAATTGTAAACGAGGGACTGAGAAAGCAAAAGACGGAGAAAGAGAGAAAGATTGAGGGAGGGAGAAAGAAAGGCAGAGGGAAGCGAGCGAAAATGCTGCAGCTTTGCCTTCTTTATTTATTTCTATGTTACAGAACCATATTGCTTTACACAAAATAATCTGTAGATAATTTTTTTTTTTTCATTAAAAGAAATTTCTATTTCTGTAGTATTAGCTGCATTTATCATTATTATTTTAAAATACTTGTTTATATTTAATTGTAGTTGTTGTTTTTTTTTTGTGAAGAAACTGGGGGAAAATTGACATGTCTGCCAACGTCAACAGCGTTGACAAAAATAAAAAGCGAGGGAAATGTGATGATGTAAAGCAGAAGCAGAAGAGGCAGAAGTGACAAAGATATGTACATATGTGGCAGGGAGGCATGTGGGCACAAAAGATATCTCTGTGTATGTATTTCTGTAAGACAACCAAAAATACCAGAACGTAAATGGAAACCAATTGATCACTTGCATGTGTATAAATATTTATATGTATGTATGTATGTTCATATGTTTGCCAGCACTGTTACTCACAATGCGTTGCAAGCGAAAAACAAACAAAACTCACTTACTTGCTGCTGCATAAACACATTTCAATATGTCACACAATAAAAACCACAATTAATTTTCAACAAAATGTGGCAGTAACACTGCTGGCTAATGATTGTGAGTGGTTGTGTGTACAATATTTGTATAAATGTATGTGTGTACATGTGATGTGTTACTCCACTATAGTCTTGTTTTACTTTTTTGGGAGCTTCATATTGTCTCTGAGGGCTTGTTAATGTCGTTGCAATGGCATGCCATGTGGCAGAGATTGCAGCAATAGCATGGAAAAAAATTGTAAAGAATGAAATAAAATAAAATAAAAAATTCACAGCAGATAAAAAAAAACAAGCGAAAAGCCTAAAAAATTTAAACAAAAAAAAGTTTTCTAAGCAATTAAAATTTTTGGGGCAAAGTGAAAATTCGATTTTTTGTGCAAATCTAGTCTTTTTTATATTATTTTTAACATACATACATATGTATGAGGTCACACATGTTTTCCATTTTATTGCATTTTTTATTGTTCAGCAAAGTGCGGCACATTTCTTAGTGATTTTATTGTTATTGCGCTTGCATATTTATTACTGTTATTTTGAACTTAAAGCTACAAGACAAATTTTCTGTGACATTTCTCTATGGGTGACAAATGAAATTTGGAAAAAAAAATTATTTTCCAAAAAGTAAAAGATAAATATGCATTTTGCCCCCATAAACCCAAAATTACCCAAAAAATTGTGTAAAGTCATCTACATAAAAGCAATCGCCAACTGAAAAAACAAGAACTGAAAAATAAATTTCCAAATCAACACTTAAATGTCAAATAAAAACAATAAATTAGTGAAAGCAACTTGTGCTTAGCGCTCGAGAGCAACGTGACGTGACGCCCACGTGACAGCAGCCAACGAGGTTGTCACATTAATATGTCTGCGGCAATCTGGTCCATTGGCTAGCAGACTGTCTATAAAGCTGGCCACAAAGTCACCACACCGCCAATTGTCACTTGCAATGAAGAATTCGAGTATTTGTGACACTCAGCGGATTTTAGTTAAAGTTTCGCTTTGGGATTTCTGTCACCAAACATTTTTCGATTTTTTTTTCTTTCACAGATACCACTTATGTGAAACATTTTTGTCTTGGTGGGTTTTTTATCATTTATGGTGGCCTTGAATTTGTATTTGTTTAGCCAATTTGAAAAATGCATAACGACATCGTTTATAATATATCGAACAATATAGAAATGAAAATATGCATCGATAGTATTTTCCATGTATGTATTTCGTATAAGTATAACCCGAGATATACATATATTAGTTTCCATGTTTTCAAATAATACTCGATATATTTATCGATTTTTATCTCACTAATTTTCCAACAAAGTGTATATCAGTATCCTCGAAGAGTTTCTATAAAACTCACCGGTACTTCCATAGAAAAATTAACCGATATGCGCATAAATAGTTATCGATGTCAATATCGATATACACAGACTGCATAATTATGGAATAATACGCCTTGTATTGATCAAATTTATCGGCGCAATTATCGATAAATTTATCATAAAGTTAACGATATGCGTATGTTAATTATTGTTATTGTGTTTATCACTACCGTTATATTTGTCACTATCAAAACCACTACAATCAACAGTATTATTCGATATCATTTTCCACATTCCTTCATTATTTCATTTGTAGTTGAACTCATTTTATCAACCAAGAACATCAGCTCATCACCTCTGAAGCAGATGTTCTTTTATTCAAACTTTAAAGAATTAATTTGTATACTACAGTATCTCTTTGTCCTTCAGAGCTTTGGCTGCCTTCTTTTTTTATTAATTTCCCCGGCTTAAATAATGCAATGGCACCTTTGAATGCTTATCAGTACGAGTAGCTTGTATGTTGTCACACCATCTCTACATTTGCTTTACCTTCTTCTCACCGCCGCTTCCCTACGCCCTCCTTCGCTTGACTTTTGTTGCAGACTATGGTAGGTGCTTGAACCGGAAAAGCGCAGTGACACTATACGCACACTACTACTACAACGTGTGAAACACACACACACACACACACACTCAAACAAACACGCCATCATTTCACTGCCAGCAAAGGCAGACAAAAAGTCAACTAGACAAGCGAGTCTGTGTGTGTGTTTATTTTTGCATACGAACATCCGTTTCCGTCCAACAGCCAAATCGCTGTTGCTGGTTTTCGCAAATGCAGGATTACGATGACTGCAAAAATATTTTAAGTTGATAGCAGCATGAAATGCAAATGATACAAAAAAGTGAAAGAGCCACTAGTCAATGTAGTGTGTTGGTGGGCGAACTGCTGAGCTCGAATTTTGGGCAAAGTTTGCTGCACCGCAAAATTATTTCTGACTTACGTTTTAAGTGGGGTCAAAACCAACAAAACCGACTGAGTGACGAGCGAGCTGCCTGCCAGCTGTTGCAGTAAACTTGTGCATATTTGGATGTATTTGAGCGCCAGTATATGCCAGAGTTGCCAGACCGCAAAACAGCTGAGGGGTGTGCTATTTTATTTTTGCAGATGTGCTTTTGTTTTTGTGCTTAAAGTTATTTAATAGTTCGATATGTATGTGCCCATAGTAGGTTTTTCATCGTTTTTTGTTTTTCCTTTTATTTTTATGAATTCATTTTTCTTTTCTATTTATACTCGAAATTTATTTGCATACTCCCAAAAGTCTGCTGCCTTTGCTGCTTATTCTTCTCAACGCGAAATTATGCAGCATTTTAATTAATATTTTGCGGTCTGGCTTCTGGCTCGCCCTGCGCCCTAAAATATGCACAAAAATTTACATGCGTCGAGAGTGAAAATGCAGTTTTAATTGCACTATGGCGCCAAAAATTATGCTGCAGTATGATTATTATTTTCTTTTTTCTGACTCGTTGCAGCTTTAATTCGTTGAATTGAAATATTTTTTTACGTTGCTATACTGTTAATTGAAAAGGGATGCTGGGAAAAGTTTTTGATAGCGCAAAAAAATTTTTTAAAATTTAATTTGCAGTCGAAAGCGTAATTTAATTGGCTTATGAAAAGTGAAATGAAGCAACAGATTTTAATTAATTGAAAAGCGTTAGTGAATTTTTTTTAGAAAAAAATTGTTAATTTGTGAATTGCGCGATTTAAATTATTTTTATAGCGAAAAAGCTGGAGAAGAAAAGAAGTTGGCGATTTAATCAGAGCAAAACTTCACTCTTTTTTTTTGCGTTCTAAAAAGAAATAACCAGTATCAAGCCTGAGGAAAAATTAAGCTTTCGCTTATTTTAGTTTCTAATTGAATAATTTTTTTTTTTTAATAAAAATGAATAGAAGGTGCAATTAAATTAAATGAAAAAATAAACAAAAAACTATATACAGTCAGCGTCACAAATATGAATAGGCTGACGGTTTGACGATTTTCTTTATTTATATGTATATTCTATACCAAATTTTTTTTTATATAGTTCATTCTACAGCAAACTTGCACTTTCAAGAATCTGTTTTTTGTCAAGGGTGTTTCGCATTTTCTTCCATATAACGCATGAAGAAAATCTATTTTTATATGTAAGAAAATGCGCAACACCCTCGATAAAAAAAAATCTCAAAAATTAACGGTAATTTTTATAGGCTTGAAACTTGCACCTTATTATACTAAAATTTAATGGGCTACAAAACTGCATACCCAAACTTTTTCTAAGAAATAGAATTGAAAAGTTTCCAATTTGATGTAAATTTTTCGGTATTTCTCGAGTTCAATATGAAATTGAAAAAATTGATTCTGCTGGTTTTTGCTGTTGCACTAACTACATTTTTATTACAAAAAAATAAGAGAAATTTGGTATAGAAAATATAAATAAAGAAACGTCAGGGTATTCATATTTTTGGCGCTGACTGTATATAGCCAATTTTGAGTTATTTGCAATAATTTTGTCTACTTCTTTTCATTTTACTTCTCTTCATTTTTTATTCAATTCTTTTCACTTCACTTCCCTACGTTTCAATTCATATGATTCAATACATTTTCATATCACTTTCTTTCATTTTATTTCACTTTAATTTTATTTTTCATTTCACTCCACTTTACTTTACTTCTTTTCATGTCATTTCATTTCACTTCATTTATTTCACTTTTCATTTTATGTCACTTTGCTGTACTTCAGTTCTGTTGCCTTCGTTTGACTTCATTTTAACTCCTTTCATGTCACTTCATCTCATTTCAGGTCGTTTCATTACATTTCGCTTTTTTCTTTTAATTTTATTTGAATTTGACTTCAAGTCGGTTCACCTCATTTGACTTCTACCAAGACCTCTATGTAAAAAAATTGTTTACAAAATTTATAAGTCGATTGAGCATCATAAACAAATCTAAGCAATAGAATACATTTAAGAAAACTAAATATGGTTCGACGACAAAGCCTTTATATACATATGAGGGAAATCCGGTATGAAATGGCCATTTTTGTAACGGCTCGAAGCAGAAAAATTCACGTTATTTTCCCTTAAATTTCTTAAGCATCTGTGCTGTTCTGTTAACTTTTTGAAACCCCTGAGCAACCAGTTTTATTTCGATGGCTCAAGCGGCTCCTATGAAACTTCTAAGAAAACCGCGTCCCGCGGACGGCTATCGTATTTCAACAGGAAGTACTACCAGTAGCGCTAAGTATTTTCTTTCTAGAAAGAATTTCCCACTACTAACTCGTATTACAACCAATTCCAGCTGCTCTGCCCGTGATTACTACTTATTTTCTATTCTTTCACTGCTCGCCTCCGCTCTATGCGACTAGCGAAGATTTCAAGTATCCAAAATTACAATCTCACGCTTTTTAAATGCAATGCCAAATGCAATTTACACGAATACCAAACATACAATGAGACGTAAATAAAGGAACATCAATAATATGTAGCTACAAACAGCTGAAGGCATACACACCGATGTTTGTATGTATGTAATTACAGCCAACGCACGAAACACCAAGCAGCCGCTTCCAAAGAGCATGCGTCCCACTCAGTTTTGAGTTTCAGCGCAAAAACGGCAATGACGGCTGGATATTGTACACCGCCTTTCGTCTACTGCCACAGCAACTGACCACAAAGCTGGAATGAAGGTGTAAAAAAGCAAGCGGAAAAAATAGTGTACTTCTAAAAATGTTCAAAAAAAAAAACACCTCTCTAATAGAATCAGTTGCCTGTACATTCTATGTCATTGTTCATCGAATTTGATATGCCATAGCTGCACTCGTACCGGTGCCATGGCTTGCCTCGGTGAAATGAAGACGCACGCGCAGCCAACGCCAAAAGGCCAAGTTTTCTTCTGTACTGCAATGTCGGTTGAAAACCAAAAATTTGTACTTCCTTTTTTCTTCTTTTTAGTTATCACTTATTTTTCATCCTGTATTGTACTTCTCGTCTGCTGCACCACCCTTCTTTGCTAACACTCGCCGTACGTTTTTAGGTTGTGTGAGATCGGTGTCGCGCTGATAAGGTGAAAAGCACAGTTGTATTCGCGCTCGCGCTCTTTTGTTGCATTGTAAAATAATATTGAAAAATGTCTGTTGGTGCAGTAATTGTTTGTCGCTGTTGCTGTTGCTGTTGCAGTCACTGTCACCGTCACCGTTGCTTTAGCTGTGGCCTTCGCCATTTGCCGCGTCATTTCCTTGTAGCGCACGATAAAATAGCCGTTTTTTGGTGAGATCGATATCGGGCACACTCGAAAAGCTTTATTTTGTATGACTGAGAATCTGTAAATAAAATGCAAGGAAAATAAAGAGTTGGTGTTTTGTTCGCTGTTTGAATAATTGTATACAAGATTTAACTGCTTAATTTTGTAGCCAATTACAGTAAATGGATTTTCTAGGAAAACTCAGAGATTAAGTTGTGTCTATTGTGGGCTTAAATGAATTGAGTTGGCGATCAGCGTAAGGCGTAAGGTAAAAGTAATAAATGTATCGTTCTTAAATTAAAAGCGGTTAACAGGAATATTTACTTACAGTGGCTCAAGCAAATGTTTACATGTAAATTTTTTTTTTCAATATTCACAATGTTTTTCAACTTGATTTTTTTTTCCTATAAAAATATTGCCCAAAGGAATAAATTCGGAGGCGACCACAGCCTGGCTCTAGCTAGATCATAGTGAATTATTGTTCACCTACATATATTCGCAACTCGTGGGAGCACAACTGAACAAGGGCCGACCCACTCATAGTAACTAACGGCCTTCTGCTCAATCAAAAAGGGTTTCCAATAGCCATGACGTGAGGGCAAAGGAAGCGTAAGACCAAAGCGGATGATAAAACCGGGTTGAGGTCTGTTCATGCGTAAAAATGCAAGTGGATGTGTGCTTGCTGAAAGGCACCTATCGCGGAAACTCTTGGTGTTAGCACATACCAACCGGAGTTGTAGCCTGCAGTCAGAGCTCAGTTGAATTTTGTTCTAAAATAAGACTATTGGCAGTATTGAGGAGTGAAATTGAGGGTAGAAGACTTTAAAAATCTTGCGGTGCGACCAAGTGCTACCGCCTGGCTGCCACTCGAAGCATCAGAGCCTAACGAGATTAGGAAACCAACAGGCTGTTTAACTTAGAACCAGCAAATTGAAGGAAGAAGATGATAAGTAGCAACAGAGCGGAGAAGCAGGTGGTATTAATAACTCCGCAACACAGCGTTAAAGAGCTGAGCTTCAAGTAAAACAAAATTCGTACTAGTAAAATTGGAAAAAGGTGAAATTAAAAGAGTAAGGAAAGACATTTATTTCTTTTTGTTAAAAAATTTAAAAGGGAACTTATGTAACTAACATTATTCCAAACAAAATCTTAAATTGAAAACCAGAAAAAATTATTTTTTTATTTTTTTTTTATTAAAAACATTCAAAAAGTATGAAATTGAAAAAATATGTGCCAGAAAAAAATTTAAAAATAGTTTTCAATTTTTTTCCCATAAGAAAGAAGAAATTTATTTTTTACTTCTGTTAAAACATTAAAAACTATTATTCTTATTAAAAACTATGTGTGTACGTATCTAGTTAAAAAAAAAAATATGTAGCTGAAAAAATTAAAAAAAAAAAATGTAATTCTTTTCGTATGAAATATTAAAAAAAAAAATTATTTAAATTTTAAATTAATATATGTCCATGTGGGTGGTTCAAGTTTTTTATGGGTGGAAAAAGTGCCAAATATATTGATGATTTTTATAAAAGGCTACTGTTGCCATGACAACTGAAGCTTGTAATATTGTTTCAGCTTATTTAAATTTGAAATCAACTTAGGTGGCTTAACCAACTGCTTGGTTTGTACATATGTATGTACAAAATACTTCTAGAGTAAAATACATATGTATAAACATTTAATGAGCATTCTTTAAATTTATGCTTACAAACGTAAATTTTAGTGCCAGCATCTCTTTCGGCAAGAGAAAATATTTTGTAAGGTGGACGAGCCGTTTCTCAGAACTCTTTTTTTGGACCACTCTAATGTACATATGTACATACTATTTAAAATTTAAATTTATTGTTATTTGCATACATTTGTACATTTTTCATAGGTTAGTTGCTAACACAACTTCTCCTACTCTTCAATGCTACACTCCTCTGTATTCTACATAAATATTTGCATCGCAATAAATTTTTCGCTTAACAACTGCTTAGCTAAATGAATTTCAAGTCTGACGACTTCAAATCCCAACACTAAATTACGCACGAGAAATCATTTTAACAGCAGGCATAGTCATCCCCCCTTCACAATACTTTCTTTACTCTCATTTTGTTATTCATAGAAGCCTTTGCTTTCTTGCAAAAATTTTCGCCAACTAATTAAATTCAGTTAAAAAACGGTAATGTCAACTTGATCGAGATTTATGTACGAGTAAAATCTAACTAAATACCATGCCATGCTGCCCACACACATTTGCTGGAGCAGCAGCTAACCAATTTTACGAGGCGGAGATGTTTTGTAGCCCATAAAAGCCTACAAGTTGTGCTACAATATAATAAATTGCTACTAAATGCCATTTTATTTCGCGTTAAGACGCTATTTAGCAAAGTAAAATTAAAAGAAAAAAAAAAGAAAAATCTCGCAGAGACGAGGGTTCATATACAAAAAAGATTTACCTCCTTCAATGCTAATGTTGTAGCTGTGTGAGCGCAGTAGTTAACGGTTGAAAATTAACTCCACTTGTAGTCGCGCGCGTACCATCAATGTCAACACAATAAATATAATTTTCTTAATGCTCATTAAAAGGCATTAAAAGCGCTTTAAAATTGCGCCTGCTAGCTTACTTACATACACACATAGTAGTAAATACATACGGAAGCATATACAAATTTTAATATCTCGGCGCGTAATGTTGCTACAATATTCGCTTTTTAAGTAGCCATTTTATGCTTAAGCCACGCCACATGGCAACGCCGCTACGTGTTGGCAGCCCGAGAAATAAAACGCGTCTGCGGCTGCTGCTAACGAGTCTAAAGGCGCACTTAGCCACGGACGTAAAAACGGAGAATGTGTCAGCTGACACGATCTATGTATCTTAAAGCATAGACAGACGGTAACGTTGATCCGGATTAGCGCCGCACTTTATCGGATCAAAATTGTGTCTTGACAGACGGCAGTAATGCGGATTAATGTTTTTTTATTCAATTATAACTTCTATATTTTTTTAATGTGGTTTTTAGTTAGTTAATTTTGACTTTTTAGTAAAATTAAACTCTAAAAATTTAAATAAACTAATAATAAAATAAAAAATGTGAAATAAAATATAACAAACGAAAATAAAACAAAGTAAAATTAAGTATATATGTATGTACATCAAATAAAATTAAGGAACACGAAAAACAAAATTTTTTTGCCAAACGCTCCAACCGAGGATCAAACCTGGGAGCTCTAGGCTTGTAGTACGCAGCCCTCACTACTCAGCTACCGCAGATGAAGTAGTTGGCTGCTTTGTTTGCGTATTTGTTTGCCCAGGGAGCGTAGAACACAAAGAAAATGCAAAACTAGCATGGACATCCTCCGTGTCGTCGGCAATGCAGTCACCGTATTAGTTCAAATAAGTTCTTATTCAGTTTAAATTAGATTCCTATCTGAATTCGTATGGTGAATGCATTACCGATGAAAAGGTATATGCCCATGCTGGTTTTGTACTTTCTCTGTATTCTACGATCTCTGAGTTTTGGTCAGTGTTGTCATCGAATATTCCCTTGATCTGAGTTAAGTTTGGGAATTAACTCAAGGACTTAATCCGGATCAACTGCAGTTAATTCCCGAAATAACTCCGAATTAAAGACTTGATCCGGATCAACGCTGCCGTCTGTCTATGCTTTTATTGGACCTGCGTGTTAACAAAAACTCACCACCGCACGACCGCGACGTAGACGTTGTTTCTCTCTCTTTCTATCAACAGCAAATTTGTTATATTTCTACGTACTTCTACGCTACGCTACGTACACGTTCGTGGGTAACTGCGCTCTAAGCGTAACTTTAAATTTCACATCGTCAGCGTGCAGATAGGCCATTCGATTGGTGTGTAGAGTAGACGGCGCGCCGAGAAGCTTATAACACTCTGTCGCACAAGTGTTTGGCTGCTTTGATCGTTGACTGCTGGATCGGCATGTCACCCATGCGCTTACAAATATCTATGCATGTACATATTTTGATTTCTACATATAGCAAAGCGCAGCGTCCTTCACCGCCATCCTCACCTGTGTTGCTTGCATGCGCCGCCTCCGTTTGTTGGTTTAAACGGCCTTTGCGTTATGTTGGCGTGTAAAAATGGCATTACTTTTGTTATTTATGTTGGCAATTTCCAAGCGGAAAATGCGCGCCAACAAACTTTGACTTCTTTTACTCGTTGTGTTGGCACGACTGTAGCCGGAAGCATCTTTCGCAGTGTTAAATTACAGAAATAAAAGTGTAAACCTTCAACCGTTTTTGGTGAAAAGTGTAAAATTAGACCAACTTCGCTTTTTAAAAGTCTTTAATGAATATAATAAAAATTTAATTTCCAGAGTCTATTTTTGCCATTGTCCACTTTCATAACCTACAGAATTTTATTTTAGTTCAAAATATCGAGCCGCCTAGGAGCATTTCTGCTAGAGATGCCAGTTCGTAACAAAAAATAAAATAAATTTTTCAATCGATTCGAGTCGAAATAAAAATAATCGATACCGAAAAAAATCGTCAAAAAATAAATCGATCGCAATTCATATATTTGCCAAAAATGCCTTTTACTTAATTTTCTTAAAGAAACAAAACACTGCTATGTGAAAAACGAAGATTTTACGAACATTATTGTAAGTAATTTTTAGAACATGCATGGCTCATAACGGTTTCAATATCTAGATATATCCGAAAGCTATCAGGTAGCTAACAATCCGTAAATATTAAAAAAAGTGAGATAAGGTTTTTCTATATTAACAGAAACTTCATAAGTTCTTTCCACTTAGGAAAATGGTAAAACTTTTTCGAATTTTTTTAACTGCTATTTTTAAAAGTGTATTATACATACACTGGCTCAATAAAACTCACGTATATGTTTTTTTTTGCAAAACTGAGATTTTTTAACTTTTCATTTGTTTCGCTAACTATATTTCGCTCCTTAAATACCCATTTTTAGAAAAAATTTTAGTATGCACTTTGTAGCGCATTTTTATATGAAGAAACTACCTTGCACCGACAGCAAAAAAAATGCGATGAATCAACAATATTTTGCATCCACTTGAAACTGCCACGATTGTTTGATGCCGAAGAGCTATTCCCCAAAGGCTATTTTCTGTAAAATAAACTAGTTAGTGCAAAGCCTCCAAATTACAGCTAGATGTAATGTCTAAGCAGTTCCGGGCAAAAAAATACTATTTAGCTGGAGTGTTTGTAATATTTGTGGCATTTTATCAGCGAAATCAACGATTTTCCCCCAATTTTCAAGAGGCTTTCCTGAGGAGTCCTGTGGTTCGAGGAGAAAAGGAGGGTGGAGATTGAATTCCTCTCAAGTCGGAGAGATGGAAGGTGTCAGCTTCAAATTACAAATTTCCGAAAAATTTATCAATTGAGAAAAAATCGAGTATCGATTCTCGTATTTTTTTAATCGATTCACGGATCGAATCGGAAGGGCTCGATTAATCAATCTTCGATTTAATCGATTTTAAAACGGGATTTCTAATTTCCCAGACCAAGAAAGTTCATGCAGAACTTCGCATGTCAATGTCGAAATTTCCTCTGCTCTAGGTACTATTAAAAATATTTAGGCCCAAGGCAGAGTAGATGCTTTATGTAAGTAGCCACAAAACGTTGCCTGCAAAATTCAACATGAGAATACCAACTTTTTTGTCACATAAATATGTAATTCAATCAACGAATTTCGGAGACGAAAATGCGATCTAGCGATTTCCAGAACCCCAATCTAGAATCGATCGAAAGTGCAGCCAAATATAATTCAACCTGTTTCCACCTTAGTTTGTATCAAAAATACTGTTTCTTATGGCGGAGACCTTTGCTTGGGAAAACCTTATAGCGACGTGAGACCTCAGCTGAGCCTGAGGCATGAAAGCTTTACTGGGCTTCGATCCTGCAGGTTGCATCCCGCAAAGAAAGTGCACGAAGAAATGTTTATTCTAAGTGAACGTCGACTAACTCACTTACATACTTAGTTCGCAACATACATGAATATGAAATTTCCGTGAACTTCTAGGAGTATACTGTTTCAGTATAGGCGGCAACTCTTTTCGAAAAAATAAGACCTTATTACACATCCGAAGGCCCCATTTTTTTAATTTGAATAAACTGTGCAAATGTGATGTCACTAACAGAAAATGCATTCACATATTACATGTAAGGTAGGAAATAGATGCCAACCCCACCAAAAAAAAAAAATAAACAATTATTGCACATCCAGAAACCATATCCCTTCACTTGGAAAATCATATTATTTTCAAGCCTATTCAAAAAATAATAAATTATTGAACATCTAGAGGACAAGCCTTTTCATTTCACATCTCACTTTTTGTATTTAAACGAACAGATCTTATAATTTTTTAGAGGTGGGAACTCTATAGAAATGCTATGTACTAAAGATAATACCCCTATAATAATAGAATGTCGTTTTTGGCTTATGCTGTGTTAGGATAAAATAGTAATTTTTAAATGGGTGACAACCCTACTCAAAAAACATTGTTGTACATACGAAGGCCAAGCTCTTTCATTTAATATCTCACTTTTTTATCTAACAAACAGTGAAGATCTTATAATTTTTAAACAGGTGGCAACCCTGCTCGAAAAAATAAAACATTTGTGCTTATTTAGAGGCTAATCCCTCTTATTTGACACGTGATTTTTTTGTAACTTAACGAACTGCGCAGCTCTTATAATTTTTTAGACAGGTGGCAACCCTATAGAAATTCTAAATACCAAGGGTCACGCTCTTGTCTATACAGAATATATTAGATAAAATGTCTTCCAAATTATTTAGTAGTTTTCGATATTAGCGCATTCAAAAAATCTATTTATACTATGTATAGATAAGTTAGGAACTTTTCAATAGGTGGCAACCCTATTCAGAAAAATAATACGTTATTGCATATCTAGAGGCTATGTATTTTCATTTTACAGCGACGGTGCACGACTAATGGCTACGCTTATTATGATTGAATATAGTATTTTATTAACAGGTGGCAACCGTATTCAAAAACATAAAACATTGGTGCTTTTCTAGAAGCCAATCCCTTTCATTTTCGGTCCTATCTTTTGTAATCCAACGAGCGGTGCGGATCTTATGGGTTTTTAGACAGGTGGCAACCCTATTAAAATTTTAAATAAAATTCGTTCAGTACTTTTCGAGATTACCGCGTACAAAGAATCTCGACTTTCCTTTATAGTATGTATAGATATATGTAAATAGCGTACATTAAATACTAATTTGTTTTCTTTTTATTCTTTTACTTCCATTCGATTGTTTCCAAGATTTTACACAATTCCATTCCTTCACATGCCGTTGAGTTTGGGATAACCTAGGATTACTTTTAGTCTTCCATTTGCTCTTCAAACTCCATTAATTTCCAAATTGTTTCATTGTTTTTGCTTACCCTTTTATTTTTCGCAGGTTTAAATAAAATTATTTTACCGCATTTTACTTGTTTTTGCAGTTGCCTATTGTTCTTTCTTAGATACAACACCACTAAATGTGATTTCATTTCCTTATCTACTACGCTGTGTTTTCAGTTTTCATTCTCCAACGCCATAATTTAACTATGCGGTTGACTATAAAATTTAATGAAGCGTTAATGGTAACGGCAATCGTTCGGCTTAACATTAACGCTGAAAATCATTTTCTTAGAGAGGTTTTTCTAAATTAAATCGGCTTCCATTTTGCTCCAGAGCTATTTAATTCTGTTAAGCACACGTCATTACAATGCGTTCGTTAAATTTTGCCTTATCTGACGCAGCGTATAATATTACGCATTTTTACTAACGCAGCAAGCCAGCCAGCGACTTAAGCTGTGTTTGCATTCACTACAACAAGGCTGCCCAATTATGTCATCCACATTTTTAGCGTCCAAACTTCGGGTTTCATTTGAAAATAAATTTGAAATTTCTACCTAATTTCCAAGCATTTTAACAGCTGCCCCATATTGCTAGCAAGTACATACATACATACATAGTATAAGCTAGAACTCCACTTGATGTCAATTTCAACTTTCTTTTGGTGGCACCCAGTACACTTCCACACTTAATTTCAACGCTTCCCCCCTGTCTTTGTTCTAACAAGACGCTTACATGCAGCTTATGTTGTACATAAATTGTTATGGTACATGACCACTAACAAATTTTCTAACACAAATTTTAACATCGTCACGCACTCACCCACTAAAAAGAAATTAATAATAGTCAAAACAGGCAGCACAAAAAACGCACAAAAAAAGGTTACCCGCTACCCACCTTAATTTTGTTTCCTACATTTTTTCGCTGGACTTTCTGCACTTCACTTTATTCTCGTACTCGCTTTCATACACTCGCTTTGAATTCATATATGCCCGTCCATCATAATAATGGCCAGCAATTAATTGTCATTTACAAAATTTGACAGCACTTATTTTTGTATGGGTCGCTTGCTGGCCATTGACGTTTCAAAATTTTAGAAACTTCAAATGCCAGCAGCTTCTTCGGATGTCACTAGCCACCAGCGCTCTTTTGTTTACTTTTCTTCTCCACTCTCTAACCTCCTACTACTTCTTCAGTTCGCTGCAATCTCGCCGTTTGATAGCGTGTGAACATTTTCTGCTTTTTAAACTTTACTATCTTCGAGTTTTTTCTCAGCAATTTCTTCTTTCGATTTTTCATTCACTCGTAAACTTTTAGCAGATTTGATGTTGCCACAATTGTCACTTTGACGTTTGATCGATGTTATTGCGTGTTCTTTGTTGGCGCTTTTTTATTGCTATTGTTGCATGAATTTATGGCTATAAAATTTTGATGGATCCAAGTATAGTCTTTTGTGCGAAGGAAAACAGCATTAGAAAAAATTTTGTTCACCATAAATAAAATTGGGGTTTCGGTTAAGGATATTAAGTAAATAATACAGAGGTTATAAGACTCAGCACGGCAGCAATAAATAAAGTTTGAATCTTGAGGTTCGAAAATGTAGATTAAATAAAGGTTGCGTAATAGTAAGTAAAATTTCCGTCGGAAGAGCGATAAATTTTGCTCAAGAGATACATACATAAGTATTAACGATGTCCTATTACAGTTTCGGCTAGACAGACTATACTCATAGTAGACGGACTGAACAGAGTACTCTTTGAAATAAAGATATACAAAGAAAGCAAAGTTAGTAATCATATACGGATGTATAGAACATCTCTGAATTCCGAACGATCGAGGTACGATCTCAATGAAAGGGCAAATGATAAACGAGGGCCCATAATCCGAATCAGATTGATTTCATCTTATTGGTTAACACCATGGTACTGAGTAGCTTCGTTTCACTTGAACTGAGCTCAGTTTCAGATATATTTACTTTGGAGCCAAAACATTATGATTTTAATAAGAGGCAATAAAAACCCAAATACCATACAAAGCTTTCGTGAGCGTATGAGGTAAAAGCTTTCCCTAGCCTTCGTCGGCTGAAAGCAATGTTGACCATAAAGAGCCGTATGTTTATACAAAAAATCATAATCTGACGTAAATCAGAATCTTACGTGAAAAAAATAAATTTTTGTTGAAAAGTAATTTTTTTCTGAAACTTATTCACTTAACCTAAAAACCGATTTTTTGCAAATACTCTTTATACAAAATTTTTAAACTCATAACTTTTCCTGGAAAAATTAATTGTTATTTTCAAACAAGGTTGTTTTTGTTTTCTCCAAAGCTTTTTTCTTAAAGTTTTTTTCAAATTTTTTTTCTTCAAATAAATAGTATAAATATCCTTTCTATTGTATTGTAAATTTCTCATAATTTTGGTAGAATTATTTTCCTACACAATTTTTCGTTTGAAATATTTCAAAAATGTATTTTTCCGTAAAACGATTATTTCCTAAAAAACTAATTACTCTCCTAAAATTTGTATCCATCACATTTTTTATTGTAATTTATGTTCCCAAGAATAATCTTTATCGAAAGAAATAATTTTACTGGAAATATTTTTCACCAAAAACAGTTTGGTTTCCAATATTGGTGATTTTTTTTTTTAATTTCAGTTAACATATTTTTTTCCTAAAACACCCTTTTTTTCTAAATTATTGGTTTTCGTAAACAACTATTTTGTCTTAAAAAAATTTCGTAAAAAGTAGTTCTTGTAAACAATTCCGATTTTCAGAAAAAAAAATAATGATATGATAAATTTTTCTAATATTGATAAAAAATATTTTTTTTTAATTTCATAATAAAAACAGTTAAAAACAGAAAAGATAAAACTATTAAAACACACAAGTTCCTTATATGTGGTTTTTGGGCAATATGTATGTTTTCTTTGGTCTTGAAAGGGTTAAAGCTTCTTATAAATTTTATATATAATCGTCACTATTGTACTTAAAACACTGTTGGGCTCGCGGAACTTTTCAAAGCTCTCCCTTTGCCCCTCACTGGATATAAAATTTGTAGAAAGCTCAAATGGCATGCCTCTGAAGTGGCCAACTTTGATGTAGAACACTCATTACTAAATTAAAGCTCTTAAGAAAAGATATTCAAAGCTCCTTATAGATTGTATATGAACTCGCACAGCTTAAAAGCTTTCTTTTATCTGGAATCTGTGCTAAGTAGCCTCTTTTAAAACAGCAAGTTAAGGCAGAGAGCGTTTTTTATACTGGAACATTAAAAAAAATATATATTTTCGCGAGATACTGTGAAACAGCGAGGCGAATAGTATACTAACAATATCTTCAAAATAGTTTTCGTGTCGTTTTACGAATTGAAGAGCTTAATATTACTTAAAACTGTTAGCAAATTCATTCGATTTAACAAGTTTAGTTGGTAATTAATATATCTTAAGTGGCCGGCTTTTTTTCTCAAACTCTTCAACAACTCCTATCTACTCAATTCAAAATTTCCATCAATTTACTCTAATTACATGTGGGCGAATCCGAGAAATGGTCAACCAAAATCGCGAAAAAATCAATGCAATTCGAATTCTTTCTTATTTCATATTTCTTTTCACATTTATTTGAGAATTCTGATTTGCCTTTCTTACTTCTTGAAACAAAATTCTAAATAGCGTTGGTTGTAAGCACTATATCTTTTAATAAAATACTACAATATCGCTTTAAAAAAAATCAAATTTTTCAACGGAAAAAGAGTAACATCCGTAACGTAACGTCCCGAACGCTCATATACAATTCTTTTAAAGTTAAACCAACCTTTAGTTTGCTTTTATATCACATTTTGTAAACTTCATTACTTTCTCTTCAAAGTATTTTTGTAGATTGTACTCTCCATGCATGACAATTTGCCCAAATCGGTTGATTTTGATGGTCATATCAAAATCGCTTCCTTTTTCAGCAACGTACGAACATAAATTTCGAAGGCAAATACACCGGCATTAACTCAAATTCAAATTTCCATTATTTTGTTCTCATAAGTACTGCTATAAACCCTCGCTTATACCACAAACAATTTTTAGCTTACATATATTATTTTTGTGGGCAAAAAAGTTAAAATAAACGTCCGAACGTAACGTCCGCAACGCTAGGATTTGCCCATATCCAAAGCTCACTCACTTGGCTTTTCGACATCTTCAATTGCTCTAAGCCCACTCTCCATGTGCATTTTACTCACACAATTATTTATCTCAAAAATAAAGTTTTCAATTACATCTACAGCGCTTAAAAGTATGCTACAATATGAATATATATCATCATTTGCCAGCGAATTGAATTGAAGAATGCAAATCCTGCAATACTCAGCTTACCTAACAAAAGCATATCATCAAATACTTCAACCAATAATTGCACAACGAGTTCATACCCTGTAGGGAAACCCCGAACTGGTGAACCAAATTTGGAGTTCCGTACTAAATCTTTATCAGCAAAAACGTACCAGT
The DNA here is from genome assembly GCF_013731165.1 of Rhagoletis pomonella. Taxonomy (NCBI): domain Eukaryota; kingdom Metazoa; phylum Arthropoda; class Insecta; order Diptera; family Tephritidae; genus Rhagoletis; species Rhagoletis pomonella. The sequence continues at coordinate 62,377,106 of NW_023458559.1, read as the reverse complement.
ACGATAAAAACAAGATCACCACCAGTTCAAAATCGGCGATATGTGTACTTTTAAAAAACAATTTTATTTTTAGAAATCTATATCTAAAATGACGAATTTAGAACTGGTTCAAAGCTATAGTAAAGGTAACGCAGCAGGGGACAATTTCCAATTCCTATGACATCGCTTTGTTAAATACGCCAGTTGTTTGCAGGCAAAAGAGATTTATCGCGAACTAGTAGTGGTTCTAAATGTACTAGAAGCGCACCAGTTCAAAACTAGAAATTTTCGCAACCGGGTAAATACTGCAGCAGTAAGCTTTGAGTACCGACACACACACACACAGAGACATAGGATTTAAGGGCATACATCAAACGTATGGCTGTAACCCACTTTGGCGTGCATAATCCGCAATCGATATTGTCCCCTCGCCCGATAGCTTGCTGCCCGTTTTTTCACATACTTTTTTCATACTTAAATTTGCCTGCACTCCTCTTGATGCTTTCACATTTTGCATTTGCGAGTGCATATTTTTACGCTCATCAAACTGTTTGAAAATTTATAAAATTTCTACAAAATGCATACAACAATTTTTCACTGCATTGCGCGAGTGCACTCAGCTTTGTAGGATCATCTCCCTTGCGCTTGCACTCATGCGCTTCCCTTGTCCCAGCGCTCTCTCTTTTGGCATATTTCACTGCAACAATGCATTGCGCTTGCCTCGCCTGCTTTTGTTATGCGCCCCTTTTCAATCCCCCCGCTATGTAAGCGCCATGACTGCCGCCGCCGCTATATTGAAACACAGCTGCCGAATTTGCTTTGGTATTAGTGCAGTTTACATGTGGTTGCATGTGCGCAAGTGTGTGTGTGTATGTGTGCGTGCATGCGCCCATTTCGTTCCATATTTTCTGCATCATCTATCAGTTTTTATTATACTCCAGAGTGTATCAATATCGACGAGCAATTTAGAGTCAGTTTTTGTGCAAAAAACTAAATAAAGCATCAAATACAATGCGAGTGTATTGAACAAATATCCTCTTTACTCGCGCGCATACGTATTTGTTTGTGTGGAAGGGTAAGTAAACAATAAAAATGTGTACATAAGCGTTGCATACAGCGCATATAATCTACTACAATTGGTCCTCTTTTGCCCCTCTAGTTTTAAGTGCGCCCACCCTCCACCTGCACTTACTAGCTGGCTCGCTTGTTTTTCGCAGCTTTTGTGTATTTACAATTAGTATAGTTGTTGCATAGTTTTTAGCAACATTGCGCACTCAGTCGGCTTTATGCAAGCTTCCAGTGTTGCCACACGCTTCCACCCACCCACGCTTTCTCACTTGCACTAACTTAATGACGCATATATGCAAAATTTATGTTAAATAAATACAAAAGCATTTTTCTCCGTTTGTTGTTTTTTGTTGTTGCTTTGCACTGTATTCAATAAATTTGCATTTACTGCGAATTTTAGTATGCTAACTCTGAGCTTGGGCGAGTTTAAGCCCACCTGCCGCCCATTCGCCGTCGACCATCATTTGGCTGGCAAAACATAACTTCTTTAGGTTGGTTTATTTGCGCAAAATTATTGGCAGTTTATCACGAAATTTATGCTTGAAAAAATATATAAACTCGAAAAAGTTTTAGCACGAAATCTATGCTACATATACGTATGTATTAGGGATGTTAATTTTTCGGCTTTTTCCGATCTCGGGATTTTCGGGATGGCGTTGTCACAATAACGGGATCCCGGGATTTAGATATTCATTACTTTTCAACAACTTGAATCAAAAAAAATGCTTCTATATTGTTTGAGAAGCTCTCCGACCGTGAAATGAATAATAAATAAATGGGTTTGAAACCTATTTTTTATTTAAAGTGGCGTTTTTATTTTTTCTCTCAGACTGCAGGATTTATTTTAAAGGACTTTGTAATTTCAAACATATGATTAATTCTAAAAATTATTAAAAAATTCAATAAATAATAATAATAAATAAATAATAATAATGTATAATGAAAATATGGGTAACAAATGCAATAGGAAATTTTTTTAGAATTTAAAAAACTTAAACTTTTTGGATTCACAGGGACGAATAGATATTTTTTAAGCTGACAAAATTTAAAGAACGAAGTTCGAGGCTGTTATCGAGTTTATATAAGCCCTTAAAATATAATTTTTTCAAAAACAAATATTGCGTAATTTCAAGGATAAAATTTTAAAATGACATTTTCAATATTTACCAGCCCTTCTGCACTAGAAACTTGAATCGGTTTAAATTCTACAGGATTTCCTCATTAATTTTGTACCCATACTTCTTCTCTAAGCACATTTCTCTGAATTTTTGAAATCATTTTTGAATTACCGACGTTAGAGTGAAAAACTAAAAACGCAATTTTACTATATTTGGACCATGGTTTCGCGAATATATTGATATTTGTGTTTAAAATTTACTATCGCTTGACGTTATACATATGTATAATGAGCTAGACATTTATAAAAAAATATTATTTATTATTAAATTTTAATTATTAAATAAAAAAAGAAATATAGTCAATACTGGTCAAGAAAAAGAGTTTCTATTATTGCCATCAGTGCAAATTACAAATCCCAAAAATCCCGGGATTACCCTGCCAAGAATCCCGGGATTTTCGAGACCTTAAAAAGTCCGGGATCCCGGGTTGAACATTCCTAATATGTATGTATGTATTCATGAGTGTATACACTCATATATGTATATATATTTATTTGTGTATACATGTTTGCGTATTAACGTGTCTACTATAAAATAAATTTATTACACGTAAATATTCCTGCGCTCTATTATTTGTTTGCATAAAGTCAGTCGCTTGAAAAAATTGTCATTTCTATATAAATTTAAAGCATAAAAGTTTATTTAACTCACACACATGTTTTGATTTATCGATAATGGGCACTAGAAAAAAATTGAGTGGCCATTTAATTCGACTTTGTAATATTAAAGCCTTCAGCAAAATTGCGCTTATAAGAGCGTTTTCACTGAAAAATAAATGATTTTTTGTGCATTTGGTGTATTTAAGTAATAAAAATATTATAAAATGTTGAGCCCTGGCTACAGGAGTATTTAATTTCAACTAAAGTAGTCATAAATAGAGACTGGTAATACTGGCTTACGGGAAACTAATCGTGTTATTTATCAGCATTTTTATCGATATTTATTTCGGTTTCGCTATAGTGATCGTTATCGTAATAATAGTTGACATTGTTATTTCGATGGAAATCGGCCGAAACTTTCGATAAAATAAACGTTTACGATAGTTTTATCGATATCTAAATCTGAAATAGGAACGATTTTTGTAATAAAATGAAATGTTTGATCTTAGCGATTTATAGTAGTTAAACATTTTGATAAAAATGGACTTTCCGATAGCTTTATCGATATACATACATGATTTTTTGTAAAAACAAAAAATTTTAACAAATATTTGGAGAAAAAAGTATGTCAACATTGGTAACACCAACTATTTTGATAAACCTTTGGATTAAATCAATGTTTTCGATATTTCATTCGATAACAACAATGGTAATAACAAGGATATTGGTAAGAATTTTGATAAAAATAACATTTCCGGGTCATTTTATAAATACCAACAGTGGTAGTATTAACGATTTAGGTGAACATTTCGATAAAAAAAGACATTTCGATAGTTTTATTGGCATCAATTTTAGTAATATGTAATTAAATATTTAATAAATATGTCGCAAAAAATCGATATCAGCATTTATGCTATCATATTATTTTCATGAAAATTTCGATGAAAGGAATATTACCGAAAATTTAATCGGTGTCAGTTCAATAAAAATAACTTTTTCTGTCGTTTTATCAGTAACAAAAATTAATAATTTTAAATTATATTAATGACTCCATTTCGATAACGATAACAAGTTCGATAATGTTATCGATATCCAAATGAATGATGATAACAAGGCAGGAAAATGTTGTAATAACAACAGCCTCAATTTACCTATCGATATTGATAACAGCAACGATAACGATAGCTATGTCGATATTAATTTTGATAGAAATACAGAGAGCGATAGTTGCCCTCAAACTAATATCTGTCATTTGAAATTCAATTCGATAACCTACATTTCCAACCGTTGAGGTTAAAAATGTTCAAGTTTTTAAAGACTTTTTATTTGAGAGAAGCAATAATTTCGCTTTCATCATCATTTACTCTTCTTGGTATAACTTCATATAACTCTACAATAAACTACTTTCTAATGGCGCATTGCAGCCGTAATTATTGCACAACAAATGTTTGTTTTTCTTACCACTTCAACTAAGAAGATGGCACTATGCTTCTCCCTGCCCCTAATACCATTACGACCAAGCATAGATATTTGATAACTACACATCTTTTACCTCAAATTGTCTACTGCTTTTCAGCTTGGCAAGCTGAACACTTCACTTAAACTCTTGTCCTATTGTCACTGCGCCAAAATTTTCATTTGCGGAAATATGCCAAAAATAATAGGCGAAATTTTTCCCAAGAGGACATAGACAAAAATAGAAAAACAGCAATGCTTACTAGACTCATGAAATCAGCCAAAGATATGGACATAAATATGTATGTACATTAGGCTGATCCACTACTTTTTTTTCCAGCATCCCTCCAGATGCTGAGGGATATCCACTCGTATTCCTGCTAACTTTGCTTTATAAGCGACTAGCCAGCCACGGATGCGCGAGGCTCCGCTACACGCTGAATGTATGCTTATGTATGTACATTTACGTATTTGGAGAAAGAAATCATATGTCATCATGTACTTCGTTTATTATATACATAAAAAATCTTGTCTAATCCGTTATTAAAATTGAATATAGTAATTTAATTAACAGGTGGCAACCCTATTCAAAAAAAAAAAAAATGTATTAGTGCTTTTCTAGAGGTCAATCCCTTTCATTTGACACCTCATCTTATGTAACCCAAGGAACGGTGCGGATCTCATAGTCTTTTAGACAGGTGGCAACCCTATTAAAATTATAAGTAAAAAAAATCCCTCTCCAGTCGATACAGAGTATATTAGAGAAAATCTCGTCAAAATCCGTCCAGTAGTTTTCAAGATTACCGCGAACAAAGAATTTCGACTTTCCTTTATACTATGTAAAGATAATCTCTTCTCTTATTTACAAACATCAGTTATTTTACGTGTTCGTAACCATATTACGCATGGCTCGCAAAAATAGTAGTAAAATTTTAGAGTTAAATACGCATCACAATTCTATTGTTGGAAGATTTCTACGAACGATTCTACGAAAAAATGAAAAAAGAGAAATAATTGGAAAACTTCCAAGCCCCGGAGGCACGGTTAAATGTAACCCAATTTCAATAAACATATTTAAAAAAATACAATACAATTTTTCGTTTCTATAATTCTGGAGTTGTGGCAGCAAAAAATTCCAAAAAGTTGATTTTTCTGTGTATGTTTGGACCACCCTAATGAAAATACATATGTAGTCAAAGTTTGATGCCACTAAATACACACAACTACACAAAAATAGTAGAAAAAGCGTAGCATTTCAAAAATGCCGCAGTAAAAATATGCAAAAAGGATACTTGCCACAACTTTCTCAAACAAGAATAAAAAATAAATAAATGGCTGCCAAGTGTTTGCTGGCAGCACTCTAATGGTGCGGCTATAGCAATTGATTGCCAAGTGGCATAAAGCAAATGATTTTCATAGATGTCGCCATATTTTCAACAATTGTTTGCATAACTGTCAAAACTTTTTGGCGGAGCGCATAAACGTAGCGAGTGGGCGTAGCGCAAAGTATAAATAGCTAGGAAGTGAAAAAGAACTTTGCCAGATATTTGTTAGAAAATGTTTGTAGAAAAGCACAGACTCATACAACGAAGATGGCCTCAGTACCTTTATGGCTTTAATGAAATATTTTGAGTTGATAAAATAGTACAAATCGATGGGGCGGTTTAAAAACGTCCTGTTTCGGAATTTGGTTATAGAAGGTCCCATCTCAGATAGATTACTTATTTTTTTAATTGATTTGAGCTTTATGAGCAGAAAGGTAATCTAGAATCCAGATGGATGCTTGTTACTGCTTAAGTTAAAGCTTTTTTACACTTAAAATACAACCTTCGTATAGGAAACCCCTATATTTAATATTACCAAGTGTTTTGTAAGTGGATTAAATGCGCCTGAAGCCTTTTAGGGAGACTATTTTGAAAAAATTACTATCTTGCCTTCTGCCTTCCTATGCCCAAATTGTTTGAAATATTTTATCTGATTTTCACCAAATGGCTTGAGAGAATGCTTGGTCTAAAGTAGATACTCTTTAGAGCTCCCAATTAAAACGCTCTCGGGCATTACTTTCGTCATGTTTCGTCTTCTGCGTGCTATTTTCTTTTCCATTAACCCCCGTTTTTGCTTTTTTACAGCATCACCCAATAATAACTTCCCTCCTATCTCACTCGTATGACACAATCTTCTGCTCCTCTGTAATTTTTTATGCATTTGATTGTAATTTTTTTATGCACGCCATTAAAACTTAAATCATACATTTATATGTTTGCTTTTGCAGCGCTCGATTACATTGCATACTGCCGTCGCCACACCACTTATTTTATGACAATTCTCAGCGCAAACTGAGCGCTGGTCATTGCTACAAAAGCTGCATGAACTCGTTGATTTTTTGAGCTTTTATTCAAACAAGATTTTAAGTTTTTCCATATTTTTTTTTTACTTTGCTATTATCACACTTTATATTTCGCTGTTTTCTTTTTCTTTCCTCTTGCAAGGCACATAGTTTATTTTTCTTATTAAGCAAAATATAACTATAAAATCTAAAATTCATGATCGTTCGCTCTTTAAAGCGCCATATAACTACTTAAAAGCGCCACCAAAAATTTTCTCTGTTGTCTGAATATTTGAACGAGTACAATTTTTTTCGTTATTATACAATTTCTCATTTCTCTCAAAATGAAACTTCTCGATATATGTATTATTCTAAAAATTATTTTTCAACTACTTATGTATATTTATCTATAAATCTAAAATAAAATTATTTGAATCAAATTCAATTATTTACCTTTGGCCACTTTTGACTGAACTCTGGCCCTGTGTGCACTGTGCGGTGTCGCAGCTAACCAAGTGTGCAGCGTGTTGGGCGATGTCATCAAATTCTGTGCTGGACTGGTTGCATGGTTTTATGCGCTTTTAATTATGTAAATAAATTTTTTTTTAGTTTTTGCGTTTCACAGTTTAACGATACATACTAGTGTCATAAATACAAATAGATATACTTATTGCATAGTGGATGCGGAAAATTAAATTAAAAAACTTAAATTTTTGAACCAGCTTATGTTTTAGTGATAAATAAAAATGTATATGTATTAGCTTTTAACAACAATTAATGTAGAAGCTGTGCGAGCTCAAACTCACGTATTTTTACAACTCAGCGGCGTAGAGGGTAGAAATGGCCACATACTTTTCCATAGCCACTTGAACTGCTACTGGCTCTTTTCGACTAAAAAATTAGCAAGCAATAGGCAATCAATCTTTAATATACAAGCTTACCTTACTGTAATGCAAATTTATTAATAAGCATTTTTCTTTTTCTTCCTTTGCAGGTAAGTCTGATCGTTTACGCACCTCATGTCCATAGGCTTGGGTAAGTTCCAAAGTGGTAAATAGATTCTAACGGGCTTAAAACCGAGAGCTGTGAAGTCAATATAATCGCTCTACCGTAGCCGTCATATAGCAATAAGTTCGATTTGTTTTGGGTTACCAAGAGTTAAAGTAAAAGTGCGAAACTGCGAAAGGCCAAGTAATGTTGAGCAGCAAAAATTATAAATAATCGCAATAAAATCGTAAAAAGAATAAAATCACAAAGTAGCGGCGTAGTAGAAAAAATTTCAAACAGCAGCTGATCCTGTTAATCCTGAAGCGACATACCCACAAACTCCCATACAAGTCGGCAAAATGGCAACATAACTGCTAATAACAAACGCTAACAAGTACGTAGTCACAATAAGAACAACAAGCAAGTACAAGCGTATAAATAACAAGTTACGCTATAGAAAATAGCTACTACAATGGTCTTTTATTATTAAATGTTACTTAGAAACAATACCCCCGAGGGCAGTAAAAAGACACGTACGCTGCTGAGCGAAAACACTATGCAGCGCTGAATAATGCAAGGGAGAAGGAAGGCGGATGGTAGGCGAATAAAAGTGAATCTAGCAGGCGTTACATTAACGCTTTGTGACATATAAATAGCGCTTAATAGAGTAGTGGGAGTAAAAGGATAAGATGAGAAAGGCGAAAGTAAAATTAAGCACGAATACGAGGTAATGCGTAAAGAAAACTATGACTAAAAGTGCTACCGGAATGAGTACGTGCACGAATAATAGTTTGACACGCTCGCAAAACAAACAGGTCAACGTATCACATATGTTTGTATTGTGTAAGCGATATGCGAAAAAATACGGTAAATGTACGCGTCTTGGAGGTATGGTTATTCGAGCTGATGAAATGGGTATCTATGAGCGGGACTGATCGAGCAGCTGCACGAACGTGACTTGGAGATGGTCAGTGGCAGCAGGAATGCATTAAAGTCGGATTTAGTAGAATAAATGATACATACACTGGCGGTAGAAATAATAGACTCGCCATACTTTGAAGAGTGTTGGTTATATTTCCATGGTTTATTTTATGTTTAAAATTTGTATACAACAAACACCATATAAAAAATTAGCAAGCAATTTTCACCAAATTTTTAATCTTTTTATTAAAAAAAAATTTCGAGCACATTTTGTATGGGCGACAACGTCAGCCAAATAAATGCTTAAAAATCAACGGTATTTGGCATCCAATTGAGACTTGCACTTTCTTGTACTAAAATTTAATCGGCTACAAAACTGCATACCAAAAATTTTGAATAAAAAGTTTGAAAATTTGGTGAAAATTTGTCGACTTTTTGTAATATTTGTTCAAAGTTTGAAAAACGGATTTATATGATGTTTGTTGTATAACTACAAAGGAAGCTGAGAGTGCTTTGCATGCTGACCGAACGAGGATGGTAAGTGATATAGCCAAAGTTTTTACCGCTGTTGTGCAAGTGTGTGAATCAATTCTACGAAAAATATTATTAGTTCTTGTGAAAACAAATAGAGGATGCCAAAGAAAAGGGTATTTGAAGAACAAACAGACTATGTGAATGCGGCTGGACGGAGTACCAGAAAATCGAAGCAAAAAAAAAAGATCAACATTCTTCAAACGCCGAACTTTAAAGCTGACTTTCGAAATAGCGCATAACTGTAACTCGAGAGGAATTAAGGAATCCTCAAATCAAGACAATAGCTACAAACTAACAGACGGGTGCGTGCTGAATCGATGGCGGATTAATCAAAAAAGGGGAAGAGAAGAAATACGCCGAGAGCTACAAACAAATAAAAATAACGGGTGATTTTTTTGAGGTTAGGATTTTCATGCATTAGTATTTGACAGATCACGTGGGATTTCAGACATGGTGTCAAAGAGAAAGATGCTCAGTATGCTTTGACATTTCATCATGAATAGACTTACTAACGAGCAACGCTTGCAAATCATTGAATTTTATTACCAAAATCAGTGTTCGGTTCGAAATGTGTTTCGCGCTTTACGTCCGATTTATGGTCTACATAATCGACCAAGTGAGCAAACAATTAATGCGATTGTGACCAAGTTTCGCACTCAGTTTACTTTATTGGACATTGAACCAACCACACGAATGCGTACAGTGCGTACAGAAGAGAATATTGCGTCTGTTTCTGAGAGTGTTGCTGAAGACCGTGAAATGTCGATTCGTCGCCGTTCGCAGCAATTGGGTTTGTGTTATTCGACCACATGGAAGATTTTACGCAAAGATCTTGGTGTAAAACCGTATAAAATACAGCTCGTGCAAGAACTGAAGCCGAACGATCTGCCACAACGTCGAATTTTCAGTGAATGGGCCCTAGAAAAGTTGGCAGAAAATCCGCTTTTTTATCGACAAATTTTGTTCAGCGATGAGGCTCATTTCTGGTTGAATGGCTTCGTAAATAAGCAAAATTGCCGCATTTGGAGTGAAGAGCAACCAGAAGCCGTTCAAGAACTGCCCATGCATCCCGAAAAATGCACTGTTTGGTGTGGTTTGTACGCTGGTGGAATCATTGGACCGTATTTTTTCAAAGATGCTGTTGGACGCAACGTTACGGTGAATGGCGATCGCTATCGTTCGATGCTAACAAACTTTTTGTTGCCAAAAATGGAAGAACTGAACTTGGTTGACATGTGGTTTCAACAAGATGGCGCTACATGCCACACAGCTCGCGATTCTATGGCCATTTTGAGGGAAAACTTCGGAGAACAATTCATCTCAAGAAATGGACCGGTAAGTTGGCCACCAAGATCATGCGATTTGACGCCTTTAGACTATTTTTTGTGGGGCTACGTCAAGTCTAAAGTCTACAGAAATAAGCCAGCAACTATTCCAGCTTTGGAAGACAACATTTCCGAAGAAATTCGGGCTATTCCGGCCGAAATGCTCGAAAAAGTTGCCCAAAATTGGACTTTCCGAATGGACCACCTAAGACGCAGCCGCGGTCAACATTTAAATGAAATTATCTTCAAAAAGTAAATGTCATGGACCAATCTAACGTTTCAAATAAAGAACCGATGAGATTTTGCAAATTTTATGCGTTTTTTTTTAAAAAAAAGTTATCAAGCTCTTAAAAAATCACCCGTTAAAAAAATACATATTTGCTTTTTTTTAATTTTTCCAAGCAAAGTTGGCTCGGCCCAAAATTCGTGCAGCCTTTTCTTTGCGCGCGACCTTGCGATTTGAGGAGATTTATTTTCCCAATTGGAAACACTAGCCCTTTAGATGAAAAGGACTATGAGCTACATCAACAACTAATTTCACATGAGAAGGTACTATAATATTGGGGGGGGGGTATAACTTGATGAGATTCAGGGTACTAAGTACTACTTTAAAACAAATGCAGTCAGCTTAAGGACAGATTCAGTGGAAAGATTACTCGGCTGAAGACTGGATCACAAAAATATAGAAATGATTTAAAGATATGCAATCACAATGGACGTTTATGTGTGTAAAGCGAACACTTCCAGTGCCATGGACTCCACTCAACTTTCTTAACCTAAGATAGAAAAGGAAATACGGGCGAAAATTAATGCCGCAGGTTAAATCAAGATGGTAAGTAACCCGATGAAGAGTAGATAAGCAGAAACATTAAATGCGGAGTAAATGATATTAGAAAACACATCGAGGACAAAAAAGAAACAGGGAAGACAACAAAGAGGAATTCAAAATCCTAAGAGGAGAAAGTGAGTTCCTTTTTGCTTGCAACTCAATACATATAGAGCAGTCTAAGGACCCATCAACGATATAAGAAAATCTTAAAAAAGAGACTGAAGCATTCAGAATAGAATTTACTTGAATAACTCTTCCGATATATCACCCACAGCCTCCACCAGCACAGGTTTGTGTTGTTATTGTCAAATATTGGACAAACGCACGTCTGCAATGCCTCAAGAGCAGTCAAACCAAGCCAACCAATGCATACACACACACGCTATGACAGGATTGGGCAAAACGAGCATTAAGCGCATTAAACATGCGAAATCAGCTTAACCAGTGAGCCATGCAACTATTGAAGGCAGCTGATAATGGACTGGGTGGCATAACAGCATAACAGAGCAACACATAAAAGAAGTAAGGCTATGACATTCTTTGCAATAAAATACTGATTACATAAGTGTATGTGAGCAGGAGTTGCCTGAGTATGCAGCTGTCCCCTGCAGGGAAACCTACTAGTTGTGAACTAGAATTCTGCCAGTTTGCGTTTCAGCCCAACTAGTTCACGTTCTATCCTTTTTCAATGTTAGCGACTGGTATTTTTAACATTGCCATGTCCTACGAGATGTCAATTGTCAGACTATGCATCAGCATCTACTAGTAGAAATACTAGTAGCATCATACCAGTTGATGAGATGGTCTGCCAATTCATCTACCGTGAAAAGCATAAATATGTCTTTTGGCTCGCGGCGATCCAGCAGTCGCAATGGCCGACAGAGCAAGGCACTCGCGTGGTATGCCTGAGGTCACAGATGGAAGTCCGGGTGCAGGGAAAATTTTTTTTATTTTATTTTTTTCTTTTTTTTCTTTAACTTAATTTTTTTGTTTAGGGTTTTTATTGTAATTTTTTAAATTTAATTAAAAAAAAATTTTGTTAATTTCTTTTTTTTTTATGGCATAAGCATTTCTTCCCATATGTATATTTTTTCGGCAAATTTGAAATTTATATTTAAATTGAAATAATTATTTTTATTTACATTATTTAACTTTAAAAATCGTAACCACCCCCAATCGGCCTCGAACCTGCGATCTCAGAACCAGAACCAGTAGTCTTCACGTGACGCCGCGGCCGACATTTGAATAAAAATCAACGATGTAGTTGAGTTTCATTTTTGGTTTTGCAAATTCAAAGTCAGATGTCGCTGAACGCTTAAGTTCTTCGAAATTGTCGAACTGGTAGGCACATACTAGCTAATGAACTAGTGTTTTTTCTAACTGGTTTGGCTTTTCACTGCGGGGTTATAACGCTGATTATTATATGTACATATACACATATGTACATACATATGTATACATACATGGACTCACTATTACTATAAATTGGATATGCTGCGCTCGGTATGGGTCGGTAATTGAATGTCTATTGTTGTGACAATGAAATGCCGTCGCCGTCGCCCTCCGCCGGTCTTTCATTTGTTGGCTACTGGTCAGCTGCTCGCTTACACCACCTAAAAGTTTGGTTGGCTGATTTTCAATGAAATGAACAAGTACACGATATATACTATTTTATAAGAAAATGTATGAAGAGCTTTGTCAATAGGGTGAAGTGTCATTCAATAATAATGTAAAAGTGACTGAATAGCCATTCACAAATACGTAGGACTACCTTTTGACTAAATGTGTAATGTGATAAATACCCGGCCAGCACAAATCCGAAAATGGATCCTAAAACATAAAAAAAAGTTAGAAAATGCAGATTTTTTGGTAGTTTACCGACCCCATTTTCGGATACTATGACGATCGGTTTTCCCACTAAAGAAACGAAGGTCTAGAAAAGTACCGAAAATTGTTTTGAAACGAATAAGTATTCGGCTGTTTTTCTGAAATTTGTGCCATTAAATTTTTCGTTGAAAACGTTTTTATTCCTAACTTCACAGAAGCTTTTGCATAGTTATTAAAAACTAGGGTGTTCGATTATTCGCGTTTTTTACAAAACCGGGCTTGGAGTTATTCGATAAATTGCAATCGGAACAAAACCGGCTTCCGGTTTTGAAATCGAGAAAAAACCGGATAAACCAGTTTTATTTTACATAGTTTTCATAGAGTGCGAATGCTTGCGTTGGTATGAAATCATGACCAAAAATTATAATAAAACTATAGTATTATAGAGCAAATGAAAATAAGTTTAAAATTTTATTTAGATCAAAAGTAAAACAAATAAAAATCAGTAAAAAGTTCAACATTGGTCTTATTTTAACTTTTTTAATACTATCTCGCATTTTTTTTTACTCTTTCGGATTTATCAAGTGCTCTTGCCGCTATAGCTGAGTGCGTAGAGGTGCATACTGCCACTCGGGAGGTCAAAGGTTCTTCGCAGGTGGATTAAAAAAGAAACTCTTCCCATTTGTGTCACAGCGTTGAAGGAGAAGCTCGGCCCAACACGTAGAAACCGTTTAAGCGGCAAACATTCATTTATTGGCATCAAATATAATACATATATTGTTCATCCCCAAATAACCTAGGATATAATTTTTATTGAGAGATAAAGATTTGTATGAAATGAAAAAAACCTGGTTGCATGATAAAAAAATCCAGTTAACTTGATATTCCAAAAATCAAGATTTAGAAGAAAATACCGGTGGAAATCGGTTTGGAAAACCCGAGTCAACCGCCCTACTAAAACCATACCAAAAGCAAATTGTATAGTCAGCAATTATGTCCAGTTCTATAAATACAAGGAACTCCAGAAATCTTGCATATAGAAGCACGCTCATCTGCACTTTCAGCTACTGCACTTTCAGAACGCAACCGGGTTCAGCTCAATACTACCAAAAAAATATGTATGTACAAAGGAAATAAAGATAAAGCAATAAAATATGAATTTCGACTAGAATTGATTTCAAAAGTTTGACTTTCCTACTGGGTTTCTTTAAGGATTTCATAAAAATGATAAAATTCACGCAAAAAAGAACACAGGTATGCACATGAGCAATAAAGAAAGCTATACAAAAATAATGTCGATGGCATTTTATATGATTAGACTACAAGCAAGAGGGTTGAATGTTCTGAAAATGTCGGCATTGATGGCGATGCTTTTATATGATGAAACTACAAATAAAACGGTATGTGTGCTATTTTGCTTAAAAGAAACTGCAAGTGAGTGACCAGTACAAAGAAAAAACGCAATAAACAAGCAAAGAAAATTGCACAAAACTAAATCGGATAAAATACAAAAAAGCTGTTAAATCAAAATTGGTTGGGATGAAATACATTTCAACAGCAAGCTCATTTATGTAAGCTCTCATTTAATGAAATAAACGCGTATAGATGTGGTAGTTAGTATTTGGAAAAAGGAGTATCTACTCGTGTGTATGCAGATAATAAAGTCAAATATGTACATCGAAATAAATCAATTTTTCGTTTTCTTCGGTTTATTTTGCCAACCAGTGCTGCTTCTGACAGCACATTATGGCAGCGGAAACGAGAGAGAACGAAAAAGTGTGGTATGTAGTGCCAGGGGTTGCTTTGTGATTGAATGCATAAGAAATCAAGGTAATTTGTTGTAAATAAGGCAGTCATTAGAGTGTATTATTTGATTACGAGGATAGAGTAAAGTAGATATTTTGTGTGAATTTGATGGCATGTATATGAAAGAGATTTAGATGAAAATAAGTGGGTGGTATGCATGAAGCTATGCGAATGAAAATACGCATCTGAAAATTATGTAGAACAAAATAAAAAGTTTAAGAATATGCAGAATTATGTCGAAGCATACTTGAAATTAAATGAAAAATCTTAGAAAAACTTTATACGTAGACCATACACCACGCAGTTTTCAACACTAAACACTACTTAGGTGATGCAAGGCCACGGTCCTATAACACAGTTATGCGTACGGCTTTGCAAGCATAAGTAGCTCTCTGATAGCTCCTTACTAACCAAGGCTCTTCAACGACCTGGCAATTGCGGATCCTCTAGTTTTCGTCCAGAGCTCACTGAGTTGATCAGTCCAAAAGTGAGTAACAAGTGTTCAGTGTCGTATCCCATCCCCTACCTGCTTGGTAATGCCTTGTCAAGGCTACCCTTTCTTGTCGTTTCGTCAGTGATGCGGCTTCTCATTCTGATGCCCATAAAGTCGAGTCTCTCTTATTGAGGTAACACTTGAGCTTTCTCTGCTGCTTCCTTAATGACAACCACTTTTGCCTAATAAACACCGCAGAGGTCACAAAGCTCAGACTTCATGTTGATGGAGAGCTCTTGGCCAAAAACCTCAACGAACCCTTCCATAAGGTGCCATTCAGAGAGAGAAAAATTGGAGCTACCAAAAATTGTATAGTGTTCAGACGCAGAGCTTTTTTATGCATCCGGTTTCCCTCCAACTCACAGTGATTGGTCCCATAGGCAAAATTAAAATAAAATAAAGTGCTTAGAATATCAAGGTAACATACATTGTTGCTTTATATTTAGTACATTTAATAGATTTGTATATATAATCTATAATCTCCTATTTATGATAACAGTAGAAGGCGCTAAAGTCAGTAAATATCTGAGGTACCTCTTTAACGGAAATGTGACTTTTAATGTGTTACAAAAAATTTCAAAAATTCATTTTTTCAGTGTATTGCTTCGAACCTTGATAGATTTGTATATGCAGAAAAAAACAGACATAATTTTTGATAAATACTTTGTATGGAAAAGTTATTTGTGCCATCGAAAACTTGTGAATTTTTTATTGGAATTCACGAAATTGCTAAATTTTGGTAGAGTGAAATAAAATAAAAATAAGAATATCTAATTTTTTTATTTGCTATTTAGGTACATTTTGAAAGTTTTAAATAATATAAGCTGTGAAGAAGTTTTAGATTTTCCTGCCGGAAATGTAAAAATTATATGCATTTTTAAGCTATATTTCATAAGTTTCAGAAAAATTTATAAAGAGCTAAGTTTATGGTATTGCAAAAATTGGAAAAAATTAAGGTATTATTTTTTTAAATACTATAAAAAATTAACCCACTTTTAATGAAGTGTATAAATTTTTATTTTTTTTTAATAGCGAAAAACAAAACAAGTAATTTTTAGCAAAAAAAATATATATATATATATATATTTCATGACCAAGTTATGCGGTAACTTACATAAGAAAAAAAACAAAACATAAAAATATTCCGACGAACTGATAACCTCCTACTTTTTTGGAAGACGGTTAAAAATTGGAACTAATAACAGTTTTTTTTGGCGAAATCCCTAAATTTTTACAAAGTTTGACAAACTAAAAACATACACAAATGAAAAGTAGGCAAATTTGTATTTTTTATTTAAATACTTCGTTAAAAAATGTAACAACTAGTAAGAAAAAAATTTTTAATTTTCTGCCGGAAAGTGGATACTTAGTGTTTTTGTTAAACATCCAAATTTTTAATTTTACAAAGACAAAAAATAATTACTAAATAATATATAAAAAACTCGTGTCACAAAACACAAAAACAGGACGAAATTACGGGGATTAATAGAAAAGTCTTATTGATAATTTTGGCATTATATTAAATGTTTATCCTGCGGAATCCCGGTTAATATTAGAACGTTTAAGGAGCTGCTTAATATAACCAACAACTCATATTTAATTCAACATGGCTGTATTAAATGCCGAGTACGGTTCACAAAGTTTTAGTAGTTACATGAGTGTGATGTTTTGGAACACTTAAACTTGTCAATAGGTTATAAAAGATTAAAAAAACGTTTTAGGAATTTTACTATTTATTATTATTTTATTCTTCATAACAATATAAATATTGTTCGATTTTCCGATACAAGAAAACCGACAAGAGATTTAAAGGCTCTGTTTTTAATAATGTCGGATCCGGGACTATCTTCACTTTGGTGTATAAAAAAAATATGTATGAATTTGAGAAATTGAGATGCACATTTTAAAAGACAACATTATAAATTACATTTGAAATAAGTTATCTTATTTATTGAGAAAATTTAGAAACAATTTTATTTGTGATACTTTTTAAAGAAAATATTTAATTAAACATTTTTTTCAATAACTAAAATTCATAAGAGAGGTAGTCGTTTCCTGATACCAAATCAGACAAAATTTTCAAAAGAGTTAAAAAGTATAACTTTATACTTTACATTCTGATCACAAATGTAGCTAAAATGTAGTTTGTTAGAAAAAGGATATATGGGAGGTAGTCGTGTCTTTGCGCCGAACGAAACGAAACTTGCCGCAGAGCTTATGGATATAATTTTACAGACAGCTACCAATTTTTGCTTCATTCTATTCATATTTGTAGCTAAAATTAAACTTTTAAAATCTAGGATGTATGGGAGACAGTCATGTCCTTGCACCCAAGGAAACGAAATTTGCTACAGAGCTTAAGGATACAATTTTACAGACAGCTTTTTTACATTTTTCGCTTCATTCTTCTTATAATTGTAACTAAAATTAAACTTTTAAAATTAAGGATGTAGAGGAGGTAGTCATGTCCCTGCACCGATATTGCCGAAACTTCGAATTTTTCTTAAAATTCACCGGACGAAAACGCTATAAAACGTAGTAGGCTTAGCTATGGTATCCTGTAGCTAAGAGACTACTGTGTGCCAGAAACACCATCTCTTACTAACATTCTACCTGCATCAATATAATTTAACCAAAAGCTTCCTCACTCTCTCCTCAATACTGACTTAAATCTGCGAGTAATTTGCGCTCCACATTTTCTGAAGGTTAAATTCTGACTTTTTAATTTAAAATAAACTTTGAGTACTTTTTATCCCCTCTTTTATTTTCTGATTACTTACACTGCATTCTTAGAGTCTATAAACGTCTAATTCACTATCCGTTACTTAAACTAAAACGAGTTGAGCACACTTCACACTTTTGATTAAATAAAACTCTAAATTTTTGCGTATAATTCTGAAACTTTGCAAACTTCATGTGCTTCAATTTAGCATTAAAGTGCTCTTTTGCAATTCTTCCATCACTCGATTACCGGCAAAACGCTTTTCCTGTAGTATCCTACTAAAGCCGTATATCTAGTAAGAAGCTTGCACCCACACATACATATATACATATATATGTGCGTATATATGGAAAACTTGCATACATTCAGAAGCAATGTACAGCGAGATAACAACTACCAGCGTTGGTACGCCGCTTGCCCGCCCCATCCATCGATTGCATTGCAAATTGAAATACAATCATAAAAATCGATTTTCAACCTTGACGTGCTTGGGTGTACTACAGAGCGTATACGCAACCAACAGAGTATACTATGCAGTACCAGCAGCAGCATCAGCAGCTTCACACACACAAGCATATTTAATATTTAGTATAACAAAGTGAAGCTTATAAATTTGATGATATGGTAGTAGTGTGTAGCAGAGAAAATGAGCAAATACTACAACAAAAGCAACAAAAAAGGAGTAGGAAGCAAAAAATGCCGGGGAAACAAATGCACACAAAATTCGCTGGAAAAATGAAGCAAAGCAGTTTATACGAGTGTGTGCGCGTGTGTGTGTAAATTGAATACCTTGCTGCTACAGCAGCAACAAAAACAAGCATAACAAACTTTAAGCGCATGCTAAGCATTGTGTCTGTGTGTGAGTGGTGGCGTACTCCACGCGGTAACGAAAATTATTGCTATCAATGAATAGCAGTTATTTAGCTGGAATTTATACTTATTTATTATATTTGCAGAAAATTTCTATATCCTGTTTGCCAACGCACACATATGTATACATATATACATACGTACGTGCGTCCATTTGCAAGCGCCCGCGCGCACACACACACACTCCCATACATACCGTCGCTTAAAGTACAAAACCGCGTATCGTCATTCTGCAAAACCGCGTAACTGACATTGGCTGCCAAAAATTGGATTTGCTCACACAAGCTATTGGCTCAATCCTTATCCATTCGTCCTGAAATATACATACAAGTGAGAAATACGATTGCTTTATAAAAAGGAGAACCATTTTGAAACATGACTGTTTTTACTCTCTATAAAATAATTTATGCAACCTCACATACGCGGTTTTGCATTATCTTGATATGCGGTTTTGCATTTTGTTGATACGCGGTTTTGTACTTTCAACGACGATGTTCATATAAATCGTACGCTCTCTACTCCACGTTATACTCGTGATTATAATTCTTGCCGCCTCCTCCCGCACTTCTTTATGCTTCGACAGTCAATTCGGAGCAGTCGGTAGTACTCATATGCCTTTGCTCCCTAGAGCACACAAGTTCGATTTGTTAGTGTGTGTGAGTTTAATGGGATATTCTGCTAGTGTGCCATGTGTTTTCTTCTTTTTTTCCTGTAGTCCTCCTTGAATTCGTTTTCTGATTAATCTGCTTCATCTTTCTCGTGGCTTCCTTTATATCTATATACATTTGATTTCACCGTGTTGAGTGAGCGCTCATATGTTATCCAGTTGAAGTGTATATATGTATAAGTAAATATGTACATACATACCCTGCAGTAAATCGCGCTAGTTCAGAACTAGCGCAGAACTAGCTCTTTAAGAGGCGGTATGGTTGGTTCGACAATTCAAAGACAATTATTTTTTTATTAGAAAAAATTAAAACTAGATTATTGGATATTTATTCTTTTATGAAAAAAATTTTGATTATTCAATCCTTTTATTTTTTTTTTCTTTTTTTCTATTCTTTTACAGATTGCATTTTGTTTAATTTTTTTTATTCTTTTCTTTTATTTATATTAAATTTGATCATTTTCTCTTCAATTTTTAAGCGGCAATCAACAATTTATATTTATTAAGTCTGAAAATCACAACTGCCTCCCCCGCGATTTGGACTCTCGTCCAACGATGCTAGAGTCGGAGGTCTTCCTGCTGAGCTATTTTAGTATTGTACGAGAAGTGAGAATTTGCGCAGTTACTGCCCAACAGAGCGCAACTAGTACACCAAAAGTTTCAACTGTCCCTCTCTGCAGCCGTTTTGCACTAGTTCGGAGATAGTTCGGAAATGTATAGGACGGAACTAGCGCTTTAACAGACTGTCTCTAAAGTTTACTGCAGGGTATATATGTACTTTGACGTAATAAAATGATAGCCGACTTCGTTGTTCGGAATTCGGATATTTATAACGGCGTATCGAGATAAATATAGGCAAATGTAAATGCTCAGAATTAAAAAAGAAATCGATTAAGCGGTGACTTTCTGTCCGTCCGCCCGTCCGTCTGTCCATCTGTGCACACGATAACTGGAGTAAAAATTGCGATATCGTAACGAAACTTCGTATGTGTACTTCTTTTCAGCGTAGGACAGATGGTATTGAAAATGGGCAAAATCGGACAATAACCACGCCTACCTCCCATATAACAGTAATTTTCAGAAATACGAAAACTGCGGTATTTTAGTAACTACTGAAGCTTACTCTCTTAATATTGATACAAGCACTCGGCATGATTATTACACTTGACAAGCAAGGCATTGAAATCGAACTAAAACCACGCCCATCTAGTGCTGCTAATTTACTCAAAGTTGATACTCACAACAATCTCATAAAAAGAAATAAGATTATTGAGGAATTTGGAAAATAGGCGCCCACTTATAACTATGTAACGTGAAGTCATGAAGTCTAACTGAACATACTGTGTTTGAAATGAGCATAAAACCACCCCTGCTTACCATGTAACGGTAGTTTTCGGAAAAGTGAAAAAACTATATTTACCGGCCGTCGTCACGCAAGCGAGATCCCGCACGTGTAGACCGCAAAAAGTACGAAGCATACCGAGCAGTTTGCGAGATCTCGCATGCTTTCAACTATCATTTTTGTTTTTTTTTTGTGTGACAGGTATTTTCTCATTTCGCAGAATTCTTCAGAGTTTCGTTTATTTTGGTGGAAAATACAAGTTTGGCCTGAAAATTCGTGCGCCGCACAGTGTATTATTCCCATATTCTAGAAAATATTAATTACATTATTTTATGTCGCCAAATTTCAAAACAACGTAAAAAATGTTTTTAGAAATGCCTGATAAAAATGAAACAATAAAAACTAAAAAATTGAAATCAAGGTGTAGGGCGGGACGAGGTTTGAATTGGAAAATTACCAAGCGCAATAATATTTAAACTTGTATATTTGAAACGGAATCTCAATGTTTAATTTGTCGGTGTTATATGATTTATGCAACAATTGCTAAAATATCTTTTTGGTCTTATTTTTTTAGGTATGGTCTTTTCAATGAATATACGTTTTTGGGAATTTAGTAAACTAGGACTGAGTATTTCATGTTAAAGTAAAACGATGTTGACTTAGACTTATTTTTAACAAATTATTATTTTTATTAGACCCGAAAACTCGTTATCCGCCACTATTCGATAAAGTTTGTATCTCAGTTTATTTGCCACTCCTCTTAGACTTTAAACAACACAATTTTAGCTGCTGGAAAGTGCAGGTTTTGATGAAATTTTATTTTTTCTGGCCTACTGGGAATTTCATTTTCTTCGAGTAATTCATTTGCATTTTATCTCGACCGAGACAAATTCTTTATTTTTGCGTTGAATAGAGAAAGCCTGATTCATTACATTTCCAATGGTATCCCATTTCTGTAAATAGAGCAAGAAATATTGAACTTATAACAAAATTTTGTTGACCCAACTTGACTTTTTTATCGATCTTTTCCACGACCATAATTCAAAACAAAAATATATATATTGTTAAGCCGATTTCTGTCAGTTTATAATTCCTTGTTATAGTGAAATTCTAAGTATAAATTTTGGGCATTTTATCCTTTGTAGTTAGTTAAATATTTCAGTTTTTGCCTTTTTAAAAATTGCAGTTATATGATAGGGTGGCGTGACAGTAACTCTAAATGACCATTTTTTTGCAAAAAGCTTTGCCTATCTTATAACGTACCTAATGAAAAATTTCATTAATCTATCTTCAATAGTTTTCGAATTACAGAATTAAAAGCAGCTAGATGGGTCAAATCATACACTGTGCGCCGGGTATTTAATGTTCGGCTTCGCCCGAACTTAGACTTTTTTACTTGTGTTTATAACTTATTTTTTGCTCGCTAATGACTTTTTGGTCTTTTTTCCGTAGAAGAAACAAATTTTTATGGAATAAAATGAATAAGACTGTTTACAAAAAGATTTCAAACAATTAACACCAGTTTCTATAAACTGCATTTGTTATCTAAAATAAAAATACCGGAAAAGTGCGGCGGCAAAAATACTTAAAATCAATGCGAATTCACAGCTGCTTCAAACATGCACTTTGTTATACTAAAATTGTATGGCTATAAACCTGCATACTTAAAAACTTTTTTAAAGTCCAGATTAACATTTTGTGAAAATTTTTATAATTTTATTTATAATTTTTTTATGAAGTTTGAAAATTTCATTTAATGCATGAACAATATTTTTACAGTAATTTAAAAAAAAATTTTGTTTAAAAAAAATTTTAATATTAAAAAAAAAACAATATGTGAACACCTGTTTGAGTCGCCGTATGTATAGGATATGAAATATTTTAAGGCAAGAACTAATTACGAAATAAATTTCTTCATAAAATCTGCATCTATCAAAAATATTGGCTCATAAGAAAAATTTACTGTTTAAATACTTAAATTTTAAACTTCATCCAGATCAATAGATACTAATAATAATAATAATAGATTGGCGCTCACACGTATGTTAGTGTTTGGCCGAGCTTCTCCTCCGATTTGTGGCGTGCGCCTTGATGACACAAAGGGGAGGGACCTACAGTTTTACGCCGACTCCGAACGGCGACTGTATTTTTTATGAGAAGAACAAATACACTCGGAGGTTTGCCATTGCCTTCCGAGGGGCGATCGCTGTTAAGAAAAACCTTTTTTCTAAATTTTTTCCGATGTTGCTTTGACCAGGGATTGAACCCAGGCGCTGCGGAGTGGAAGCGCGCACTGCTTACCACTACACCACAGCGGCTGCCTAATACTTATAACGATGCCAAGAAAGTCCTGCAAATATCCAAAAAAAAATCCTTAGTAAATTTAAGAAAGCCTCGAAAAACTGTTTCTGTTTTGGTTCAATCGCCCTCAAGGCCTTGCCGGCAATTTCCCACGATGTAGAAATGAACCCTGTCTTTTAGATTTACAGGTACCGTTTATATTCAGAGGACACAGTTTCATAGCTGCCTACTTTTTCTACAACAGATGAGGCCACCTTATAAGCGCTAACGCTTTTTGGTATAGTTCACTCAACAGCTTTGCCAAGCAATTTCATTTCCGCTGCGCCACTTTTTTCGTGGCTTCTCTCTGCACATCGCGCTACCGATATGCACAATCGCACAAATGCCAATTTCTACTGTCTTCATCACTTCCTTTGGCAATCAGCGCCGCCACCGTCGATTTTTTTTTTTTACAAATACACTTAGTGGCCTCTCCCACTGCTTGCGCTTGGCCTTGCTTTCAAGCACGCGACATACAGCTGCCTACAAATAATTCTGACTTAATTTGTGTATGTACTCGTAATGTGAATCAAATTGAAATCCTTGTCAAGCTTTTTCAATTTATGTGGCGCTTTAATAATTCAAAATTCAATAAATGTAGCGCGCCACAATAAGAGGATAAGTAAAGCGAAAAAGAAATACCATATTTATGAATTTATTCCTTTTTTCTTGGTTACATACACACAAACACACAGTGCAGATGCCTTAAAGTATGCTACTCTGCCAAATGCATGCTACTTCGTTTTTATACCCGAGCGCACTTGTGCACAAGGGTATTATAACTTTGTTCACATAACGGTTGTTTGTAACAGGCAAAACGAATCGAGATAGATATAGACAAATGTATACATAAATGATCAGAATGAAAAGAGAAATCGATTAAGCGGTGACTGTCTGTCCGTCCGTCCGTCCGTCCGTCCGTCCGTCCGTCCGTCCGTCCGTCCGTCTGTGCACACGATAACTCGAGTAAAAATTGAGATATCTTAACGAAACTTGGTACGTGAACTTCTTTTGGGCGTGGGACGGATGGTATTGAAAATGGGCGAAATCGGATAATAACCACGCCTACCTCCCATATAACGGTAATTTTCAGAAATACGAAAACTGCTATATTTTAGTAACTACTGAAGATAATTCACTCAAAATGGATACTTACAATAAGTTTCAGACGGAAAACATGAATATTATAAATTTTTGGAAAATGGGCGTAGCCACGCCCACTTATGGTTACATGTGTATATCTTGGTAACCGCTGCACCAATTTCTTCCAAACTTGGCACAGTTGTTGGCCTTAGTACAGCATACTAAATGGCTGAAAATTTTAAAAATCGGACAATAACCACGCCTACCTCCCATATAACGGTAATTTTCAGAAAAACGAAAACTGCGATATTTTAGTAACTACTGAAGATAATTCACTCAAAATTGATATTTGCAATGAGTTTTAGACGAGAAATAAGAATATTACAAAATTTTGGCAAATGGGCGTAGCCACGCCCACTTATGGTTACATGTGTATATCTTGGTAACCGCTACACCAATTTCTT
Organism: Rhagoletis pomonella; assembly: GCF_013731165.1. Lineage (NCBI taxonomy): Eukaryota > Metazoa > Arthropoda > Insecta > Diptera > Tephritidae > Rhagoletis > Rhagoletis pomonella. The sequence continues at coordinate 62,352,291 of NW_023458559.1, read as the reverse complement.
CCAAACTTGGCACAGTTGTGGGTCCTGGTACAGCATACCAACTGGCCGAAAATTTCTATAATCGGACAATAACCACGCCCACATCCCATATAACGGTATTTTCGAGAAATACAAAATCTTCGATAAATCAGTAAATATTGAAGCTAATTTATTCAAAATTGATGATTGCAACAATTCTTTACCAAGAAATACGTTTATGACAAAATTTTGGAAAATGGGCGTAGCACCGCCCACTTGTGATCACATATATGTATCTCGCTAACCGTTCTAGCAATTTGTACCAAGCTCGGTATGGTTATTGTGCTTGCCACATAAAAGCAAACCGTTGAAAATTGTTGAAATCGGACTAAAATTGAGGCCGCTTTTCATATAACGGTAAATTTCAGATATGCTTGAAATTTCAATATTTCGAAATTTAAGGACGCTAATTTACTTAAAATGTATACACCCCGGCTTATCATGTAGCGGTAGCTTTCGGAAAGGTGGAAAACATATATTTAATACTTGCGCCGGGTATTTAATGTTCGGCTCCGCCCGAACTTAGACTTTCTTACTTGTTTGCTTCTAATTTCTGTTAAATATATGTCCTATAGGCGACGCACGCAAGTCCCATATCGCGTGTTGAGGATTTTTTGGTGCGTGTCATATATGGCGCGTCGCGTTTTTGTCTCTCCATGTATATATATATACATATATGTACATAGGTACATATGCACTACAGCAGCAGTAAGGCTAAACAAATTTGTATAAAAATTGGTTTTCGTAAGACAGCTGAGCACAGCCGATCAAGTAATCATTTCTAGCCACAAATATGGTCACGCAGCTATCACATAAGTATGTCACCAACTAAAGCACACCGCCGGCTGTTTGGTTTTCTTAGATTATTTTCTTACAATTATTGGCTTCCATTTAATTCAAGTCCACTTAATTTTGTTGTCAAAAAAACGCATAGCATAATAGCACCGTCTATGATTTTCATTAGCTTCTTATGCCATACCAATTACTATAGTCTGCTGTGTTTGCTTGCTTATGTTTCCATAATTTTCCACTTACATATATTTCTTCTGTATTATCCTTATTGCTTTTCCGTTCCAATCACGCCATCTTCTTTGTTTTATTTCAATATTGTGCCACTGACTGTCAGAAAATTGTCTCGAAATTAATTTGCAATTTACTAGTAATTACTTAACTGTAATTGATGACGCATAAGCTATAGCCTTGTGAACGACAAAATACCCAATTTCAATCGGTGGCAGAAATGTTGAAGATAATTTATATACACACATAAGGGTGCATCACTATCAATACAAAAACAAAATCGAAACCTTACAAAATTTCTTTGAAAACAATGTTAGAAATGATGAAGCATCGATCAGTTCCATAAAAAACAGTTGTAAGCTTTTTTTGGCAATCAACTGATAGCGTTTTTACTTCGGAAACTGTACGATGTGATAAAGTGATCATTATTTTCTTTTTGGTTGAAAGTTTCTTGGATACCCACGTAAATATCGCTAAATCTACGAACTCTTGAAAAAGCCACGTATAGCCAGTTGTCCAAGCGAAAAACAGGTTCCGGTAGATACAACCCTGCCTCTGACCTTGTGCTTTATTGATTGTCATAGGAAAGGCTGCCTTTACCGGGAACTCTTTTCTTACTAATTGGAAAGGCATGACTGTAAATTTTATTTATTTGCTGGTAAATCCGAAAAATTCAGGGAGTTCGAAAATTCTATTGGATATAATTGATCGCTGCTCACATATTGTTGAACAGAATCTGAACTAAGGTAAATCCATTATCCACCAAATAACAGATTGGAATTAAAATGCTCATTCGTTTTTGTGCAATCCTCATTTTTGGACATAAAATCGCTGCTGAGTAAATTTGTGGAGTATTTTTTTCATTGATTTGCATGACATTGAATACGGAAGTAATAATATTATCGTAATTACAAAAACATTTAATCGCTTCATTGGAGTATTCCATGTGAATTTCTAAATCGTCAATACCTAATTAGAATAGCCATTCAGTAAAAATATGATCCTCATTTTCGCCCATATTTCGGCTCAACTTATGAGTTTTAACCTGTCGCCATAATTCATTATGTCTCTCAAAAGTCGATCTACGAGTCACGGAGAAGTTGTGCATATTACGTGATCTTTTCTTCGTCCAAATTAGAAGCTTTATAAAATAGCAAAAGAGATATCTTTTGGTAACAGAAAAATATATATAAAAAAAATAAAAAAAATATATATATAAAGATGTATATAGAGATTAATACTTTTAAATAGTTGGCCACCCTCTGCAAAATTATTTCTTCGGGTTAAGAGTGCATTTAAATGCCTTTCTTCACTGAACGCAATGCAAATTTTTAGTCAATATATATATAGTCACTAAAATTTTAAGCAAATGGCAACCCTATTAAAAAGTTTTTATTTTTTAACTTAACCGGTGAAACTGTCCTTCAAAATGGTGTTTCAATTATTCAACTAGATGAAGTATTATCGAAGATATGGCGCTTTATTGGCCGGATACAGTGCTTTCAGCTTTTAAAAATCCTTTATCTTTAATAAATAACTAAATTTGAACAACGCGACTATTTTTCGCATGTACGTGAGCTTCTCCCTTTCAAAATGAGATATCACTCATTAAATATGATAAAATATTAAAGGAGATATCGTTTGGTAACAGAAAAATACCTTTAAGAATAAGTAAGTAAGTATGTACATAGATTAATTAAACAAAAAAAATCCAGAAAATCACTTCAATATTAAAAGAGTTTAAGGTCTGCATAAAAGCATTCAAAACTTTTTTCAATTGTACCAAATACGGGTACGCAGCGGTAGGTAATAATTAGTGGGCGGCGTAACGGAATCAAGGCCGACTTACTAAGCAGTTCAAAACCTCTCCCTGCTGGGTTCCTGAGATGACTAGACACGACTCGGAAATGCAAATTAGCGACGCGGACTCCTCCCTACTGCTAAGGGGGATTGAATACGACACCACAACAGTTACCAATGACCTTTGAATCAATCAGGACGACTGGGAGGTCTCAAGATCCTTGTGACCAAGACTCAATAAGAGTCGTACTGAGGAACTATTGACACTAAACCAATATGCAGTTAGGGCTCTTACCGGTGTTACCACAGGGAAATATTTATAGTATAGCACCAATGCTCGATCGATGGCGTATACCAACAAGCTCCCTCTGCTGAAGTTGTCGAGATGATGATGAAGAGGAATCGTAGGGAACACTTCTTATGTTAATGCTGAGCTCTCCAGGCAAGGCGTCTGAAGCATTTGGGATCGCACTTTTTCAATAGTTTGGGGGAGATAGTGGGTATGAAAATAAATCGAACATACACGGCTTCATCCGGGATAGTAAATGGTGTGACAGACTTTATACTGTCAGTATGGATTAACCTCGGTTGGAAGGATGTGTCTCCTCCGCGCACTCACATAGGCCATTCACAATAGGAAAATATGCCTCCGAGTGGAAGTAAATTCGAGTCATTCGTGCGCGCCTTCCTATCCCAGCCTCACTTTGATGAACGGTGTGAAACTAACGAGATTCATTTGTAATTCCGGTGGAAGACCACAACTTTTTTTGTGTGGCAACCTAATATACATACATGTATGTATGTATTTAAATCAGCTTGCTCTGTTCCCGTCAATGGAACTTTTATAAAAATGATTTTCAAACCTAAGGTAGACTTATATGTTAATAAACTGATAAAGAACCTTCGTTAAGCTTCGACTAAATTTCGGAGATGGTGGAGTTCACTGCTGATTTTATGTGGTATACGGTTTGTAGGACCTTTTTGCTAAGGCAGCTTTATCCTTAGTTAATGAAGCAATAAATAAGCTTATAATACCCCAATCAAACTTCTCTTCCTAAGCGCTCTAAACTTTTCCTAGAAGTGACACCAGGCTCTTTTTATAAGCTTTTATTTTTTTAAGTTGACTTAGAGTTTCACGGACCTATCGTTATGTATTTCAATTACTACAGAGCGGAGGCATATTTTAAGGTTAAATTTTATAAGTAGTCAAATCAAAAGGCCCAATATACTAATGTATTTAATATTTTGAGAGTCATTTGAAGCCTTCCTTAGCTACTGCGATTTACGAGCTATTTTCATTGAAAAGTTTTCTATTTATTGCCAGCGTGGCGTAATTTTTTAATGAAACAGTCTAACTGGGGTGGTAAACACATTTAAAATGGCAAAATAAAACACGTCTACTATCAATTTTTTTCAAAAGCTATTACTTATTTTAAATCTGTGCAAAAACGAATATTTACAGCAAAATTTTGGCTAAGATATTAAAAAGTCTTTCGTAAGACCAATGAAAGACAGATGGCAAGATAGTTCGAAAAACGTTTGTTGTTCTAGCACAAAAGTCCCAGAAATATAAAAAAGTTATTTTGAGAGAAAAGACTTGTATATCGTCGTTTAAAGTACAAAACCGCGTATCAACAAAACGCAACACCGCGTATGGGAGGTTGCATAAATTATTTTCTAGAGAGTAAAAACACTCATATTGCAAAATGGTTCTCTTTTTATAAAGCAATCGCATTTCTGGCTTGTATATTTCAGGACGAATGGATAAGGATTGAGCCAATAGCTTGTGTGAGCAAATTAAATTTCAATTGTTTTCAAATTTAATTTCCTTTAATGGTTTGGTTGTTATTGTTTTAAAAAAATATATTGCTAAATTCATTTAATTTTTATGAACTTATGTTATTTTTTCATATTTTTAATATTTTTTTTTTTAGTTTTCAAGCTAAATTTTATTATTATCTCTAAAATCTTATTGAAATTATATACTTTGTAGAAATTTATTTTTTAATTTATCTTGTTATTCTTTTGTTAATTTCATTTTCTTTTAATTTTAAGATGTTATTGTTTTAAAAAGAAAAATATATTTTCTTTTTCATTTAATTTTTTGGATCTTATCAAATTTTTTTCCTTTTTTTTTTGTATTTTTTTTATAAAAATATTTGTAATCTATTATTAAAATTTTTAATATTTTAATCAAATTTTTAGTATGCAGATTAGGACGGGTCAATTTGTAGGGGCGATTTCTTCGACTATGCGCCTATAGCACAGAAGGATTCTACGTGCAATTCTAAGCAAATTTGCTGAAGAAACCATGGGTCTAAAATCAATTTGGAGTTTGGAGGAATCTATTTCTGCACTTATCTTTTTTTTAAACTTTCACCAGAGGGCGCAACAGTGAAAATTTTTCGAAACCTATTTTCCCAATTTAGCAAACTCCAATTGATTTTATACGTAGAGTTCTTCTGTGCTATACGCGCATAGTCAAAAAAAATCGACCCGCCCTAATGTAAATTGTCATATCTCGATTTTTTTTTCATTAAATCTTTTCTTTTTCTAATTTAATTTTCTTTTGTTTATTAATTTTTATTGTTTTAAAATGAAAAATATGTTTTTTTTTTGGGTTTTTTTTAAAAACTGATTGCTGAAAGGCGAACAGCATAACGGTAAGACCTTCTCGTTAGCAGATCTTTCAATTGGTCTTTCGAAAGAAAGTAAAGAGCTTTCATGATAGTTGCCAGAATTGGCAATTGTCATACGAAAGACTTTTGTCTTTCTTGACTTTTGACTTTTGTGGTGAGTTGAAAGAATTACTCTGTTAGTGACGAAATGTAGCTGGTTGCTGTGGTGCTTTTGACGTTAATGCATGCTCGACCCTGGATTGGCTAAGTAGTATCCCAGCAATATTTTTACTTCTTACGAAAGAGTGACTTGTATTCGAGAAACACAAAATGGTATGCTTAGAATTGTTTTTTCACAGGACTGATTTAAAAAAATTATACCAGATAAAATGCTATATTTTCAGTGCTAATATTTTTCATACTGGAATTAGTAGTTTTCATCAAACATGCATCTGTAAAGCGCTTTTCTTTTCAATTAAAGAAACTCCTGCAGTGTACTTTTAGGTTGCTTTATAAAGTCTTACTCACAAAAATTGCCTTCAACCATTTTCAAAATCAAATAAATGACTTCATTTCCTAAATCAAGCCGCCCAAAGGGCATCAATATTGCAATTGCAATTAAAATTTTGCGCAAGAATAAAATCAGAAAAGCAAAAAAAAAAAATAACTAAACGTACAAAGTGAAAGGGAGCATTTAAGAAAATCAAATTTCTTTCTTCAAGCCACAAGAATGTGTAAAGCATTTAGCAAACGCTTCATTTCAATAGCCCCAATAAAACTTTCAAATGAATTTTGCAATAACTGCAGGCAACTATGTAAGCGCATAGGTGAAAGGGGTTAAAAATAGTAAAATAGTAGAAAAACTAAGAATACATTAAGCAGATATGTGTACCGTGTACACACTAGGGATGTTGCGAATGTGGAATTTTAGACATCCGCGGATGCGAATGCGGATGTCAAGTATTTAAAAAAAAAATTTAATTTAATTTTTTATGTATGTAAATTAAGTTATTTAGTTAAATAAAAAAATGAAAAAATAGTAATTTTTAATGTTTATTTTATTTAGGGCCAAATTCACAGTGCGTAGTTAACCACTGATAAGAGTTTAACTATTGATTTTCATATTCACAACGCTCAGTTAACAAAAGTTTAAACCAGCATACCCCCATAGTTAAACTCTTGTGAAATAAACTTTTTTTTGTGGAACGAATTTCAAATTTGAATAGAAAAGTATTGATTTTAAGAATTTGTATATTTTCAGGCGATACGAATTTCCATAGTTAACTATGTGACTCTGAATATAAATTCATAATTAAACTCTTGTTGGTGGTTAAGTTAACAATGGTTTAACTAAGCACTGTGAATTCGGCCCTTAGTATTTGAATTTAAAAATTCGAACATTATATTTAATAAAAAGTAATGAGAATTGCATCGGGGCTGAAAATATCGGATGTATCCTCCTAACTTTCGTCTTAACTTGAAGAATCTAGGATAATGGCGAGATCGTTGTTTCAACACCGCTTACTCGCCAAACCAGTAGCTCGTTTTTGTAACTCTTCTCTACCGATTATTTCTCTACTGGTAGAGAATATACGTCATTCTCTACTACTCATTAGCAGTAGAGAACAGAGCGGCGAATTCATATCTCAATTCGCCTTGGTAGAGAACGGTTACAGAAACGAGCTACAGATGTGTCGGGTTTTTTTAAATCTTTTAAAAAAGAATTCTTCATTCGCATTCCTTTGGCTGTTTCAGAATTTAGGGAACCTGTAACGTTATCAGCGTTTTTTGATTGTAGTTTTTGTAATTCATTTTTAATACTTTCTTCTGCGACTAGTGTGAAAAGTTTGTGCTTATTATAGCGAGCTAAATATGTATGTACATAGGTGGATATGGAAAATAATTTTTTTTTTCCAGGAATGAAAATTTTGAACAAAATTATGTTTTCAAAGTCTTGGCTGCCAGCCGAATCGAATCAAAATATTGTTATTTGTTTTTATAAGCATTTGGATTATTGGAATCACGGATATGAGGGTCTCAGATAGTTACGTCATTCTTACCTCATTAAAGGTCAGACCTATAGCTTTTTAATTATTTGTGCATCGATTCTCTTTATAGCCAAACGTTGACCATTTCTGCTGGAAATCCCTATTGAAGGAGCTTACTCTTTGACTTTAAATAGCAAAGAAGGAAGACCTCCCCCTACCACAGAAGTTTTTAGCCAAGAGTGCAGTGTATATCCCTATGAAAAAGATATTGCCCCACACGTAAACAAAATTACGGCTTTTGAAATTTTTGCTACAAATAAATGCCCCAAGGAGCCCCATTTGAAATAGTTGAAACGAATATATGTAACATCAAAAGCAAATCACGAAAATTTGGTTTAAATTTACAGTGCACACTTTCTTCTTTTATGTCTAGTAGCTTTTTTAAGATTGGACCAAAAAAATCTTAATGAAGAAAGAAAAAAGATTATTATTAAAAGGACAATGTTCTCTTTGACGTACGTCTAAGATCAAGTAAAAGTGAGAACACGTTTGACTGCCCATTGATAGCTCGGCTATAGGGCTTAAGAAATAATATGTTTAGAGACACTTTTATCAAAGTCGATATATATGACATTTGACCAGTTTTGTTGCACAAGTATTCCCATGTGCGGCGCCTGGGTAACACGACCACAGGCAAAAAATATTGGCTACAATTTGTAATTTTGTTTGCCAGATATCCGTTTTATCGGTGCACTTGCACAACATTCGCATTCGCAAAAGCTCTGCATTGATTATTGCGAATGCGAATGTTAAAATTAATGCGGAAGCTCCGGGGTTGCGAATGCGAATGGGAATGCGAATATTCGCAACAACCCTGGTACACACATAGCTATGTATGTATGTAGTTTGGCTGCAAATGAAGATGCTTGCAGCCGCAAGGTACACCAGCTGATGTGGAGCATGTGTGTGTGTGTGTGTGTGTGTAAGAGTATGACCTTAATTGTTTGCTTGTTATTGCTTAGCTTATAAAACAAAACAAAACTTAACAATTTGCTAAATGCTAAATAAAACGCAAAATAAGTGTAAAGTGAAAATGGAACAACAAAAACAGCCCTGCAGCGTGCTTAGCAACAATACAGCGCAGCTACTAAAAATTGACTTGTCAGAATTGCAATCAGACAATTTATTTGTGAAGCGCACGCAAGCAAACGCAAACACTTATGGACGTACATAGATGCACTTGTATAGGTGGGCATGTAATGAATGCTTGTGTGAATGTTTGGGGAGAGAAGCCACCCTGCAGGAAATTTATCAAACTATAAGCTAACTTTAAATTGATTAGGAAGGACCTTAAAGTCACTTATTATTTGTATATTTTCTTTGACGAAAGCTAACTATATTTCTATGGCGATGGCCGCGAAATAGTCAAGGGAACCACCTTCTGCATTAGATGTAGTCAAGGGTGGTTACCTCTGCATTTGATGTAACTAACTTGTAACTAACTACTTTTTGACATAAAATATCAATAGGAAAAACAAAATATTTTTTTTATTTGATTTTTTATTTTTATATTTTTATTTACTTTATTTATTTTATTACATTTGATATTTGTTTAAATATTCTGCTGTAGGTAGTCCCATATTCGAACCCGTCAGACATAACTTCAAAATGATAATATGAAATTTCGATCTTCCTTTTATTTCTCCTCAATTCGAAAAAGTATTTGCGAAGTGCAGGATATTTAAATAGAAACGCGTTTAAAGAAAACAATCTCCTTCATTACTCCTGCATTACTTGTCAACTAGTTTCAAGTAAGCTTTTTGTAGCTAACTAAAAGTTATATATTTTATAGAAACCCCGCAAAAAAGCTAACTACAAGTGGGTTAGTCTTTATCAATTGATAATTTTTTTCTGCAAGGTAAGAAAAACGCACACACACATACATCAACAAAAGCCGAATTGTAAGCCAAAGCTCTCTCGGGCTGCATCATGAAAATTGAACAGACCACAGCTGTCAATTAAAATACCATTTTACGCTAATTGCTCTGCACAATAACAGCAACAACAACAATAGCAATCATTACCACACAACAACAGCAATTTTAAAAAATATGCTCAACAATTTTGTTGGTTGGGGAAAAAAATCCATCAAGGCACACACACACTCCCGCAAGCTCATACTCATCTACTACATTCATACATGTTTGGAGGTGAAGTGTATGGTTGAAAGTATATACAATAGGGTGGTCCAAAAATGCATGTGAAAAAGTAAAGTCGAAAGTGTTATGCTCTCACACCCTATGATTGTATTCCCCTATTTTTTTGTTGTGAAATCAAAAAACATTTAGGGCTGGTTTCTCCAACTCAACTTAACTTAGTTTAGCCACTTTTTGGACTTAAGTCAAAAGTTAGCCGACGTTTAACACAGCTTATTCTTGACTAAGTCAAGAAAATTCGCTTAACTAAGTTAAGTTGAGTTGGAGAAACTAGCCCTTAGAGGTCGCTCAAAGCGCTCAACCTTTTCCATGTATTTTATATGGGAAAAAAACACTTTTCGTAGAAATGGTATAGAATTCTTGAAAATTAATATTTTTCTATCGGAAAACTCTGTTTCTCTTCACGAGATTCCAAATTATAATATCCAGTTATATTTAATAAAATTTTAAAATGCAATGGAGGGATAAATAAAAAATGTATAGTATTAAAAAATAGTTAAACACACAATTGGGTATTATTATAGGAAGCCTCCTAAAGAGAACCAGAGCTTTCCGATCGAAGAACATTGATTTTCAAGAATTCTATAACATTTCTACGAAAAGTTGTTTTTCCCCGTATAAAATGCATGGAAAACTGAGTGACCTCTAAATATTTTTTGATTAACAAAAGGAACGGTATATTTTTTTCGATATAGAAAATCCTAGGGGACGAGAGCTTTAAAATTGCGGCTTTAGTTGTTGTTTTTAGATCACCCTAATGTACATAGATGGATAATGCCTTTTTAATATGGATCCAAAGCTTAACACTTTTACGCAGCAAACGAAACAAAACGAGAAGTTAATTACAACTAGCTCGAAAATAAGTGGCAAGAAAATAAAACAAAACAAAAAAAACACAAAGAAACGAAAAGTCAAAAAGTAGGAGTCCAATTCAATGGTACTTACGTCTATCCGTCCATACGTTCATTCAAACAACACATTGCGCTTAAGTACCTTTCGAAGTAGTTGCGAAGCGAAAACAAAACAAATTAAAGCAGCATCAGCAGCAGCAGCGGTGGCAACTACTTACAATGCCATTGAAATGTACAATTGAAGCAAACAAGAAATAAATAATAGCAAGCGGTATAACAGTAATCGAAAAATGTTATTAAAATTAATATTAATGGTTTAAATTGCCGGCTAAATGAGTTGAAGATGGCAGCTGCCAACGAGAATGAGCGTTGAGCGTTGAAGTGAGTGGGCAAATAAGATGCTTAAAAGCTGATGCTGATGGTGGTGATGGTGATATTGGTGGTGGCATGTGATGAGGGCGAAAGAAGAAGAAAATGCGAAGAAAACAATAAATAAATTGAAAATAAGTCAAAGGTGAAAGGGCCATTAACCACGCGCACACACCCACACACACACATACTCGAAGGGAGATGGACACCAATTCCAATTCCACCGTGAGCTTAAGCTGCCACGAAAAGTTTAGTTGGGCTGTGCGTTGTTGATTAGTTAACTATGCATAGAATTTTTACTGAGCGCGCACAGCTTAGAGACGACTCACAAAATGGAAGCTCTACTCTGTCCAGCGCTTTTTTACCCGTACCCCAGAAGCGCTCCCGTCATAAACATATTAATTAAAGTAAGTGGTTATCGAAATTGTTTCTATTCTTGTGTGATGCCACCCATTCTATTCTTATATATGTATGTGCATACTTGCATGAATAATAAATTAGCAATAACCTACATATAAACATGTACTCGCGCGATATTCATATTCGTCATGTGGCTTGCATGCGCGATTTGTTGCGGTCATTGTCGGTATGGAGTCTTAGCAGACGTTCGACAGCACTTTAGCATGACATAAGCGTTACAAATCCGATTAGCGCTGCTTAGCTGAGTTGGTAAAAAATGTGTTTTCTAATAAATTTATAATAAAAAGCTTCTTTGGTGGCATAATGAAAACAACAATAGCAGCAGCAGCAACAGCACAAGAAACAAAAAGCCTAAAAGCTCTAATTGTGTTTAGAATACAGTACAGAGAAAGTACTGAAAGCCAAAAAAATATAAGTTATACCTCGTTATGATCCAGTAAGATGAAAAGTTAGAAAACTCTTAAGACCTTTTGTTATCGAAATCTCTTCCTTTTATTGTACATATACATATCGTCGTTTAAAGTGCAAAACCGCGTATCAACAAAATGCAAAACCGCATATCAAGATAATGCAAAACCGCGTATGTGAAGTTGTAGAAATTATTTTCTAGAGCGTAAAAACACTCATATTTCAAAATGGCTCTCTTTTTTTATAAAACAATCGCATTTCTGGCTAGTATATTTCAGGACGAGTGGATAAGGATTGAGCCAAGAGCTTCGGTGAGCAAATCCAATTTTTGGCAGCCAATGTCAGTTACGCGGTTTTGCAGAACGACGATACGCGGTTTTGTTCTTTAAACGACGATAGCTAGTCCTGTGACTACCAGAGAAAGCTTTTACTCAGGGATGGAAAATCAAATCTAAGCTTTTAGATACAGTTTTTAATTGAGGTTTTGAGCTTTGGCTCGCTTAACACGTCAATAATACACAATTATCTATTCAAAGAAGCGATCTCGAGATTTCTCCGAAAAACATGTTTTTTTCGGATCTATTCGTCAACGCCTCATAAAAAAATCCTCCAATCAACGTAATGGCCCCACAGTGCGAAAGGTATCGATGTGCCTCTTACAAGAATATATCGTCACTAGGCACGAATAAAATTGCGCCATTGTTTTGACTGCGAAAAAGGACGCATTGACGAATCAAGGCGCGTTAAAAAAAACTTCGGCGAAAAATGACGCGTAAACCTAGTTGACGGCGAAGAAAGACGCGCAAACATAGATTTATACCTAGCCAAATGTCACTTCAGCATTATTCCCCAAACCTCTTTGGGGAATATGCATACTATTACATCCGCCAACATAGTTGACCGCGAAAATAAGTTTACGCATCTTTCTTCGCCGTCAAATCTTTCTTCGCCGTCTACTAGGTTTAGACGGTTTCGCTGCATGGCACCTACTATACAAATGAAATTTTTCATACTGCATATCTCAGGGAATATGTGGGATAGAATACTGGAACTTGGTGTAGCGATATATAAAATCAATTCCAACACTCATGGAGGAGCACTGTTTAAAAAATCAAATTCAACTTGAATTAAAGAATCATTTATTTGAAAATAATATTAAGAAATTGGTGTCAATAGGCGTGAAAATGTGTAGTTTGAAAACATTCTGAGTAGGGTTGCCAACTGTTTGAAAAATCAAAGTTAAATTAATTATTCGCAAGCTATCTGAAAAATTTAAATTCGAGTGTCAAACGAAATATTGTTAAGAAATCTTTAGTTAAAAAAATTAGAATATTGTTGGGGTATTTTACAAGGGTTGACACCTGTTTAAAAATTAAATTCAATTAATTATTACAATATGGGTATGAATGGAAATGGCTTTAAAAAGGCTGCATTTCTAAATTACATGTTTCAGTTGCCACCTATTTGAAAAAAAAAATATTTAATTGAATTAAAGGAAATAGGTAATGGGTATAATTAATGGTTTAATTATATTATACACAAGTTAAAGTGTCAAACGCAAGAGTGTTAAGACATCTTTAGTTTGAACATGTAGACATCTTTGAGGTATTTAAAGAGGGTTGCCACCTGTTCTAAAACAAAATTCAAATACAGTTATATTATAAGTTACAATATAGCTATTAATCAAAAAAGTATTTAAAAGACTTTATTTCAAAGCTACGTATAGCAGGGTTTCCACCTTTTTGAAAATTCAAATTCAACGTAAATTATGAGAATAAGGTAATTTAAAGGCATATGTATATCACAATATGAGTGTCAGACAAACGAGGTTTAAAAAGGTTGGCAACTGTTTAAAATGTTAAGTTCAAACTACACAATAAGTGAATTGTTACAATATGGATATCAACTTTCCTTTTTGAAAGAGCTTCATTTCTGAACTATATGTATGGTCGATGCCACCTGTTTAAAATCTCATATTGAATTCAAAGAATAAGTTAATTGAAAAAGTATGGTTAAAAAATTGTAAATCTCCTATTTGAAGCGAGTGAGGGCGATCTTGTATCGATATAAAGGGATATTGATACTTCGGAAGGCACCCTTGCCATTTTCCAGCATAAAATTGTAGAACCATCCAATTATAGGGCAACACAAGGACACACACTCCACATTAAAGCAAAAAACATTCGATAAATACAATGCAAATTCATTGTAACACTGACAATCAGCTATAACCGCAGGCAATGCCAATGCAACGCCGGCTTTTTGACACACTTACCCGCATGTAGCTACTTTTTTGCCTTTTACTGCTCATTATACAGCGATAATTTCCAGCGCATCATTAACCCGACTGTCTGCAACTGCAGCAATGTCTGTGAAGTGTAGACAAAATACCAACAAAATTAATCACAAAACTACAAATGATAATTAAATGACAAATTACCAAATGAATTGACTAGCTGTAAAATAGTAATTACATTTAAATAAATACTTGCAAAACCACATTACTCACCTCACCTACACAGGCGCGTCGCCGCTAAGCTTTGCAACATTTTCGGCGGCAAATTCTATTTCGACTACAAGCTTGCTTTCCGCCAACTGCAAATGAAAAGCAAACCGAAATAAATGGAAATACGAGTATTTAGAAAAAAAAGATATTAATGAGTTCAGCTTGTCTACTCTTGCTGGCTGCTGCTGTTATATAGCGTTGCACGCTGTGTCAATGACAGCCAACGAAAAAAAGGCTGCCACCATTACTTAGTTGCACTTAAGCCGGAGTGAGGGAGTGTAGTTTGACAGGGTTTAAGGCAATATTTGTGATGGCGATATAAAAACCAGAGAGAGATAAGCTAAGTAGCGCAAATAGCAGGATACACGCTTTTTTTTATTTAAGGCTTGCTGGCTGGAGAGGGGGCATTAAGAGATAGGAAAGAAGGCAGCTAGATAGATAAACTTAACTGCCACTTAGTGATGTTTCTATTTCTTTTGTGCTCACACAATCATGGCTTAAAGTATGTATGAGAGACATGAAAACTGTGGTAATTAATCATCATTACTTTGCGGAGGACTTTTAGTAGGATTTACTGCTTTAGCTGCCTGCTTTGCTCTTCCGTCAACTACATGCCTATTGGTTGTTTAAAAGGACGACTGTGGACGGCAGGCGGCTCACCTTACAATTTGGTTGTCTTTGTATAACTTTTTAGATTTAAATATTTCGAATCGCCTGAAATTAAAAGCCTTGAAAAGCCTAGAATTCATTGCAGACTGTTTACTTTCTCTGCGCTTAGTAGCATCAGTTTGGCTGTGAAAAAGTAACTGCCTTCGCCTTACAGAT